>NC_088388.1:127002500-127715000 GCF_037993035.2 Macaca fascicularis | reverse complement strand
TGGAAGATGAAAGGCATGTCTTACGTGGCAGCAGACAAGAGAAAGAATGAGAACCAAATGAAAGTGGTTTCCCCTTGTAAAACCATGAGATCTTTTGAGACTTATTTACTACCATGAGAAAAGTATGGGGGAAATCACGCCCATGATTCAGTTATCACCCACTGGGTTCCTCCCACAACACATGGGAATTATGGGAGTTACAATACAAGATGAGATTTGGGTGGGACACAGCCAAACCATATAATTCTGCCCCTGGCCCCTCCCAAATCTCGTGTCCTTACATTTCACACCAGTCACGCCTTCCCAACAGTCCCCCAATGTCTTAACTCATTTCATCATTAATTCAGAAGTCCACAGTCCAAAGTCTCATTTGAGATGAGGCAAGTCCCTTCTGCCTATGAGCCTGTAAAATCAAAAGAAAGTTAGTTAACCTCCTGGATAGCTGTTCCAAATAGGAGAAATTGGCCAAAATAAAAGGGCTACAGGCCCCATGTAAGTCCAAAATCCAGTGGGGCAGTCAAATTTTAAAGCTCCAAAATGATCTGCTTTGACACTGTGTCTCACACCTAGGTCACACTGATGCAAGAGGTCGGTTCCCATGGTCTTGGGCAGCTCTGCCCCTGTAGCTTTGCAGGGTGTACAACCTGCCTCCTGGCTGCTTTCACAGGCTGGCATTGAGTGTCTGAAGCTTTTCCAGGCTCACAGTGCAAGCAATTGGTGGATCTACCATTCTGGGGTCTGGAGGACAGTGGTCCTTTTCTCACAGCTCCTCTAGGCAGTGCCCCAGTGGGGGCTGTGCATGGGGTCTTCAACCCCGCATTTCCCTTCTGCACTGCTGTAGCAGAGGTTCTTCAGGAGGGCCCTGCCCCTGCAGCAAATTTCTGCCTGGACATCTAGGTGTTTTCATACCTAGGTATGAAATCTAGGTAGAGGTTCCCAAACCTCAGTTCTTAACTTTTGTGCACCTGCAGGCTCAACACCATATGGAAGCAGGCAAGGCTTGGGGCTTGCACCCTCTGAAGCCATGGCCCAAGCTGTATCTTGGCCCCTTTTAGCCACGGCTGGAGCAGCTGGGACACAGGGCACCAAGTCCCTAGGCTGCACACAGCAGGGGGGTCTCTGGGCCTGGCCCGTGAAACCATTTTTCCTCCTAGGCCTCTGGGCCTGTGATGGGAAGGACTGCCACAAAGATCTCTGACATGTCCTGGAGACATTTTCCCCATTGTCTTGGCGATTAACATTAGGCTTCTTGTTACTTATGCAAGTTTCTGCAGCTGGCTTGACTTCTCCTCGGAAGATGGGTTTTTCTTTTCTATTGCATGGTCAGGCTGCTAATTTTCTGAACTTTTATTCTCCGTTTCCCTTATAAAACTGAATGCTTTTAACAGCAACCCAGTCACATCTTGAATGCTTTGCTACTTAGAAATTTCTTCTGCCAGATACCCTAAATCATCTCCCTCAACTTCAAAGTTCTGCAAATCTCTAGGGCGGGGCAAAATGCCACCAGTCTCTGCTAAAATATAGCAAGGGTCACCAGTACTCTAGTTCCCAACAAGTTCCTCATCTCCATCTGAGACCACCTCAGCCTGGATTTCATTGTCCATGTCATTATTAGCATTTCGGTCAAAGCTATTCAACAAGTCTCTAGGAAGTTCCAAATTTTCCCACGTTTTTCTTCTGAGCCCTCCAAACTGTTCCAGCCTCTGCCTGTTAACCAGTTCCATAGTTGCTTCCGCATTTTCAGGTATCTTTACAGCAGTGCCCCACACTACTGGTACCAATTTACTGTATTAGTCTGTTTTCATACTGCTGATAAAGACATACATGAAACTGGGTAATTTATAAAGGAAAGAGGTTTAATTGACTCACGGTTCCACGTGCATGGGGAGTCCTCACAATTACAGCAGAAGATGAAGGAAGACCAAAGGGACATCTTACATGGCAGCCAGCAAAGAGAGCATAAGAACCAAGCGACAGGGGTGCCCCTTATAAAACCATTGGATTTCGTCAGACTTATTCACTAGCATGAGAACAGTATAAGAGAAACCACCCCCATGATTCAGTGTCTTCTACCAGGTCCTTCCCACAACACATGTGAATTATGGGAGCTACAATTCAAAATGAAATTTGGGTGGGGACACAGCCAAACCTTATCACTTGTCTAAGACCACACTATTTGTAAATGACAGTTGATATTTGAGTCTAAGCTTGTTTGACTTCAAAATACAGTACCTCCATTTCTGTTTTTTCTGGTTTTATAAGAACAGCTTTTTGAAAGTGATTTTTATTCATATACCTTGCAGTGGCGATGATGTATTTTTAAGATAGCCATTTTAACTTTTTTATAGAAATATCATTTAGCTTTTTTGAACAGTTCAAAGTTAGATCTCCCTTTGAATACATGTGTTTAATGAAGCTAAATCTACTCTAACATGAAATGTTCAATTTTCTATTCAAGTAGACCTTTTCTGTTATGTTTAAAGTTACCTGTAGAGAGTCATGTTAAATTACTTGGATTCTTTGTTTTTGATGTTTTAATGAAATAAAATTGCCGTGGTATGTATAAGACTTGTTTCCCCTTTAGATACAGTTGTGAATTAAAGCAAATCTCAATATATAGTGATACAGAATACATCAGCATTCCATAATAAAGAAGGAAACAGTTTTTTCAAAGTTAATTATTTCAGTGGAGGAAACACCTACAAAAATGATTGTTACAAAAAATCTAAATTTTGAATGAATGCATAGATAGTATAAAAATGAATAATGGGCCGGGCGCGGTGGCTCAAGCCTGTAATCCCAGCACTTTGGGAGGCCGAGACGGGCGGATCACGAGGTCAGGAGATCGAGACCATCCTGGCTAACAAGGTGAAACCCCATCTCAACTAAAAAATACAAAAAATAACCAGCCGGGCGAGGTGGCGGGCGCCTGTAGTCCCAGCTACTTGGGAGGCTGAGGCAGGAGAATGGCGTAAACCCGGGAGGCGGAGCTTGCAGTGAGCTGAGATCCGGCCACTGCATCCCAGCCTGGGCGACAGAGCGAGACTCCCTCTCAAAAAAAAAAAAAAAAAAAAAAAAAAAAAAAAAAAAAAGAATAATGATGAATGACATTTTTACATTATGTATATTGTGCTTCATACGTTTGGAGGAAAATCTTCAGTCATTGGAAATATTTTAGAAGGATGCTTGCTTAATTTTTCTTTCTGATACAATTATATGATATATACATATAAATTACACAGAACACACATATTCACATTTAGAATACAAAATTTGCTGATAAATTTTATATGTATATTTAGATTCATATTCATGAAACAGTCTGTGGACAAAGCTTGGTGCCCAATTAAGGAGACATTATTGACCCTTTGGCTATGTGCCATGCATTGTATTGAACAGTTTTGAAAAAAACAGTTATAAGATTATGATGGGAGAACAGGAACAATGAAAGAGGCATCAAGATCTTGGTCCTACTGCTTTGCAGTTGTTTTGCTGTGTGATATCCTGTCCATACCCCTCCCCAATAGTGAACCCAAATGTATACTGCATTCAGCCATGTAGATACAGGTATTGGGTGTAGAATTAGATGTAGGTCAGCATTTCAGCAGTATCATGGCCCATCCCCCAAAGAAGAGAAAATAAAAAAACTATGAGATCAGAGACATCTAGGCTAATGAGTGGAATGTGGACCAAGATGCAAACCACATAGTCTTCCCACAGAAGTAACATTTCATATGGTGTAGTTAGGTTTGGATTTTTGAAAAGTATTTGTATTTTTTTTTGAGATGGAGTCTCGCTCTGTCACCCAGGCTGAAGTGCAGTGACACATCTTGGCTCACTGCAACCTCTGCCTCCCAGGCTGAAGCAATTCTCCTGCCTCCGCCTCCCAAGTAACTGGGATTACATGCATGCACCACCAAGCCTGGCTAATTTTTATATTTTTAGTACAGATGGGGTTTCACCGTGTTGGACAGGCTGGTCTCGAACTCCTGACCTCAGGTGATCTGCCTGCTTTAGTCTCTCAAGTGCTAGGATTACAAACATGAGCCACTCATCCTGGCCTGAAAAGTATTTTAATGCAAGCTTATGAACTGGATAATTCTGGAGAAATTATTATGCTAAGCCTCGGTTTCTTCACCTGTGATATGATGACTCCTGCCTCATGAGGTAGTTGTGAGAATTAGATGGTTCGTTACGTTTGGGCCTTAATCTAATGCTTGGCACGTAGAATCAGTGCTCAGCATATGCAGTCATCGCTTGGTATTCATGGGGAAATCGTTTCCAGGACACCCTGTGGATACCAACATCTGTAGATGCTCAAGTCCCTTATATAAAAGGGATCACTTATAATAACTAACAATGTAAATGTTATGTAAATAGTTGCCATACAGTATTGTTTAGGGAATAATGACAAGAAAAAGCCTGTACATGTTCAATACAGATGCAATCATCCCTTTTTTTTCCCTGAATATTTTTGATTCAACCAAGAGGTTGAATTCATGGATGTGGAACCCATGCATACAGAACCTGTGGGCCAACTCTGTTTGCTGTGATTGTTACTACTTACCACTGCTACTGGGAAAGTAAGCACTTTTAACAATGTTTCTCTTCGAAAAAATTCATTCTGACTTGCAGTGTTTGAATTGTTGCTGTAAGAATGCTTCTTTCTTTGCTGCGGTGGGATTAGGTATTTCCCTTCCCCTCAGGTCCCCTACCTCTTGAAGGCAGAAGATGAGAACCAGCTAGTTCGAAACTACTGCTGGTGACTCCTTTGGTTTAGGTCAAAGACTTCAGCTCTATAAAAGCTTGTTGGGAAAGTGAAGGCTGATCAGGGTTTAAACAAATCAGGAAGAAAAGGAGTTAAAACCACCTTGTGGTCTTCAGCAGTATCTCATCCTCTCACATTCTAGTAGCCAGAGTGATGGACTCTGCTATGTTCCATCCCTGCCCCCGCTGCTAACCATCACCTGTTGATTCCGCTGAATTTTCATTTACTACTGGAGAAGGGAACAGAAAACAGAAACACATGTTGATTTTGAATTTAAAAACTTTTTTTTTCTTTTTTTTTGAGATGGAGGTTCTCTTTTGTCATACAGGCTGGAGCGCAATGGTGTGATCTCGGCTCATGGCAGCTTCCAGCCGAGGCAGGCAGATCACTTGAGGTCAGGAGTTTGTGACCACTGTGGCCAACGTGGTGAAACCTCTCCTCTCCTAAAAATAAAAAATTAGGCAGGTGTGGTGGCGGATGCCTGTAATCCCAGCTACTCGGGAGGCTGAGGCAGGAAAAACATTTTTAAAAAACTTCCGATGACAGAGTCAAAGCAGAATAAGCCTTGGAAGATGTATACATCAAACTGTCCTTCAGTGTCCTGTGTAAAAATGCCACTCACAGTTCACTTTTTCACTTTTGAAAGCCTCGAAGTGAGAGAAATCAACCATGATAATGAAAGAACAAAAGAATGATTAAAAGGAAAGATGAATAGGATTCATGAAAACACTTTGAGGCCGGGCACAGTAGCTCATACCTGTAATCCCAGCACTTTGGGAGGCGGAGGCAGGCAGATCATTTGAGGTCAGCAGTTCGAGAACAACCTGGCCAATGTGGTGAAACCCGTCTCTACTAAAAATACAACAACAACAACAACAAAAATTAGCGGCTGTGGTGGCACATGCTTGTAATCCCAGCTACTTGGGAGGCTGAGGCGGGAGGATTGCCTGAACTGGGAGGTGGAGGTTGCATTGAGCCGAGATTGTGCCACTGCATTCCAGCCTGGGTGCAGAACAAGACCCTGTTTCAACAAACCAACCAACAAACAAAACAAAACAAAACACCAGCCCCCCCCCCCCCAAAAAAAAACACACTTTGAAGGAGCTGGAATTGTTTAGAAGACAAATAACCAGATTCTTAATGAAATAGTATTTTAAAATCCAATTCTTTACTGAAGGTCATGAAAGATTCTATTTAAAATTAGTTAATATTTTGGTAAGGATTATATGTGCATGACATAGTGAAAAACTATTTTTTTTATTTTTATTTTTGAGACAAATTTCACTCTCGTGGCCCAGGCTGGAGTGTAATGGTGTGATCTTGGCTCACTGCGACCTCCACCTCGCAGGTTCAGGCGTGTCTGTCTTTTATTCCCCTTCTCCAGCTATCTGTTTTCCTCCTTGGAGACAACTACTGTTACTGGTACTGGTTCTCTTCTTCCATAGATAGTCTGCATTTGTTTCTCCTAATTCCTCATTTAAAACACAGACGGTAGCATAGCATACTGCACATACTGTCCTATACTTTTACCCCTTTCTTCTTTGCCTTAACAGTATTCCTTAGGCTTTGTTCCATATCATGACCGGTAGGGCTGCCTTGTTTTTTCATATACTCACTGTGTAGCATTCCATTCTCTGGGTATTCTGTAATTTGTCTAGTTTTCTGTTCCTCAGGAAGTTAGGTGGTCTTCGCTATTCTATTTTGCTACTATAATGTCTACCAGAATGAATGTTCCTGTTTGCCTCTTACTTCTGCTTGTCAAAGTAAAATAATTTCCTGAAAGAGAAATTGTTGGGCAAAAAAGATGTGCATTTTGAATTTTGGTAGGTTTTGCTAAATTGCCCTGAACACAGGTTGTACCAGTTTAAACTCCCACCAGCAGGCATGTTTCTTTTCCCGTGTCCTCTTTCAGTTTGTTAAAACTTCTTAAAAGCTTTGCCTATGTGATAGATTTTTAAAAAATCATCTTATTGTGTATTGTTTTACATTTCCAAGTGAAGTTAAATACTTTTAACATCTTCTAAGTTTATTTTATATTTATCTCTGAATATTTATGTCCTTTGCCTATTTATCTTTTGTGTTCTTGGGCCTTAGAAATTTGTAAGAACTTTTTATATTTGAAATAAATAAACCCTTTGTGATATGTTTCAAATATTTTTTTCTCAACTTGTTTGCATTTTGACTTTGCTCATAATGTTGTTGCTGTTCTTGGTTTAAAAAATTTTATTTGAAAAGTTTTTAAAATTTATATATATATATTTTGAGACAGAGTCTTGCTGTGTTGCCCAGGCTGGAGTGCAGTGGCATGATTATGGCTCACAACAGCTTTGAACTCCGAGGCCCAGGCGATCCTCCCACCTCAGCCTCCTGAGTAGCTGGGACTACAGGGTACACCACCACACTTGGCTGCTTTTTTAACCCCCATAGAGATGAGGTCTCGCTACGTTGCCCAGGCTGGTCTTGAACTCCTGAGCTCAAGCGATGCATCCATCTCAGCCTCCCAAAGTGTTGGGATTACAGGTGTGAGCCACTGTGCTTGGGTTTTTATTTTCAAACGTGAAAATTCAAGAAGACATCAGTGGATGTCTTTTTAATTTTTAAGTTAATCAGATACAATGGAAGGTGAGGGCTTTGCAGTTTGTTGCTGCTCAGTAAAAGACAAATAGCCATGAATATCCAACAGGTCAATAGTTTCTGTCAACATGGCTCTTTTCTAAGTAACAGTTGTGTTGTTGACAGTCATGGATGCTATATTTCACTCATTTCCCAGCAAGTCATTTTATTGCCACCGTGACTGTTTGCAGTTTAAATGTGTAAAAACTTTGCATGCTTTTTTTTTGAGGTTATTGTCAGCATCTTTGAACGTGTGACACTTAAACTTTTTCTTTCGAGGATTGTGGACAAGCCCAGCTTTTATGTCTCACTCTGGATACTTGAGCAGAGATGCATATGGCAGTCCTTACTGAGAGGAAGGAAAGATGGGTATAATATTGGAAGGCATGAACCTAGGCAGGTCCCTAGAGCATACTTATCTTCTCTACTTATTGTGAGCCTCCTTAACTGTGAGATCTATAACTGTGGTTCTCATGTGCTTGGCCCGTGGATGGTGTTGTTCTTTCTAGTTTTCTGTTTACCTTTCTGGAGTCTGAGATCAAAAAAAGGACACAAATAAAGCTTGCAATTTGAAAATACCTATTTTTAACTTACTAAGTGGAAACTTTGAGAAAAGTCATTATTACAGAATAATTAGTAAAAAATCACCTTCATTTGGATTCTGCTTTTGGTTATGTAGGTCACGCAGCCTAAGGCAGTGGGAGGGTCTAGGTGTCACCCAGTATGGCAGTCAGACGCAGTGACTGTGCTGCCTGTGATTTCCTGTCTGTACCCTGACTGTAATTAAACCAGCACCAGTACCTGTCACTGGGGTACCAGCCACACGTCTGAGTATACATAAGTAGAGCTGAACAGCCTGAATATTGGTGCTTTTTATTCCATGCCTGGAGGTCTAGTTGTGTTTTTCTTTTTTAAATACAAGATGGAGACTGAAAGTGAGAGTAGCACTTCAGGGGATGACAGTGTCTTCTGGTTGGAGTCTGAAGTTACAGTCCAGGTGACTGACTGTGAAGAGGAAGAAAGGGAAGAGAAGTTCAGGTAACTATGGAATTCACAGTTCCTTTGTCCTCTTCACTCCCTACCCCCACCCGCACCCCTTTTTCTTCTCTGCATTTCAGTCTCTTTTCCAATAAGACTTTCTGTTTTCTGGGGGAAGGTTTGGAGCTGAAGGGGGCAGGTTTTGAGTTGTATATAGCACTCCTCATTCCAGAACTTGCCCTGGACTTGTAAAATGCATTTTACATGGCTTGTTAGAACACCAGGAGGAGAAGGTGTTAGACAGGTTTTGTAGTAGCCTTTCAGGAATTTCAAGTAGAGACTCATAATGAACTACTACCCCTTCCTGTATCTGATTTGTATCAAATAGATTTGATCTGAATTTGTATCTAATAGATTTTTCTTCCTCTTTTTCTTGGAATGTGGTGTGTGTGTGTGTGTGTGTGTGTGTGTGTGTGTGTGTGTGTGTCTGCGTGCCTGCCTGCTTTGTTGGCCTTATGCATGGGTATAAAAAATTTTGATTAAGTACAGATTGGTTATTTTGTGACTTTGGTCCTTACCCTTGCCTCTGATCTTATATCTCACACCCCCCCTTCCCCCAAATCTCTCTTGGATTTTGAATCTCTGGTAGTATTAATAACTTCATAATTGAAGTTTTTAGAGGATGCCTCCTGATGAAGCAACTCTCAGTTTAGTGTCAGTGGTGAAGAAAGATGTCTTAACCAGTTTGTGAGAACAGAACCAGTGTTTCATTCATTCTGTTGTACTGTTGCAAATTTTAAGGGACTTTATTCTGGCTTTTCTTTTTCATTCAGAGTTAGCAATTTAATACTTTTAGAGCATCACAAAATCTCTTGATGAAGTTTGAAGTTTGCACTGCATGTCATCACTGCCACTCACGTGCAATTAAACATCTTTTGTAAGTTTACCTATGAGAACTCGGATAGGTGAATATACTATTTTCGTCAGATACTGTCTTTGTGTTTAATGCTGAAAAAGAGTTTCTCCTTTTCTCTAGTCAAAGGATTTCTTTATCCACAAATTTTATTTTTTAAAGTCTAGGTTAAATGATGGAAGGGATTGAATATTGGGAACTCTTGATAACCCTCACTAAATTTTTTACTCAGGGGTTCAAATAAATGAGAAGTATATTTTAAATTTTAAAAGAATAATTTTCAGAGTATAAAAATGAATTATTTTATTAGCATATGATTATTTTTTGTCTGAACTTTCTCATTTTCTCATAATTTTATTTAGCCTTTCAAATTTGAGTAAGTCCCTTCCCTTCCAAGGTCTGCTAATTGTTAGTCACATCTTCTGCTTTTTAATATGGTTTGTGTCTTGCTAACAATGAGTAGGAATAAAGTATTTGTTTTGTTTGTAATAAAACTTTTTGACCTGGTGTTCAAATTGTGGAAGTTATTTGGGTATTTGTCAAAGGAAGAAACCACTTGGAACTTATTTCGTCGTTGTTTTTATAACAAATTTGGTACTGTAATCCTAGATTTACTTGTTAGTCAGTGGGTGTCTCTCTCGGATTTTCTTTTGACATTTAAAAGCAAATTTGTGTAAGACTGAGCTCTTCTTTTCCTTGGGAGTATGTGACAGCATTTTCATTCTGAGAAACTGAGCTAGTGATGTGTTGTTTAAGGAAACTGTGATACCATAGGGCATTTGTCTTCTGTTTATAGTTGTATTTCCTATCTGAATAGCACCATGGCTCTCCTCAATCAGTTACATCTTTGCAATTTGATCTTATTTTATTTACAAATGTAACAATGAGGTGTGGGCAAGGCCCAATTTCATGTAGTGTTTCTCACACATTCAGCAGTGGGGCATGAGGAAATGCGGCAGCAGGGTGGTGTCACAACCTCGTGGTGGCTTCCTGCGAGATGCCTTGCAGGAAAATGGATGTGTGGGTGTGGAAGGGGAAGGATCGGATAGAACTTGCAGCTGTAACCTTGGGAGGACCAAATAGTAGACTCAGTGTGGTATGACCGTTGTTTTTGTAAAATTAATGTAATAATTAAAAAAATGTCTTAATGAGTTTTTGTAAAAATCTCTGCTATAATACATGTGACACCAAGCTGTCGTATTGGTTACATTTCCATTCACATACACACACACAACTAATGAGATGAGGGCAAAAGGTTGTGCACTTTTCTTTTTCCCTGAATAGCTTCTAAACTACATTTTAAATGCACTCCTAAAAGCCTGCTCTTGTGTAAGTTGAGGCACCATGGCTAAGAGAGTAAAGTCACACCGCACCTAGAATGTAGGCCTCTGGTGCTTCCAGGTGCCATCTGCTTTAGGAGGAAGTACTCTCAGAGACAAGTTAATGTTTGTCCAGTAGCTTTGGAAATAGCATTTATTTTTGGACTCAGTTGGATGAAAGGATCCTTTTTATTACATTCTTGCACTATGGGAAGTTGCCAGTCTCCGTCATGGAGGTAGTTTAAACTTGTCTGCCATTGACTTGCAGATCTCTCATTTTCTGAATCTTACTTGTAGTGTGAAGCTAGTAATCGGTATTATTACCCACCTTGTCATTGTGGCAAAATAATTATTAGACTAGAATATTTAGTCCTTACAATAAAATAGTTCCTAGAGATCATTAGAAAAATCCATCCCTGGATAAGAAGGAGGAATATAAGACAGAAAACAAAAAGCATACATGTTTTAATTCTATCAAGAAAGAAAAATGTTATTTAGAAATTGTTATATGTAATGTACTAGGCCATATATATGCCTAGTATATCATATCTACAGTATATCAGTAACTGCTTATCACTCCTATAAAGCAGGTATCATTTTTCCTATTTTCTCGATGAGGAATTTATGGCTCAGGGAGTCACATAGCCCACATTTGTCATGGTAGAGCAAAGTTTTGCGTGTGGTGGAGCGGAAATTTGAACCCAGGTGTAACTGACTTTGAAAGTGAAGACTAATGAAAGAGTTTCGGGGCTATCTGCTGGTAAATGCTGTTTTCTGCTAACTGATAACTTACAAGAGGCTACAGCTGATATCTCAGTTTTGAAATTCGTTTTTTTTTTGAGGAGGTTATGAGCACCAATGATATATACATTATGTGACCATCCTAAAAATGAAGTGATGAACCCAATAAAGTGACTTTAAAAAAATGTGACCTCAGCTGGGTGCGGTGGCTCACGCCTGTAATCCCAGCACTTTGGGAGGCCGAGAAGGGTGGATCACGAAGTCAGGAGATCAAGACCATCCTGGCCAACACAGTGAAACCCCATCTCTACTAAAAATATATTTAAAAAAATTAGCTGGGCGTAGTGGTGGGCGCCTGTAGTCCCAGCTACTCGGGAGGCTGGAGCAGGAGAATGGCGTGAACCCAGGAGGTGGAGTTTGCAGTGAGTCGAGATTGTGCCACTGCACTCCAGCCTGGGCGACTGAGCGAGACTGTCTCCAAAAAAAAAGAGAAAAAAAGATAAAAAAGTGACCTCTAATACACCTAGGAATCATGAAAGGTTCTAGTTGTTTGGCATTTGAAGGTAGAAATGTTTATCGTGTGGTTTTGTTTAGACTTCCCTAATACCACATTATGGGCTGATAGCCTGGTAAATATGACATATAATTTGAAGCAGCTACAGAGATGATATAGTGTATAATTGAACCATATTTTTGATCAGGATCTGTAGATGCCCAGATCGCTGATCTTCATGTGTATCTCCATTATTAAGGCAATTCATTTTAAGTGACAAGAAACCTCTGACTCTAGTTAAACTGGATTATTTGGTGAACATATTTTAATTTGGGGGGACAGTGCCTTCATTCATTTATAGCATTATGGAACTAATGATACTTCATGCACTTGATTGGTTGGTTGGTTGCATTATTCATCCTCTACCTCAGGAGTTCTCAACCCCTGGACCATGGACCAGTTATCTTATTTGGAAGGATGCCACAAATTAGAAGCTATTGAGACAGTCTAAGTAGGTAATAAGGGTCTTCACTGTGGTATTATACATCTTCTAGGCTCACAATAGCCTTGAACTCCCAGGCCCAGGCTATCAGATCGGATCTAGATGATTTCTTTTAATGGCTCATTTTCCCTGGAAGCCCGTCAAACAATTTCAAGATTTTCTGTTTTTATTACTATGCCTGTTCTTTTATCTTGTGCACAAATCCTTGATATCAGTTTTCCCAGCCAGTTTTAATGATCCCAGAAGTATAGAGAGGGAATATTAACAATTAATTGAGGTTGGTCTTGGTGGCTCATAGCTGTAATCCTAGCACTTTGGGAGGCCGAGGCAGGCAGATCACCTGAGGTCAGGAGTTTGAGACCAGCCTGGCCAACATGGCGAAACCCTGTCTTTTACTAAAAATACAAAAATTATCCAGGTGTGGTGGTGGGTGTGTGTAATCCCAGCTATTTGGGAGGCTGAGGCAGGAGAATCGCTTGAACCTGGGAGGTAGAGGTTGCAGTGAGCCGAAATCATGCCACTGCATTCCAACCTGGGTGACAGAATGAGACTCCATCTCTAAAACAAACAAACAAACACACACAAAAAAACAAAACAGAAAAACCCAATTAACTGTATGTCCATACCAGTATCACACCTAGACCCATTTTATACTGTGTGGCTTTTCAAAGGCATCTCATCTTTTATAACCTGTTACTTATGATGTCAAAAAAGATGTATATTTTGCCCAAAAAGGTATAACTTATATTGCTTTGTAACCTTGAAGAAACATCTAGGATTTACTTTAGCCTGTAAAATGTTATTTTAAAAAATTATTTTTAATTTTGGGGGGTTCCTAGTGGGTGTATATTTTTATGGGGTACATGAGATGTTTTGATACAGGCACACAGTGTGTAATGATCATATCATGGAAGATGGGGTAAGCATCCCCTCATGATGGGGTATCCATCCCTGCAAGCATTTACTCTTTGTTTTATAAATAATCAAAGTTCTTTTTCAGTGTACAATTTTAGTTATTTTTCAATGTACAATTAAATTATTATTGACTATAGTCACCGTATTGTGCTATCAAATACTAGGCCTTATTCATTTACTCTAACTACTTTTTGGACCCATTAACTATCCCCACCAACCCCCCACTATGCCCCCACCACCCTTCCCAGCCTCTGGTAACCATCCTTCTACTCTGTGCATCCGTGAGTTCAATTGTTTTGATTTTTAGATCACACATATAAATGAGAACATGTGATGTTTGTCTTCCTGTGCCTGGCTTATTTCACTTAGCATAATGACCTCTAGCTCCAACCATGTTGTTGCAAAGGACTAAATCTCATTATTTTTATGACTGAATAGTACTCCATTGGGTATGAGTACCACATTTTCTTTATCCATTCATCCGTTGATGGACACTTAGGTTGCTTTCAGATCTTGGCTATTGTGAACAGTGCTGCAAGAAAATTGAGAGTGCAGATCCTCTTCAGTAGACTGGTTTCCTTTCTTTTGGGTATATGTCCAGCAGTGGGATGGCTAGATCATATGGTAGCTCTAGTTTTAGTTTTTTTGAGGAACCTCCAAACTTTTCTTCATAGTAGTTGCCTAATTTACATTCCTATCAACAATGTGTGAGGATTCCCATTTCTTCACATTTTGCCAGCATTTCTTATTGCCTTTCTTTTGGATATAAGCCATTTTAACTGGGGTGAGATGATATCTCATTGTAGTTTTGATTTGCATTTCTCTGATGATCGGTGATGTTGAGCACTTTTTCCTGTGCTTGTTTGCCATTTGTTGCTGTCTTTTGAGAAATGCCTGTTCAAATCTTTGCCCATTTTTAAATTGGATTATTACATTTTTTTTTCTGGTTATTTGGATTCCTTATATATTCTGGTTATTCATCCTTTCTACCATGGGTAGTTTGCAAATATTTTCTCCCTTGCTGTGGGTTGTCTCTTCACTTTGTTGATTGTTTTCTTTGCTGTGTAGAAGTTTCTAAAATACTCTTTTAACACTAAGTATAACATTCACCCAACATACTCTCATCAGTGAATTTAATAGTGATCAGCAGAGTCTGATGTGAACCTCCCTTAATCGCAGAAAATTTCAGGCAGTAATGGAGGCTAGCCATTAGGCTGTCTTCATAATCTGCGAAATGAATCTGTGTTAACCATGGGGCATGCCAGTACAAGGCTTTCTTGGTATTTTAGTAATTAAGCCCTTTGGGATGGAGTCCAAGGTGGGCCTTTCTTGTATCTATCGGTAGAGTATTTGATGTTCACGAAAGGCTCTAGAGTACAGAAACTATCTATCGGTGTGAGTATTTGATGTTCACGAAAGGCCCTAGAGTACAGAAACTATATAAACCTGTATAAAAGCTCCTGGTTATTAGGTTGTTTAATTAAAGTTAAAAAGTTTAAACCCAAACTTAATTTTTCTAACTCTTGCATTTCACTTCGGCACTAAACTCCCTTAAATAGTCAGTGGGACTTTCAAAAATAAATGGGAATCCCTGAAACATTTAAAGCTCTATTTATAAATTAGTCAATTTTCTTTTTTTTTAAATTAAACATGTCAAGTGACTAGGTTAGCAAGGTAATAATCAGAGCAAGCAAAACCTTCCCAGATACTTAATTTTGGAAGTTTCACTATACTTTTCTTTACATTCATGATTAATTTCCCTTTCCATGTTCTCATAATCATACATGTATTTTCTGTATTTGAAAATAAAATAATTTCTTTCACCCAGGTTTTCTCTCTCTCTCTCTCTCTCGTTCTCTCTCTCTCTCTCTGGTTTTCTCTCTCTTTCTGTGTATGTGTGTTTGTGTTTTAAATCGTGGTTCTTTTTTCTCCTCTACTTCTCTTCCTCATAAAGTAAGATCTTTAGGAAACTTCAGCTTCCTCCTCTCAGTCTCATACTTCTGGATGAGACTTTTGAAACTCTTTTTCATCCATTCTGCCTCAGTTTAATGTTTTTTGTTTTTTCATTCAGATTTAATTATTTGTGTCATTGTTTAGTGTTTATGTTGCTTCTTCTCTGTATCACATTCTATCTTAATGTATCTGTTTTGAATCATTTGTATTTGCTTGATATCTTCAGTATTTTTGCTCAGTTAAGTTCTCTGGGTGATGTTCTCTGATTTCTTATATAAGTTTAAATACCAATCTGTTTTTTTCTTTTTCTTTGTAGGTAACATGTTCTTTTTGCCTGAATACTTGTTAAGAGTTTCTTTTTTATTGTTAGTTGTGTATATTTTGTTATCAGTTCTTTAGTTTGGAACTTAGTGAGTTGTTTGGAACTTAGTGACTTTCAGTCTACAGAGTCAAACCTTTGTGTTAGGGAAGAAATTTTGTTGTTTCCTATTATTATTGCCTTTGCCTGTATTAAGTCCCCTTAATCTTTTACGATATATATTTTTTTACATTTTATTTTGTGAATTGAAGTTTTTTTTGTACTTGTTCTCTTAGCTCACTAATTTCATCTTCTTTTTTTAATTGTTCAAATTCAATTTGAGTAGAGAAATTATTTTTAAGGGTTCTTCACATATAGATGTAGAAACACAAGGTATTTGTATAATATTAGGTTATTTTCTTTCTTCTTGAGCTTTGGAGCTTTATTCATTCAGTGTACATGTTTTGTTTTATTCTGACTATTCAGAACCTATCTTTTAACTGCTAAGCAAAATATCTGCGCTTCTTTGCCCTTTCCCCTACTGTGTTTTCTTCAGTAGCCCTATGATGCATATGGCTCTGCCTTGCTTCTTTTAGGGGCGCACACCCATATTAGGAGCCCTCGTCCTTCTGGTCAGTTGTTAAATTTCTTTACAGGTTAATTTTCCAGTTTTTGTTAGTACCCTGGGGGCAAGCATCTCTCTTGTTGTGGAGAGGAGAGGGGTGGGGTATAGCCCTTGAACTTCTGTTTTTCTCTTTAGGTTAGTATGATCCCACTTACCTTTAAGTTTTTCAGTCTTTTTGTCTTTCAGAAGTATATCAAAGTCTGATCTCTGGCCTTCTGGTGCCATCCATACCATTCTGTTAAGGATTTATTTTTTCCTATTTAACTTAATGATTTTTGAGATACTTGGAGAGATTTGCTTCCTTACATATATGCAGTCTAGGACTGGAAGTCCACTGGGAAGTTTTTTTCATAGATTTTGAGGGGAAACTTCTCTGCAGGGAACATTCACTGAGGTAGAATCATGGTGCCTTTCATGCAATTTGGTGGGTCTTAGGAGTGTGAATGGCTGCTTCAGTGTCCTCTTCAGGATGATGAGTGGGGTCTTCCAGGAAAAAATAGTTTTCCACATCTGGAATGACCAAGATATGGTCAAGCATTCCACTTTTCCTATCTGCAAAACAGGGCTTAAAATAGTGTATCAAACAATAACTAGTGAGAAGATAGAATGGAAGAAAAAGTGCCACTTTCAAGAGCAACAAGGAAGATAAGATACCAGAAATAAACTTAACAACGAACTCTAAAACCTACATGATAAAAATGTAAAACATCATTGAAGAACATAAAAGAAGTTTGGAACAGTTGAATAATATGCCTTGTTTATAACTGGAAATATACAGCACCATAAAGGTGTTAGTTTAAGTTAATTTATAAATTTAATGTGATGATAAGAATCCTTTTTAAAAAACTAAATTGATCTTGGCTAAATAATTTAACCAAGAAACTGTAGGAAAAAGAAAAAGAACAAGGGTAGTGGATATAGAGGACTTTTGCAACCAGATGTTGTAGTGTGAAGTCTTAGTCTCAGTAATTAAAACTCGTTGGTTGTGGGACATGAAGAGACGGTATTATGGGGTAGAATGGAAATCCTAGAAATATACCCACATTCGTAGGAACATTTAGGTATGGTAAAGATGACTTCTCAAAAGCCAATGGAGATAATATGTACTATTCAGTAAATAGTTTTGGAGAAACTGCATATTCACCTGTGGAAATAAAGAAAATAGGAATCCTACCTCATACCAAGGATGAATTAAAAATGATCAAAGATTTAAATGTACTACATGAAAACATAAAAATTTTTAAAGGAAGGCTGGGTGCAGTGACTCATGCCTGTAATCCCAACATTTTGGGAGGCTAAAGTGGCAGGATCCCTTGAGGCCAGGAGTTTGAAAACAGCCTGGTCAACATAGCAAGACCCTGTCACTACAAAAGAAAAATTAAAAACTTAGTCTGGCATGGTGGTACATGCCTGTAGTCCCAGGTATTCAGGAGACTGAAATGGGAGGGTCTCTTGAGCCCAGGAGTTTGAGGCTATAGTAAGCTATGATTACACCACTGCACTCCAGCCCTGGTGACAGAGTGAGACCCTGTCTCAAAACAAAACAAATCACAAAAGTTAATAGAAAGCATAGAGAATTAAAACAATTTTTTTCTACAATAGGAAGGCATTTTAAATTATGATTTAAAGCAGTTAAAAAAAAAAAGCCATGAAGGAAAGGGTTGAGAAATGAGGCTACATAAAATATAAAACATCTACATTACAAAAAACAAAATAAGCAAGGACAAATGACAACCTGGGAAAAATACTTGGAACTCATATTACAGATGAAGGATTAATCTTAATATACAAAGAACTAAAAATGGTTAAGAAAAAGTCCAACAACCCAATAGAAAAATGGGCTAATATATAAAAAGAATTTTTTTTACTGTTCAAAATTTGTTTTTCAGATAACTTGTACATATAGAATGACATAGAAATGTATAAACTTATTGTAGCATTGTTTGTAATAGCAATAGATTGGAAATAATTTATTCAAGTATCCATCAGTAGAGGATTAGTTAAATAAATTATGGAATAGCTACACAGGGGAACATTATATAGTTGTAAAAACATCAAAGAAGTTCTATGAATTGATATGGAAAGTCTCCAGGAAAAGTTAGAGGAAAACAAGGTATACAACAATGTGTAAACCGACTAAGGAGCAGCATATTTACACGTTACTTTTATACTCTGTGTGGATGTATTTTTTTCATTCATATGAATAATTTATGTATAAATATATACAGCTATAGTAATAAAGTTTGGAAGAATATATAGGAAATTGATTACTTGGGCAGGTAGAGAATTTAATGGGTTGGAACTGGGCAGATTGGAGACAGGGATGGAAATAATTTTTCTTTATATACCTTTTTGATTTGTGTATGATTCGGTTGTAATACCTATGAAGAATTATAGTATATAAGACATTTTGAGTGGGAATTGACCAAAACTGAATTCCAACTGGCTTCAGCAAACCTCTGTTCCATCGTCACCACCAATATAACTGTCCCCATCAGTGTTAGAGAGTTAGTTTCTTTATTTTATAGGAATTCTGGGAATATTAGATTTATGTAAGTGATTATTAGTCCATATAGGCTAACCAGAACAGAGTTCCTGTATTTTAAGAGGCTTTGCAATCTAATTTATTAATATCCTCTGAAAGTAGGAAAATTTGTTGCACCCTATGATAGCAGATAATTGCTTTTATCAGTTCCAGGCACACACAATGCTGGTAGTCTCAGATTTATATCATCAGCCATGGGTAAAATGAATAGAGAATACCAAACTGAGCACTTAGGACATGTCTCAAAGAGCTGTTCCCTCCAGTGGAATTGAGGCATATTTCTACACAGACAGACAAAAATTGACTACCAAACCAAATTCTCCGTTGCTGACAGAGAGTAGATATCAAAATGGTCTGACCATAAAACAGACTTCCAGCCATTGTTGCCACCAGTGGATAGTAACTATTGCAGAACCGGAACCAAATTTGGCAAAGAACAAGAAATAAAAACAGATCGGAAGAGTAAAAAGAGAAAGACATGGTTTTGGTATCAGGATGATGCTGGCTTCGTAAAATGAGTTAGGGAGGAGTCCCTCCTTTTTAATTGTTTGGAGTAGTTTCAGAAGGAATGGTACCAGCTCCTCTTTGTACCTCTGGTAGAATTTGGCTGTGAATCCATCTGGTCCTGGGCTTTTTTTTGTGGTTGGTAGGCTATTAATTACTGCCTCAATTTCAGAGCTTGTTATTGATCTATTCAGGGATTCAACTTCTTCCTGATTTAGTCTTGGTAGGGTGTATACATCCAGGAATTTATCAATTTCTTCTCGATTTTCTAGTTTATTTGTGTAGAGGTGTTTATAGTATTCTTTGATGGTAGTTTGTATTTCTGTGGGGTCAGTGGTGTCCCTAAACATTTTTATTGTGTCTATTTGATTCTTCTCTCTCTCCTTTATTAGTCTAGCTAGTTTTTGTTGTTGTTGTTGTTTGTTTGTTTATTTTCAAAAAAAACAGCCCCTGGATTCCTTGATTTTTTTTTGGAGGGGTTTTCATGTCTCTATCTCCTTCATTTTTTCTCTGATCTTAGTTATTTCTTGTGTTTTGCTAGCTTTTGGATTAGTTTGCTGTTGCCTCTCTAGCTCTTTTAATTGTGATGTTCGGGTGTCCATTTAAGATCTTTCTAGCTTTCTGATGTGCGCATTTAGTGCTATACATTTCCCTCTTAACACTGCTTTAGCTGTGTTCCAGATATTCTGGTATGTTGTCTCTATTTGTTCTCATTTGTTTCAAAGAACTTCCTGATTTCTGGCTCAATTTCCTTATTTACCCAGGGGTCATTCAAGAGCAGGTTGTTCAATTTCCATGAAATTGTGTGGTTTTGAGTGAGTTTCTTAATCTTGAGTTCTAATGTGATTGCATTGTGGTCTGAGAGATTGTTTGTTGTGATGTCAGTTCTTTTGCATTTGCTGAGGACTGTTTACTTCAAATTATTAATTGTAGTCATTTTTAGAATAAGTGCCATGTGGCACTGAGAAGAATGTATATTCTGTTGTTTTGGGGTAGAGAGTTCTGTAGACTTAGGAACCAAAAACAAAACCACATAATTATCTCAACAGATGCAGAAAAGGCCTTTGATAAAATTCAACATCCCTTCATGTTAAAAACTCTCAATAAACTAGATACTGATGGGACATATTTCAAAACAATAAGAGCCAGTATCATATTGAACCCACAGCCAGTATCATATTGAATGTACAAAAGATGGAAGCATTCTCTTTGAAAACCAGTACAAGACAATGGTGCCCTCTCTAACCACTCCTATTCAACATAGTATTGGAAGTTCTGGCCAGGGAAGTCAGGCAAGAGAAAGAAATAAAGATTATTCAGATAGGAAGAGAGGAAGTCAAGTTGTCCCTGTTTGCAGATGACATGATTTTATATTTAGAAAACCCAGTCATCTTAGCCCAAAAGCTCCTTGAACTGATAAGGAGCTTCAGCAGTCTCAGGATACAAAATGAATGTGTAAAAATCCCAAGCATTCCTTTATATCAACAATAGCCGAGCAGAGAGCCAAATCATGAATGAACTCCCATTCACAGTTGCTACAAAGAGAATAAAATACCTAGGAATACAGCTATCAAGGGATGTTAAGGGCCTCTTCAAGGAGAACTGCAAACCACTGCTCAAGGAAGTAAGAGATGACACAAATAAATAGAAAAACATGCTATCCTCATGGTTGGGAGGAATCAATATTGTGAAAATGACCATATTGCCCGAAGTAATTTATAGATTCAATGCTATTCGCATCAAACTACCATTGACATTCTTTACAGAATTAGAAAAAACTATTTTAAATTTCATATGAAATCAAAGAAGACTCCATATAGCCAAGACACTCCTAAGCAAAAAGAACAAAGCTGGAGGCATCACGCTACTTGACTTCAAACTATACTACAAGGCTACAGTAACCAAAACAGCAGGCTACCAAAACAGACATATAGACCAATGGAGCAGAGCAGAGACCTCAGCAATAACACCACACATCTACAACCCTCTGCTCTTCGACAAACCTGACAAAAAGAAACAATGGGGAAAAGATCTCCTATTCAGTAAATGGTGTGGGGAAAACTGGCTAGCCCTATACAGAAAACTGAACCTAGACCCCTTCCTTTCACCTTATATAAAAATTAACTGAAGATGGATTAAAGACTTAAAGGTAAAACCCCAAACCATAGAAGAAAACCTAAGCAGTACCATTCAGGACATAGGCATGGACAAAGACTTCATAACAAAAACGCCAAAAACAATTGCAATAAAAGCCAAAATTGACAAATGGAATCTAATTAAACTAAATACCTTCTCCACAGCAAAAGAAACTATCATCAGAGTGAACAGGCAACCTATAGAATAGGAGAAAATTTTTGCAATCTACCCCTCTGACAAAGGTCTAATATCCAGAATTTACAAGGAACTTCAAACATATTTACGAGAAAAAGACAACCCCATCAAAAAGTTGGCAAAGGATACGAACAGACACATCTCAAAGGAAGACATTTACGTGGCCAACAAACATATAAAAAAAGCTCAACATAACTGATCATCAGAGAAATGCAAATCAAAACCACAGTGAGACACCATCTCACACCAGTCAGAATGGCGATTATTAAAAAGTCAGGAAACAATAGATGCTGGTGAGGCTGTGGAGAAATAGAAACACTTTTACACTGTTGGTAGGAATGTAAATTAGTTCAATCCTTGTGGAAGACACTATGGCAATTCCTCAAGGATCTAGAACCAGAAATAACATTTGACCTAGCAATTCCATTACCCAAAGGAATATAAATCATTCTAATATAAAGGCACTTGCACACGTATGTTTATTGCAGCACTATTTACAACAGCAGAGACATGGAACCAACCCAAATGGCCATCAGTGATAGACTGGATAAAGAAAATGTGGTACAAATGTACCATGGAATACTATAAAGCCATAAAAAGGAATGAGATCATGTCCTTTTCAGGGACATGGACAAAGCTAGAAGCTGTTATCCTCAGCAAGCTAACATAGGAACAGAAAACCAAACACTGCATGTTCTCAGTCATAATTGGGAGTTGAACATTGAGGACAGATGGACACAGAGGGGAACAACACAGATCGGGGCCAGTTGGGGGGTGGAGGGTGAGGGGAGGGAACGTAGAGGACGAGTCAGCAGATGCAGCAAACCACCATGGCACATGTATACCTATGTAACAAACCTGCACGTTCTGCATATGTATCCTTTTTTTTTTTTTAAGAAGAAATTAGAAATTTTATATATATATTTCCCTTTAATAGTGTGGTCAATTACAGGGCTTGATTTTAGAACGTTAAATCAATTTGCATTTTGAACTAAAACTCATTCGGTCACTATCCTTTTTGTATATTACTGGGTTTGATTTTATATTTTGTTTAGGAGTTTTATAACTATGTTCATTGTATCAACCTATAATTTTCTCTTCTAGTAATGTCTAGCTTTTGCTGTAAAATCTGGCTTGGCCTTATAGGATAGATTGGGAAGTGTTCCTTTTATTTTTATACTTTGGAAGAATGTTTATACAATTGTTATTTTTTGCTTGTATGTTTAAAAGAATTCAGTGAATTCATTTGGGCTTGGAGTTTCTTTACAGATTAATTTTGTTTAATAGCTGTAGGACTGTACAAATTTTTTTGTTTATTGTTTCAGTTTTGGTGAATTGTGTTCTTCAGAGGATTTGTTCATTTCAATTAAATTCTCAACTACATTGCAGTAAAAATGTTCATAGTTAGCCTCAGAATCTTTCTTTCTTTCTTTCTTTGAGACAGAGCCGCACTCTGTGGCCCAGGCTGGAGTGCAGTGGCGCGATCTCGGCTCACTGCAAAGCTCCGCCTCCCGGGTTCATGCCATTCTCCTGCCTCAGTCTCCTGAGTAGCTGGGACTACAGGCGCCTGCCACCATGCCCGGCTAATTTTTTGTATTTTTAGTAGAGATGGGGTTTCACCGTGTTAGCCAGAATGGTCTCCATCTCCTGACCTCGTGATCACGCTTCAGCCTCCCAAAGTGCTGGGATTACAGCCGTGAGCCACCGCGCCCGGCCTGGCCTTAGAATCTTTTTAATGTTCACAGGCTTTCTGTTTATGGCTCCCTTTTTATTATCTCTATTGTAGATTCTCCATTTTTTTTATTGATCAGACTTCTAGGGATTGTTCATTTTATTAATCTTTTAAAGAATCAACCTTGGATTTTTCTTTTATACACTTACTCTCTATTTTATTGATTTGTTATTTAAACATTTTAAGATACTTTCATGAATTAATTTACTATTGTTTTTCTAGCTTCTTGTGATAGAAGCTTAGAAGTATTAATTTTTCAAGTTGTCTCATTTCCAATATGCATTTAGAGCTATGAATTTTGCTAAACACCTCTTTAGTTGTATCCCACACATTTTCATCTATTGTATTTTCATTATCATTCACATAAAAAGACTTTCTAATTTCCATTGTGATTTTTTGTATTTGATTTATGAGTTATTCAGTATTGTGTTTCTTAATTTCCAAACACTTAGAGGAATTTCTAGTTATCTTTCAGTCATTGATTTTTAGTGCAGTACTGTGGTGGTCACAAAATGTGATTCATTATTTAAATTTTTTGAATTTGTTGAGACTTGGTCTTCTAGCATTTAGTCTATTTGTAAATGTTTCATACACGCTTGAAAAGAATGTGAAAGAAAAAAAGAGTTTTGTAGTTGTTGGGTTTAGTGTCCTGTGTTAGGTTCACATTGGAAAATTGAATTGTTCAAGTCATATACTTATGGTTTTGTCTGCTTATTCTATCTTATTGAGAGAGAGTTGCTAAAGTCTGCAACTGTGATTGTGAATTTTATCTATTTTTTAGTTCTTTCAACTTTATGTATTTTGAAGCTGTGTTATTTTTTGCATACAAATTTTGTTTACAGTTTATTGCATATAAATTATGTTAACCAGTTAATTTGATGCTTTTATGAAACGTCCCCCTTTATCTCTAGTAATACCTTGTGCCTAAGGTCTACTTTGCCTGATGTAATATAACTACACTAGCCTTGTTTGGCTAGTGTTTACATGGTATCAATTTTTGTAATTCTTCCATTTTCTACCTTTTGGTGTTGTTATATTTAAAGTATGTCTCTTAGGATATAGTTGTTGCTTTTTATTTTGAGACAAGTTCCTGCTCTGTCACCCAGGCTGGAGTACAGTGGTGTGAACACGGCTCACTGCAGCGTTGACCTCCTGGGCTCAGGTGATCCTCTTACCTCAGCCTGTGGATTTGCTGGGACCACAGGTGTACACCATTTCACCTGGCTAATTTTTTTTTTTTACTATAAGTTCTAGGGTGCATGTGCACAACGTGCAGGTTTGTTACCTATGTATACATGTGCCGTGTTGGTGTGCTGCACCCATTAACTTGTCATTCACATTAGGTATATCTCCTAATGCTATCCCTCCCCACTCCCCCCACCCCACGACAGGCCCTGGTGTGTGATGTTACCCTTCCTGTGTCCGAGTGTTCTCATTGTTCAGTTCTCACCTATGAGTGAGAACATGCGGTGTCTGGTTTTTTGTCCTTGCAATAGTTTGCTGAGAATGATGGTTTCCAGCTTCATCCATGTCCCTACAAATGACATGAACTCATCCTTTTTTATGGCTGCATAGTATTCCATGGTGTATATGTGCCACATTTTCTTAATCCAGTCTATCATTGATGGAAATTTGGGTTGGTTCCAAGTCTTTGCTATTGTCAATAGTGCCACAATAAACATACATGTGCATGTGTCTTTATAGCAGCATGATTTAAAGTCCTTTGGGTATATACCCAGTAATGGGATGGCTAGGTCAAACGGTATTTCTGGTTCTAGATCCTTGAGGAATCGCCACACTGTCTTCCACAATGGTTGTACTAGTTTACAGTCCCACCAACAGTGTAAAAGTGTTCCTATTTCTCCACATCCTCTCCAGCACCTGTTGTTTCCTGACTTTTTAATGATCGCCATTCTAACTGGTGTGAGTGGTACCTCATTGTGGTTTTGATTTGCATTTCTCTGATGGTCACCTGGCTAATTTTTGTATATATATATATTTTTTACAGATGGGGTCCCACTGTCTTGCCCAGTCTGGTCTTGAACTCCTGGGCACAAGTAATTTGCCCATCTTGGCCTCCTGAAGTGCTAGGATTATAGGCATGAGCCACTGCACCCAGCAGTTGTTGGTTTTTAAATCCATTCTTATAGTCTTTGTATTTTAATAGGGATCTTCAAGTCCATTTACTTTTTTTAATTAATAGAAATCACATGCCATGTGATTCACTTTTAAAGTGTACAATTTAGTGGTTTTTAATATATTCACAAAGTTATACGAAAACCACCATTATCTAATTCTAGAACATTTGAGAAAGAAATCCCTTACCTGTTAGTAGAATTCTCCATGTCTCCATCTCCCCAGCCTCTGGAAACAACTAATACACTTTTTATCTCTATGGGCTTGACTATTCTGAAAATTTCATATATAGAGAATTATATGATTTGTGGTCTTTTGCAACTGACATTTTATTTAGGATAATGTTTTCAATGTTTATCCCTGTGGTAGCATGAATCAGCACTTCATTCTTTTTTAATGACTGAAACATATTTTATTTTGTGTACCTAGTGCATTTTGTTTATTTATCTTTCAGTTGCTGGGCATTTGGATTGTCCCTGCTTTTTGGCTATTATGAATAATATTGCTATGAATATTCATGTACAAGTTCTTGGTAGACGTATTTTTATTTCTCTTGATTAAATACCAAGAGTAGAATTGCTTGGTCATTTGGTAATTCTCTGTTTAACATTTTGAGAAACTGCCAGTCTTTTCCACAGTGGCTGTGCCATTTTACATTCCTTCCAATAATGAATGAGAGGTCTGATTTCTCCATATCTTTTCCAGCTAGTCTGCTTGCTTTCCAAATTATTAATGTGCTTGGATTTAAGTTTACCATTTTAATATTTGTTTTTATTTGCCTTGTTTTATTTCTTATCTTATTCTTTATTTCCTGCCTTCTCTTAGATTAATATGTATGTTTTATTATTTTTTATTTTTCAAAATTCTTTTCCTTTTCCTCTATCAGCTTTTTAGTTATACATTTATTTCTCATTCTTTTAGTGCTCACTATAGAGACTGCAACATATATCTTTGACTTATTTAGTCTTCCATAAAATAGAACTTTTTTCACTTCTTAACCAATAGAGAAATCCTAAACTGTTTGACTGAATGTACATTTCTTATCCTTTGTTTTTAATGTTTATATATTGTAAACTTCATAAGACATTATTTTATGTTTATATAGTATTTATATAGTATTTACTTATATTTCCCCGTTTTTGCCCTTTGTTCTTTTCATGTGTTTCTGCAGTTTTTGAATCAGTTTTCTTCAATTAGGAATTCTCTTTACTATTTCTTTTATTGAAGGTCTCTTGGTGGTAACTTTCTTCAGCTTTCATTTGTAAATAATTTGTTTTACCCGCTTTCAAGATGGTTACTTTGGTGAGGTAGAAGATTCTAGGTTGGAAGTATTTTTCTTTTAGCACACTGAAGGTTCATTGCATTGTTTTCTTTTCCATTGAAATGTCTTCTCACATTGGTATTGCTTCTTGGAAGTCAACTTTAAAAAATTCTCTGGCTGCTTTTAAGAATTTCTCTTTGTGTTTGTTTTTTAGCAGTTTGACTGTAATTTACCTATGGTTTTAATTTTTTAAAATTCTGCTTGAGATTTATAGAATTTCTTTGAATCCTTAGTTTGATGATTTCATCAGTTTTGAAAACTATTTAGTATTCATTTTCAAATATTGCTTTTGTCATATTCTCTTTTTTAAAAAAATTATCTCCCTTATCTCTGTCATCAATTTAGACATATTTGAGATCTTTTTTTTAAATCAAGTCTCTTATCCTTTATATTATTTTGTGTGTTTTCTGTTCCTTTTTTCTCTGTGTTCTTCAATGTGGATATTTTCTACTGAACTACGTTCCAGTTCACTAACCCTCTCTTTAGCAATGTTTATTGTTCCACTAAATTTGTCTAGTTAGTTCTTAATTTCAGATACTGTATTTTTCAGTTTTAGAATAAACATTTCATTGTATGGTTTCCAATTCTCTGTTGAAATTCATCATTTCTCTCCTATTTTTTACTTTCATTCAATTGAACATATAAATCATAAATATTTTTAACAACTTGATAAAAACTTATCTAAATTCTTATGTATCCCTCTTCTCCCCATACTGTGTTCCAGAAAAGTAACTGCTTGTCATCCATCTAATCTCAGAGAGGCTTGTGTTTCCATAGTGTGTAAACTAGTTGGTTGCCCTGAGACCTGAGTTTTCTGTTGTGTCCTAGAGAAGTTAGGATTTCCAGATAATCTATTTTTTTTTATTTATTAATACTAGGCTAGGAGTGATGCTGTTTACAGCTTTCTGCATCATAGGCAGAAAATCACAAATGCCATTTGAAAGTCTCTTTCTGATAATGCTAAGATCTGAATGAAATGTGAGTCTTTCTGGTTTGACTTTTTTTCCTCAATTTTCACTAGTTCTTGTTTTTTTTTGAGTGTGCCTCATAATGTTTATTGGATACTAGATAATGTGGATGAAAGATCTGCAGAGAGTCTGGAGAATGTTTTTTCCTCCAAAGACAGTTAATTTTCCTTCCCGTGCTTCTGATTCTGTTAAGGCTTGGTTTGGGGCTTTGTTAGAATTTTTCTATTGCTATTTTGTCCATACTCTTAAGGCGTGGCTTTTTTAGAGTCACATCTAAGAGCTCAGGGATTTTTCAGTGCTCCTCCATCTTGGCAGTGCTTGCTTGCCAGTCCATCTCCTCAACATTAATGGGCTGCTAAAACATCTACTTGCCTCTTTACTTGGTTTGGTTTGTTTTGGGTTTCTTGGCATCCTGTCCTACATATTTGTAAGCTTAGGAATCAGTTAATAATTTGAGGTGAATTTTACTGTAGATTTCTGGGCTCTTTCTTTTTAGGTCTTTTTTGGGGGTATTTTGCCTCCGGAATTCCTCCCTGCTTTGGTAATCCCAGCCTCCAACCTCTGCCTTCTCATCCCACTAAGATTGCAGTTATTATCTTGGTCTCTATTTCCCATGATTGATTTGAAAAATTATCTTATACAAAAAGAAGGATTAAATGTGGAATTTGCTTGATTGGGCTTTCCTTCTCTCAAAGTTTGTAGCCCTGGAAGTCCCATCTGTATTGGCTGCTTTCTGTTGCCTTCAGATAAGTTGTTTTATATGTTTTGCCCAGCATTCATAGTTGTTCTCATTGAAAATGCTTATTTGTTGCACTCTGCTCCATTGATTGGAACCAGAAATACCGTGTCTCTTGTTTTTTCTGAAATGATACCAATGCTTAGCACAGTTCTGTAAATATTGATTCAGAGTAACTAATTGTTGTTGCAAATCTTTTCAAGGTTCAAATTGTGTTGAACTGATAAAAATCAGTTTTTATATAATAACCATGGACCATAAAGGTTAACTAGCTATAAACCTTATTTTATCTTCTGGAATAAAAGCAGGTGTTTGGTACATTAGGAGAGACCTCTGAAAGCCAGAGTAGAAATAAAGGATCACTGCTATTCACTTAAGCTCTTTTAGCTAAACTTCAAATCTGACTCGTAGTTTTTCTGCTCTTTCAGTTGTGATCATTGGAAGGCTTTCATAGAATTGGAAATTCTTATCTGAATCTTTCATGTTTTGATCTCTAGGAAGATGAAGTCCTCAGTACATTCTGAAGAAGATGATTTTGTTCCAGAGCTACATAGAAATGTACACCCTCGAGAGCGGCCTGATTGGGAAGAAACTCTTAGCGCAATGGTAAATCAGTTTTATACAATTGTTCATATATACATGTATATGTATATATAGCACTTATATAAGGGAAAGGAACTGAGGACACATTACACAAATTTTGTTGCTTTGTTCATTTATTCAGGAAATGTTTATTGAGCGAATACTGTATATTTGGCACTGTTGTAGAGTCTGTGGGCAGAGTAATAGGGTTACAGAGTGGTAAAAATACAGTGTGAAAGGATAGGTGCTAATTATATATAGTAGTCACAGATGGCCTCTGTGGGAAGATGAGGTTTGATCAAAGACCTGAAGGAGGTGAGGGAGCGAGTAGTGTGTTTATCTGAAAACACATCATTTTAGGCAATGGAAGAACAAGTTACAGGCTGTGGCATAGGATTAGAGAACAAGTTGGAAGACACACAAATAGCATAGTGTGGCTGAAACTGGATGAGAAAGAAATGAGGTCAGAGAAGTGGTTTGGGTGGGTGGAAAGCAGATCATGCAGTTTCTTGTACTTTATTGATGGAGACTTTGGCTTTTTATGCTGAGTGAGATGAGAAACCATTGGAGGATTTTTGGCTGAGCAGTGACACAGTCTGACTTAAAATGTTAAGTCTCAGGTTACTGTGAGTAGGAGGAGGCAAAAGAGGAAGTAAAGAGAATTTGTGTGTTATAATTAATAGGTAAATAGTGATGGTAGCTTGAACCAGGACGATAGCACATATGGTGAGAATTGGTTAGATGCTATAGTTTTACTGATAAAGCCAGCCGTTTTGTCAATGAATGGGTAATAAGAGTATGAGATAAAGATGTATTAAGAATGGCTTCAAGTTTTTTGACTTCATCCACCTGAAGGATGGAATTTATAGTACTGAGATGCTGGAAAAGAAGTTTTTGTTGGGGGATAGATGGAAAAATCAGCAGTGTAGTTTTTCACATGATACATTTTAGATACTCATTTAGTTTATTAAAACTTTTTGTAACAGGTCTATTCATAAGAATGAAGAAGTTCTTCTTTTGTGGGAGAGGACGTTTTACTTAACTGGTTAAGAGTCAGCGTTCTCTGTCAAAATAAAATGCAAATGTTCATCTATCAGTTCTGATCTGTAATGATATTTTACTTATTTCATTTTTGAAAATGTCTTTCACTCAAATAGGCACAGCAAATACTGACATAAATTCACAAACATTTTAATTGAACATATTTGTCACTAAGAAGGCATTTATAGAGTTCTGTTAGATTCTCTTCTTGATACTTGCCTTTTAGTATGTTATTACATTTTCTATTAGTCAATTCCAATTAAAGATTAGGTGGAAGTTCTCAGTTGCACAGTTGAATGGAATCTGCAGTATGGAAATTTACTTTGCATTTACATGTGATCTGAAAAACCCTACTGGACCTGTAGTTTGAGCTCAGAAAAAAATATTCACTACCCATTTGTATGGGAATGGCAATCTCCCTTCTTGTTTTAATATTTGATAGTTTGGGATGCATGGACAGTAGCTTGTGATTACTTGTGATTCTCAAAATACTAGTCGTCATTAAGATGACTTTATTGTCAGTGTTTCTTGTATATAAGCTATGTTTCTCTTGTAATTGTACATTAAGTTCGCCAAGAAATATCATCAAGTCTGCAGTAAAAACTAATTAGCAAAGTCATTTAGTGTTCCATAGTAGATGTCAAAAATAGGTATATCTAAAGCCTTTTTGTATTCTACACATATTTTTACCAAAATTGGTTATAATGTATCTTAGCAGATTCCACTTCAGGTTGTACTGAATTAATGTTTGCTCAAGTTAGGTGAGAATATTCTTGCCTGTAGTTGTCCCATGCAGACTGTTCATAGGAGCTAATTCTTCACCCACTTCACACTCAATATTGACTCCTCAACAACAATAGCAATATTGATTCCATTTTTTGACTTATCAAGAGTCAAGGAAAACCACTTAAAATCATTTGCCTTGTTTTTTAAGTGACTGTTGATTTGCTTCCAATGTCCTCAACTTTTAAAAAATATTATTATTATGTGTAATTTATTTTAGATTTTTAAAATGATACTTTTAAGTTCTGGAGTACATGTGCAGAACATGCAGGTTTGTTACATAGGTATACATGTTCCATGGTGGTTTGCTGCACCCATCAACCTGTCATCTTCATTAGGTATTTCTCCTAATGCTATCCTTTCCTTAGCCCCCAACCCTGCAACAGGCCCCGGTGTGTGATGTTCCCCTCACTATGTCCATGTGTTCTCATTGTTCAACTCCCACTTATGAGTGAGAACATGCAGTGTTTGGTTTTCTGTTCCTATGTTACTTTGCTGAGAATGATGGTTTCTAGCATCATCCATATCCCTGCAAAGGACATGAACTCATCCTTTTTTATGGTTGAACAGTATTCCATGGTGTATATGTGCCACATTTTTTTATCCAGTCTATCATTGATGGGCATTTGGGTTGGTTCCAAGTCTTTGCTATTGTGAACAGTGTTGCAGTAAGCATATGTGTGCATTTGTCTTTATAGCAGAATGATTTATAATCCTTTGGGTATATACTCAGTAATGGGATTGCTGAGTTAAATGGTATTTCTGTTTCTAGATCCTTGAGGAGTCGCCACACTGTCTTCCACAATGCTTGAACTAATTTACACTCCCACCAACAGTGTAAAAGTGTTCCTATTTCTCCACATCCTTTCCAGCATCTGTTGTTTCCTGACTTTTTAATGATTGCCATTCTAACTAGCGTGAGGTGGTATCTCATTGTGGTTTTGATTTGCATTTCTCTAATGACCAGTGATGATGAGCTTTTTTCATGTTTGCTGGCCGCATAAATGTCTTCTTTTGAGAAGTGTCTGTTCATATCCTTCGCTTTTTGATGGGCTTTTTTTTTTTTTTCTTGTAAATTTGTTTAAGTTCCTTGTAGATTCTGGATATTAGCCCTTTGTCAGATAGATTGCAAAAATTTTCTCCATTTCTGTAGGTTACCTGTTCACTCTGATGATAGTTTCTTTTGCTGTGGAGAAGGTCTTTAGTTAAATTAGATCCCATTTGTCAATTTTGGCTTTTTTTGCCTTTGCTTTTGGTGTTTTAGTCATGAAGTCTTTGCACATGCCTATGTCCTGAATGGTATTGCCTAGGTTTTCTTCTAGAGTTTTTATGGTTTTAGATCTTATGTTTAAGTCTTTAATTCATTTTGAGTTAATTTTTGTATAAGGTGTGAGGAAGGGGTCCAGTTTCAATTTTTTGCATATGGGTAGCCAGTTTTCGCAGCACCATTTATTAAATAGGGAATCCTTTCCCTATTGCTTTTGTCAGGTTTGTCAAAGATCAGAGGGTTGTGGGTGTGTAGCATTATTTGAGGCTTCTGTTCTGTTCCATTGGTCTATATATCTGTTTTGGCACCAGTACCATGCTCTTTTGGTTACTCTAGCCTTGGAGTATAGTTTGAAGTCAGGTAGTGTGATGCCTCCAACTTTGTTCTTTTTGCTTAGGATTATCTTGGCTATACCGGCTCTTTTTTTGGTTCCATATTAAATTTAAAGTAGTTTTTTCTAATTCTGTGAAGACAGTCAGTGGTAGCTTGATGGGGGATAGCATTAAATCTATAAATTACTTTGGGCAGTATGGCCATTTTCACAATACTGATTCTTCCTATCCATGAGCGTGGAATGTTTTTCCATTTGTTTGTGTCATCTCTTATTTCATTAAGCAGTGGTTTGTAGTTCTCCTTGAAGAAGTCCTTCATATCCCTTGTAAGTATTTTATTCTCGTTGTAGGTATTTTATTCTCATAGTATCGTCATCCTAGGTATTTTATCATCCTAGGTATTTTATTCTCTTTTAGCCATTGTGAGTGGGAGTTCATTCATGATTTGGCTCTCTGTTTGTCTGTTATTGGTGTATAGGAATGCTTGTGATTTTTGCACATTGATTTTGTATCCTGAGACTTCGCTGAAGTTGCTGATCAGTTTAAGGAGATTTTGGGTTGAGATGATGGGGTTTTTCAAAATATACAGTCACGTCATCTGCAAACAGAGACAGTTTGACCTCCTCTCTTCCTATTTGAATACCCTTTATTTCTTTCCCTTGCCTGATATCCCTGGCCAGAATTTCTAGTACTGTGTTGAATAGGAGTGATGAGGGAGGGCATCCTTGTCTTTTGCCGGTTTTCAACGGGAATGCTTCCAGCTTTTGCCCATTCAGTATGATACTGGCTGTGGGTTTGTCATAAATAGCTCTTATTATTTTGAGATATGTTCCATCAATACCTAGTTTATTGAGAGTTTTTAGCGTGAAAGGGTGTTGAATTTTATCGAAGGTATTTTCCGCATCTGTTGAGATAATTGTGGTTTTTGTCATTGGTTCTATTTATGTCATTGGTTCTGTTTTGTTATTGGTTCTGTTGCGATGGATTATGCTTATTGATTTGCATATGTTGAACCATCCTTGTATCGCAGGGTTGAAGCCGACTTGATCATGGTGGATAAGCTTTTCGATGTGCTCCTGGATTCGGTTTGCCAGTATTTTATTGAGGATTTTTGCATTGATGTTCATCAGGGATATTGGCCTGAAATTTTCTTTTTTTGTTGTGTCTCTGCCAGGTTTTGGTATCAGGATAATGCTGGGCTCATAAAATGAGTTAAGGACGAGTCCTTCTTTTTCAGTTGTTTGGAATAGTTTCAGAAGGAATGGTACCAGCTTCTCTTTGTACCTCTAGTAGAATTTGGCTGTGAATCCCATCTGGTCCTGGGCTTTTTTTTTTTTTGGTTGGTAGGCTATTAATTACTGCCTCAATTTCAGAACTTGTTATTGGTCTATTCAGGGATTCGACTTCTTCCTGGTTTAGTCTTGGGAAGGTGTATGTGTCCAGGAATCTATCCATTTCTTCTCGATTTTCTAGTTTATTTGTGTAGAGGTGTTTATAGTATTCTCTGATTGTAGTTTGTATTTCTGTGAGATCAGTGGTAATATCCGCTTTATTATTTTTTATTGTGTCTATTTTATTCTTCTCTCTTTTCTTCTTTATTAGACTGGCTAGCAGTCTATCCATTTTGTTAATCTTTTCAAGAAACTAGCTCCTGGATTCATTGATTTTTTTAAAGAGTTTTTTGTGTCTCTCTCCTTCAGTTCTGCTCCTGTCTTACTTATTTCTTGTCTTCTATTAGATCTTGAATTTGTTTGCTCTTGCTTCTCTAGTTCTCTTAACTGATGTTAGGCTACCAATTTTAGATTTTTCCCACTTTCTCCTGTGGTCATTAATGCTATAAAGTTCCCTCTAAACACTGCTTTAACTTGTCCCAGAGATTCTGGTACGTTGTGTCTTTGTTCTCATTGGTTTCAAAGAACTTATTTCTGCCTTAATTGTGTTATTTACCCAGTAGTCATTCAGGTGCAGTTTGTTCATTTTCCATGTAGTTGTGGGGTTTTGAGTGAGTTTCTTAATCCTCAGTTTTATTTTGATTGCCTGTTGTCTGAGAGACTGTTATGATTTCCATTCCTTTGCATTTGCTGAGGAGTGTTTTACTTCCAGTTATGTGGTCAATTTTAGAATAAATGCGATATGGGTGCTGACAAGAATGTATAGTCTGTTGATTTGGGGGTGGAGAGTTCTGTACATGTCCATTAGGTCCATTTCGTCCAGAGCTGATTTCAAGTCCTGAATATCCTTGTTAATTTTCTGTCTTGTTGATCTGTCTAACATTGACAGTGGGGTGTTAACGTCTCCCACTATTATTGTGTAGGAGTCTAAGTCTCTTTGTAGGTCTCTAAAGACTTGCTTTATGCATCTGATGCTCCTGGGGTTTATGTGTGGACGTCCTTTTTGTTGATGTTGATGTTGATGCTATTCCTTTCTGTTTGTTAGTTTTCCTTCTAATAGCGAGGTCCCTCTGCTGCAGGTTTGCTGGAGTTTTCTGTAGGTCCACTACAGACCCTGTTTGCCTGGGTATCACCAGCAGAGACTGCAGAACATCAGAGATTGCTGCGTATTCCTTTCTCTGGAAGCTTCGTCCCAGAGGGGCATCTGCCAGATGCCAGCTAGAGCTCTCCTACATGAGGTGTCTGTCGACCACTGTTGGGAGGTATTTCCCAGTCAGGAGGCATGGGGTTCAGGAACTCACTTGAGGAGGCAGTCTGTCCCTTAGCAGAGCTCCAGCGCTGTGCTGGGAGATCCGCTGCTCTCTTCAGAGTCAGCAGGCAGGAACGTCTGATGAAGCTGCGCCCACAGCCCCACCTTCTCCCAGGTACTGTGTCCCAGGGAGATGGGAGTTTTATCTATAAGCCCCTGACTGGAACTGCTGCCTTTCTTTTGGACATGTCCTGCCTAGAGAGGCAGTCTGGCTACAGTGGCTTTGTGGCTCTGTGGTTGGCTCTGCCCAGTCCCAACTTCCTGGTGGCTTTGTTTACACTGTGAGGGGTAACTGCCTATTCAAGCCTCAGTAATGGTGGACGCCTCTCCCCCTACCAAGCTCGAGCATCCCAGGTCGACTTCAGACTGCTCTGCTGGCAGCGAGAATTTCAAGGCAGTGGATCTTAGCTTGCTGGGCTCCTTGGGAGTGGGATTGGCTAAGCTAGACCACTTGGCTCCCTGGCTTTAGCCCCCTTTCCAGGGGAGGGAATGGTTCTGTCTTGCTGGCATTCCAGACGCCACTGGGGTATGAAAAAGATACTCCTGCAGCTAGCTTGGTGTCTGCCCAAATGGCTGCCCAGTTTTGTGCTTGAAACCAAGGCCCTGGTGGCATAATCACCTGAGGGAATCTCCTGACCTGCAGGTTGTGAAGACCGTGTGAAAAGCATAGTATCTGGGTCGGAATGCACCCTTTCTCACGGCCCAGTCCCTCACGTCTTCCCTTGGCTAAGGGAGGGAATTCCCTGGCCCGTTGCCCCTCCCAGGTGAGGCGATGCCCCAGTCTGCTTCAGCTCGCTCTCCGTGGGCTGCACTCACTGTCTAAACCAGTCCCAGTGGGATGGGTCGGGTCCTGCAGTTGTAAATGCAGAGATCACCCGCCTTCTGCATTGATCTCACTGGAAGCTGCAGACTGGAGCTGTTCCTATTCGGCCATGTTGCCAGCCACCTGCCAGTGTCCTCAATCAACTCTTTAAGCAACTATTCTCACCAGTAGGTTTAAACCAATTTGTTTTTTCCGACACATTTCTTTCCCTGCTGCAATCAAATATGATTTGATAAACTCACCATTGGTAAATGACTTTCCTTGCTTGCTGATAAATGAACTACTAGGAAATGTACTTAGGTTGTAATCTTGTTCTTTTTGTGAAGAAATTCTGTGTGGTGATGTACTCGGTTTTAGAATTTTCTAATTTTTCGGAGTGTTACTTTCCTGTGAGTTGAGAATATTGTGATGAGTGCATAGTTTGGTAATGTCAATGTATATTCCATTATTTTAGCACAGATATGGTGTCATTGTATGATAAACACAGTGTTTTGCAATCTAATTTGATAACAAAATAATAGATATTCACCTGTGCCTTAAAAGTATGACACTCAAAATATACCTCTCTCTTTTCTTATTTTTGTTCCTATGTATATGTATTGGTAATTTAAAAAAATGTGGTATGATAATACACGTGGAAATTGAAATGCTGTTCCGTTATAATTTGATAATGTGATTTATAGTGTGCCACGCAGCAGTGGGAATTGATAGGAGAGCCACATATCGTCTTTTTTGCAGCTATTCACCTCTGCCATTGTATTGTGTAAACAGCTGTAAATAATCCGTAACAAATGAGTGTGACAGTGTTCCAATAAAACTTTATTTCTGTATACCAATGTTTGAGTTCCATGTAGTTTTCAAATGTCAATAGTCATTCTGTTTTTTGACTTTTCCCCCAAACATTTACAAATGTGAAAAGTACTGTTAGCTCAAGGGGTTATACAAAATAGGTGATGGACTGGATTGACTCTTGATTTTCAGCTCCTTATCATGCAATTTTTTAAAAAAAATTTATTTCAGTAGTTTTTGGGGAACAAGTGGCTTTTAATTACATGGGTAAGTTATTTAGTGGTTGTTTCTGAGATTTTGGTGCACCTGTCACCCTAGCAGTGTACATTGTACCCGATGTATAGTCTTTTATTCCTCACTCACCTCCCACCCTTGCCCTCCAGTGCCAAAGTCCATTATGTCAGTCTTATGCCTTTGCATCCTCATAGCTTAGCTCCCACTTATAAGTAAGAACATAACGATACTTGGTGTTCCATTCTTGAGTTACTTCACTTAAAATAATGGTCTCCAAATCCATCCAGGTTGCTCCGGATGCCATTATTTCATTCCTTTTTGTGAATGAGTAGTATTCTGTAGTGTATATATACCACGTTTTCTTTATCTACTCATTGGTCGAGGACCAGTTAGGCTGGTTCCATATTTTTGCTGTTGTGAATTGTGCTGCAATAAACATGCGCATGCAAGTGTCTTTTTCATATAATGACTTCTTTTCCTCTGGGTAGAGATCCCCAGGTGGAACTGCTGGATCATATGGTAGTTCTGCTTTCAGTTCTTTAGGGAATCTCCATACCATTTTCCATAACGGTTGTACTAGTTTACATTCCCACCAGCAGCATAAAAGTGTTCCCTTTTCACCACATCCATGCCAACATCTATTATTTTTTTATTTTTAAATTATGGCTATTGTTGCAGAAGATGGTATCTCAGTGTAATTTTAATTTGTATTTCCCTGATAATTAGTAATGTGGAGCATTTTTTCATGTGTTTGTTGGCCATTTATCTATCTTCTTTTGAGAACTGTCTATTCATGTTCTTTGCCCATTTTGTGATGGGATTGTTTGCTTTTTTTCTTGCTGATTTGTTTGAGTTCTTTGTGGATTCTGGATATTAGTTCTTTGTCAGATGCATTATTTGTGAATATTTTCACCCATTCTGTGGGTTGTCTGTTTTCTCTGGTGATTATTTCTCTTGCTGCAGAGAAGCTTTTTAGTTTAATTAGGTCCTGTCTATTAATTTTTGTTTTTGTTGCATTTGCTTTTGGGTTCTTGGTCTTGAACTCTTTGCCTAAGCCAATGTCTAGAAGAGTTTTTCTGATATTATCTTCTAAATTTTTATGGTTTCAGGTCTTAGACTTAAGTTTGATCCATCTTGACTTGATGTTTGTATATGGTAAGAGATGGGGATCCAGTTTCATTCTTCTACATTTGGCTTGCCAATTACCCCAACACTATTTGTTGAATAGGGTATTATGTTTTTGTTTACTTTGTCCAAGATCAGTTGGCTATAAGTATTTGGCTTTATTTCTGGGTTCTTTATTCTGTTCCATTGGTCTGCATGCCTGTTTTTGATATCAGTACCATACTGTTTTTGTAACTATAACCTTGTAGTATAATTTGAAGTTGAGTAATGTGATGCCTCCATGTTTGTTCTTTTTGCTTAGTCTTGCTTTGTCTATGTGGGCTCTTTTTTGGTTCCATATGAATTTTAGAATTGTTTTTTGTAGTTTTGTGAAGAATGATGTTGGTATTTTGATGGGAATTGCACTGAATCTGTAGACTGCTTTTGGCAGTATGGTCATTTTCACAATATTGATTCTACCCATCCATGAACATGGGATGTGTTTCCATTTGTTTGTGTCATCAGTGATTTTTTCAGCAGTGTTTTGCAGTTTTCCTTGTAGAGATAGTTCATCTCCTTGGTTAGGTATATTCCAAAGTTTTTTTTTTTTTTTTTTTTGGCAGCTGTTGTAAAAGGGATCGAGTTCTTGATTTGATTCTCAGCTTTGCTGCTGTTGTTGTACAGCAGTGCTACAAATTTGTGTATATTAATTTTGTTTTCTGAAACTTTACTGAATTCATTTATCAAATCTGGGAGTTTTTTAGATGAGTAATTAGGGTTTTCTAGGTATACGATCATATCATCAGCAAACAGTGACAGTTTGACTTCCTCTTTACTGATTTGGATGCCTTTATTTCATTATCTTGTCTGATCTGGTTATGACTTGTAGTGCTATGTTGAATAGAAGTGGTGAAAGTGGGCATCCTTATCTTGTTTCAGTTCTCAGGGTCAATGCTTTCAGCTTGTCCCCATTCAGTACAGTGTTGGTTGTGGGTTTATCATAGTTGGCTTTTATTATCTTGAGGTATGTCCCTTTTGTGCCAGTTTTGCTGAGGGTTTTAATCATAAAGGGATACTGACTTTTGTCAAATTCTTGTTCTGTGTTTATTGAGATGATCATATGATTTTTTCTTTTAAATTCTGTTTATGTGGTATATCACATTTATTGATTTGCATGTGTTCAACCATCTGTGCATTCCTGCTGTGAAACCCACTTGGTCATGCTGTATTATCTTTTTGATATTCTGTTGGATTTGGTTAGCTAGTATTTTGTTGAGGATTTTTGTATCTATGTTCCTCAGGGATACTGGCCTGTAGTTTTTTTTTTTTTTTTTTAATGTCCTTTCCTGGTTTTGGTATTTGGGTGATATTGACTTCATAGAATGACTTAGGGAGGATTTCCTCTTTCTCTGTCTTTTGGAATAGTTTCACTAAGATTGGTACCAATTCTTCTTTGAATGTCTTGCAGAATTCAGCTGTGAAAACATCTGGTCCTGGACTTCTTTTGTTGGCATTTTAAAAATTACTGTTTAAATCTCACTACTTGTTATTGGTCTGTTCAGAGTTTCTGTTTCTTCCTGGTTTAATCTAGGAGGGTTGTATATTTCCAGGAAGTTATCCATCTCCTCTAAGTTTTCTAGTTTGTGCACATAAAGGTGTTAATAGTAGCCTTGGATGATCTTTTGTATTTCTGTGTTATCGGTTGTATTATCTCCTGTTTCATTTCTAATAGACCTTATTTGGATCTTGCCTCCTCTTTTCTTGGTTAATCTTGCTAATGGTCTATCAATTTTGTTTGTTCTTTCAAAGAACCAGCTTTTGGCTTCATTTATCTTTTGTGTGGTTTTGTTGTTGTTTCCATTTCATTTAGTTCTGCTCTGATATGGGTTATTTCTTTTCTTCTGAGTTTGGGTTTGGTTTGTTCTTGTTTCTCTATTTCCTTGAGGTGTGACCTTAGATAGTCTGTTTTCACTCTTTTAGCCTTTTTGATGCGGACATTTAATGCTATGAACTTTTCTCTTTGCACCGTTTTTGCTGTATCCGAGTCTTTGACAGGTTATGTCAGTATTATCATTCAACTCAAAGAATTTTTAAATTTTCATGTTGATTTCATTGTTGCTTCAAAGATCATTGAAGAGCAGATTAATTTTCGTGTGTTTTTACAGTTTTGGGTGTTCCTTTTCGAGTTAATTTCCAGCTTTGTTTTACTGTGGGCTGAGAGGGTACTTGATATCATTTGGATTTTTCTTAAATTTGTAGAGACATGTGACCTATCATTGGTCTGTCTTGGAGAATGTCCCATATACTGATGAAAAGAATGTATATTCTGCAGTTGTTGGGTAGAATGTTCAGTAAATATCTGTTAAGTCCATTTGTTCTAGGGTTTAGTTTCAGTTTATTGTTTCTTTGTTGACTTTCTGTCTTGATGACCTTTGTAGTACTGTCAGTGGAATATTGAATTCCCCTGCTATTATTCTGTTGCCATCTATCTCATTTCTTAGGTCTAGTAGTAATTGTTTTATAAATTTGGGAGATCTAGTGTTAGGTGCATATATATTTAGGATTGTGATATTTTCTTATTGGATTGATCCTTTTATCATTATATAATGTCCCTCTTTGTCTTTTTTTTAATGTTTTTGCTTTAAAGTCTGTTCTTTCTGGTATAAAAATTGCTACTCCTCCTTGCATTTGGTTTTCATCTTTGTGGAATATCTTTTCCTACCCCTTTACCTTAAGTTTTTTTGAGTTGTTGTCTTAGGTGAGTCTCTTGAAGACAGCAAATAATTAGTTAGTGGAAATTTTTTTTTTTTTTAATTCATTCTGCCATTGTCTATCTTTTAAGTGAGCATTTAGGCCATTTACATTCACTGTTAGTATTGAGATGTGAGGTACTCTTCTATTCATCATGCTAATTGTTGCCTTAATATGTTGTTTTTCATTATGTTATTGTCTTATGGGCCCTGTGAAATTTATGCTTTAAGGACGTTCTATTTTGGTGTCTTTCACTGTTTAGTTTCAAGATCTAGAACTCTCTTTAGCATTTCTTGTAGTGCTGGCTTAGTAGTGGCGAATTACTTCAGGATATTTTTGTCTGAAAAATACTTTCTCTCTTCTTCTTTTATGAGGCTTAGTTTTGCCAGAGATAAAATGTGTGGCTGACAAATATTTTGTTTAAGGGAGCTAAAGATGGGAACCCAGTCTCTTCTCATTTACAAGGTTTCTTCTGACAAATCTGCTGGTAATCTGATAGGTTTTCTTTTACAGATTATTTGATGTTTTTATCTCACAGCGCTTAAGATTGTTTCGTGTTAAATTTACGCAGGTGATTTTTTTGTGGTGAATATTTCAGGTGTTCTTTGAGCTTTTTGTATTTAGGTGTCAACATCTCTAGGAAGGCCAAGGAAGTTTTCCTCAATTAACCTTACAAGTAAGTTTTCTAAACTTTTAGATTTCTCTTCTTCCTCAGGAACACCTATTTTTCTTAGGTTTGGCCATTTAACATAATCCCAAATTTCTTGGAGGCTTTGTTCATTTTTTTATTCTTTTTTTTTTTTTTTTTTGTCTTTGTCAGATTGGGTTAATTTGAAAGCCAAATGTTAATTTAGGTTAATTTTCTTCAAGCTCTGATCTTCTTTCTTCTCCTTGTTCTCATCTATTGTTGAAACTTCTCAGGGCATTATGTATTTCTCTAAGTGTGTCTTTCATTTCCAGAATTTGTGATTGTTTTTTCTTTATGATACCCATTTCTCTGGAGAATTTCCTATCTATATCCTGTATTTAAAAAAAAAATTTCTTTACATTGGCTTTCATATTTCTCTGGTATTTTCCTGATTAGCTTTACAATCAACCTTCTAATTTTTTTTTTCCTCTGGCAAATCAGAGATTTCTTCTAGGTGCAGATCCATTGTTGGGGAGCTGGTGTGATCTTTTGGTGGTGGTATAGAATCCTGTTGTGTCATATTCCCAGAACGACTTTTCTGGTTCCTTCTCACTTTGGTAGACTATTTCAGTGGAAAGGTGTGGAGCTCAAGGCTTACTGTTCAGATTTCCTTGTCCCATGGGGTGATCCCTTGATGTGGTATTCTCCCCCTTTTCTTGAGGATGGGACTTCCTGAGAGCTGGACTGCAGTGATTCTTACTTCTCTTCTGGGTCTAGCCACCCAGCAGGACTCTAGCACCAGGCTCTGCTTTGGTGCTAGGGAATGTCTGCAAAGAGTCCTGTGATGTGATCTGTCTTCAGGTCTCCCAGGCATGGATACCAGCACTTGCTTGGATGGAGGTGGCAGGGGAGTGAGGCAGACCCAGTCTTTGGCTGTAGATATGTTTAGCGTGCTGGCTTTCTCGAATGCTGGTTATGCTAGCAGTAAAGTTGTCAAATGGAGAGACTCAGGACCACTGGTTAGCCAGGATGTTGTGGGCAGTGGAATTAGCGATTGTCTTCTTCTTCCTAGTAGCAGGATTATTCTGTCCTAAGTTGCTCTTATGGCCCAAGTAGATTGACCTCCAGCCTGTAGGTGGTGCTTTCAAAAGAGCACCAGCTGTGGTAGTAGTAGGGGAATCTGTGCTTGCCCTATGTCGGCCAGGGTAAGGATTTTAGTTTGTCAGGTGATGGATGGGGCCATAAAGCCCCCAAGAGTTTCTATCTTTTGTGTTTGGCAACCATGGAAAATAGAGAAATACCATCAGGTTGGGGCTGGTTTAGGCAGGTCCACGCTTAGATTTTCCTTGGGTGAGGCTTGCTGTGGCCACTGTAGGGGATTGAGGGGGTGGTTCTCAGGCTAATGGGGTTATGTTCCAGAGGGGATTTTGGTTGCCTCTGTTGTTTCATACAGTTTTTCAGGGAAACGGGTGATAGCTGTAGCAAGAGGCCTTACCCAACTCCCTCATAGTTGGTGAGGCTGGCCTGGCTCCTGCAGTGCCTGGCTCAGAACTTGCCCCAGGCTGTGAGCTTTCCTGCTGAGAAAGCAAGCACCGCTTTCCTGCCTCGCCCCTCCCTGTCTGTCAGCGGTGGTTCCTGCACTTGTATCTGAAGCAATTCCTGTTTGCCCTCAGATTCTGCTGAAGGAAATTCACGCTCAGTCAGAATTACTACTTATTTCAGTTGGAAGCTTTCTTCGTGCTGTGACCCTCCCTAATTCTACTGGCTGCTGTCCCTGAAGGCCCCTGTGAGATATGGTCAGGGATGGCTTCCCTGGGCTTGAGCTGGAGACTGGGAGTGCATGCAAGGCACTTCCTCTCACTGCTGTTTCCACTTTTATGTTTTGCATGAGTCCTTAAATTTGTTTAAGCTCTAGGTAAGTTTAAATCATTTTCCTATAATCTGGATTTATAGATTCTCCAGTGGGGTTGTGTGTTCAGAGGCAGGTTTTCTCCCTCTCATACTTTGGGAACTCAGTTTTTTGCCTGTCCTGTGGAATTTGCAGTGGCATGCTGCTTTATTCAAAGATCTTTGAATTCTTTTGATTTTCCTGGTACATTTCTTTGGTGGTTCTTGGAACAAAAGATCATGGTAAAGATCATAGTGCTCTCCACACATTGTTCTGTCTGTCCAAGTGGGAGCTACACGTTAGCCCTGACTCCTACCTGCCATCTTGTCCCTAAGTCTATTCATATAAGTAACTTAAGATGTAAGGCTTTCCTAAACCTTTCAGATGGGAAATAGTTTTATTTCACTTCTGATAGTATGCTGTTCCTGTCTGTATCATGATGCTTGCCTTTGTATTAATCTAGTTGAATACAAATGTGTTTGTCTCCCTACTAGGTTGTGAACTCTTTGAGGAAGGGTAGGGGTCATCTTGTTTTCATTTTATTGAAGGATAAAGTTTAAAAGAGAATATAATCATGACTCTCATAGAAGTATAGAATGAGCACAAGCCAAAGATATTTAACTTATTATTAATGAAGGAACCAGTCAGTTGTTAAAACTGGTTCAAAGGAGAATTCAAAAATTACCATCTTCTTACAGAGCAACCATTCTAAAATGCATATAATCTGGCAAAACTGTTCTGTTTCACTGGATAAAGTTTGCATTTCTGTGGACAGGAATTATTTGTATTACTCTCATTTTTCTATAAGGCAAGTTCCATCTCTACAGAGTTGTAAAATAGCTGAATCAAAAGACAAACAAAATCCCATACCCCTGTGGAATCAGGTAATCCTCAGAGGTGCCAGCATTCCAGGGAAAGAACGTTCAGTAACTTTTTTGCCTCTTTTTAAATCCCCCACTTTTCCTACAATTTTTAAATCTTCAGTAAATCTGCATTGAATTTATTCAATGGAACAAAGGTGACATTAGTATTTCATGTGGTGGTCTGTTTACTCTGTATTAAAATGTCATGCTGTATACATGTAAAATTACTGATTTCACTTCTGGAATCCACAGTGAGTTGTCTAAGCACTGATGGAAATTACTATATAATACATTTTAATATCTCATTATATTCTTATTTTATACTCTTACTAATTTCTTTATGTGTAAGCTCCTTGAGGGCAGGTGCCATAATATTTCTTCCATTTAAAAAAATAAAGCATCACTCTCAATAAATAAGTGCATTGCTAGGTTGCAAAAGTGTGTAGTGAATGATGAAAACAGTATAAATGAGATTAGAGCCACAATTTTACTACCATTTGTCTCAAAAATCATATTGATTTTAAGCAATAAGTAAGTTTGGGACCCTTTTTTCTCAATAATAATCTAAGTGAAATATAACTTTGAGAATGAAATTTTTTATTTAGGGAACTCTTTATAGAGTATTTACACTCAATTCCATTTGGTTAATTTTTTTAATTACTTCAGAGATAAAAGGGCTTAAGTGTTAAATTTTTATTGATTTGTGTTATGACACCAGAATATTAGTTTTTAAATATACATATCTAAAAAGGAGCCAGAATTTTGGAATTGTTAAAAATTTAAGGAGTTTTATATTTATAATAGTCATTTAGAAATCAAAACAATGGTAAAAACCTAAAATGGTGCTCTATTGTTTTGTAATTTATGGTTATGTACTTTTCATAAATCTGTAACTAGATTCAGTATTTCAAGAAATCTAATAAAATGCTATAGTTTTTTTGAATTGCTAAAAGTAGAATATTTGCAGTTTACAGTGAAATTGTTTATCAGTTAAATATTAGGCTCTTTCAGAAAATAAGATATTAAAAATGAGAGAGAGAGAAACCGCAGAGAGTACTGAACTCTATATATACTAACGTATGTGTAGCATATACAACGTGGATATGCTGGTGATGATTCATGTCCTGGCCAAGACAGAGCAGAGCACTGCAAGATTTCATTGCGCTATTCTGAATGGCACACAGCTCAAAACTTACGAATTATTTCTGGAATTTTTCATTTTATATTTTTGGACTGCAGTTGACTGTGGATAACTGAAGTCATAGATAAGGTGAAATTTAGACTGGTTCTTTTTACCCATCAACTTGTAAAAACATTTTCAGTTTGAATAAAAGAAAAAGTATTTGCAAATGTGTTTTAAATCAGTATCCTTAGCTCTTTTATTACTGCGTGATGTTTAACTGTTTATTTTGATTGATGAGTGAATTTTAATTCAGAGGACCCAGTGATGTTTATCATCTCACAGTCTTTAAAAGGGGAGTGTTTTATGTTATGTTGCTTTGTGAACCATCACAAATGTAACCATTGATTAATATGCAAAGCCCAGGTTTTGAATTTTTGCCAGTTTGTTCAGAGCTCTTCAGTAAGCAACTGTTAAGTCTGTCTCTATCCTATCCTCTCCCATGGTACGTCCTCTCTGGCTAAAGATTCTGTGACTTCTCTGGCATGAATCAACTGGTATTAATTATTGAAGTTATTTAATACATTACTGAGAGCTCTGTGATATATATTAAGTTGGAGTCTATGAAATTGCTACTTTTATAGGTCAGAAGTTTTAACAATTGGTAGTTTCATAATGTAAAGCCTATAACCGTTTGAATTGTTGAACCATTGCTTAAGCATGTGACTTTATTGTTAATCATTAAACTGAAAACTATGTTTCAAATATGTCTTTAAGTCGTTAGGTGATCTGGATGTTACTTCTATTGATACAATTTGTTGTATAGCTTTTCAAAAAATTTTTAAAACTTACAAGATATTCAAGGAAAAAACTACATGAAACATGCAGGTGGAGGGATAATGGTTCTTCTAGGCCTCGATTGGAGTGTCATCGTGGTCTAGGATCTTGTTACTCCTTTAGTAGAAATTTTTCCAAGTATCTAGTTTGTGATCTTTCTTTTCTTCTACCCTTCTTCTATTCATACTCTTTTCCTGGAATTTATATCATTTATATTTATAATATATCTTTAAGTATTGTATGAACATTTTTGCTAGTAAATCTAATGTATACAGAATTCAAGTGCAGAAAGAGATCTGTATCATTTTCTAGCAGCACTGAAGACCAACAATAACTTACCATAATAAAGTACCTGTAAAGGTAATGTTCTTACAGTTTCATAGGAACCTTTGTATAAAATGTCTGGTAAAATTATATACATTGTTGGAACTCTGTATTTTTAGTGAGCCTTCTGAATATAGGAGTATCTTTAATGCCTTTATAAGGGAATGAGATGAAGGAAAGGATGAATCTCAATTATACAAAAGTATAACATTTAAAGGCTTTGCTAATATGTAAATGTGTTAATTTTAGGTTGATTAACCAGCTGTTGCCTAGCAGAGGAGTTGTGATTATTATATTAATGGTGCTTTCTAATAGTTTTTTCCAAATTGTTTTAAATATCACCTCTGAATAATTTTTTTCCTAATTGGCTCTCGGAGGAGATATTTTCTAGAAGCGAAGTTTAAGGCAACACCCTTGCTGCAAAATAGCTAGTTTTATAATCACTTTCAGAAATCATGTTTTTTCCTTCAGTCTTATCATACTGTTGTTCCTACTCACAATAGAGAATTGAATAAGATTAGTGATATAATTTACTCTTGGGGCTTATTTGATGGCTATTTCTGTGTTTGTGAATTACCAGCTACTGAAATTTACCTGCCACCTTCTTTGATTCCTGTTTCTGGTTTTTAGCACTTCCACATTGGTGGTGCTAGATAACACATTGGAGGATGTGTTCCTGAGCCTGGTCTGTGGTGCCCAGATATTAAGACATTAGGAAATACTCCCCATTTAGCACTATTTTTAGTTCCGAGCTCTTGAGTTTTCTTATATGTGAAGTGTTTTTTTTAGTAAAATTGCTAGGCTGTTATCAAGTCTGATGGAGGTGCATAATGCTGAAAATAATTTTAAGAGAAACCACTAAGCAGTATTCACAGATTCAATTTAGAAAGTGTGTGTGTGTTTTAAATAATTATTGCCATTCTGTGGAGAGCCTTATCTGAACTCACAATATATAAACTTATAAAAGCCTAATTATTTTTTTCCTTATTACTGTACAGGGATGGTTTTTCTAAGGCCCCGCAACAATTTTGAATAAGTGAAGAAAATTGTAGTCTGTTTTTAGCATTAAGTCTATTTTGTTACATCAAAATTCTTTTGAAAATATTCAGACATGTAACTCAGTTACTTGAGTTTCTTTGTGACATACTTATTTTTTCAGAATCACTTTAGTAACATTATTGTTCAACATAATATAACGTAGTTTTAATAAATCTATCTTTCTGATGGTACAGTAGTTTCCTTCTATCCAAGGGGGATATGTTCCAAGACCCCCAGTGGATGCCTGAAACTGCAGATAGTAATGAACACTGTATATACTGTGGTTTTTCTAGTACATATATACTTGATAAAGTTTAATTTATAAATTAGACACAGTAGGACATACATAAACAACAATAACTAATATAAAATAGAACAGGTATAATGATATACTGTTCACAATTTCATGGATAGAAGGTTCATTCTTTCTGTAGATCTCAGCAACCTCAGCATATGATTTCTTTTCTTTCCTTATTGAGAACTTCACCTTTTCACTCACAGAAGCACTTTCCAGCTCCTCTTTGGCATATCCATAATGGCAGCATCACTCCTCTTGTGCTTTGGGGCTACTATTAAGTCAAATCAGTGTGACTGGAATGCAAGCACTGCAATACCATGGCAGTTGATCTGGTCACTGAGATGACTCCCAAGTGAGCCACAGGTGGGTAGTCCACAGTGTGGATGCACTGGACAAAGGGATAATTCATGTTCCAGGCGGGATGGACTGGGGCGGTGCAGGACGGTGTGAGATTTCATCACACTGCTCAGAACTACATGCAGTTTAAAACTTAGAAATTGTTATTTTTGGGAATTTTCCATTTAGCATTTTTGGACCAGGGTTAACCCATGGGTAACTGAAACTGTGAAAAGTGAAATAACAGATAAAGGAGGACTACTTATTGGGATAATTATTATTAGATTTCCCCTGCATAGTCTCTGTTCTTTTTAAGAAAGGGGACAATACTTAGACCAATTGTAAAAGCTTTTATAGACATGCCATTTCACAAATTCATTATGTGTGTTTCCTATGGTTAAACTGGCAGGCAACTGGCAGTCCTGTTTGCCTTTCTTGACAGCACAAATTTTGTATCAAAATCTCATTTATTCAGTTGATCATATATATATATATATATGCAGTTTTACCAGCATATAGACAGCTGCTATTTTTTTTTTCTATTTCACAGGCCACACTTTATTTCCCCTTCATCACTATATTTTAAGCAGAAATGATATTTTGTCACCATTTCAAGAAATATTTATAACATTAGTCTAAAACTTCTATGACCTCTGTTAAATTCTGACTGCAAATAATAAAGATAATACAATAAATAAAATTTGAATCTGTTAAAAATGTGAGAAGTGGCAAAAAGTCACCTTTTCCTCAGAATTAATTTCAGATGCTTTTTGCTAGCCTTATACAGAAAGAACACTTTGTTCAAGTCTTATTATATTTTCCCCATGCATATATTAGTGGTTTTTTGTTTTTTCCTTTAAGAAGCACCTGGTGCACTTTGATAGTAGCATATACTTAACACTGATTGCATTTTGATGTCCTTTATGAATGTGTATTTGGTGATATTATTTCTGATTTTTCCATGGCAATTTCAGATCCGTTTTTATTGTTCTTAATTATTAACAACTCATTTTGATTAGTAGTTTGCCTTTTGTGACAGTACAAATTTAGTATTGAAACCTTGTTTATTCAGTTGATCTCATGTATATAAATATACGTATGTATGTTATTTGACTATGGTGCTTTGTCAAAGTATGAGAGCATTTTATGTAAATGAATCTGTACTATATATGTAATGATGTCTGTACCGTTTAGTAGTTAATGTCATAGATCTGGAATTGGGACATCCTACCTTCTGTCTGCTCTGTTCTCTGCTGTAGGAGGCTGATCCCAGCAAACAACGTTTCTCAGGCTTCTTTGCCAGCAGGCTTTTGGCTAGGTTTGGCAAATGGGAAGCACACGTGGAAGACTGGAGGGCAGAAAGAGGGGAAGAGCCCTCATTTCTTCCTCTCTTTTTCTGCTTTGAGAGGGGTCTCCCCTACCACTCAGATAGCTTATATCAGATAACTCCTAATTTGGCTCAGTGATTAACAAAAAAATCTTTTTTACTGCTATAACATCGGCACATTTCTTCATAGAAGCATTTTTATTCTTGTTCTTTCCTAACTGACTATAAATATGAATACCTAGCTTAGCACATTGTAGTTATATAGATCATCTAATCTCATTGATTTATGACAGGTTGTTTTACATTTGCAAATGGTTGCTGTAAGTAATATGCAGAGGAGGAAGAAGCTAGCTTGTTACTTTCTCTTTCTCTCTTTCCTTTTTCTTTATCTCTTTTGCCCTTTCCCTTATAAAAATAGAACATATAGAAAAGTGAAAAGAAAAAGAAAGAGGCTTTCCCATAATCCTATTTCCCATGGTGGTGAGATTATTTTGGTATAGGCTTTTGACAATGCTGAGGGGTTTTTTAAATTTTATATTATTTTTATTTTTAATTGTGATAAAATATGTATAATATAGCATTTACCATCCTTAACATTTTTTTTTCTTTTTTTTATTATGCTTTAAGTTCTAGGATACATGTGCACAACATACAGGTTTGCTACATACGTATACATGTGCCATGTTGGTTTGCTGCACCCATTAACTCATCATTTACATTAGGTACATCTCCTAATACTATCCCTCCCCCATCCCCCACGCCACGACAGGCCCCCGTGTGTGATGTTCCTGCCCTGTGTCCAAGTGTTCTCATTGTTCAGTTCCCACCTATGAATGAGAACATGTGGTGTTTGGTTTTCTGTCCTTGCGATAGTTTGCTCAGAATGATGGTTTCCAGCTTCATCCATGTTGCCACAAAGGACGTGAACTCATCCTTTTTTATGGCAATGCAGAGAGTTTTTAACAGAACATCCGTATAAGCACATTTTTCTTATACAAATGTCTTCAAATGGTTAGTTTCAAAGAATATTGCTTTGGTAATATATTCTCCTTTCCCATCATGTCTGGGAATATGATTTTTAAAGTAATTATGGACAATATACAATTTTATATTTCCTTGCCTTTCCATTTAAACATAAGTATTCTTCCTGGTTATTAAGGTGCTGTGCAGTGCAGGGAAAACTGCGTATTCCCTATTGTATATTATGGGAGGTGTCATAGGTAAAGGAATTGGCAGTTTCACTGGAAGGAAAATATCTCTGAAGAAGACTGGCTAGTGGACATAGTGGTAGACACCTTGGAAGGGGAAATTACAAGACGTTGCCATGGAAAGGAAGAGGAATTAAATTTTCCTCCCTTTAGGGGGAAAGAGTGGTTGTCTTGAGGGCCGCAGAATGGGATATGGAACAGATTGTAGACTTCACACTTAAAATGCAAGATTGCCAGGGAGATAGGAGAGCTGGTTATTGAACTGTGTCAGATCTGTGTATCTCCCTCCAGTTACTTATCTCACCTGCAGAATTTGCTCCTTCCTCCAGGATTTGCCTTCAAGTGCATAGCTTACTCCTTTGAGGAAGCCTTAAGAAGGTGGTTTGGAATAGTACTGAAGTCATTGCATTCAGTGGGGTCCTGGGAGTGCTGGGAGGCAAAAGCTTCTGAGGCTTTACAACCCAAGTCCTGGGAAGAAAGAGTTTTACTTGCATGAGAGATAAAGGAGCATATAAAATCTGAGATCACTCAGAAAATCCTAAGGTCTTAGATGTTGTTAGTATTTGTTTTTTGTTGAATATGTATAAGAAGTTATCACAAGCTTAAGGGCTTAAAATAATACTCATTTATTATCTCACAGTTCTGCAGATTAGAAGTCTGGGCAGGCTGAACTGGGTTCTCTGCTCAGGGTCTCCTAAAGCAGAAATCAAAGTATTGGCTGGGCTGGGTTCTCATCTGCAGATTCTGTTGGCAGAATCCAGTTCCTCAGGGTTGTAGGTCTGAGGCCCCTGTTTCCTTGCTGGCTGTCATTGTGGGAAGTGTGGCAGTGTAACTTTTAGGGGCTGCATGAATTCCCTCTCATGTGACCCCCTCAGGCTTCAAAGCCAGGCGTGGTACTTGGTGCTTCAAATCTTTGACTTTCCCTTCTGCCACCAGCTGGAGAAAACTCTACTTTTGAAGTGCTCATGTGATTAGATTAGGTCAATCCAAATAATTTTTGTATTTTAAGATCGACTGTCCTGGGATTTTAATTACATTTGCAGCCTCTATTCTCAGCAGTACCTGGATTGATTGAATAACCATGGGGTGGGAATTTTGGGGGGTAGGGGCGACCCTCTTTAGAATTTTGCCTACCACAGTCTTATATGTTTTCTCTGTTATTTATACTTCATAATATGTTTAACATGTGATAACATTGATGTATTAGTTCATTTTCATGCTGCTGATAAAGATATACTTGAGGCTGGGAAGAAAAAGAGGTTTAATGGACTTACAGTTCCATATAGCTGAGGGGGCCTCAGAATCATGGCAGAAGGCAAGAAGGAGCAAGTCATGTCTTAACATGGATGGCAGCAGGAAGAGAGAGAGCTTCTGTGGGATAACTCTTTATAAAACCATCAGATCTTGTGAGACTTATTCATTATCACGAGAACAGCACAGGAAAGACCTGCCCCCTATGACTCAATTACCTCCCACTGGGTCCCTCCCATGACTTGTGGGAATTGTGGGAGTTACAATTCAAGATGAGATTTGGGTGGGGACACAGCCAAACCATATCAACTGACATTTGTCAATGGAAATTACAGATATTCTAGTAATTTTAATTTCACTAATATGTCATAAAATCAATTGGGCAGGGGAAGCATATATACAATCTGTTGTTGATGTTAAATGAAAATATTGATAAACGTGTTTAATGACTACATAGTACTCCATGAAATAGGACATATTATTATTGTTTAATTAATAAGACTTTGAGTTATTTTTCATTTAGATGAATATCTTTATGATGAGTTTTGCTTTTTCTTTTTACTACTATGTTACAGGGAATTACTTAACTAATTAATACAGAGATTCCCATATTACTTGCCAGAAGGGTTTTATTGATTCATATTCTAAAAAGTAATGTTTAGTGACTTTTGTGCCATTGTTTTCAGTCTTACAAAGTTTTAAAATATAAAATTTTGATAAGAGGAAAGTATTTCTCATTGTTCTAATTTTTTATTTTTAAAACTTCATTGTGTTTGAACTTCTTCTACACTGTTTTAGACATAGTGGGTTTTGTGATAAAAATCCAGTTTAATTCAAATTCTGTGATTAACACACTGTGCAAATCTCTTCTTTCCTGGTCTTAGTTTCCTCTTTACAGTGGAATGTCTAAATGAGATGTCTTTCAACTCCATGATTGTGTTGAACATCTCTCCGTACCCTATTTTGTTTTCTTAGTTAAAAATTGGTAATGCTCATTGGTGTTCTGTTAACACCTGTCAGGATGGAGTTTATAGTATTTTGAAAGGGTTAGACACATAAATAATATGGAGAGGGTGGGCTTATGGTGGGGCTGACTGTAGAAGTAGCCAGCTTTATGGTTCTGTATCAGAACACAATGTGTTAAACTACTTTTATGTCAGTTTACAGTTACCCAGTCAATGTTAGCACTTTGGATATGGGACCAAGATAACACGGTATTTGAAAGATTCTTTAAAGATCTGTACAGTGGAGGAATGGTAGAATATTTTTTTGGATTAGGAAACAGTGAAGTAGACAGAATAAAACGTTGCCAATTCCTAGTTTTGCAAGCTTTCCATATCAAATTGTATTTTCCTGAAATGGATGAGCTGTTCTCTATGTGGTTTAACTGGTTCAGATTATAGGGATACAAATATTTCCCTCTTAGGGATGCTCTACTCTTTAAGACTGCATTGGTTTTTTTTTTTTTTTTTTTTTACCAGTAAGAGTATACTTTTGGCTTATATTAAGCTTGTGGTAAACTATAAACCTCAGATCTTGTTACATGAATTCTTGTCAAACAGTTTGCTCCCCATCCCCATATTTATATAATTGAATTTTGAATTTAAATTCAGGGCTTCAATTTTTATTCTTGCTACAGTTCACATTCATTTGGTTCGTCTTGGCAGCTTTTAAAAATCTCTTTGAATTCTGTCACTCAGAGTTTGTGAATGTCCATTTCAGTTTTCTTTTATCTATAAATTTGATAAATGTATGTCATATATTTTAATGTGCTTTTATTAAAATGTTGAGAAAAGAATAAAAAAGCCCTGTGATATTCTGCCTGTTTCCTGCTGCATGTTAACGTACAGTAATTGACAATGAACATTCTTCAGTATTTAATCAGCTTCAAATTTATTTAACTGTGTTAATATTGAATTCTCATTTTATAATCTTACGCACAAGTGTATCACAAAGTACTATATGCCGTGCCATAATCAAGATTTAATACATCATCTGCATGTGACTGTCCACTGTCATTCTAGCTGCCTTATTTAAACACACAGACACACACCCTCAAAAAAGAAATGAATATGGGTTTCTACTTAATTTCTTTGATTTCATATTTGTATCTCTTATACTTAAAACCTTAGTTTTTAGTGACATTAATAACTATTTGTTTGCTTTAATCTTCTACTTTTAATAGTTTCAGAATAATAATGTCAGTATTCCCAAACATTTTGTTTCCTTTCATCTTTACGACATATCCCACTAGGAATATATTGTTAGTACTTTTCTTCACTGTCATTTGAGGTAATTCCTCTCTGTGTGCTTAAGGCACCAACTTATAATTAAGTTCATTTGTTTTATTTGTTTTTTGATCTTAGGGATTGCCCTTTCATCCCATTTTAATTTAATTTAATTCAATTTTACAAATACTTAAAACACTTACATGACCCCAAAATCTGAACTACAAAACTGAGACATTCACAAAAATCTTCCATCCCTATCTCTTTGTTGCCTCCTAGGTAAGCATCTAAATTAGTTTTTAGTTTATCTTCCCATTGTTTTAAGTGTAAGAAAACACACATATATATATTTTTTATATTTACAGTCTTTTAGTTAAAGGTAACCTGTTTTTGTACCCTGCTTTTTTTTTTCAGTTCATATGTGCTGATGACTACTTCATAGCAATAAATTGAAATATTCCTCATTCCTTTTATAGCTGTGACTATTCCATTGTGTGGATGCAGTATAGTGTATTCAACTGTTTTCTTTCAATGGATATCTAGGTTTTTTTCACCCTTTAGTTACTAGATAGTCATGCAGAGAATAACCTTATACCTATGGATGCATATGGCATTTTATACTTTTGTTAGTATAAGAAGAAAATGGTTTTAAAAAATCATCGTTAGTTTGATAAGATGTAAGAGAGAGCAGAGGTAAATATGTTTTCAATCTACTACTGTGAACCAAAAGTCCTGCTAGGTAGTTCTTATCGTGAATGGGTGTTGAGTTTTATCAGACAATTTTTCTATTATCTATTGCAATAATCTAATGTTTTTTCCTCATTTTAATTGTAATTAAAGACTTAATGATAATAATAGATGTTCTATTAAACCATCCTTGCATTCTTGAAACAAATTTAATTCACTTATGATGTATATATTTAACACAATGATAGATTTGATTTATTATTCTATTTGGCTTATTTTTTTGCATTTGTGTTTAATAAAATTAGCCTGTAATTTTCTACTTTCTTGCTATTGTCTCTTTTTCCCATTTAATTTTATTTACTTTGTTATTTAGGTATATCTTACATACAGAGAAGTCACAGATCTTATCTTATAGCTTTATGACTTTTTGCTTATGTTTTCTACTTATATGACCACCACCCAGATTTAAACATGAAACTTTTCCTGAAATTCAGAAAGCTCCCTTGAGTAGCTCTCAGTCATTAGCTTTCCCACCAAAGGTAACCATTGTTTTTATACGTGAAATCCTGCAATATGTAGTTTTTGTGCTTGGGTTCTGTTTATGTGTAGTAGAATCTTATTGTGGGCTTTATTTCTATGATGATTATTTATGTTTGGCACCATTTCATATTCTTATTGACCCTGAGATATCCTCTTTTGTAATGTGCTCATTCAAGTTTTGCCCTTTTCTTCTGTTAGGTTGTCTTTTTTTTAAGTTAATGTTTAGTAGTTCTTTATCTATTATAGGCACTAGTCATTTATCTGAGACATATCTTCCAATTTCTTCTTTTAGACTCTGACTTATCTTTTTGAACGCTTAATTTTATCATTTGGTAATCAGAAATACTTAGCTTTAGTGAAGTCCACTTTATTAAATTTTGTAGGGTATCAGAATAATTGTTTTTTCTGTGTGCGTCCTTTTAGGAAATCTTTGCCTATCCCAATGTCATGAAAGTACTTTGTAGAAGAACATGTTTACCTTGTATGTTTGGGTCTGTGAACTATTTAAAATTGATTTTTTGTGCATGATGTGAGGTTTGGGTTAAGATTCTTTTATTATTATTATTATTATTTTTGAGATGGAGTCTCGCTCTGTCCCAGGCTGGAGTGCAGTTTCGCGATCTTGGCTCACTGCAAGCTCCTCCTCCTGGGTTCTCGCCATTCTCCTGCCTCAGCCTCCCGAGTAGCTGGGACTACAGACGCCGGTCACCACGCCCGGCTAATTTTTTGTATTTTTAGTAGAGATGGGGTTTCACCGTGTTAGCCAGGATGGTCTCGATCTCCTGACCTCGTGATCCGCCCACCTTGGCCTCCCAGAGTGCTGGGATTACAGACGTGAGCCACCATGCCCGGCCAACATTCATTTTTATTCATGTAGAAATCAGATTGACTTAGTACAGTTATTGAAATGGGCGTCTTTTTTCTGACTTAATTGCAGTGGTGCCTTTGTCATGAGTCACATAACCATATTGTTGGCTGCTGTCTGAATTCTCTGTTGTGATCTTTTGGTCCATTTTTCTAGGCTTAGACCAAATACCACACTGTCTTAGTTATTATACTTTTACAGTAAAACTTGATATCTGATAGGTAGTGTCTTCCAGCTTTGCCCTTCTTATCTTGGTACTTCTGTGTCTTTTGCATTTCTATATACGTTTTTAGAATTAGTTTCCCAATTTCTGCAGATAAGTCTACAGATAATATTGGGGAAGAATTGACACCTTGACATTATTGTATCTTCTAATCTATACAAATGAGGCGCATGTGCATGTATAATATATCTATTTAGATTGTCTTTAATTTTTGAACAATGTTTGTAGTTTTTAGTATAGAATTCTGTCTTAATCTGTTCTGGCTGCTATAACAACATACCTTAGACTTGGTAAAAACAATAGAAATTTGCTGCTCATAGTTTTGGAGGCTGGGAAGTCCAAGATCAGTCCAGCAGATTCAGTGTCTGGCGAGGGTTTCTTTCTTAGAAGTGGCACCTTTTATGTGTTCTCACATGGTGGAACACAAAACAGGCTCCCACAACTCATGCCTCTTTTATAAGGGCACTAATTCCATTCATGAGGGCAGAGCCATCATGGCATAATCGCCTCCCAAAGGCCTGACCTCCTAATACCATCACCTTGGGGGTTAGGTTTTAATATACACATTTTGATGGAACACAGATGTTCAGAACATAGCAAGGTCTTTCACATTTTTTATTAGATATGTTCCTAGGTATTTGATGTTTTCTTCAATGCTATTATAGTTGGAATTTTACAATTGGCTTTAAAATTTTATATTCCACATGTTTATTGCTAATATGTTTCAAATCTAGTTAATTTTTGTGTATTTACTTTATGCCTAGAGACCTTGACACATTCTTTGATTAATTCTGAGTTTGTGAATTCTTTCAGATTTCACATGTGCACTATCTTTTATTTCTTTTACTTTCCTGATTGTGCTGGTGAGGCACTCCAGAATAATGATGAATAGATGTGGTACATACATCCTTCTCTGGTTCTTGATATCAAATTTGAAACTTTAAATATTTCATCATTAAGTACTACAGACCTTTAGTTTCTTTCTGGATACTTTTCTTAAAACTCACACTAAGGATGTTCTCTTTATTTTTTAGTGTGCTGATTTTTTTTTGTTTTTAACGAATAGGGTTTGGAATTGTTTCAGGTGTTTGTACTGCCTCAGAGATGACTGTATGATTATTTGTTCCACTACAGTCTTGGGATGTTCTGCTTGATCATAGTGTTTTATCTTTTTTTACATACTCTTGGTTCCAGTTTACTAACTTTTCATATTATACTTAAAATTATTATTTTATACTTCAAGTAGAATGTAGAAATCCTACCACCATCTAAGTTCCCTTATCTACCATCCTTATGTTATAGATTTTATGTAGATCACATAAACTTTCACCAGTTTTATAATTTGTGCTTTCACGTGGCACGTATATTTTAAAGCATTTAAGTGGAGATTAATAATTGTTATATTTACCTAATTATTCACCATTTCTGTTCTTCCTTCTTGCCAGAAGGGCCAAATTTCAGTTAACCTGAGTTATTTTCCTTCTACCTGAAGCGCTGCTTTTAGCATTTCTTTTAGAGCCTATCTACTGGTGACAAATTCTCTTAGTTTTCTCTTATCTTAGTGTGTTTTTATTTTTACATCATTTCTGAAGGATATTGTCACTTGACACAGATTTCTGGGTTGAGAGTTCTTTCCGAATTGCATAGACATTGCCCCACTGTCTCCTGGTTTCTGATGAGAAATCCACAGTCATTTAAATCCTTATTACTCTATGCCAATATATAATGTATCTTTTTTGTTTCTGGATGCTGTCAGAATGCTTACTTTATATTTGGTTTTCAACAGCTTGATTATGATGTTTTGGTTTGTAGTTTTCTTTGATGTTACTTGTTTTGTTTTCTGTGATCTTGAATCTGTAAATGTATATCTTTCAATAAATTTGTAATGTTTTCAGAAATTTCATTTTTTCCCTGTACTAGTGTGTTTTTTCTCACCTTCAGAGACTTCAAAGACATGAGCGTTAGATCTTTTGATATTGTCCCTTAGCTGTCTTTAGGTCTGTTCATATTTTGTCAGTCTTTTAAAACAATTAACTATCTTCAGATTGCATAATTTTTTGTCTGTTGTCAGATTCACTGAATCTTTTCTCTGTCAGTCTTCCTCCTGCTCACTCTTCCCCTGGCTCTAAACATGTAAGACATGCCTCCTTCCTCTTTGCCTTCCACTGTGATTGTAAGTTTCCTGAGGCCTTGCCAGTCATGCTTCCTAAACAGCCTGTGGAACCGTGAACCACCTAAACCCCTTTTCTTTGTAAATTACCCAGTCTCAGGGTATTTTATTATGCTAAGCCAGTATTTTTTGAGATGCTACATTTCTCTGTTCTAAAAATTATATTTGGGTTTTTTTATAGTTTTTATTTTTATTTTTGTAAGAGTATTTCAGTCTTTCCATTGGTTCCAATATCTAATGCAGTGTGTTTATAATACCTGTTTTAAAGTGTTTGTCTGATTAGTCCAATCTGTTTCATGTCAGATTTGACATTTCTAGATTGTATTTTCCTTTGGAAATAGCTCATATTTGTCTGGTTTTTGATATAGCTAGTATTTTTTAATTATGTCGTGGACATTCTGAATATTATGCTGTGAGACTGACTCCTTGTTGAAATTCTCTGGAGAATGTTGATTTGTGCTTTATTAGACATCAGTCTGACTGGGTTCAGATTGAAGTTTCATCTAGATTTTTATAGGTGGTGGTTTCAACATCAGTTCAGTTTCATGGGGATCACTGTGGTCTTATCTTGTGGGTTTTTTTTTTTTTTTTTTTGCCCGGATCTTGCTCTGTTGCTCAGGCTGGAGTGCAGTGGCATTGCTCATGGCTTTCTGCAGCCTTAACCTTAGGCTCAAGCAATCCTCCCACCTCAGCACACTGAGTAGCTGTGACTACAGGCACATGCCACCATGCCTGGCTAACATTTACATTTTTCTGTAGAGATGGGGTCTCCCTGTGTTGCCCAGGCTGGCCTCAAAACTCCTGGATTCAAGCGATCCTCTTGCCTTGGCCTCCCAAAGTCCTGGGATTACAGGCATGAGCTACTGTGCCCAGCCTGCTGTTTTTTTACTGGGGACTTTGCCCATATTCTCTGGCTCTCCAAGACTGCTTTTCCTGTTTTCTTTGGTGGGAAAGATAAAGTTCTCTAAGAGTTTTAAAACTCTTGCACTGAGCATTAGCAAAAATAGCTAATGCATGGTAGGCTTAACACCAAGGTGATGGGTTGATAGGTGCAGCAAACCACATGGCAAATGTTTACCTCTGTAACAAACCTGCACATGCTGCACATGTACCCCAGAACTTAAAATAAAAATAAAAATTAAAAACCAAAAAGTCTTGCCTTGCACTATTTTTCCTGATTTGGGCTGCTGTTGGGTCTAAGTAATGGAAGAAAAGAGAGAAAATAATACCAAGGGTTATCCCCACAGCCTTTATACAGTAGGGTCTTCCTTTATTGTTTCTCTACTCAAAAATGGGTTTTCACTGAGGCGCTTAAGTACCCATACCACCACTCAACTGGTGATATGGTTTGGATTTGTGGGCCCACCCAAATCTCATGTCAAATTGTAATTCCCAAAGTTGGAGGAGCAGCCTGGTGGGAGGTGATTGGATCATGGGGAAGGATTTCCCCCTTGCTGTTTTCATCGTAGTGAGTGAGTTCTTACGAGATCTGGTTGCTTAAAAGTGGTTTTGGGTGATTTTTTATTGGAGACTTTGCCCACGTTCTCTGGCTCTCCAAGGCTGCTTTTCCTGTTTTCTTTGGGTGGTTTTCATATCTGGGGTTAACTGGTATTATAAAATGAGTTTGAAAGACGTCATTCTTTTTCAGTTCTATGGAGTATGGGGTTAACTGGTATTATAAAATGAGTTTGAAAGACGTCATTCTTTTTCAGTTCTATGGAGTATTACTATTCTCTCATTTCTCATTGTTTCCATAGTTATCATAACTATTCCAGGCGAATGTGGAACCAGCTAAAGTTCTATACAAATTCCCCTTGACCTTTTTACTGTTAATTTTAACACCCACACACACAAGTGAGTAAAACGCACTAATGTTTGTCCATTTGATGTCCTGTATACTTCTGTGAAACCACCAACCACACCGAGATATAAAGCATTTCTTAGTAAGGTTTTTTCGTATTTCTCACCAGCCAGATGTAACACTGTTCTTATTTCTATGAATAATTTTACCTCTTCTTGAACTTCATATAAAGGTAATAATACAGCAAGATTTTTTTTCTTCTGTCTTCTTTCATGTGCTGTAACAACTGTTAGATTTATTCATGTTGTTTAATATATTAGTAATTATAATATATTAATAATTATTTTTCAGTCACAGAATTCCATTGCATATATATATATGCCATAATTTATTCACCGATTCTACTCTGTGTATTTATAATGTTTCTATTTTTAGTGGTTATGAATAAGCTTCTGTTAATATTTATGTGCAAGTTTTTGTTGTACATATGAAATAATTTAGGGGGATACACATTTGGGAGTGTAGTCATAGGATCATGGAGTATGGTTAGTAGGAATTACCAATTAATTATCAAACAGTTTCCCAAATGGTTATGCTGTTGTATACTCTAACCAGCAATGCATCTTTGCCAACACTGGTATTCTATTTTATTTTTAATTTGGGCTTTTTGGCAGATGTATACTGTTACTTCATTGTGGTTTTATTTTGCATTTTCTTGATGAGTAATGACACCGAGTAGCTTGATTATTGACTCTAAGTATTCTGTTTTGTGAAATACCTGTTGAGGTTTTTTTTTGCCAGTTTAAAAATTGGATTATTAGTTATTTTGTTACAAGGAGTTCTTTATATATGTTGAGTATAAGTTCCTTGTTTGTAATTTTGATGCCATTGAATGTATTAATTTTTTTCTCTTCAGAGTGTTTTTTTTTTTTGCTTCTTGTTACTTAGCTCAGATTTATTATTCTGTGTTTCTTTTTAGAAGATTTATTATTTTTCATATTGAATGAATTTCCATCCTGAATTAATTTTTGCATATTAAGAGAAGATGGAAGTTTTATTCTTAATTTTTGCATACTTTTAAAAACTGTGCTGTTCCCATTTATTGACAGTGCTGTTCTTTTGAATTGCGTTGGCTCCTTTGTCATAAATAAACTTTTATTGTATCCGTGTGGGCCTTTTTTGGACTGCATTATATTTCATTCATTTGTTTGTCCTTAACTCTAGTGGCACTTTGTCTTACTGAGTATTGCTTTTTAATAAGTCTTGAAATTAGAAGGTCTAAGTAAGACTTCTAACTTTGAGGTTTATAATTAATGGAAAGCTATTAAATATCTTGGCATATTATGTCCTACAAATATGACTAGCTTTAACTTAATTAAAAAAAAATTGAAGATAGAGAATATAAGATGAAAACAGTGTTACACACAATAATAACTACATACCCACCAAAATGTGAAATTATGTTCAATTCTTTTATCTTGTTAATTGTAAAACAAAGGTAAAGAAGTACCTATCAGAATGAAAAAAGTAAAAAGATTCAATAGTATTTGATGTTTGTGAGGTGGTCAGAAAGTAGGCGCTCTTACGCATGCTTGGTAGCAGTGTGAATTAGATCAGGCCCTCTGGAAGATCATTGAGCAGTGTGCTTCAAACAGTAAGGGTAAAATATTTTTAATCATAAAATTAGACCTATTAAAATGACTCTGTTAACTGTAGACTTTCATAGATAATAATGTCATCTAGGGGAATTAAAAATCAGAGATAAAATCATTATGTGCTTTTCTAGGGTAGTTAACAATGCTCAGTTTCTTTGACTGTTTTCCTTGAAGGATGCTAAATTTTAGTGTTGTAATGGAGATTGTGGATGTCAAATGTTAGTAAAGTATGTACGCATGTTATTCCATTGGCTTCATGCTCAAGAAATTTACCCTCTTGATGAATGGAAAAGTCTTTTATTAGAGAACAACACTACATGGCAGTTTGCATTAAAAGATGAATAAAATATAATGAAATGCTCCAATATACTGTATACAGGATAAATCCTTTGAAAGATTAATGAAGGAAAGTATCAACATTTGGCAAAATTATCAGTATAGGATTAAATGGACTAGGTGGATTTGAATTGGATTTTGAGGATAAGGTTGTATAGGCAGGGATAATGAACATGCTGAATTATATAGTGTAAACAAGTAGGGAAGAGTGAGGAGATAAAAATTGTTATTGAATCCGTTAATTTCCTTAATCTTTTGGTCTAATTTTCTAGGATGCCAGTTAATCGTTAGAGATAGACACATAGAGCGTTTAAATGTAAATGGTGTGTGCTTTTCTGAACATAAGTTCAGTTGTCTTTTGAGGTCTTTTGAGTGTTCTGTTGATGAATGGTGCTGTTACTGTGTTGATGATATTATAAACTCTATTTTGGAAGCATAATTAAGCGATAATTATAACATGAAAAATTAGGAAAAATTATTTTTATGAATGAATATCAGTTAATGAACTATTTTCTAAAAAAGAACTTCCTTAATCTTTGGTTTGGAGCAACAGAATAAATAACACAAGTATGTGCTCTCAATAGAAATTTAAGGTAATTTATTTTATTTTTAAAATATGTAGATGAAAATATTAGTTCATCAGGTGATTGAATAATAGTACAGTATTTTCCTTTCAATTCCACTGGCTTCATCTTAAAAGAGTAAATGATAAAACCTTGTTATGTTAAAGTGTATTGTATTTGTTCATTCACAAAAATATACTGAGAGCCTAGGATATTCCTGGAACTTTTCTGTGCTGTAGGAAAATATTGCTGGACAGAACATACATGGTCACAGGCTAGTTGAACTATTGATTCAGACATATTTTCGTGAATCCTCTGAAGCTTTTTGGACCCTTGTTTGGTTCACTGGCCTAATTATTATCATTTTGTCTTTTTAGGCAGAGATTTTCCTGTCAGACCCTTTTGCGTAACCTGTGGATTTACCTTTGGGTCATGTTTCCATCTACAGCCCAGTCAGTTGTGGTTGCAGAGGTGTGTGGTACATGATGTTCCTCCCTCATGCGGATTATAGGCTGGGCAGGTTTTCTTGTTTTCTCCTTAGATGTGTTTAGGAACAGTGGCCTCCCTAGCTAGCACATAGCTTGCTAACGTTTCAATTTCCAGTCTACCAATTACATCATCTCCATTTATTAACTCAGTCTAGTGGATTCTTTTTTATTCTTTTATGTTTTTAAGTCAATTTATGAACAATGCAGAATAGTGAAAAGCCACCTTATCAGAAATGTTAATAAGAATTTAAGCTTGGCAAACCTGTTATGTCAAGTAAATTTTGGTGCACAAACATCATAAAAGATGAAAGAGTATTGTCACACTTTCACTTTTTTTTTAAATGGCAAAACCAGATGATCCAGGTTGTTGCAGAATATTGCATGAAAAAGTACTTTCAGTTGAATGACCAATTGGAGAATACTGTATTTCCTTTTTTGTCCTTAGAAATATCTTGTTCACTCAGTTCTTAATACTCAATACTGTATTCATCTAGGATATTATAATTAGTCTGATGTATCATGTACGTGATTGTTTTGCCATCTTTATTAGAGTCTAGAGTGCTGTTGTCTCTTTGTACCCACCTTTTCATGTATCTATTCATTATATCTTTCTTTGTCAGTGTTTTTCTCTTTTCTGTAAGTGAAAGAAAACGAAAACTATTGAATTAGTGAATATGTTAAATGAAAGTGAAATGGACTAGAAAGATGGTGTCTCCAAGCTTTTTAAATACCTTCTTGAAAGATGAGGCGATTTGGGCAACACAGTATAAAAACTGGATGATAATTTATTTCACCACAGCACTAACTTTGTAGGACAGGGCTTTGCGAACTTTACCTTGTTGGGTGCCTGTTTTTGCAAATCAAGTTTTTTTGGAACATGGCTGTGTTTGGTCATTTACAAGTGGCTACTTTTACACTACAATAGCAGAATTGAATAGTGGCAAAGATAATGTGGCCCACAAACCTAAAGTATTTACCAGCTGGCTCTTTAAGAAAAAGTTTGTCAACTCTTTTTCTAGGATATTATCTCCTTTTCCCTTTTTTAAAATATACTTTTTATTTTAGTCTTAAATTTTTTTTTCTAGTGTGATAGGGTATACTTGGATGCTGATCAGTACTGATGAAATAATACCTAGGATTATGAAGTAACTTTGTATCTAGAGGAAAGATAAGACAAGATATTATCTTATATTTATAAAAAGTTTCATTGAATCCATATGATAGCTGTGCAAGATGGAATGAGTTCTGTTTCATTACTGAAGAATATAATAATACTCTGTTTTCTTTGGGAGACCTATAAGAAGGAATAAAAATACATCTAAGAAGGCTTGATCATGAAATATCAACCCTTATAAATAGTTAAATTTGCTAAAAAACAAAAAACCCTCAAAAAGAAAAAATGAACCCCGCACGTTGTGATGACGTAACAAGGTTTCATTCTCATAAATTCATACATTGTTACCTCATATCTTTGAAAAGTCCTATTTAAAAAAAAAACAAACATGTATCTAAACTGTCTGGCTTTTTTTTTTTTTCTCTTGCAAGAAAACATTACAGAAGTTAAGGTTGTGATTCTCCGCCCAACTTACTTTAACTGCTTATCCGACATTATTCTCGCCTATTGAGTCATGTGGCATGGGCTATCATAATTCAGCTTAAGTTTTTTTTAAATTATAAATCATATGTATTATAGCACAAAATTTATTTTTAAGATAGATATTTGGAATTGACTTTTATTTTGTCCAGAGTGTTAAGAACTTTTTGATTTTCCTTTTTGTTTTTTTTTAAAATGATATACCTGATTGTGTCACTGAAGTGAAGAATTCACCACTGTGAAAACTATGATAGACTAAGGAGTAATTTGGAAGTATTTATATACATGTCATGTTCAGATTTTGGTGTGAGAAATACATGTTTTAATCTCTTAATTTCTATGTTTATATTAACATTTTAATGTTTATTATTTTAACCAAGGTTATTTTATTCCAACAACTTTCAGGGGAAATTTTAATTCATATTGAGATATATAATAGCTGGTTTTGAAATCTGATTACAAAAGCATGAAGATTCTTATTCTCACAGAAAAATTTCCCTTATACAGTAAAGCTGAATATTTAAATCAGGTGAATAATTTATATTCTTAATAATTAAAACTCAAGTAAGATTATTAAACCAAGATATATTTTGTAGGTAAAAAGTCAGAAGAACTATTAACATAAATCATAACCTGCTTTTTAAAAAAGTATAATACTAAAGGAATAGTCATAAATATTTTGTCTTTATTTTTTAAGGCAAGAGGCGCAGATGTTCCTGAGATTCCTGGAGATCTTACTCTTAAGACGTGTGGCAGTACAGCCAGTATGAAGGTTAAGCATGTAAAAAAGTGAGTATAACTTTACAGTGGGTTCTAAATGAATTCCTATGAATGGAAATCAGTTCTTTAGTTCTCTTAAAACTTTTATTTAGACTTTTTACAAAAATATGCTGTTACTGTGCAATTGTTAATCCTTAAATTATGACTCAGCAGTGGAATAGGCCTACAGATCATCCACTCATCTAAAATATACTTTATTTTTGTTCTTGAAGCAACTTATGTCATTTTCTGTTATGTTACAGTTGTTTGATAGGTACAATCTAACCATGTCATTCTTGGTACCCTTAGTGCATGCTCTCATTCATTCAGAAATACCAGCTTTATTGTCTGAGTTATGAGATTATTAGATTTCAGGTTTGCCTTTGAGGAGCATGAAGTAGATGCCAAGAGTTGACTATTAAGTGAAATACAGGTTGAGCATCCCTAATCTGAAGCTATGAAATCCAGAGTGCTCCAAAATGTGAAACTTTTTGAGTGCCAACATGGTAGCACAAATGGAAAATTTCACACCTGACCTTACGTGAGTGTTCGCAGTTAAAATTTTGTTTCATGCACAAAATTATTTAAAATATTGTATAACATTACCTTCAGGCTGTGTATAAAATGTATATGAAATATAAATGAATTTTTTGTGTAGACTTGGGTCCCAGCCCCAAGATACCCATAGATATAAGCAAATATTCCAAAATCTGAAAAAATCTGAAATCCAAAATTCTTCTGGTCTCTGTGTCATTTCGAATCAGGGCTATTCATCCTGTACCTGAAGCTAATCAGTTTTAAACAGGAAAACCATCTTTTCACTTGGTAGAGTTAGATAGCCATGCTTCATGTGTAAGCAGAGGAAAGACAAGGATAAACATGTTCATTCTGCGTCCAGGTCCACCACTCCAGGACTGATGGGCTGTGACAACATTCACAGGTAAAACCTGGTTTCGTACTTTGTGTTGGGCATGCTGCTCTGGTTAGAAGCTGGCTGTTCACAGTTTCCATAACATTTGCTGAAAATAACAGTTTTTCTATGGACATTGATTTGGGTCAACATTAGGAGATACGGTGATGCTTTTTTTATTTTTGGTTTTGTTCTGTACACTAAATATAATACTCATCTGATTCAGTGTATTTTTAAGAGGATTTGTGTGGATATGTGTGGCTCATGCGCATGTGCTTACTAAATATTTTTGCTTGCATGAGCTCTTGTATTTTCCCCTTAAACTTAGTAATTTTTACTATTTCACTATCTTGTTTTTTATTTATTTCATGTGTTTCAGGTTACCCTTCACTAAAGGTCACTTTCCGAAGATGGCTGAATGTGCGCATTTCCATTATGAGAATGTTGAGTTCGGCAGCATACAGGTATATTGAAATATTTCTTACATCCTGATTTAAGATTTACATATCTACCTTTATGTCTATATGCTTATCTGTATATCTGCATCTAATAGATGACACTTTGAAGTAGTTTTTTTTTAAATTGATGTCTTATTGGTTGAGGTAAAATCTTCTCTTCTGTTGACAAATACTTGATGTCACGTTGACATATAAAAGTAACCATCACGCTAACATGTATCAGTTAAGGAAAATCAGTCCTGTCCCCCTCTGTTTTCCTATATCATGTCCATATGTCCATGGCTTTGTGTAGTGACTTTCTATTCTGACCTTATGTAACCTTGTCTTAATTAATTGTTGTGCACTTTGATACTTGGTAGATTAAAGTGTTCTCACTTTATTCTTCTTTTTCAGAAATGTTTTTACTGTTACTGCTTTTGCATTTACATACAAATTATTGAATCTAACTTGACATCAAGCTACATACTTTGCTCTTATTATATCATTGGCAGCTTAATGTCCTTTGTACATTATATCTGTATTAATGTGAAAAAACTATTAAAAACTTAAAAAATAGCCAGATTGTGGTTATATAAAAAATTATATTTTCCCAGAGGAACAGAAACCACTCTTTACATTGTCTTTTCAAAATAGGCTAATAGAAAAAAAAGTCTTGATTTCTACACACAAAATGGAGAGGTAGTCCACTTCCTGTCCTTGCCCTGACCACCGTCTGTCCAGAAGAAGACTCATGAGACATGATTGATTTGTGCTACTTTTTGTAATTTTATTTCATAAACAAGTGAGATGAATTTGATCTATAGGATTTATGAAAGTGAAGGACATTTCTATTTCAAATAAATTGACAGTTTAAAATAGCACTAGAGATTTATAATGCTGTGACATCAAACAAAGGATATTTTGTTCCATTAGTGTGTATGTCCTTGGGACTGCAGTTATCATGATAAATTTCTTAGGTCAGGAAGAGCTGATTAAGAAAACAGTAATTAGTACATTTTTCATTTTGTGACTGTTAAGCATTTGATATATCTGTTTGAGTGATTTAGTTTACTCAGCTTGCAATTCAGCTAAACTATTTTCTACTTAATTTATTTTGCTTTTTTTTTTTTCATCTTTACAAGATTGAATGAGCTCTTTTGGAGGCGGTAAACATTGTAAGGAGTTTTAGCAAAGTGAAAAGAAATAGGACGCTAGAGATCTAAAACCAAAGAATATTTAAATGTTAACATTATATGAAAGGTTAGGAAATCTCTAAAGCATCTGATTTAAAATCGAAACAGAGCTATTATTGGTAAGCATTGTATAATGAAATAGAAAAAGCACTGGCCTTAGTTCACAAACATAGATTCTAATTTTCTTTTTGCTTCTTAGGAAGTTTATGACCTTGGGCAAGTAGCTTAGCCTCTTTGGTTTTATTTCCTTTATGAGGTGAATGAGGTTGTGCGAAATAGTATCATAGTTCTAAACTTTTATTATTTTATATTTAAAGAGTTTATAATGGCTGCATTGAGGATGTGGGTAGGGAATAGACAGTTGTTACTCAGCTGCGTTTGGCTCTCTTGAGATTTTGTTAAGTGCCTATTATTAGAGTCCAGTTCTCTTAATTGGAGGACTGTGTCTCATTTTTATGGGGAGAACACATTAGGGAGACTTTCTACCAATGAACAGACCTGTAATCTTCATTTTAGAGGGTCATACCATGTTTCACTTTCTTGATTGCATTTACTTCAACCCTGTAAAATTCCATTACTCAGGCAGAAGAGGGAAAAAAGATATGATACTAAGTCAGTGTGTGACCCTGCATATATGAGGTGTATGAGTGAGATGTTTGAGGATTGTATTGATTGACCACGAGGCCTCTGGAGTATGGAAGATAGGGGTGGTTCAGAGGAAACCAGCCCAGCTGCACCTTGCTGGGCCACACCAGAATCATCTTTCTCTGTTGACTGTGCTCTATTTGGCGCACCTTTCCTGCCAAGTTTTGTCCTGCCTCTGTTCTGTGTCTTTGGAGACTGGCCTCTACATACCATGTCTACCAGTTTTGCTTGTCTTCTGTTTCTGGATGAATTCAGCCCATGTCAGATACCATCAGGAGGAAAACATTAGTTTTCATTAACTAAGTTGTGTAGCAAAAGAACTGTAATAGTATCCTGACTTGACTTACATGCTTATGTTTTTTTTTAATCTTGGGTTGCTGTTCTCTCTTTGGCTAGTATAAGGTTTTACATTTTGATGGACCTATTGAATGCCATTTAAAGAAAAAAACAGTAATATTAACCTCTAAACAATCCTGCGTTCTATCTGCTATAAGCAGTTAAAGTTCATATGTCTCAGTTCTTATTCTTTATCATTTTATAAACATCTTGCTTTTTACACAGGTAAATATTAGCACATTTGATTCTAAACATGTTTATGGAAAATGAATCCTTTATTTTCAATATAAGGTTGGAATATGTTCTGAAGAGAAAACAAGTAAGACAACTTAGTAAAATGTATCAATAATAGATCATCAGTTGTTTGCTGGACAGCTCTAGTATAAATCAGTAGGTTGTTCATACTGTCACTCGGCCAACTTGGTTGTTGCTTTTCATATGTACCAATTCTGGAACATTCTGCAGTGACATACCTTCCCTTTTTTACTCTGATCTTAGAAATTTCTCTTTGATTTACAGATTTATTGTCTTTGTGTTTACTGCTCTTCCTTCTCTTCAGATCTGAAAGTTGGTAATTGCCATTGGCCATCATATCCTAGTATGACAGAGATGTTAACGTCTCCTACATTTTAAACATCCGGACAAAATAATCTTTAACTTTCGTGCTTTTAGTTCTGGAATGAAATAGTAATTTTTTTTTTTTTTTTTTTTTTGAGACGGAGTCTCGCTCTGTCGCCCAGGCTGGAGTGCAGTGGCCCAATCTCAGCTCACTGCAAGCTCCGCCTCCCGGTTTTACGCCATTCTCCTGCCTCAGCCTCCCGAGTAGCTGGGACTACAGGCGCCCGCCACCTCGCCCGGCTAGTTTTTTGTATTTTTTAGTAGAGACGGGGTTTCACTGTGTCAGCCAGGATGGTCTCGATCTCCTGACCTCGTGATCCGCCTGTCTTGGCCTCCCAAAGTGCTGGGATTACAGGCTTGAGCCACCGCGCCTGGCCGAAATAGTTATTTTTAATCCTATATGTTAGAAATTCCAATGATCAATTTTGTTTAGTCTGAAAGACACAGTTGCTTAAAAACAATTTAGACGTGAGTCAGTACTTTTACTGGGTCAGTACTGTCATTACCATATAATGATATATAATGTACAAAGGACATTTTTATGATCTCTCCTTTGAATTCCAGCCTTGTATATCCAGCTGACTTCCCTGCATCTTCACTTGGATGCCTAATAACAGCACAATCATTGCAGCATGTCCAGAACGGTCTTTCAGACCTGCTCTTTCTGCTGACTTCCCATCTTGGTAAATAGCAATTCTATCCTTTCAGTTCCTGAGGCCAAGAACCATGGAGCATCTTGGACATCTCTCTTTCCGTCAGTCTTCACATCCAGTCCATCAGCAGGTTTTTTGGCTCCATCTTTAAAATAAATCCAGGTGCTAACCATGCCCACCTGCTTCTCTGCTATCACCTTACACTAAAGCATTGTCTTTTGGGAGGATTATTTCAGTAGACTTCTATAGTTGGCACAGCAGCAAGAATGATTCTTTTCAATGTAAGTCCAATCATGTCACTTTTAAAAAACTCTCTAGTTAGTGTTCATCTTATTCAGAGTAAAAGTCAGATTTCTTAAACTTTTCTACAAGGATTTACAGAATGTACCCTTACTTTTCCGACCTCATCTTTCTTCTCTTCCCCTTGGACAGGGTGATCCAGCCACAGTGGCCTCTTTGTTTTCTGCCAGTATGTGTACCCCCTTCTCAGGGCCTTGGTACTTTTTGTTTCCTCTACTTAAAGTGCTCCTTTAGGAGAGCCACACACCTTGCTGCCTCCTCTTTTAAAAGTACTTGCTCCAGTGCTGTCTTCCCAGACTGCACCTTCGTTACATAAGATTGCAACTCTAGTCAGCGGCTTTCCTCATCTCCCTCTCGTTTATTTCCCTCCATACCGCTTAACACCATTCGGCATGCTAAATATTTTATTATTTATTTTCTTCCCCTCAACATCTAGAACAGTGGTTGACACATTAAAAACTCCTCAATGAATATTTGTTTAATGAATAATAGATGAATGAGATGAATGGATGCATGAGTTTATATTTGAAGAAGAGATACAATTGGTTTTAAAAATGCTGTTTTACTATTTTGTTGTTATTTATCATTTAAAATTTGTTCTTATATGATAAGAATATATATTCCTTATGAGTGTTTATTTATTATAAAACAAATTATGTAACCATCCTGTTTAAGTCTCAGTTTGGTTCCTTCAGTTGTAATGTGTGGTATAGGACAGATATTATGCTGAGGAGAAAGGTGCTGGTGTGGTGTAGAATGGGTATGGCCAGCTGCTGCAGTTAGCCTGGGTCTTGCTTTCCTTATCTTCACACTGAAAAGGAAGTACGGTTACTAGATACACTAGAATACTAGGTGACAGCTAATGTTCCTTCAAGCTAAGAAATTGTAGATGAACTATGAGTTCTGATTCAGGTTGTGATAAGGTGAAGAGGAAAAGAGATATAACAGCACAAGGGAGGAGAAGTTGTATCATGCCATATTCTTATTTTAGTCTGCTTCCATAGAGCTTGAATAAACTATTAATATCTGTAAAAATTAGTACAGATAATTGCTCATGTCATAGAAGTAGCTTGTTGAAACATCTTTATATTCCTGGGACACGTTATGCTGAGTTATATATATATATATTTAAAAGTAAATTCCTTTTTTACACTCTACTAAGATTTTATAACTTCTGCATCTATGTTTATTGGTGGAGTTAACCTGTGTGGCTATACTTGTCCCACTAGCCTAAGACTGGGGAATTTCTGCTCCCCTGTCCCATTCTCCACCCCTTTAAAATAAATGTACTGGAATATTTTGTGTAAACGGAATTACCTGTTCTTTGAAGGGTTAGTAGAATTTTCCTGTTAAAACCTTTTGAAACCGGTTCCCAATTGGGTACTTAATCTTTATCATCTTTACTTACCATTTCAACTTATGATTTGATTATTGCTCATTAGGTTCTTTTGTATCTCCTTAGATCAATTTTCATCATTTATATTTTCTTAAAAATTGTTCATTTAATGTAGCTTTTTAAATTCATGGATTATAAGTTGTACACAAGATATTATTAAGTCTTGGTCTTGTCAAGGAACCAGCTTGTGGTTTTACTGATCAACCAAAGTTTTTTTTTCTTTATTTTTCATACCAATAATTTCTAAGTATAACTTTTCTTTTGTTTCTTGAATTGAAAGTTTAGTTTTTCTTATTTTTTTTTTTTCTAGAAAAGAGTTGAGAATAATGTGTATTGCCTACTAGGATTTGCTTCTCAAAAACTAGCTTTGTCATAAACCAACTTTGTCAAATATTAATATTACACTACATATACTACTTAATCTCTTCTTTAGAGAAATAGAATGTAACAGGTATTGTTAATAATTCATTTGTTTTTAGGTATTAATTTTTTAATAAGTGCATTTAAGTTTGGATATTTTCCTGTGAATAGCACTTTGGCCAAATTCTACAGGTTTGATTCATAAATGTCGTATGTTTAGTTTAGAGAAATTTAAATTTCTAAAAAAAGATAAACAATTACTAGAAGGGGCTTTTTGTTTTGAGTAAAGCCACATGTAGTTTAAAATTCTGAAAATTTATTGTTCTTGCACTTATTTTCCCTGTTGTATTATTCTGCAGTCCAAAAACAAAGATTAATTTACATTTTACAAAGTATTTTTTAGTAAGCGGAGGGGGAAAGTCTCTTGTAGCAGGCAAAGAAATGACCAGTGTATTGAGTCTGATCAGTTTGAGGCGGCACTGTTCCTGTTGTGCTTTGTGTTGTACCGCCATCTAGTGTGTAGGGTGGCAAAAGGATATGTTTGATTTATATTTTCTTTATCATCTGGTATCTGAAGTTATCACTTGATGTGTTTCTTTTTATCCAATTTCATACAAAACATTAAGTTAAATTAACCTGAGTGGTAGAGTTCAGGTTTTTGTACAAATAAGAAATAGGAAAAGTATGAATTTAGTATCTGTGTCTTGAGCTTTCTATACACAAGCTGCCTGCAAGGGGCTTGAAAATGCTGTCGTGGCTTTCTGTCATTGGATGCATTTCTGCCTTGATATTGGGAAATGTGGAAAAAAGTAGTAAAGTTTGACCTGAGTGTAGGAATATTGAGGGTTAATAATACAAACAATTTTAAAAGCCTGAAGTTCCATTTAAAATGAAGTAATCAGAATTGTAATAAAAATACAAGCCAGTATTTATTGAATATTTTGTGTGAGCCAGGCATTATATCAAGTACTGTTTACACATTGTCTCAATTATGCTCCACAACAATTTCAGGTACAGAAATTTAGCTGAAAAGAGCTTAAGAACTTACTCAAGTTCTTAAACTGTTTTGCAGACTATATTCGAATCAAGGCAGTCTGACACTAGAGCTATTCTGCGTGTATTGCTAGAACAGAATAGACTGACTCAACTAATATTTTAACAAAAAGAAATAAACTATGATTCTGGAATATCTTGCATCTTTAATGTAGTTGAAGGTTAAAAAGTATGATACATAATATTGCAGTGTAACCTTAAGTAATTTCCAGTGTGATCTTAAGTAAATTCTTAATGTCTCTGGTCATCAGTTTCCTCATTTGTAAAATACAAATAAATGTATCTATTCTAACTATATCACAAAGTGCTATGGGAATTAAGTGACATAATTGACATAAGTGACTTTTTTTTTTTTTTTTGAGGCGGAGTTTCACTCTTGTTGCCCAGGCTGGAGTGCAATGGCACGATCTCGGCTCACCGCAACCTCCGCCTCCCTGGTTCAAGCAATTCTCCTGCCTCAGCCTCCCTAGTAGCTGGGATTATAGGCATGTGCCACCAGGCCCAGCTAATTTTTGTATTTTTAGTAGAGACGGGGTTTCTCCATGTTGGTCAGGCTGGTCTCGAACTCCCGACCTCAGGTGATCCACCCGCCTCGGCCTCCCAAAGTGCTGGAATTACAGGCATGAGCCACTGCGCCCGGCCTCATAAGTGACATTTTAAAGTGCTTTAGAGAAAGGCAAAAGTTCTAGGGAAGCACTTAGGTAAAGTCAAATAATCACCTTTAAAATGTGGAAAGTCATACTTGTCCTGATGACCCAAGGACAGTGTTGTCAGGATTGAGGCAGTGGATACTGACTTCACCAGAGTACTTCCTATCAGTTAAGCTTTCATCATTAATAAAAATAAATTAATGAAAAGGTTATCTCTCCCCATTTTGTTAAGACACTTGCAGTTTGAAAAATTGACTTGTACATATTTTCAGTTTAAAAAAATCTTACACAGAAGTACTATTACTACATGTGTAATCATTTGACATAAAAGCCATGCTAATTTTATTCTCACCCTGGCCACAAAGTTTAGTTTTCCTCAAAAGAAATAAAAATCTTAACCTTACTTTTCTGCATGTTCTGCAGTAATACTCCCTCTTATACAGGGAAATCATTGTCCTTTCAGGGGAGGATTTGAAATGAAATGTTCAGATAGTGAGTTACCAGTTCCACTGTCATCTGAGTACTGGATTTTCACTGTATCTCATTTGAGATTATTCAGTCCAAGAATCAGATGTGTAGAAGTGGTTGGATTGTGAAAAAATATATCTAGAGTGGAGTCAGTCAAAATTTCAGGCAGCTTACTTGTAGTATTGTTGAGTCTGAAACTCTGAAGAGTCTGCGATGTTTTCCTACTAGTAAGCTAACAAGTTGGCTTGCCACAATTACAGACACACTGCGCACATCCTCACTCTCTTTCTCTTTCTCTGTCACCACCCTTTCCCCCAGCAGAAACCTGAAGTCTCTGGACCAGAAATCAAGCCCTTGTTTACTTGAAAAGTAACTTATGTTGGTTCCCTAGGCCCTAGTTCTCCATAAAGTGATGTGGTGACAACCAGAGATACCCTGTGTTTACAAGTGGGATTTGGTACCACAAGAGAACTCTGCACTTAGGAAACTTGAAGTTTATACAGGATAGCTGGCATTGCTGCCCATTCTCCTTTCTCAGGATAGAGAGAGAGAGAGACCTTTGCTCTGGAATGTAAACAAAATCTCTGGGAAAAAGAAGCAAAGATCTGTGTTTCACAAACACCCTGGAATGCAAACATGGCTTGGGGGAGAGAGAAAACCTTTATCTCTGGAGGGCTCCATCTTTAGGGTTACTGGGTTAAGTTCAGTCCCTTAGCCCAGGTGCCAGAGCTCTTTGCTTAGAAAGCCCCGACCATGCTGAAATGTAAAAATATGTATGAAGCAGTTTCCTGACAAATATATGTTCTTGAGTGAGAGCATCAGTAAGAAGAGGGTTGTGATTCTGCTGTTGTGTTATTTGGTCTCATTTTCCAGGTATTCTTCACAGTGAACTGATGGTGATTCTAGTGTTTAAAGATGAGCACATCAGTTGCTTTATCTGATACTCAGCTGAGAAAACAGTGCTCTATTCCAATTCTGGAAAGAAAAACTGTTAGGTCTGTTAAGATGCTTATAGGTCTCTAGCTTTTTCCTGGTAAATCTGAAGGGTAATTTTGCCTTTTATTGATTTTCACCTTATGTGCTGGAAATTAGAACTTACTTCACTTATTAACCATGTAAGATGTAATTCTACTGTAGAATTATTCTTCCTCTTGGCATCCTGAACTCAGTAGTTTTAAAGTAGTGTTTTCAGTGTCAAGTATTAGGAGGTTGAAGGTAGGGTGGGTGGACCACCTAATATCATACAACAGAAATTATTTTTTGTGTCTCCACGTCTGCTACACAGGCTGTGAGGTGAAAGAAAACTTGTTTACAAACCCCATAGGTATGACACAGTGAAACTGCAGCCATTACAGAACTACAAAAGATGAATAAAAGAAAAGAACTCTTTCATTTGCAATCTGTTGATTAGGCTTTGGTGAATGGTTTCTTCTGTGGGTGGGTGGTATATTTTTACCCTGTTCTATGCTACTGATTTCCATTTTCCATATGGAGAAAGAACTTTTCTGAACATTTGAAGACTTGCTGAATAGAGTTGTATTTTTAAAGATCCTAACAACACTAATTGTAATTGGTTTCCATGGTGATAGAAAAGTGAGCTCAATACAGGAAAAATAACTCCAAAGATAGATTTGGAAGAAATTTAGAAATACGGGATTTGGAAATCCTGTTTGCCATTTCTAATAGGTGAAGGACTGAAATATTATTAAATTGAAAGAAGTGAAAATTATTTAAATCACTGAGTTCATGTCATAAATTTCTACAGGCAAATATAGTTCAGTCCTTCAAAGTGTATAGTCTTTGTACATATAGTTCACATACTGCATAAAATACATTAATATTCAGACATGTGTATAGGGTGTATTAAAACCCACCGTTCACTTAGTGTAGTTTTATTGAATATCTTCTATGTGCTAGCCACCTATGTGAGTACCACTGATGAAGTAGATAATCTTTCCTCAGAGAAAACAAGTAATATACCAATAAATTCAAGAGAAGAACGGTGTTATAAATGTTGGAAGAGTGCTTATAGGTATTCAGGGGCGAGAGAGATTATGTCCTGTGGCATTCAAAAGTCTTCACCTTTATTGAAGATTGAATAGAATTTGGATATGCAGAGATAATCCTTAGCAAAAAGAACAATGCTGGAGACATCACACTACCTATCTTCAAAATATGAGAAGGCCATTGTAACCTGAACAGAGTGCTGTTGGTATAAAAACAAACATGTAGAGTAATGGAACAGGATACAAAACCCAGAAAGAAATCCACATATTTACAGCCAAAATTTTTGTATGAAGTTGCCAAAAACATACATTGACAAAGGATACACCCTTTTCAATAAATGTTGCTGGGAAAAGTGGATGTCCACATGTAGAAGAATAAAACTAGACCCTTATGTCTCATCATATAAAACAGTCAACCCAAGATGGATTCAGGACTTAAAACGTAAGACCTGAATCTGTAAAACTACTAGAAGAAAACAGAGGAAACACTTCTGGATATTGGTCTTGGCAAAGATTTTATGGCTAAGACCTAAGCACAGGCAACAGAAAGAAAAATAGACAAATGATATCGTATTAAACTAAGAACCTTTTGCACAGCAAGGAAACAATCGACAGTGTCTGAAGAGACAACTGGTAGAGTGGGAGGAAATATTTGTAAATGATATCCCACAAGGGAGTTATACAAGGAATTCAAACAACTCAACAGCAAAAACAAAAACAAAAACCAAAAAATAAAAAACACAAATCTCATTAAAAAGTGAGCAAAGGCAAAAGAAGACATTCATACAGCCAACAGACACATGAAAAAATGCTCATCATCACTGGCCATCAGAGAAATGCAAATCAAAACCACAATGAGATACCATCTCACACCAGTTAGAATGGCGATCATTAAAAAGTCAGGAAACAACAGGTGCTGGAGAGGATGTGGAGAAATAGGAACACTTTTACACTGTTGGTGGGATTGTAAACTAGTTCAACCATTATGGAAAACAGTATGGCGATTCCTCAAGGATCTAGAACTAGATGTACCATATGACCCAGCCATCCCATTACTGGGTATATACCCAAAGGATTATAAATTATGCTGCTATAAAGACACATGCACACGTATGTTTATTGCGGCACTATTCACAATAGCAAAGACTTGGAACCAACCCAAATGTCCATCAGTGACAGATTGGATTAAGAAAATGTGGCACATATACACCATGGAATACTATGCAGCCATAAAAAAGGATGAGTTTGTGTCCTTTGTAGGGACATGGATGCAGCTGGAAACCATCATTCTTAGCAAACTATCACAAGAACAGAAAACCAAACACCGCATGTTCTCACTCATAGGTGAGAACTGAACGAGATCACTTGGACTCAGGAAGGGGAACATCACACACCGGGGCCTATATTGGGGAGGAGGGAGGGGGGAGGGGGGAGGGATTGCATTGGGAGTTATACCTGATGTAAATGACGAGTTGATGGGTGCAGCACACCAACAAGGCACAAGTATACATATGTAACAAACCTGCACGTTATGCACATGTACCCTATAACTTAAAGTATAATAATAATAAATAAATTAAAAAAAAAAAAAGTGAGCAAAGGATAACAATAGAGTTTTCAAAGAAGATACACAAATGGCCAACAGATACATGAAAAATACTCAACATCACTAATCATCAGGGAAATGCAAATCAAAAACCACAGTTAGTTATATTATCTTACTCCTGTTAGAACGGCTAGTTTTTAATAACAAAAAATAATAGATGCCAGTGAGTATGCAGAGAAAAGGGACCTCTTAAACACTGTTGTCAGGAATGTAAATGAGTACAGGCACTATTTGAAACAGTATGGAGATTTCTCAAAAAACTAAAAATAGAACTACCATATGATCCAACCGTTATACTACTGCACATGCATCTAAAGGAAAGTAAATCAGTGTATCAAATTGATACCCGCGTTCCCATGTTTATTGCAGCACTATTTACAATAACAAAGATATGAAATCAACCCACCTGTCTCTCCACAGACGAATGGTAACTATGTGTATATACATATACACACACCATACTCTCTCTCTATATATGCAATCGCATACTCTTTGGCCACAAAAGAGAATGAAATTCTGTCATTTGCAGCAACATGGATGGAACTAAAGGTCATCGTGTGAAATGAAATAATCTAGCCACAGAAAGACAAATATTGTATATTCTCACATGTGGGATCTAAAACACTTGATCTAATAGAGGTAGAGAGTAGAATAACAGTCTGAGAAGGGGCAACATGATGAAGAAGTTTGATTAATGGGAAGAGACATGCAGTTAGATAGAAGGTGTAAGTTATAATGTTCAATACCAGAGTAGGATGACTATAGTTAACAACCATGTATGTATATTTCAAAGTAGCTGAAAGAGAGATCTTGAAAATGTTTCCAACACATAAAAATGGTAAATACTTAAGGTGATGGAAATCCCAAATACCCTGATTTGATAATGACGCTTTCTGTGCTTGTAACAAAGTATCACATGTAACTCACACATATGTAAAATATTATGTATCAATTTAAAAATTGTACATTCAAAGACACTATCAAGAGAGTGAAAAGAATCCATTGAATGGGAATAATGCAAATCATATATCTGAAGCAAATTATATGTAGAACTACTACAACTCAACAACAAAATATCAACAACCCACTTCACAAATCAGCAAAGGGTTTGAGCAGATATTTTTCCAATTTTTCCAAAGAAGATATGGAGGTGATCAACAAACATATAAAAATATTCTAGTCTATTCATTATTGAAAGGTCATATTGAACTCAACTAGTGCTTTTGTAGAACTGCTTATTTCTCCTTTCAGTTCTGTCATGTTTGCTTTATATATTTTGGTGCTCTTTTGCTTCTAATTGTTTCTAATTGTTGTATGTTCTTGATGAATTTTCTCATTTCATCAATATATAATGTTCATTTTTGTCTTAATGTCTATTTTGTCTGATATTAGTATAGCTACCCAGGTCTTTTTGCTTTTCATCTACATGGAATATAATTTTTCATCTTTTCATTTTCAACATATTTGTATCTTTGGATCTAAATTGAGTCTCTTGTAGAAAGCAAGTAGTTGGATTGTGTTTGTTTTTAATCCATTCTCCATCTCTGCCTTATGATTGTAGAGTTTACTCTATTTACATTTGTAGTAATTACTCTTAAGGAAGGACTTACGCCATTTTGCTGTTTGTTTTCTATATGTCCTACAGTTTTTGCCCCTATTTTGGCTGTTACTGCCTTCTTTCTTATTTAATTGAATTAGTGACATGTTTTGATTCTCTTCTCATTTTTTCCTGTGTTCATTCTATATGGCTGTTTTCTTTATGGTTACCACAGTGATTACATAGAACATCTTAAAATTATAACAGTTTATTTTGAATTTTTGCCAACTTAACTTCAATTCCATACGAAATCTCTTTTCTTTTTTATTTTGAAACAGAGTTTTGCTCTTGTTGCCTAGGCTGGAGTGCAGTGGCATGATCTTGGCTCAGTGCAACCTCCGCCTCCCAGGTTCAAGCAATTCTCCTGCTTCAGCCTCCCAGGTAGCTGGGATTACAGGCATGTGCCACCACATCTGGCTAATCTGTTATATTTAGTAAAGACGGGGTTTCTCCATGTTGGTCAGGCTGGTGTTGAACTCCTGACCTCAGGTGATCCGCCTGCTGCGGCCTCTCAAAGTGCTAGGATTACAGGCGTGAGCCACCGCGCCCGGCCCAAAACCTCTACTTTTATACAGCTCAATTGCCTCATTAAGTTATTGATGCCACAGATTACATCTTTATATATCATGTGCCCAATAACATACACATTTATGCATGAGTCTTTTAAATAACATAGAAAGCAAAAAGTGGGGTTCTAAACCAGAGTTTCAGTATTATTGGTGTGTGTTTGTCCATGTATTGACCTTAACTGGAGATCTTTCTGTTTTCATATGGCTTCAAGTTACTGTCTGGTGTCCTTTTATATCAATGTTAAGAACTTGGTTAGCCTTTCTTGTGGGGTAGGTCTAGTGTTGGTCAGCCCTTTCAGTTCTATTTTTTGGGGGAAATCTGTGAATGTTTTAATTTCCCCTTTATTTTTGAAGGATAGTCTTGCTGGATATAGAATTGTTAGTTGACTAGGTTTTTCTTTCAGCAGTTTAAATATATCATCCCTCTGCCTTTTGGCCTCAACATTTCAGCTGAGAAAAGAGCTTATAATGTTTTTGAGGATCACTTATATGCGACCAATTGCTTCTTTTTTGCTGCCTTCAAGAACTTCTCTTTGACCTTGTCTTTTGAAAATTTTATTATAGTGTGTCTTGGTGTGGAACTCTTTGGATTTTGGATGTGCACATTTACGTCTTTCATCACATTTGGAATGATTTTGGCCTTTATTGTTAAAAATAATATTTGCCCCATTCTCTCTTTTTCATTCTTAGATTTCCATAATGCAAGAGTTGGTCCACTTGATGGGTCTCATAGGTTTTTTAAAGCACTGATTAATTTTTTAAATTATTTTTTCTTTCTGTTCATTACATTTTATACTTTTACTTCTCTTATCTTTAAGGTGATGGATTCTTTCCTCTTCTTGCTCAAATTTGTTGCTGAGCTATCTAGTGAATTTTTGTTTTCTTTTTCAACTTTTATTTTAGATTCAGGGAGTACATGTACAAATGTATCTATTACCTGGGTATATCATGTGATGTTGAGGTTTAGGGTCCAAATAATCCTATCATCCACGTACTGAGAATAACACCCAAAAGTTAGTTTTTAAATCTTTTCCCCACTGCCTCCCTCCCCTATCTAGTAGTCCCCAGTGTCTTTTGTTACCATCTTTATTTCCATAAGTACCTGATGTTTGGCTCCGACTTATAAGTGAGAGCATGTGATATTTAATTTTCTGCCCCTGTGTTAATTTGCTTAGGATAATAACCACTGGCTGCATTTATGTTGCTGCAAAGGATGTGGTTTTTTCTTTTTTATGGCTGTGTAATATTCCGTGGTATGTGTGTACCATATTTTCTTTATCCAGCTCACTTTTGATGGGCACCTACGTTGATTCCATGTCTTTGCTATTGTGAATAGTGCTGTGATGAACATGTGAGTTCATGTGTCTTTTTGGTAGAACAATTTGTTTTCTTTTGTATATATATCCAGTAATGGGATTGCTGGGTCAAATGGTAGTTCTGTTTTAAGTTCTTTTAATCTCCAAACTGCTTTCCAAATGGCTGAACTAATTTACATTCCCAACAACAGTATATAAGCAATTCCTTTTCTCTGCAGCCTCACCAACATCTGTTGTTTTTTGTCTAGTCAGATTTTAACTTTAGTTACTGTACTTTTTGGCCCCAGACTTTTTTTTTTTTTAATACTTTATAGCTTCTTATTAATATTCTTATTTGTTCATACATCCGTTTCTTGATTTCTCTTATTTCTTTGTCCATGGTTTCTTTGAACTTTTTGAATATGTTGTATACAGTTTATTTAGAGTCAAGTCCTATATATAGACTTTTCAGGTACAGTTTTTGTTGATTTACTTATTTTTCCTCTGATGAATCCATGCTTTCCTGTTTCTTTGTATACCTTGTGACTTGTGTGGCATACTGTACATTTGAATATTATAATGTAGTAACTATGGAAATTGTGTTCTCATCTATCCTTGGAGTTTGATTTTTTTTTCATTGTTCATGGCTGCAGTTGTGTTTGTTCAGTGATTTTTTTTCCAAACTGTTTTAGTGAAGACTATATTCCTTGTCATATGTATTCAGTAAAGTCTTTCTTCTTTTAGCTTGTGCTTAGATAGTGTTTTGTTAGGGATTTTTTTTTTTTTTTTGAATGCCAGGAGTGGAAAATAAAAGTCAATGAAAAAGCTTCTTTCTCCAGTCTTTATATGTTGTTTCTGTACTGGAATACTCACTCAGCACCTAGCGAGGCTGTTTACAGGTCTGCGTTAGTCTTCCCTTCATGTTACGCTTATCCTAGAGGTCAGCTAGAGGTGAAAACTTAGGGACTTCTTAGCTTTTTGTGAGTATGCGTCCTACCCTGTGCATGTGCATGCTTCTCAAAATACTTCCATATACCCAGGTACTTTTGAATGCTGTCATTTCCCAGAGATCCTCTCTACTCACCTTTCCCTCCTAGATTTTGGATTGTCCATTTTATGTCTCAACTATAATTTTTTGCTCTGGATAGTTGTAGAGTTTTCATTTGCCTTACTGTATTTTTAAGCAAGGTTTAATGCTTTTCCTTCCTGAATGAGTTCCATGTTAGGTGAAATGTAGGTAAGCACCTTGCATCAGTTGTTCAGGTAGCCTCTAGAAAGGTTAGAAGAGACAAACAACAGTTTGTGAATAGGGTCTTTCTGTTCGTTCTTGGCCCAGTGAGGGTTGGCATCATCAAGACTACTGCTGAGCCAGAGAGTTTTGGGGTAAGCACAAGTAAAAATGCCACAAAGCTTTCCTATTTTGAAGTTGCTTTTTCCTTCATTCAGTGATCTCTTGGTTATTCTAAACCCTATAATGTTTTCTGGAGTACTGAGAAAGTTGACTCTCAGAGATTGTGCTTGGTTTTTGTGATTTTTGGAGGGACTGAAGCTTGGAGCCACCTACTTTACCATTTTATTGCCACTGTTTGGCCATCTTCTTTCTCTTTTAGTTTTTCTTCTTATCTCCTTGCTTTTCTATTTTTCTGAAGTGTTCTCTCTCCTTATGCCTTCCTCCCCATTTCTACCTAGAGAGATTAATTTTTATTTCTAGTCTTAATTTCTTTTAAAGTTATTGACATTTAAAAGTTTTGTCCTCTTCCTTTTGGTTTGGAAACCAGAAAATAGAAAATATATATCATTTTTCTGTTGTTTTTGTGGCTACAACTAAAATCATAACTCAAATACGTAATTTAAAGGCTAATTTTTTTTCAATATCTCTAACTGATTCTGTCAAAGTATCAGCATTTAGAATATTTTAACTGTGATCACTCTTTTCTCCATGTTAGTGTTGTTCATGATGATAATTCTAACTTTTTATCTTTTGTAATTAAATGTTATTTTTATAAACAATTTGTTTAGATTTATAAACTTATTTCTTGCTCAATATTTCTACCTTATGTCTCAGTTTATTCTTTTAGAATCCCTTTTCTTCTAAAGTACATATTTTAGAAAAATTTTTTGGTGAGGTTTTGTTGGTGGGAACTCTTCAGTTTTTGTTAGTCAGAAAATACTTTTTTTGGCTCTTATTTTTACATGATAGTTTAGGTACGAATAAAGTCTTGGTATATCTATGTTCTCAGAACTTAAGGATATTCTTAAACTGTTCCATCTGTTACTGTTGAGATGTTAGGTGTTTTATAGTTACTTAGATATTTCCTATTTCTGGAACTGTTTATTCCTTCCTGCAGTTCTCGGTTTTTATCTGGTACCATTTCTCTTTAGCCTGAAGAACTTGTTATAGTTTTTTTGTTGGACTAGTCTACTGGAGACAAATTCTTTCAGATTATTTTTATTTGTGAATGTTTTTATGTTGCTTAATTTCTGATGGTTATTTGCATGAATCATATTAATAGTATTGACAACATTTCTTTCAGCACTTAAAAGATGTTTTCTTTTTGTCTTCTCCTCTCTCTTGTTTCTGGTGAGAGGTCAGCTGTTATTTATACTTTTCCCCCATGAGTCATGTTTGTTTTTTCTTTATAGATTGAAAGGTTTTTTCTTTTATCTTTCCTTTTCAAAATTATAATTATGATATGTTTAGTACTGATTTATTCATTTAGTTTGGGGTTCACTGAGTTTCTTGATTTTGAAGCTGATGTTTTCACATATTTGGAAAGTTCTCATCTGGTATCTCCTAAGATATTCTGCTTCATTCTCTCTTATCTTCTTCTGGTACTGCAATTATATTTGTGGTTATCTGTTTGACATTCTCTTAGGGAGCTGAACTGTATTGTTATTTTTGTTCATTGTTTTTTTCTCTTAGTGATTCAATGTGGATACTTCTTATTGACCTGTTTTCAAGTTCACTGCTTCTTTCATTTACTGTTGCCAGTTTGCTGTTAATATCTGATATAAAAAAACATTTTTGGCATTTTTTATGGAATTTTTTTCGTAGTTTCAATCTCTGCTGGATTTCCCATATTTTCTTTTGACTACTCTAAGTACCACACATATGTGGAATCAAGTGTCTGTCTTTTAGTGATTGGTATATTTAACATTAGCACAGTGTTCATCCCTGTTGTAGCATATGTCCGAATTTTTTTCTTTTTAAAGGCTGAGACTGAATAATATTTCATTTTGCATGTTGGTGTACATGTGTAAATGTGTGCACCACATTTTGATTATCCAGTCATCTGTTGACGGACATTTAATAATTCTCCTTTTAAGTTTTTTGAGGACCACCATTCTGTTTTCCATGGTGGCAGTACAAACACCACCAATAATGCACAAGGGTTTCAGTCACTCTAATTTGAAACCAGCACTTGTTGTTTTCTGTTTTTGGATAATAGATGTCCTTATGCGTGTGAAGTGGTATCTCATTGTAGTTTAGATTTGCATTGGCTGATGATTAGTGATTTTGAACATCTTTTTGTGTGCTTTCTGGTCATTTGTATATCTTCTTCGGAGAAATGTCTGTTCTCCAGTACTTTGCCCATTTTTAAATTGTTTCTGTTTTTGTTATTGTTGTTAGGTGATAGGATAGGAGTTCTCTCATTTTGAACCTATGGGTCTCATTGCATGTGAGATTGGTGTCTTGAAGACAGCATACCAATGGGTCTTGGTTCTTTATCCAGTTAGCCACTGTGTGTCTTTTAATTGGGGCATTTAGCCCATTTACATTCTAGGTTGGTAGTGGTATGTGTGGATTTGATCCTGTCATCATGATGTTAGCTGGTTATTTTGCAGACTTGTTTATGTGGTTGCTTTATAGTATCATTGGTCTGCTTATTTCAGTGTGTTTTTGTAGCAGCTGGTAACAGTTTTTCTTTTCCATATTTAGTGCTTCCTTCAGGAGCTCTTGTAAGGCAGGTCTGGTGTTAACTAATTCCCTCAGCATTTGTTTGTCTGAAAAGGATCTTATTTCTCCTTTGCTTGTGAAGCTTAGTTTCACCAGATATGAAATTCTGTGTTGGAATTTTTTTTAAGAATGTTGAATATTGGCTCTCAATATCTTCTGGTTTGTAGGGTTTCTGCTGAGAGGTCTGTTGTTAGTCTGATGGGCTTCCCTTTGTAGATGACCAGACCTTTCTTTCTAGCTGCCTTTCACATTTTTTCTTTCATTTTGACCTTGGAGAATCTGATGATTATGTGTCTTGGGGATGATCTTCTTGTGAAGTATCTTACTTGAATTCTCTACATTTCCTGAATTTGAATGTTGGCTTCTCTAATTAGGTTGGGGAAGTTCTCATGGATGATATCCTGAAATATGTTTTCCAATTTGGTTCCATTCTGTTCATCTCTTTCAGGGGCACCAGGGTGGTTGTAGATTTGGTATCTTTTACACAGTCCCATATTTCTTGGAGGTTTTATTTATTCGTTTTCATTCTTTTTTCTCTATTCTTGTCTGTCTTATTTCAGAATGCCTGTCTTCAAGCTTTGAGATTCTTTCCTCTGCTTGGTCTGTTCTGCTATAAATACTTGTGATTGCATTATAAAATTCTTGTAGTGTGTTTTTCAGCTCTATCAGGTTGGTTACATTATTTTCTATACTGGCTATTTTGTCTGTCAGCTTCTGCATTGTTTGTCATGGTTTTTAGCTTCCTTGGATTGGGTTTTAGTGTACTCCTGTAGTCCAGTGATCTTCATTCTTATACATATTCTGAATTCTGTTTCCATTTCAGGCCAGTTCAGGACCCTTACTGGAGAGATGATACATTCGTTTGGAGAGTAGAAGGCATTCTGGCTTTTTGAGTTTTCAGGGTTCTTGTGCCGATTCTTTCTCATCTTTGTGGGCTTATCTACCTTCAGTCTTTTAGGTTGCTGGCCTTTGGATGTTTTGTTCTCCCTTTTATCCTGTTTGATGACCTTTAGGGTTTGATTGTGTTATAAAGGGGATTCAGCGGATTGGCTTCATTTCTGGAAGTTTTTTGGGGGGCCAGTGCTCTGCTCCCAACTGTATTGCACCCAGACTTTGTCCTTTGTCTCCTTGAGGTTAGTTAGGAATTTACTGTGTCAGTGGAGGCCAAAGTGCTTGTGGACTGCTGATCACTACACTCCAATGGGTGGTGACGGTCAAAGCATTTCATAGTGTGGTGATAGCAGGGTCCATCCTTGTAGCAGCAGCTGCAACAGAGTGCTAGTGGATGCCAGCGTGCTTGCCTTCCTGTGGGCGTTCACCACAGTGGCAGAGGCAGCACAGCTGTGGGGTGCGTGGAGACCCCTTGTTGGTTACTTTGCACACAGTTGTGCTGGAGGTGGTGTTGGCTTGGGAGCTGGTGGGTGCGGCTCTGGGTGCCTTCTCTGTGCCCCATAGCAGAAGTGGTTGCTCAGGTGGGAGAGGATTCACTGTTCTCTGTGCAGTGTTAGTATAAGGGCAGGGTACAGGCAGGGTTGGGGTTGGCTGGTTCTGCCCGCCAAGGCTCCATCTACAGTGGCGGTCGGCAGGTGGAGGTAGGGTGGATTGCACTCTTGTTCACTGGTGGAGAAAGGAAAGCAAAACCTGCCCACACTGACATATACCATCAAAGTGATGTGGGGAGTTGCCATGGCTTCAGGGGAGGCTGACATATGGGGAGGGAGTGTGGGCTCATGCATGGTCATAGGTGCCACCCCACTGCAGCTCTCCACAGGTCAGGCATGGTCCAACAGTGCAGAAGCTATGATACAGCTCCCAGGACATGCGAGGCTGGCCTGCAAACATGTGTGGCCAGGCTGGGTCCTTGGGAGAGGGCAGCACACCAAGGGATGGTCAAATTGGACCAGCCCCATCTGATGGGCAAGACTGTCTTGCAGAGATCAGGTCTAGCAGTTCCCCTTGAACTAAAGTCACCTGTGGTTGCAAGTTGAGCCTAGGAGCATGGCCACTCCTAAATGTGCTCTGCTATGGATGCTCCTGCATCAAACCTTCTGGGCTCCACATCAGCTGGCTTGCTGCCCCTACCACTTCTCTAAGAAGCTCTCCCTGCCAATTCAGTGTACATGGTGGTTGAGGGGGGGGTCTCTTCCTGCCAGAGTTTCAGAGGCCTGTGGCAAGTGCAGGTTGCTCCTTACCAGTTCAACTCACCTGTTCCCCTGGAGCTGTTAGGATCCAGGAATGAGTCCTGGTGCAGTGCACAGTAGGGCCATGCAGGATTCCCAGCTTTCTCCCCCTTCAGCCCAGCTTCTGTGTCTTCCCTGTGTACACTCTTGATGCCTTGCCTCTGAAGATTTATTAGAAGCACACCAGTCATCTCAGTCTCTCGGTGGGAGCTCTTTCACCTGGCTGCATCTAGTCAGCCATCTTGCTCTCCCCCACCACTTATAATTGTTGTATCTTCTTTGTGTATTGAACCTTCTATTAATATATAATATTCTTTTTTGTCTCTAAACTTTTTGGTTTAATGTCTGTTTTATTTATTTTTAGTGTAGTCACCTCCACTCTCTTTTGGTTTCAATTTGCATAGAATATCTTTTTCCATCCTTCCACTTTCCATCTATTTGTGTATTTGGGTCTAAAGTGTATCTCTCATAGCCACCGTATATAGTAATGCATCACTTAACAGGGTTATTTTCTGAGGGATATATTATTAGGTGATTTTGTAGTTGTGAATATCTTTAAAATGTACTTAGAGAAGGTATAGCCTACTATATACCCAAGCTATCTGGTATAGCCTATTGCTTCTAGGCTACAAACCTGTTCAGAATGTTACTTTACTGAATACTATAGGCAGTTGTAACACAATGGTAAGCATCTGTGTATCCAAATATGTCTAAATATGGAAAAGATATAGTAAGAATGTGGTTTTGTAATCTTTTGGGTCCACTGTGATATATGTATGCAGTTCGTCGTTGACCAAAATGATGTTATGGTGGCACATCACTGTAATTGAATTATGTTACTTTGTTATTCTGCCAATCTCTGTCTTTGATTATACAGTTTATTTCATTCACATTAAAAGTAATTACTGAGAAGGAGGGACTTCTCTCATTTTTCTATATGTTTTCTTTGTGTCTTATAGCTTTTTTGTTCCTCATTTCCTGCATTAATGCTTTTTAAATGTGTTTAGTTGATTTTTTTATTGTGAAATGTTTAGATTTCTTTCTTATTTTCTTTTGTTCACATTCTATAGCTATCTTTTTGTGGTTGCCATGAGGATTACATTCAACATTCTAAAGTTATAACATTCAAATTTGAATTTATGCTGGTTTAAGTTTATTAACATAGAAAAACTCTGCTCCTATAATAGCTCCAACGTCTCCTCTTTTGGTTGTTGATTATCGCAAAATCACATCTTTATACATTTTTCTGTTCTGAAACATAAATAATTTTTAAAATGTATTATTCTTTGAAGTGATGTAGGAAAGGACGTGGAATTACAAACCAGAGTTAAAATAATGCTAGCTGCACTTTGGGAGACTGAGGCGGGTGGATCACGAGGTCAGGAGATTGAGACCATCCTGGCTAACACAGTGAAACCCCAGTGAAATCAGTAAAATAATACAAAAACTTAGTTGGGCATGGTGGTGGGCGCCTGTAGTCCCAGCTACTCAGGAGGCTGAGGCAGGAGAATGGCATGAACCCAGGTGGCGGAGCTTGCAGTGAGCCAAGATCGCACCACTGTGCTCCAGCCTGGGTGACAGAGCAAGACTCCATCTCAAAATAATAATAATAATAATAATAATAATAAATAATAATAGTAATGCTAGCCTTTAGACTAATAATTTTCTTTTAAGAATTAGTCTCTGAAATCATTTAGATAAAAAGTAGAGTTACATATCATTGTACAGTAATACAGGCTTTTATAATTGTCCATATATTTACCTTTATTGAGTTCTTTCTTCTTCATATGGCTTTGAGTTAGTAGTGTTTGTGTGTATGTGTTTTAATTTATTTTACCCTGCAGGACTTCCTTGAGAATTTCTGTGTGGCAGGTCTAGTGGTAATTGACTCCCTCAGCTCTTCTTTATCTGGGAATATCTGAAGTTGGGCTTTTTAAAATCTGGGAGCATCTCCCTTACTTTTTAAGGACAGTTTTGCTGGTTATGGAATTAGTTGTTGCCAGTTCTCTTAGCACTTTGAATATATTGACCTGCTGTTTTTTGACCTTTAAAGTTTCTAATGGGAAATCTCCTAATCTTATTGATGATCCCTTGCAGGTGTTGAGTCACTCCTATATTGACTCTTTCAAGCTTGCCTCCTTATCTTTGTATTTTGAACATTTGGTTATCAGGTATCTTAGTGTGGGTCTCTCTGAGTTTATCTTACTTAGAATTCATTGAGCTTCTTGGAGGTTTATATTCATGTCTTTTATCAATTTTGGGAAGTTTGGGGCCATTATCTTTTCAAATAATCTCTTTGCCCCTTTCTCTCTCTTCTTTTATTCTGGTACTCCTACATATGTATGTTGGTTTGCTTGAGGGTGTCCCATGGGTCCCTTAGGCTCTTATTACTTATCTTCAATCATTTTTTCTTCCTATTACTCAGATTCAATCATTTCTATTGTCTTATCTTTAAGTTAACTAACTCTCTTTTCTGCCTGCTCAAACCTGCCTTTGAATCCCTCTAGTGAATTTTTCATTTCAGTTTTTATACTTTTCAGCTACAAAATTTGATTTTGGTTTCTAGGCTTTTTACCTCTTTATTGATACTTCTATTTTGTTTATATAATGTTTTCTTGACTTTTTCCACAACTTCCTTTAGGTCTTTGAACATCTTTAAGATAGTCGTTTGTCTTGTAAACCTACTATCAGATCTTTTTCAGAAACAGTTTTTAATTTCTATTTTTATTAAAAAAATTTGTAGAGATGGTGTTCTATGTTACCCAAGCTGGTCTTGAACTCCTGGCCTCAAGCTATCCTCCTGCCTCAGCCTCCCAAAGTACTGGATTACAGATGTGAGCCACTGTGATTCATTTTGATTAATTTTTACCTTTGAAAGGTTCATACTTTGTTTCTTTATATGCCTTGTGATTTTTTTTTTTTTTTTGAAAAATGGACATTTGAATCTAATGATGTGGTAACTCTGAAAACCAGATTCTCCTCCTTCCCCAGGGACTGCTGTTTTTATTGTTTTTGGTTTTTTGATTGTTGTAGTCTATCTCTGTGCCAAAGATCAGTCTGAATTGGAACTTAATGTCTTCTTTGGTCTTTCCTAAGCCTGTACCTTTCTCTGAGCATGTGTGGTCACTTTCTGATTTTCTCTATAGGTGCAGTTGCTTTTGAATGTCCTAGTCTATTATATTTTCCCGAAGGAGGAAAAAGAGAAAAATAAAGGGGGACAGGGAAGGAAGAGGGTGTTGGCCCTTTATGTCTGCTGGAAGTCACTTTAGCCAGAGGAGCATGGGCCTGCAAACAGTGGAGCTAGGTGTAATGGACACATAGCTATTTGCACCTCTGCAATTCAAAGCAGTGATCTGCAGTCATAGCATAGATCTCTGAAATTTGGAGGCAGTGTTCTTTTTGTCTGTCTTGGCTCTTGTAAGGTAGGTGTATGCTGCTCCCGGAGTATGTGCACAGCTGCCTGCTATAGGGGTGGCGGGGGTATAGGGAGCTGTTATTTTTTAAGTGCTGATGTTGACCAAAATGAACTACAGTTTCCCATACAAGCCTTCCCTTGAAAGTTGCAGGCCTTCAGTAGGTACCAGAGTTGTTACAATAGTTACACACCAGGCAGATTCTGCCAGTGCAGTTATTGTCTAGGTGGAAAGATGGATTCCTGGTGCTTCTGAGTCTGCCATTTTTCCAGAATCTTCTCTTTCTCCTGTGCTTTTGCATATTGTTTGCCTATTGAACTGTATTTTAGAATCTCTATTATATTTAATTTACATTCTCTTTCTTATTATTTTTATATCTGGCCCAATTCTGTGTCTGCTTTATTTTACCCTTGCTTCTCGTGCCCATGTGTCACATTTGCTTGCTTATCTGTGTGTTTTGTAATTCTTTCATGTGAAATATATGAAAAAACAGCTGAGACCAAAGTCAGTAAACTGACCTCCAGGAAAGGGCTTATCTCTTCTTCTTTCAGTCTGTTGAAGTGAGGTGGTGCATCAGGCTGATCTCTATTTGATACAGATCTGGTCTCTTATGACAGCTTTACTTTGATTGAGTTTATCACTGCTTTAAATATTTTGAAGTTAAGGTTCTGAGATTTCTTTCACAAGGAAAATTGAAGAGTGGTGAGATGCTGAAGATATCCTTGTGCTTTGCTATGAAGCCCCAAATCTTCTGAGCTGAGGGAGAACATGTTTTCTTTCTCTGCTTGCAGCCTGGTCGCTGCTTCTCTTGTCTGTCCAGTTCTTTCCCCCAGCACTTTGTGCCTCTGGAGAGCACTCTTCCCCTTGCCCTACCCAAGAGCTTTGAGGGTAGCTGTGAAGGCCTGCAGTTTCTCCCAGCTCTTCTGTGCCACCTCCATCCTTCAGTTGTTAAGTGTCCTGAGTGCTTTCAGAGGGGTATCTCCCAGTTCTCTTTTCCCCTCTGTTTCACTGCCATGCTCCCAGTCAAGGGAGGTTAGCTGCCTTGTGCTTGGGGAGGCTTCCCATACTTCAAGGTTCATTCTCTCAGTTCTCTTCCTCCCCTGCAGCCTTTGGTTTACTCACCCGATGCCCTTGGTGTGTACCTGTGGGAATCAGTTGATGGGTGAGTGTCAACTCTCTGCTACAGGGTGCTCCTTGTAATTTGAGTTTATCACTTTAGTTTATGTGCAGTCACTCAAGGTTTGGCTGGTTTCTCCTTACCCCGTCTAACACAGATTCTTTTTCTCTGGTATCTCTGCCAGGCGTCTCAGCACATCTTTGAGTCTCTTCTGTCTCATGAAAGTGTTGTCACTTTCGGAAAGCTAGTTCATGTAGGTTTCTTTTCACCCTTAATTATTTGGTTTCTTTTTAAAACTTTGCTTTTGTCATTAACCTGGCTTTTTTGGGCTACTGGGAGAATGATTGTTATCTTGTGAACAACTTCTTAGTATCTGAAGTTTAAAAAAATACTTTGTGATACCACTTTCCTCAATAGAGAATATGTCTCCATCAACCTTGTATTTCATATAGTATGAATTATAATGGTACATTACATTTATTAAGTATTAGTTACCTGGGTGGACACTGTCCATGCATCATCGCATTTAATACCCACAGACTTGAAAATACATAATATTGTGTCATCCTCAATTTCCAGTTGAGAGCCTAAGCAGGTAGGTCAATATTACATAGCCAATTATAAACACATTTGAACTTAGGGTTGTCCGTCTCTGGGACCACGTTTGCAAATTGACATCCAAAGATGGGGTAGGTGTATAACATAAGTGAGTAAAGCAAGTGGGGAATAAGAAAAATAACAAAGCAAGTAGCATGATGAATGACAGTTAATACTCAGCCTAGATACTAGCAAGAAAACTAGAGGGTAGTCAGCTCTGTGGCAGACTTTCTTGGGGAATAGATACCTCATTTAAAGGTGATGGTCATTTCTCAGCTGTAGCTAGCTGTTGCCCATGTGAGAATGTAGGTCCAGTCTTCCCAATTTTCTGATTTTTCAGTAGAAGCCAGAAATCTGTATCATGAAAAATACATGTTGGTAGCTGGTTTAAATAAAACTAAAATCCAGTCTGCAGACCTATATGGTGAATTTTTTTTTGAAATTTTAAATTTCAAATCTTTGTGGATACAGAGTAGGTTTATATATTTATAAGGTATATGAGATGTTTTCATGCAGGCATGCAATGTGTAATAATAGCATCATGGAAAATGGGGTATCCTTCCTTCAAGCATGTATCCTTTGTGTTACAGACAATCCAGTTATACTATTTTAGTCATTTTAAACTGTACAGTTATTATTAACTATTGTCACCTTGTTGCTATCACATATTAGGTCTTTTTCATTCTTTCTATTTATTTTGTACCCATTAACCATCCCCACCTCCTCCTCACCCCACTACATGGTGATTCTGAAATTAAACATGTCCATAGACCCAACCTGTTACTGAGCAGCCAGTTTTTTATCTGTGTAATAAGGTCTGAGCTTGTTTAAACTGTTAAGTCATACTATCTCTCAGTGCTTAGTTTCATGTATGTACTAAATAGATTAAGGAAGTGAAGACCCTTAGATGTAAGCTACACTATATTTTATCTGAAACACCAAGTCCTTCATTCATCTGCCTTAAGCAATAAAGTTCTTATATAAGGTATGTCTCACATTAAGCTGATGCTCACCTGGAGATGATGCTCCAGGTATTATGAATTCTTAGTTTATTCTTGTTCACTAATAATGACTTTCTTTCCCTCTCTTCTTTTTTTTCTGTGATGTAGCTTTCACTTTCAGAAGAACAGAATGAAGTAATGAAAAATGGCTGTGAATCTAAAGAGCTGGTCTACCTCGTGCAGATTGCTTGTCAGGTGATTTTGTGAATGTATTCTCCATTTCATATGAAGTTAAAAATTATTAAAAATTAGGTTGAGTGATTATTAGATTTCTTTCTATAACGTGATTTGCCTAAAGGATTATAATCCACAGAAAAATACTTATATAATACTGAAATGAGATTGTGCAATAATGATTATTGTAAGAAAATAAATGGTATTCTTTTAAAACGGAAATAAATGTATTCATACAATACTACATGGAATGTGGAGTTGAGCATTGCAACTTGTATGTCTTCTCTTTGCACTTTTAGAAAGTTCCTAAGGCTTTTGACACTTATGAGTAAATAACAATGACTGTGGTAATCAAGATGTTTTCGTTCTTTCTCACAGTCACGTTGGCATTTCTGCATGTACTCAGAGTTGAAGTCTTCTATTTAGTAGAATTCGTTTTATAGATATTTAATCCATACCCTTAAGTGAAAATACCTTTATTAAGACTAAAGGAAAGATATTTATTGATCATTACGTTAAGTGATTCAGCTATTGATCACATATTATAGCAAAATAGTAGCTTATGTTGTCTCTGCTTCAGATGCACACTTTTTCTAACTGAGACATTAAGTTTCTCTTTGGTGTGACAATAGAATATGTGCATGTTTTTGTTGTTATTTCTTGACTTTTAATATTAGAACTTTTTTGAAGGTAATGACCATGACTTGCTCTTAATGAGACTTAAAATATGTCCTTTGTAGCATTGATTATTTCCCCCATCATGTAAGCACTTAGTATAGTTCTTTTATTCACTTATTCTACATTCTTTAAGCTTTTTGCGTACTGGTGAATTAGTCATTGTAAAGAAAGTATTTAGGAGGAAAGCTTTCTTCTATACAAAGTTTTCAGCTATCTTTGGGAGACAGTAATATATGGGCATTTATATTTTTAATCAAAAAGTATTAATCATGTACCTGAAGCTAAATGATCCAGAAAAGTCCAGTGCTTTTATCATGTGTGATATACTGAAGTTTTTAGTTGTGGTCACCTTAAGGAAAACCTTCCAGAATTAAGTGCGTTTCTTTTTAGGTGTCAGAGTATAGGATTGGAAATCTAATTTTAGCTTGTATATAAATAAGTAAGATGGCCAAATTCACACATTGTTCATGTGTGTTTTATTGCATGTCACCTCAGCTTCTTTGAGAATGTAGGGAAGCTCTTAATTACTAAGTTTCATGCCATATTTCATAAAATGCTTCCATTTGGTGAGTTAATTTTTAAGTGAAAATATTGAGTGCATTTATGATAAGTTATTACTAATAGATGGATGAAGATCATATCTTTTTTGTCTAGAGTACATCGTTGGTGTGTCAGGAATGAATTTCTTAATCCCTCTACAACCTAAGACGTTTTAGCGTCTCTTTTTCTCACCATTAATTTCCATATGCTTCGAGAATGCAAATGTTCTTATTCTTATGAACAAAACATAACATCAACAAAAATTAAAAAACATCTGTGCTGTTTTTTAAAATGACCTTCAGAAGGCAAGCATGGTATTTTGGTACCAAATATTATAATGTATAATTGTTACTTGATTGTATATTCATGTGCAGTATTGGTGACCTAGATAGATAGTTCGTTTCCTGGTATAACTATCTCGTCAAGCTTCTTAAAAAATTTCATACTACTTGGTATACCATTTGTTATATCAAAGTAGTAACTAAGTGCATTGTAATAATGCATTTGTACCTGTTCTTTGCCTCATTGTATGTAATCATTGATATATTCCCATGGCCTACCCCTGTATTCTTGCCATATTGTGTTAGCCATAAAGCATATTAAACTAGAATCATACTTTTTTATAACTAAGAGAGAAAAAGATGTACAATTAGACCTTCCAGTTTTGCAGATGAGGAAACTGAGGTCCAAATTACTGAAGTGGCTGTCCTAAGCGATATTGAATGTTAGCAGTGGGGACTGTGAGGATTTCAGTTTCTTGACTGCCACCTTTTTCTGTGTCTATTTCAGTCTATAACAAAATTTGAGAAATTGCTTAATCTTCAGATAAGACCACCATTATACACTGATGTAATCTGTTTCAGAAGTTATTTACAAATTTTGTCTCTGTCAGTTTCTACTTTTTAATAATATCACTTGACATTCTTTTTGTTTAACCAAAATTCTTGGTCTTTCATCTTAACCCTTTCTTCTCTTGTTCTGTTAGCTTATAAAAGTGACAAATTGATTGACTGTAATCGTTTTTCTTTCTGTAAGTTAAGTGATACTGATTTCTTTCAGTCTTATCTTGGAAACTTTGAAATGTGTCTATGCCTGCCCTTAAAAGTGTTTATTTCTTTCTAAATCGTGAGCCCAGAAATATAAACTCTCTTCCAGTTTACATTTGGAACCTTCAAATCTAGAACCCCTACGGGAGCGCCCAGGCCAACTGGGGACTGAAATCTTAGTGATAGTAAAAGTATTTAAACAGCTGATACAGCATGGACCCAAAGCAATAGAACAGATACTAGTTATACAGATCTCATTTACCCGTCTTGGTGTGTCTTAGCTGAATATTAGCCGTGGATAAAATGTTCTTTAAGCTGTCTTGAATGATAAGGCTGTAATGCTGTGGTGAGCCCGCAACTCCCTCCCTTTCATAGTAATTAATTAGAATTACATGTCGTGCTGCAGATATCCCCTCTCTTATCTTTTTATTCTCTTCTCTCAGTAAATGAACAAAAGTGTCTGTTTAGAGAACAAACAGACCAGCTGCTGTGGATGAGGAACCTTCTCAAGAAAGTTAATGTATTTAGGTTGAAATTCATGGAAATTAATAAAAATTCTCGTAATCTCAGGAATATGTCATAGTAGATATGAAATTTAATAATTTTAAAAGGCCAAAATTAGATAAACCCTGACACTAATTATACTGAGCCCCACTACACAGAATAAAATGTTTTATGAGTTTAACATCAGTGTTACTAGGTCCTAAAAGTATTCTATCTTTTATTGCTTTATTCTTTAGCAAATAAGCATCAGCTTTTAATGTTCATTTTAAAGCGGCAAATTTAAGCCCAGCTGTGGTGGTCATTTTTTTCTACATGTGCTGTAATAAAAGTCTTGTTTTGATCTTTTCCTTCTGTAAATCTAGTTTTTTTGGTATAAGAATAATGGTTGCTTAGTAAAATACTTAGGATTTTAATGTTTCACTGTCAGCTTTATAGTAGTTGATGTTAATGGTTCCTATTTAAGTAAAAAGTGTATTAACTACCTTTGTATTTTAAGCAGAATTAATCAATATTTAATAGTTTGATTTTTCTGAAGATCAAGTATTTTTAAAATATATACAGTAGCCTGAATGCTCTTATGTCATGGTAGGTGGGGTAATCACTTGGTTTAGGGGAATACTTCCTTGCCTCAAAATATCTCCTGTGTTCTAAGGTTCTCTTGCTTGAAATTCCATCATCAAAAATGCATTCCCTGGTATTAAATAACTCCTTTTCCATTCAGGGCATTAGAAAATGCTGTTAACTACAGGAGTGGGAGTAAATATTAACGTTTATAGAACATATGTATATGAACAAAATATATACGCAGATTGCCAGGACTTTTATTTAAACCTCATAATGCTTCTGTGAAAGGTAGCTGTCATTTATTCCCGTTTCATAGATGAGTAAAGTGCTGTTCATTGATGTTGAGTAACTTGCATACATTTCTGTATTTAGGGTAGGTCCAGGCTGAAATTTAAATCAGGTCTTTTTTTTTCCCCTCCGTCTTTTCATTGAACTTCATCCATTTAAAAAGATAATTGATAGCCTCCGTTGTTTTTCAGATAATCCCATAACAAAGGGACTTCCAAGGACATGAGCAAAGACTGTTCTTAGAACGGCAATTATTTCTAAAATTTGTCCATTTCTTTTCCATTTTTATTGTTACCAAGCTAGCTCCAGCATGATCTCTTGTTTGGGCTGATGTTTGCATCCTATAGTCTATTATAACCTTATGAACTGCCAGAATGGTGTAAAATGTAAATCAAATCTTGTTACTATCATGGTTAAAACTCTTGAATAGATTCCCACTGCATGTAGAACTAAACCCAAACTGCTTACCAGGGTCTATGAGGGTCCTACACAATCTGGGTATGCCTGCCTCCTCTGTATCATTTCAGGACAATCCCTCCTCACTCCCATGCTGTGGTCACACCAGTTTTCAGGCAGTTTGTAAAAAGGCCAAAGTTTTTTCCTGTAACAAGGCCTTGAACTTTGATCATCCCATGACTCTGTTCACACCGTTGCCACATCTGGTAGCTTCTCAGTCTTTAGGACTTGATTTAGATACCACCTCCTTAGAAAGGCTGTTTCTGACCCTATGCGAAGTAGATCCTTATTTCTTCAGAGTATGAAACTATCATTTTATTTGTGTTTGTTTACTTTAAAAAGTATTTGTTTTCCTCACTAGAAACAAATTCTAAGAAGTCTGGTTTATTGTTTATCATTTCTGTATCGCACCTCTGGTGCTTACTACAGTGCTTAGCACCATGTGAGTGGTCAGTAAATAACTAGTGAATAAACGAGTGAAAGAGGAACAAATTCTTTTCATAGAAATCTGATCCTACATACATTGCATACATTGGGATATTTTTTTCTCATTCTGCTTCCTCAGCCTTATCAAGAATTGTTGATTTTTGTCATGCTTGTATAGTAGTAATTGGTAGTAAGTAGTAATGCTTGCTCTTTTTTTTTTGGAGACCGGGTCTCTCTCTGTCACCCAGGCTGGAGTACACTATAGGCTCCACCTCCCAGGCTCAAGTGATCCTTCTGCCTCACCTGGCTAATTTTCTACTTTTTGTAGAGACAGCGTTTTGCTGTATTGCCCAGGTGGTCACGAACCAGCTCAAGTGATCCACCTACCTCTGCCTCCCAGAGTGCTGCAATTACAGGCATGAGCCATTGTGCCCAGCTGGTAGCAATAATTCCTAAGATTAAGAATTAGCAAATTAAAATTTCGGCAGGAGTATATAAGGAAGAGATTTTGATTTATTCCGTTACACAGTTTCTGAACTTTAAAAATACTCTGGTTATTTATTCAGTCTGTTTGGAAATCGGTTGATCAAGGCTCTATTTTATTTATTTATTTATTTATTGAGATGGAATTTCACTCTGTCGCCAGACTGGAGTGCAGTGGCGCAATCTCGGCTCACGTTAACCTCCAACTCCCAGGTTCATGTGATTCTCCTGCCTCAGCCTCCTGAGTATCTGGGATTACAGACACACGCCACCATGCCCAGCTAATTTTTGTATTTTTAGTAGAGACAGGGTTTTACCATGTTGGCCAACATGGTCTTGAACTCCTGACCTCGTGATCCACCCGCCTCGGCCTCCCAGAGTGCTGGGATTACAGGTGTAAGCCACCGTGCCTGGCCAATCAAGGCTATATTTTTACATATGAAAGTACTTTACATTTAAAGTTCTTGTTTTATATCTGCTGAAAATACAAAATATTTACTAGTTTTATAGTTTTACTCAGCGAATTTAATGTAGTTTTAGATGATTTGCAAGTTATGTGTTAGAGTTTTAATTTTATAAGTGGAGATGTATATAAAAGATCAGACATTTTGCTGGCCTAAAAATATGTTTAAGAAGTTGAAAGAAATCACTTCATGAATATATGAGGAACTGCATTTTGAAATCTAATTCCCCGCATTAACTTTTTGAAGCTCTGAAGGCATTTGTGTGGTTGGTAGTTGACACTTTTTTTTTTGAGTAACACTGCTTAGATGGAAGATGATTATTTTTCAAAAAATCAATAACTTTTTATTTTTCAGACAAGTTTTGCATTCACAGCAAAATTGAACAGGAAATAATAGAGTTCCCATATGCTCCATGTTCTGACACACATGCGACATCCCCCACTGTTGACGTCCCACACCACAGTGGTACATTGGTTATCATTGATGAACCTACATTGATACATCATTATCAAAGTTTATAGTTTACATTAGGGTTTACTCTTGGAGGTGTATTTTCTGTAAGTTTAGAAAAATGTAAAATGACATGTATCACCAGTATAGTATCATACAGAATAGTATTATAAAAATCCTCTGTGCCCCTCCTATTCATCTTTCCCTTTGCCCTAACCCCTGGCAACCGCTGATCTTTTTACTGTCTCCATAGTTTTGCCTTTTCTAAGATATCACATAGTTGGAGTCATACAGTATATCTCCATTCACTTAGTAATATGCATTTACATTTCCTACATGTCTTTTTATGGCTGAGAGTTCATTTCACTTTAGCACTGAAAAATATTCATTGTCTGGATGTACCACATTTTATTCATTCATCTACTGAAAGACATCTCAGTTGCTTCCAGGTTTTGGCAATTATGAATAAAGTTGCTGTAAACATTTGTACACAGGTTTCTGTGTGGACATAAGTTTTCAGCTCATTTGGGTAAACACCAAGGAGCATGATTACAGGATTGCATGGTAAAAGTGTTTTTAGTTTTGTAAGAAACTGCCAAACTGCCTTTGAAAGTGACTGTGCCATTTTGCATTCCCAGCAGCAGTGAATGAGAGTTCCTGTTGCTCTACATCCTTGCCAGCATTTGTTGTCAGTGTTTTTGGATTTTGGCCATTCTAATATGTTATGTAGTAGCATTTCATTGTTTTAATTTGGAATTCCCTAATGACATATGATGTTGAGCATTTTTATATGCTATTTACCATCTGTATATCTGTGTTCTTTGGTAAGATGTCTGTTCAAATCCTTTGCCTGTTTTTTAATTAGGTTGTTCATTTTCTTACTGTTGAGTTTTATGAATACTTTGTATATTTTGGTTTACAGCGCTTTATCAGTGTGTCTTTTTTGGTTTTTTTCTTTTTTTTTTTTTTTTTGAGACAGAGTCTCATTCTGTCGCCCAGGCTGGAGTGCAGTGGCGCAATCTCAACTCACTACAAGCTCTGCCTCCCGGGTTCACGCCATTCTCCTGCCTCAGCCTCCCAAGTAGCTGGAACTACAGGCGCCCACCACCACACCTGGCTAATTTTTTGTATTTTTAGTAGAGATGGTGTTTCACTGTGTTAGCCAGGATGGTCTCAATCTCCTGACCTTTTGATCTGCCCGCCTCGGCCTCCCAAAGTGCTGGGATTACAGGCGTGAGCCACTCTGCACCCAGCCTAGTATGGTTTTATTATAAGTCTTGAAGTCTAGTAGTGTCAGCCTTCCAACTTTGTTTTTTTTTTCTTTCAGTGTTGTCTTGGTTTTTCTGGGTCTTTTGCTTCTCCATAACACTTTAGAATCACCTTATCAGTATCAACAAAATAACTTGCTGGGATTTTTATTGGAATTGTATTGAATCTGTAAATCAAGTTTGGAAGAACTGGCATCTTGACAATATTGCTTTCTTATTCATGAACATGCAACATTTCTCCATTTATTTAGATCTTTGACATCTTTCACCAGAGTTTTGTAGTTTTCTTTTTATAGCTATTATGTGTATTTTGTTAGATATATCGCTATCTGTGTAGTTTGGTTTTTTATTGCTACTATAAACATTAATATATTTTTAATTTCAAATTCCCCTTGTTGTGTGTTGGCTCATGCCTGTAATCCCAGCACTCTGGGAGGCTGAGGTAGAATTGCTTGGCGACTGAGGCTAGGAGATTGATATCGGGGCAACATAGTGAGATCTCATCTCTATAAAAAATTTAAAAATTAACCATGTATGTTGGTGCATGCCTGTGGTCTCAGCTACTTAGGAGGCTGAGGCAAGAGGATCGCTTGAGCCCAGTACATTGAGGATGTAATGAGGCATGATTGTACCACTGCACTCCAGCCTGGATGACAGAGTGAGACTTTGTCTCTAAAAAAAAAAAATAATAAAACCAAACAAGATTTCTCTTGCTCATTGCTGGTATGTAGGAAACTGATTAGCTTTTGTGTATTAACCTTATATTCTGCAGCATTGCTTTAAATCATTTATTAGTGCCGGGAGTTTTTTGTCAGTTCTTTTGATTTTCTACATAGACAGTCCTGTCATCTGCAAATAAAGTTTTATTCCTTTCATTGTGTTTCCTTTTCTTATTGTTTTAGCTAGGAATTCTGGCACTGTTTTGAAAATAATTGATTATGGAACATCATTGCTTTGTTTTTGATCCAGGCGGGAGAGTTTCAGTCACCATTAAGTATGATGTTAGCTGTAGGTTTTTTGTAGATGCTCTTTCTCAAGTTATGGAAGTTCTCTTTATTTCTGGTTTGCTGAGAGTTTTTTATGAATGGGTGATGGATTTTCTTAAATACTTTTCTGCATTTATTGGTGAAATTGTGTGATTTGTATTCTTCTTTAGCCTGTTTATGTGATGGATTACATTAGTTGATTTTCAAATGTTGAACCAGCCTTGCATACCTGGGATAAATCTCACTTGGTAGCGGTGTATAATTGTTTTTATATGTTGTTGGATTATAGTTGCCAATACTTGAGGATTTTTGCATATGTGTTCATGAGAGATACTTGTCTGTAGTGGGTTTTTTTTTTTTTTTTTTTGTCTTAGAATGTCTTTGTCTGGTTTTGGTCTTAGGAAAATGTTGGCCTCCCAGAAGTTAGGCACTTCTCTCTGTATCTGTCTTCTGGAAGAGATGTAGAGGCTTGCTATAATTTCTTTCTTAAATGTTTGATAAAATTTACCAGTGAGTACATCTGGGCTTATTGGTGTCTGTTTTGCCAAGCTATTAACTGTTAATTAGATTTCTTAAAGGCCTATATTTGTTTCTTCGTGAGTTTTGGTGGATGTAGCTTCTTAAAAATTGGCCAGTTTCATCTGTGTTACAAATTTGCAGGGATAGAGTTGTTCCTAATATTTGTTATTATCCTTTTAATGTCCATGTGATCTGTAGTGATGGTCCTCATTGATATCTAATGTTAGTAATTTGTGTATTTCTCTCTTTTTTTTAAGTTAGTCTGGCTAGAAGCTTCTCAGTTTTATTGATATTTTCAAGCAATTAACTTATGGTTTTGGTAATTTTCTTTTTTCAGTTTTGTTGATTTCTACTCTAGTTTTTAGTATTTTCTTCTTCTCTTTACTTTGGATTTAATATGCTCTTCTTTCTCTAGTTACCTAAGGCAAAACTTAGATTACTGTTATTAGATGTTTCTTCTTTTCTTTTTTATTTCAATAGCTTTTTGGGGAAGAGGTGGTGTTTGATTATATAGATAAGTTCTTTAGTGGTGATTTCTGAGATTTTGGTGCAGCATCACCTGAGCATTGTACACTGTGCACAATGTGTAGTCTTTTATCCCTCACCTTCTTCCCATCATCCCCCTGCCGAGTCCCCAAAGTCCATTGTATCATTCTCACGCCTTTGTGTCCTCATAGTTTAGCTCCCCACATTGTACAAACATACAATGTTTGGTTTTCCGTTCCTGAGTTATTTCACTTAGAATAATGGTCTTCAACTCCATCCAGGTTGCTGTGAATGCCATTATTTTGTTCCATTTTATGGCTGAGTATTATTGCTTGGTATACCACATTTTCTTTATCCACTCATTGATAGATGGGCATTTGGGCTGCTTCCAGTTTTTGCCGTTGCGAATTGTGCTGCTATAAACATGTGTGGGCAAGTGTCTTATAATGACTTATTTTCTTCTGAGTGGATACCCAGTAGTGGGATTGTTGGATCAAAAGGTAGATCTACTTTTAATTCTTTAAGGAATGTCCACACTGTTTTCCATAGTGGTTGTACTAGTTTATGTTCTCACCAGTTTTTCCTTTTTACCACATCAATGCCAACATCTGTTATTTTTTTATTTTTAAATTATGGCCATTCTTGCAGAAGTAAGGAGGTATCACACTGTGGTTTTCATGTGCATTTCCCTGATATTTAGTGATGTTGAGCATTTTTTCATGTTTGTTGGCCATTTGTATATCTTCCTTTGATAACTGTTTATGCCCTTAGCACACTTTGTGGTGGAATTATTTGTTGTTGTTTTGTCTTGCTGATTTATTTGGGTTCCTCGTAGATTCTGGATGTCAGTCCTTTGTCTGATGCATAGTTTGTGAAGATTTTGTCTCACTCTGTGGGTTGTTTATATACTCTGCAGAAGATTTTTAGTTTAATTAAGTCTCATCTATTTATCTTTGTTTTTGTTTCATTTGCTTTTGGGTTCTTGGTCATGAAGTCTTTGCCTAAGCCAATGTCTAGAAGAATTTTTCCAATGTTATCATCTGGAATTTTGGTGGCGTCAGGTCTTAGATTTTAGTCTTTGATTCATTTCGAGTTGATGTTTGTATAAGGTGAGAGATGAGGATCCAGTTTCATTCTTCTGCATGTGACTTGCCAATTATCCCACCACCATTTTGTTGAATAGGGTGTCCTTTCCCCACTTTATGTTTTTATTTGCTTTGTCAAAGATCAGTTTGCTGTATTTGGCTTTACTTCTGGGTTCTCTGTTCCGTTGGTCTGTGTGCCTGTTTTTATACCAGTACTATGATGTTTTGGTGACTGTGGCCTTTTAGTGTAGTTTGAATTTGGGTAATGTGGTACCTCCGGCTTTGTTCATTTTGCTTAGTCTTGCTTTGACTATGTAGGCTCTTTTGTGGTTCCATCTGAATTTTAGGATTTTTTTTCCTAGTTCTGTGAGAAATGATCATCGTGTTTTGATGGGAATTGCATTGAATCTGTGGATTGCTTTTGGCAGTATGGTCATTTTCACAATATTGATTCCACCCATGAGCATGGGATGTGTCTCCATTTGTGTGTGTCATCAGTGATTTCTTTTGGCAGTGTTTTGTAGTTTTTCTCGTAGAGATTTTTCACCTCCTTGGTTAGGTGTATCCCTGAGTATTTTATTTATTTATTTTTTTGCAGCTATTGTAAAAGGGGATGAATTCTTGATTTGGATTCTCAGTTTGGTTGCTATTGGTGTATAGCAGTGCTATTGATTTGTATACATTGACTTTGTATCCTGAAACTTTACTGAATTCATTTAGCACATCTCAGAGCTTTTTGGATGAGTCTTTAGGGTTTTCTAGGTATACAGTCATATCATTGGTGAACAGTGACAGTTTGACTTCCTGTTTACCAGTCTGAATGCCCTTTATTTCATTCTCTTATCTGATTGTTCTAGTTAGGACTTCCAGTACTATGTGAAAAGAAATGGTGAAAGGAGGCATCCTTGTCTTGTTCCAGTTCTCGGGGGAATACTTTCAACTTTTGTTCAGCGTAATGTTTGCTGCGGGTTTGCCATAGATGGGTTTTATAAGGTATGTCCCTTCCATTTCCTGAGGGTTTTAATCATAAAGCAGTGCTGGATTTTGTCAAATGTTTTTTCTGTGCCTATTGAGATGATTGTGTGACTTTTGTTTTTATGTTTATGTTGTGTATTACATTTATTGACTTGGGTATGTTAAACCACCCCTGCATTTCTGGTATGAAACCCACTTTATCATGGTGTATTATCTTTTTGATCCTCTCTTGGATTCAGTTAGCTAGTATTTTGTTGAGGATTTTTACATCTGTTCTTCAGGGATATTGGTCTGTAGTTTTTGTTGTTGTTGTTGTTGTTATATCCTTTCCTAGTTTTGGTATTAGAGTGATACTGGCCTCATAGAATGATTTAGGGAGGATTCTCTCTTTCTCTATCTTTTGGAATAGTGTGATTAGGATTGGTACCAGTTCTTTGAATGTCTAATAGAATTCAGCTGTGAATCCACCTGGTCCTGCACTTTTTTTTTTGTTGGCAGTTTTTTTTTGTTACCATTTGAGTATTGCTGCTTGTTATTGTTATGTTCAGAGTTTCCATTTATTCCTGGTTTACTCTCGGAGGGTTGTATAGTATATTTCCAGGGATTTATCCATCTCCTCTAGGTTTTCTAGTTTGTGCACATAAAATTCTTCATAGTATCTTTGCATGATCTTTTTATTTATGTGGTATTAGTTGTAATAGCTCCCATTTTATTTCTAATTCAGCTTAGTTTTATCTTCTCATTTCTTTTCTTGGTTGATCCTGCTAATGGTCTAGTGATTTTATTTGTCTTTTCAAAGAGCCAGTTTTTTCTTTTCTTTTTCTTTTCCATTTTTTTTCTTGTTTCAATTTCATTTAGTTCTGCTCTGATCTTGGTTATTTCTTTTCTTCTGCTGGGTTTGGGTTTGGTTTGTTCTTGTTTCTGTAGTTCCTTGAGGTGTGACCTTAGTTATCTATTTGTGCTCTTTCAGACTTTTTTGATGTAGGCATTTAATGCCATGAACTTTCCTCTTAGCACCACTAGTGCTGTATCCAAAAAGTTTTGATAGGTTGTGTCTCTGTTATCGTTCAGTTCAAAGAATTTTTAGATTTCCATCTTAATTTCATTGTTGACCCAACAATCATTCGGGAGCAGATTATTTAATTTCCATGTATTTGCGTAGTTTTGAGGGTTCCTTTTGGAGTTGATTTCCAATTTTATTCCACTGTGGTCTGAGAGAGTACATGTTATAATTTCAGTTTTCTTAAATTTGTTGAGACTTGTTTTGTGGCCTATCGTATGGTCTGTCTTGGAGGATGTTCGTGTGCTCATGAAAAGAATGTAGATTCTGCAGATGTCGGGTAGAATGTTCTGTAAGTATCTGGTAGGTCCATTTGTTCTAGGGTATAGTTTAAGTCCGTCATTTCATTGTTGACTTTCTGTCTTGATGACCTATTTAGTGCTGTCAGCAGAGTATTGAAGCCCCCTACTCTTAATGCGTTGCCATCTGTGTCATTTCTTAGGTCTAGTAGTTATTATTTTACAAATTTGAGAGCTCTAGTGTTACATGCATATATATATATAGGATTGTGGTATTTTCCTGTTGGACTAGTCCTTTTATCATTATATAATGTCCCTTTTTGTCTTTTTAAACCATTCTTTAAAGTTTGTTATGTCTCATGTAGGAATAGCTACTCCCGCTTGCTTTTGGTGTCCCTTTGCATGGAATATCTTTTTCCACCCCTTTACCTTAAGTTTATGTGAGTCCTTATACTTAGGTGAGTCTCTTGAAGACAGCAGATACTTGGTTGATGAATTCTTACCCATTCTGATATTCTGTAATCTTTTAGGTGGAGCATTTAGGCCATTTACATTCAACATATCAATTCTATTCTTCATGCTAGTTTTTGCCTGAATACCTTATTTGTTAGTTTTTCATTATATTACTGTTTTATAGGCCCTGTGAGATTTATGCTTTAAGGAGGTTCTATTTTGGTGTATTTTGGAATTTTGTTTTAAGATTTAGAACTCCTTTAAGCATTTCTTGTAGTTCAAGCTTGGTAGTGGTGAGTTCTCTCAGCATTTGTTTGTCTGAAAAAGACTTTTTTTTCCTTTCATTTATGAAGCTTAGTTTTTCTGGGTACAAAATCTTGGCTGATAATTGTTTTATTTCAGGAGGCTAAAGAGAGGCTTCCAATCCTTTCTAGCCTGTAAGGTTTTTGCTGAGAAATCTGCTGTTAATTTTTTGCCTCACAGCTCTACGGTTCTTTTCTGTAGAAACCCTGATGACTGTGGGCCTAGGTGATGATCATTTTGTGATGAATTTCCTGGGTGTTCTTTGAACTTCTTGTATTTGAATGTCTCGATCTCAAGCAAGGCCAGGGAAGTTTTCCTCGACTGTTCCCTCAAATATGTTTTCCAAACCTTTAGATTTCTCTCATTTCTTGGGAATACTAATTACGTTACGTTTAGTCATCTAACATCATCCCAAACTTCTTAAAGGCTTTGTTCAGTTATTATTTTTTTCCTTTGTCTCTGTTGGATTGGGTTAATTTGAAAGCCTTGTCTTTTAGTTCTGAAGTTCCTTCTTTTACTTGTTTGAATCTATTGTTGAAACTTTCCAGTGTATTTTGCATTTCTCTAAGTGTGTCTTTCACTTCCAGAAGTTGTGATTTTTTTTAATTATGTTATTTCTCTGGGGATTTTTTTGTCCATATCTTGTATTATTTCTAAAATTTCTTTAAGTTGGTTTCACCTTTCTCTGGTGCCTCTTTGAGAAGCTTAGTAATCAACCTTCTGGCTGGGCACAGTGACTCACGCCTTTAAACCTAGCAGGTTGGGAGGCTGAGGTGGACAGATCACCTGAGGTTAGGAGTTTGAGACCAGCCTGGCCAACATGGTGAAACTCTGTCTACTAAAAATACAAAACCAGGCGTGGTGGTGTGCCTGTAATCCCAGCTACTCGGGAGGCTGAGGTGGGAGAATCGCCTGGACCCGGGAGGCAGAGGTTGCAGTGAGCTGAGAACGTGCCACTGCATTCCAGCCTGGGTGACAGAGTGAGACTCTGTCTCAAAAAAAATAATAAATAAATAATTAACCTTATGAATTATTTTTCTTGCAATTCAGAGAGTTTGTTTTTGTTTGGATCCATTGCTGGTGAGCTGACGTGATCTTTTAGGGGGTGTTAAAGAACCTTGTTTTGTCATCTTACCAGAGTTGTTTTTTCGGGTTCCTTCTCATTTGGGTGGACTATGTTAGAGGAAAGATCTTGGCTTCAAGGTCTGCTGTTCAGATTCTTTTGTCCCACAGAGTGCTCTCTTGATGTGGTGCTCACCCCCTTCCCCTAGGGATGGGGCTTCCTCAGAGCTGGACTGCAGTGATTGTTATTGCTTTCCTGGATCTAGCCACCTGGCGGAGTTACCAGGCTCCGGGCTGGTGCTGGGGAGTGTCTGATGTGATCCGTCTTCAGGTCTCTCAGCCGTGGATGCCAGCACCTGCCACGGTGGAGGTAGCAGAGGAGTGAAATGCGCTCTGTGAGGGTCCTTGGTTGTAGTTCTGTTTAGCGTACTGGGTTTTTCGAATGCTCATTATGCTAGCAGTGAAGTTGTCACGTGGACAGATTCAGGTCCTGTAGTTAGCCAGGATGTTACAGGTTGTGGAATTAGCTGTCGTTTTCTCCTTTCTTGGAGCAGTGTTTTAATGAGTTGCCGTAATGGCTTGAATTGGTTTGCTTTCAACCAGGCGGTGGCGCTTTCAAGAGCATCAGCTGTGGTAGTATAGAGGGGGTACAAGCTTGGCCTCAGGGGCCTAAGGTCTCCTGGATCCCTAGTTTGGTTTTTCAGGTGAAGGGTGAGGCCATGGAGTTAGGTCTTTCGTCTTCAGCTATCAGGGCAGGTAGAGAAAGACATCAGGCGGGGGTAGGGTTAGGCGTGTCTGAGCTTGGGTGAGAGTTGCTGCGGGTGCTTTGGGGGATGGGGTGTGATTCTCCGGCCATTGGAGTTATGATCTAAGGGGGATTATGACCGCTTCCGCTGCATCATACAGGTCGCTAGGGAAGCTGGGGAAAGCTGGCAGTGATGGATTTCATCCAGCTCCCATGCAGCCAGGAAGGCCAGTCTTACTCCCACTGCCCCCCATCAACAGTGCCAAGTTTATATCCAGGCAGCTGGTGAGCAGGGCTGAAATCTTGCCCCAGGCTACAAGCCTCCCTGCTGAGAAAACACTCAAGGCTTTCAGGCTTCACCCCTCCCCATCTACCTTGTCTTCTGTACTCCTATCTGTACTTCCTGTTTGCTTCCCCCACCCAACCTGGATTCTGCCCAGGAAAATTTGTGCTTCGTCAACGTTATTACAAAATCGAGCTGGAATTTTCCTTTTTCCTGTGGTCTGTCCCCAGTTCCACTGGCAGCTCTCCCAAAGAACCCCTGTGAGGTAAAGTCAGAAATGGCTTCCCTGGGCCTCCCTAGGGACCAGGATGTGCCCAGTAAAGTGTCTACAGGGCTCTTCCAGCTGCTGCTGCTACTTTTAGATTTCACTCAGCTCTCTAAGTTTGTTTCTGCTCTAGGTAAGGTTAAATCTTTCTTCCATGATCTGGATTTTCAGGTTCCCCAGTGAGGAGGTATGTTCAGAGGCAGACTTCCCCATTTCACACTTTGGACACTCACTGTTTTTCGGCTGTCTCATGGAGTTTGCAGCAGCAAACTGCTTTTTTCCAAGGGTTTGTGAATGCTTTTGGTTTTCCTGGTATGTTCCTGTGATGGTTCTGGGAGCAAAAGTTCATGATGTGAGTCTCCACATGCTGTTCTGTCTGTCCAAGTGGGAATTGCAAGTTAGTCTTGCCTCCTAGCCACCATTGTTCTCCTCTGTTCTTTTCTAATGTGTGCATTCAATGCTATAGATTTTTCTCTAAGCACTGCTTTTACTGCCTCCCACAAATTTGGGTAAGTTGTATTTTCGTTTTTATTTGGCTCAAAATATTTAGTAATTTCTCTTGAGATTTCTTCTTTACCTGTGTTTTATTTAGAAGTGTGTCATTTGATCTCCAAATTTTTTGGTATTTTTCAACTATTTTATCTATTAATGACTAATAGTTTAATTCCTTGTGGAAATTTTTTCTATTATTGACTAATAGTTTAATTCCTTGTGGTCTCAGTACTGAAAAGAGGTCCTGATCCAGACCCCAAGAGAGGGTTCTTGGATCTTGCACAAGAAAGAATTTGGGGAGAGCCCATAACATGAAAGCAAGTTTATTAGGAAAATAAAGGAATAAAGAATGGCTGCTCCATAGGCAGAGCAACAGCATGGGCTGCTCGTTGGCTATTTTTATGTTATTCCTTGATTGTATGCTAAATAAGGGTTGGATTATTCATGAGTTTTCTAGGAAGGGGGTAGGTAGTTCCCAGAACTGAGGGTTCGTCTCATTTTTAGATCATATAGAGTAACTTCTTGACGTTGCTGTTGCATTTGTAAACTCTTGTGGTGCTGGTGGGGGTGCCTTTTAGCATGCTAGTATATTATAATTAGTGTATAATGAGCAGTGAGGGTGACTAAAGGTCACTTGCATCACGATCTCGGTTTTGGCGGGTTTTGGCCAGCATCTTTACTGCATGCTGTTTTATCAGCCAGGTCTTTGTGACTTGTATTTTGTACCGACCTCCTGTCTCATCCTGTGACTTAGAATGCCTAACCTCCTCGGAATGCAGCTCAGTAGGTCTCAGCCTCATTTCACCCAGCACTTCTTCAAGATGAGTCCTTCTGGTTCAGACTCCTCTGACACTCTGAGAGCAGACATATTTTGAATTCTATTTTTTAAAAACTCGTTATGGTATGTTTTATGCCCCAGAATGTGGTCCCCAAGATACAGTGACTGTTCAATATGAGCCTCAGAAGCATGTGTAATCTGTTAAGGTATTCTATCAATATCAATTATATCCCGTTGATTGATGGTACCGTTAAGTCAACTATTTTCTTACTGATTTTCCGCCGACTGGTTCTATTCATTTCTAATGGGGGGGTGTTAAATAATTTCTTATAGAGGGTGTTAAATAATTACAACTATAATTATTTCTCTTTGCAATTTAATCAGTATTTGCCTCATAGTACTTTCATAGTCTGTAAGCACATAAATATTAAAGATTGTTTAATTTCTTCTTGGAGTATTGATCCATTTGACATTACTCTGTGCCCCTATTTATCCCTCATAACTTTCTTTGCTCTGAAGTCTGCTCTGACTGAAGTAAATATAGCTATTTTTGCTTTCTTAATTAAAAAATTAGTATGGCATATCTTTATCATTTTAATCTGTCTTATCTTTAAAGTTGATTTCTTTTAGACAGGTGGGTCCTGTTTTTGATCCACTCTGACAATTCGTCTTTTAATTGGTATGTTAGACCACGATGTTTAAAGTGATTATTGATATAGTTGGATTAATATCTGTCTGTCATTGTTTGTATTTATTGCCTTTGTTCTTTGTCCCTATTTTTGTTTTCCATACTTTGTCTCCTTTTTGTGTCTTTTTTCCCAACTTATTGTGGTATATATATAATTGTCAAATAAAAATTACATATATTTAAGGGGTAGAATGTGATATTTTGATATGTGTATGCATTGTGCAATGATTACTGCAGCTAAGTTACATATCCATCAGCTCACAGTTACCTTTTTTTGCGTGTGTGGTGAAAACATTTATGATCTATTCTCTTTTTGTGTTTTTAATTGAGCATTTTATATGTTTCCATTTTCTCTCCTTTCTTAGCATATCAATTACATTTAAAAAAAATTTTTTTTAGGCCAGGTGTGGTGGCTCATGCCTGTAATCCCAGCACTTTGGGAGGCTGAGGCAGACAGATCATGTGGTCAGGAGATCGAGACCATCCTGGCTAACATGGTAAAACCCTGTCTCTACTAAAAATACAAAAAATTAGCCAGACGTGGTGGCATGTGCTTGTGGTCCCAGCTACTCGGGAGGCTGAGGCAGGAGAATCGCTTGAACCTGGGAGGCGGAGGTTGCAGTGAGCCAAGATCACGCCACCGCACCCCAGCCTGGGTAACAGAATGAGACTCCATCTCAAAAAAAAGAAAAAACAATTTTTTTTTTTAGTAGTTGCACTAGAGGTTGTGGTATACATTATAACTAATCCTAGTTCACTTTCAAATAATTACACTGCGTCATGGATTGTGCAGGTGCCTTGTAATAAAAATTATTTGTAATTCCTCTCTGTCCTTTGTATTATTACTGTCATTCATTTTACATATAGAAATCATACATAAACATATACATATACACATACCCCCGTACCCATATATATATGTGAAACATACATAGTCAAGTACATTGTTGTTGCTATTATTTGAACAAACTGCTATCTGTTATATCAATTAAGAATAATGAACCAAAGTTGTATTTTACCTTCCCTTATTCTTCTCCGTTACTTTTCCATTCTTCATATAGCTACAGGTTTCTGATCTATATCATTTTCTTTTTCTTTAGAGAACTTCTTTTACATTTCTTACAGAGCAGATCTGCTGGCCACAAATTTTCTCAATTTTTATTTGACAAGCTTTATTTCTCTTTCACTTCTGAGGGATAATTTTGCAGAGTACAGAATTCTAGGTTGCTGGGTAGGGGTTATTTTGTTAACACGTAAAACATTTACTCTACTCTCTTCTGTGGTTTCTGAGAATATATTATGTAATTCCGATTTTGACCCTCTATAAAGGTGTTCCCCCACACCCTTCCAGCTTCTTGCAAGATATTTTCTGTATCTTGGATTTTCTGAAGTTGTTTTGAGGAGGGTGATGCAATTTATCCTGTTTTATGGAAATGAGAGGCCATGCAAAATATATATTTTGTATATTTTGAGCTGAGCTTCCAGGACCGGTGGTTTGGTGTCTCAGTCATTATTCTAGAAATACTGGTTTTGCTCCTTTCTCCATTTCTTCTCCTTCTGGTATTCTCAATATGTATGTATCATGCCTTTTGTAGTTTTTCCACTGTTTCTAGATGTTCTGTTCCTTTTCTTCAGTCTTTTTTCTCTTTGCATTTCAGTTTTGATTGTTTCTATTGTGATATCCTCAAGCTCCAATTCTTTTCTCAGTTGTGTCTAGTCAACTAATGAATCCATCAAAGACATTCATCATTTCTGTTTTTGATCTGTAGCGTTTCTTTTTTATTCTTTGTTATAATTTCCAATTCTCTGCTTACATCTGTTCTTGTATATTGCCTACTTTTTCCTTAAACCTATTAGCAGGTTAATCGTGGTTCTTTTAAATTATTGGTGTGATAATTCCAACATTCCTGCCATATTTGACTCTTCTTCTGATGCTTATTCAGTCTCTTTAAATGGTGTTTTTTTCCTTTTAGTTCACATTGTTATTTTTTGTTGAAGGTGGACATAAGGTACTGGGTGAAAGAAGTATAGTAAATAGCCTGTTAGTAATGTGATGGTAAGGTGTGTGTAGGGGGGAAGCATTCTATAATCCTGTGATTAGGTCTCAGTCTTTTTGTGAGCCTGTGCCTCTGAACTGTGAACTTCACACGTAAATCTCAGTCCACAACCCTCCGTCCTGTACCTTTAGGTAGGACAGGATGACTGGAGCGGGCTGGAGTTTAGTATTCCCCTTCTCCCCAGTGGAAAGCTCAAAGAAGCTGGAGCTGGATTTTCTTCTTACTCCAGAAAATGAGGCTGTGGTAAGAGTTTTTCCTGAGGGCAGACTTTGTTAAAAGCATAGTACTTGGGTGTGTTTCAAAAGTTTATTGTCTCCTCTCCCTCTTAAGAGCACAAGGAGATTTTTTTCAGATATTTACTGTGAGGACCTAGTAGAGCTCACAAAAGTGTGTGGCTCCCCAGTGACTGGGTTCTAGAGTTTTTAATGCTCAGACTTGTCATCCCTGAGCCTCTAGCAATTTATCAATTATAGGTTAAGTTTTTCTGCCCTAGCACTTGTTCCCACAGAGGTTTCTGCTTGTGGATTTCTGCTCTGGGTAAGTTGCAATTCTTTATATTTACCTGTCTGCCTCTAATTTGGAAGGGGGATAGTGATTTGTTCTGTGACCCACTTCTGTGACAGATTTAAGGAAGATCTGTCGATTTTCACTTTGTTCAGCTTTTTACTTGTTAGGATGGAGTGGTGACTTCTGAGCTCCTTACATGGCAGACCAGTAACCAGAAGTCCAATGATTACTTTGTAACTAGACAGACATTGATCACTTCTGAAATGGAACTGTATCAGGAATGTATTTTTGAATGACCTCTCATTTCCATGTGGTACTTGGTAACATAAAACCAAATGAACTAGAAGTTGAGCTGGCAGAACAAATAAAAACGTATAACAATATATTTTCATACCTCTTTTAAAAATATTTTTTAAATACCTCTATTGGAAGAATACCTGAAGCAAATATAAGACCAGCACATTTCTTTTTTTAGTGATTCATATTCTGAAGTTATTTATTTTTTCCCCCTTAAATATTTATTACTTACTCCTCCTAACTACAACTTTGTACCTTTTGACCAGCATCTCTTCACTTTCCCCATTGTCAGCCCATGGTAACCACCATTCAACTCTGCTTCTGTGAATTTAGTTGATTCAGATTCTACATGTGAGACCATGTGATATTTGTCTTTCTTTGCCAGGCTTATTTTACTGCGCATAATGTCCTCCAGATTTATCAATGTTGTTGCAAATGACAGGATTTTCTTTAAGGCTGAATAGTATTCCATTGTGTATGTATACCACATTTGTTTTTATCTACTGATCCATTGATGGACACTTAAGTTGATTCCATAACTTTGCTATTGTAAATAAGGCTGCAGTGAACCAAGGAGAGCAGATATCTTTTTGACATATTGATTTCAAGTTCTCAGGATATATATCTAGATGTGGGATTATTGAGTCATATGGTAATTCTATTTTTAGTTTTTTGAGGAACCTCCATATAGTTTTCTAAAATGGCTGTACCAATTTATATTTCCAACAAAAGTGTATGGGATTCCTTTGTTTCCTTTTCTCTACAGCTTTGCCAACACTTACCATCTTTTGTCTTTTTGATAATAGCCGTTCTGACAGATGCAAGATGATATCTCATTGTGGTATTAATTTGTACTTCCCTAATGACTAGTGATATTGAGCATTTTTTCATAATATCTGTTGACCATTTGTATGTTATCTTTTAAGAAATGTCTGTTCAGTGCTTTTGCCCATTGGTTAATTGGGGTTTTTTTTGTTGTTGTTTTTTTGTGTAGAATTCTTTGAATTTTTAAAATATATTTCAGATATTAACCCCTTATAAGATGTATTTTTTCCCGATCTGTGGAGGTTTTCTTTGCTCTGGTAATCATTTTCTTTGCTGTGCAGAAGCTTTTTACTTTGATATAATCCCATTCAAGACTAATTTCTTTTTGAGGTCTTTTAAGCAGAAAATTCAATATTGTGTATTAAACCATTTAATAAATAACATCAGTATACATTCAAGGAATTTTCTTGACTGTAACTCACTGTTACAGCTCTCAAAAGGCTAATAGTTCCATCAAATAATTTGATTAAACATACAGTTATACTGTAGTTTGATGTTATAAGTTGTAGTAGTATACAATATACTCAGTAGAAAGGTTGGCAAAAATATGAATAGTTTTTTTACAAAAGAAGAAATAAAAGTGAGAAATATGAAATTGTGTTTAGCTTCATTAAGTCAGTAAAAGGCAAACTAAGAGAAGATACAGTTTTTCACCTACTGGAAAATTTGTAAGTCATTATTTTTAGTATTTGTGAGGATGCATTGAAATAGACCCAGGCAGTAAAAATTGGTACAGCCTGTCAATTTTTAGGAATTTTGTGTGTATTTATTTTAACTTTTCATTTTACAATGATTTTAGACTCACAGAAAAGCTATAAAAGTAGTACAGAAATATCCAATTTACCCTTAACCTAGCTTCTGCTAATGTCACATTTTTAGGAATTAATGCTAAGAAAGTATAAGACATTGCAACATAAATTTAAATACAAATCTGTTATTTATAATCTTGTTATCAATTATTGTACTGTCATCTTAGAACTCCCAAATCGATCAGTTTGGAAATTTAAACACCTTTTTCAGAATCAATCTTTATTAGTGGAGGCATTGTTCTAGTGTTAACAATTTAACCAAACTAATATTTGCCTGCTACACTCCATGCATGATAGATACATGAGCAATATAGCATACAAAAGTTATTTTTATTCCAGACAGCTTTAACAGTGAGAAAAATACCAATAGTGGTAACTGATATTTCATGAATGGTTTCCGGGGAGTCTGTTAAGCACCTTACGTGGATTGTTTCACTTATTCTTCTGACAACCCCGGGTGCTATTAGCCTCCCCATTTTACAGATGAGGAAACTGTGTGGAATAGTTATCTGTGGTCAAGTGACTAGCATGTAGCCTAGGGTAGTATAAATTCAGATCCTGCATTCTCAATTACTGGCTGCTATTCTCATTCTTTTTTTCTTCTCTCTTTCCTCTGTTTCACACTTATGTAGCTCTAGAAATCTATTATGTAAGACAAGGGGAAAATGATATTCCAACTAGCGAAGATTACCTTATAATACACCAGAGCACTCTGTATTTCCTAAAGAGTGTTGACTGAAAAAGGATTAGAAGCAGAGCCAATTTCTCTTCTACAAGCACCAGGCACCAAAAAATGTAGGACTACATTTCAGTGATCTTGACCACTTCTTCAAAAGGAGTAATAAATGTGAGCCTACCAAATTGCAGGTCATTTCTCCTCACCTTTAATACCATGGAATAATTGTACACATGCTTGGAGTTGAAGCTTAATTTTACATCTTCTTGTGAAATGGAGCAGAAAAACAAAACATAAATGAATGATCACCAGGGCATGCTGAATTATTCAACATGATAATGTTAAATTTGAGATTTTATTCTCCAAAGCTAAAGCTGATGGTTCAGCCAATATGGAAAACAGTCTTTGATCTCTAAAGATATATTGACTTGTAGCTGAGTGAAACCTCGATGTGCTGAAAAGTAATTGTTAAGAATGTTCTTTTGTCTTTTGAGTTGTTGAGCATTGGTGACTGCTTGCTTGTTCTTCTAAATATCCTGAGAATTTGTTTGGAAACCTTGTTTTCTACTTTTGGTAGGTTCAGCCCAGAATAAGTTCTCCAAATTAATAAACAGTAGTAATAGCTAGCATGTATTGAGCTATTTCTATCTGCCTGCCACTAAGTACTTTACATTGATTTATTTGATTTAATTCTTAAATAACCAGGATTCACAATTGGGACATTGTGGTCCTAGAGCCAAGCTATTAGCTATGTATTTATTTCAGGAGTTGGTAAATCTAAATACATTAAGCATCTATACAGGTAATGTTAGTTAAGGAAAATGGCTGGGTGTGGTAATGGAATTGGCAAACTTGTGCTTGCTGTGCTATACCTAAATGTTTTCAAATACAGTTTTAAAAACACTGTAGGCCAAACCCAAATCAGAAGATATAATGGATAAATTTGAAATACTATGGGTGATGGCTGTAAGGCCTTCTTGTTCAGATGAAAATTTAAATTATTTTATTGGATATTTATTTTCATACTTGTTCTTTCACATATCTATGTGAAAATTTCAGCAAACTACCTAATCTGTGATTATATTCATAAAGAAGAAAATAAAGTTTTATGTTCCTTCTTTTTGATGAGGTACTGTAAATTGAGGGGACAGTCTCAGACTTGAATCCAGTGTTTTACAATACATGTCAATTATAAAGATTATTTTTCCAATATATTAATAAACAAAAATCTTCTAGAAGTCAACACATAAAAGTCATTGTAATAGAGAAAAGGAACAGGATTTTGGTAGTAATAGGCAATTCATACAAAAAGAAATCTTAGTAACAAATGAAAAGATGCTATGCTTCACTCAAAATCAAGGGATTGTAAATTAAAAGAAGATACCATTTCATCTCTGTCTTATTAGCATACTGTAAATTCTGATGATGCCAGGAATTGCAAGGATTTGGGGGCAGTGGGAACTCATATACTACTGTTGGGTGAATAAATTGGTGTTACCACTTTGGAAACCAGTTTGGCAAATTTGAAATAAAATGTTGCTTGTACATCATAACTTGGCGGTTCCCAGGAATGCTTTGGGTAGAAGGTAGTGATAGAACTGAGAAAATAAAGGAGTTTGCTTGAGCAAAGCATCAGAGAAACAGCTAACATGACAGGAAGAACAAACAGCACTTAAAGAATCATGAAGGCAAGGAAATGAACATTCAGCTCATGAATCGAATACGTGCAAATCATTCAATATAACTGGAAGCCAAGAAAGGGCATGGAGGAGTAGCCAGTGAGATCAGTCTGGAAATAGACAGGGCCCAGACGATAAAAGCTGGGATATGTGGGGATAGCTTGCGTTTAATCCTGTAGACCAGTGGCCCTCAATTCAGGCTGATCATCAGAACTAACTGGATCCCTTTCCAGACTTAGTGAATTAGCATCTCTTAGAATATGGATCTGGACACTGTTCTTCAAAAGTCTCAGTCACATTGCTTCTCTGCCTTTCAGCCAAGGTCAAGTGTAGAAGTCTCAGCCACATCTATTATTTCATTCTTAGAACGCTCTGAAAGAGGGAGCTGGTAATGGCTTTTTGTCTATGTCCATGGAGGATTACAGCCCAAAGTGGGATTATGCAAGTTTATCATGTTAGTTTTTGATATACTTGTGATTAGAAATCAGCACCCTCTCGTGAGGTGATACCCTCTGTTTCCACTCCAGTTGTCTGGGGCAGATGGAGAAACTGGTTACTCTGAAGGCTTTTTCTTTCAGACCCTCCAGATTTTTATGAGCCGAAAGACTCTGCGTAAAATTAGATTAAATTGCAAAACTACATGCTATACAGTTGGGATGTGCTCATCATTACTTACCACAGGAGCTTTTGAAGGACTTGCTGTTGCAGTGTGAGCTGATAAACTCTGTATTTTGTAGTTGGGTGTGCAGGGGAGGAGTTCAAAGGCAAAGCATATTAGTAATCTTTCAGGTAAGAAATGATGATGGTCCTTACTGAAGCTTGGGCTATGGGACTGAACAAGAAGTGATAGATTCAAGAGAGGATTAGAAGATGGTATCTAATAAGTATCCTTTTGGAATGTGATTTTTAAAAATGAGCTTGTGAGATTGGGCAAAGAAGGGAAGAAGCCCTGAGAGGCAGGGAGAGCTGAGGTTTCTAGATGCTATGTGAATATCAAATGTTTATAGAGGAAGACTTCATTAGTTTTGATTTTTGAGTATATTTCCGATCTCAGTCACAGAAAATGTTGGTAGTAACAAATCAAAAACCTGATTTTATTTTTCTTTAATTTTGGTTAATATTCTCCTACCCAAAGTTATTTTATGTTTTTATTTTTCTTTTTGGTAGATTTAAGATCACATGTTATCTTAACCATTTAGCAGTTATTGTTCTGAAAGTGAGGCAGTGGATTTTGACCAGCAGCAGGAACAGGGTTGGTGGAGAGTTCTGTCTTATTTTCCATTATTGGCTTTTTAATGTAATATAACTCATTAGAGTGTTTCGCAGTTTTAGCTATTAACTATCAAGTTAATAGAAACTTCTCATTAGAAAATATAAAATCTCATGAATAAAATAACATTATAGAATAAGGCCTGATTCTTAAGTATTTCCCAATAGAGATGAATTATATGAGTTTCTTTTTTCTACCAATAGGGAAAAAGTTGGATCGTTAAAAGAAGTTATGAAGATTTTCGGGTACTTGATAAACATCTTCATCTATGTATTTATGACCGAAGGTTTTCCCAGCTCTCAGAGCTTCCCCGTTCTGACACCCTGAAGGACAGTCCAGAGGTAAGCATTTAGTACTTCAGTACATTTAGTACAGAGGTAATCACTGTATTTGAGTTTGCAGAAATTTTTGTCTGTATACTAAACAAAAGCTTATATTGAACACTCAGGATGACTCCTGGGACTACTTGCCTGTTTCATAACTGAAAAGTTAGTAATGTTAAATATAATGTTTAGAATTATGTTAAATAATAATGTTTAGAATAAGAGAAGGTTCAGTGCATAATTTTATAAGGGAAAACAACTCATAATATATAAACAAGCAATATACATGAGCAAATCATTCTCCAGAGAGCACATAAAAATGGAAGCAAAAATATGGAAAACGTTGCCTTTCATGATCAAAGAAATCCATATTAAAACAGTGTTGTTTGAGTAGTTTATGACAGCATGCTGGGTATATGCACCTACTTTCACCCCTGCAAAAAATGTCTAGTAAAAACATAAAAGATTTCTAAACAGAGGTTCTTTATAGCATCATTAAACCAAAAGTACCATCAGGGAATCAAAAATTGTGAGGAATCTTTAAAAGCAGATGGGATAAGGTTTATGGGGAAGAGTAAATATAGCCTAAACATGTAAGTGCAGCATGACTGCAAAGCATAAGGAGACTAGAAAGTTTACACATAGAAACTGAAGAAATAAAATAACCGAGAGGTACAAACAAGGCTTTTCGAAGGATGATTACTATCCTCTGAGAGAAAATGAAGCTGTCACATCCATGAAATGGATTTAAATAAATAAAATCAGAGATGTAGTAAACGAATATAGGATCATTTACATTAATTTTAATAAGAGCAGACCTGAATGACTGAACTCCATGCAGAATGTACCCAGCTGAAGAGAAAGTCAGGGAGTTGAGTGATCAAACCAAGTCATTTATAATAAGAATACAACCCCTGGAAGGGACAGAAAGTTAACAAGTTGTGAGAGAACAGTTGGGAGTCATGGAGAATAGGTCCAGAGAGGTTTCTGCTGATGGGAGTTATAGGAGGAGAGAGTGGATGCAAGGAAATAATTAAAAATTGGTGTAAACCACTCCCCCCACCAGATCTAAATAAAGCAATGTTCTGAGATTTAGTGGGTTCATTAAGTGTTAAAATATAACGGACACTGCAGCAGGGTCTCAGGAGTGTCTTAAAACACGGATCTCTTTGTACCATAGAAAGTCTAAAAGTCCCTTTATCTGCATTTCTCATTTCTGCTTCATTTCATTTTTTTACTATTGCATTTTTTTCTCTCAGATTATCCTAAAACATGGCCACCACCAAGAGGTCCCAGGTTTTTATCCCCTTTTAAGGGAGCAGCCAGACTGAGCTAGAATCTGTGTCCTAATTCCTGGATTAACTCTTGATTGGTCCAGCTAATATTGGGGCATATTCCTGGACCAGTCAGCTGAACCGTGGTGTAGGATCACGTATGAACATGGCTGCTCCGGCCACAGCCACGTGCATGGAAGATGACAGTGGGTCTTGGGCAAAAGTGTTTCTAAGGAGTAGGGGAAAACTGTAGGATCACATATGAACGTGGCTGCTCCTGCCACAGCCACATGCATGGAAGATGACAGTGGGTCTTGGGGAAAAGGGTTTCCGAGTAGTAGGGGAAATCTAGGCAGAAAAGCCAAATATGGATCTGCTATAGTTATCTTTTTGCATATTCAGTACAGAAATAGAAAGTGATGAAATTAGAAACCATGGAGTAGTACGATCGCTGATAAGGGGCTAGAAGTTGAAGCTCTGCATGAGACGGGGCTGAGTTGCTATTAAGTGCCCATAGTGCTACTGGTAAGTTTCTGTGAAGAATCCTCTGTAACTATTAAAATGCCTAAAGATCTATAGATTTTTTTCTTCCAGAAACCATCAGTTTTCTCTGCCAGAGAGCATAGTATCTTTCCTCAGAGTTACACTGAATCTTTTTCTTTTCAGTCGGTCACTCAGATGCTTATGGCTTACCTGTCACGCCTTTCAGCTATCGCTGGCAACAAGATCAACTGTGGGCCCGCCCTTACCTGGATGGAGGTATTTCCTAATTCACTTTTCGTGAAAAATGTATATTTAAATTATCTACTTAAGAAATTTGATATTAACATAATTTTGATATCTATTGAGCTTCAGGAATCAAAGAAATGGAGTGTATTCTCATCATCTGGGAGGATAGATATGTGATATAGGAAATATTTGTTCATCTCAAATCTTTCTTTGATAATCTTAGAAACTAATCTTAATATATTTTATGAATATCAATGATACCTGTTGTTTTGGTGTTTAATATACTAATGTATATATTCAGTACTTTTTTTTAGTTGACTTAGTAATTGAAAATGTTTTTCAGTTATTTATGAGCAAGGGACAACTTCCTAAAGGGTCCTCTTTAAGAGTAACTGTTGAGTGAAACGTTATTCAGTAAATAGATTACATATTTATTCTTAATTTGCATATGTAGAGTTATATTGTTTTCTCCTCCCACTGGAAAATGGGAATGCAAGATGGAAAGTGGAAAGAATATGGAACTATGGGCCAACCTGCATTGAGATCTTGGAAAAACTATTGAATCTCTTATAAATTACATAGCCTCTTTCATCTTTAGCATCCTCACCTTTAAATGATGATAAGTATTTTTTAGAGTTGTGAGGATTAAATTAAACCATATATGTTATAGGCACAGCACAATGACTAGCATATTTTAACTACCCAGTAAATGGTAGGATTTTTTTTTTTAAAGACTCTTTGGGTTATTGTATCTCTAAATTAAAATGAATTTCTCTTCTAGATAGTCAAAGAAGCATTTTCAGGTCCAGTGTCTTTATCTCAGAGTACATTTTCTTTGTGATAGATTGATAATAAGGGAAATCACCTTTTGGTTCATGAGGAGTCATCCATCAACACTCCTGCTGTTGGTGCTGCCCATGTTATCAAGAGGTACACCGCTCGAGCCCCTGACGAACTGACCTTAGAGGTAAATAGCTAAAGAGGTTGTTTGTTATTTGGTTCCTGCTACCTTTCTGGCCTCATCTTTGACTGTTCTTAACCATTTCCTTAATTTAAAAAAAAATGAAAAGCACCAGGTTTTTCCATAGTCCTTTATCTTTCAGCCTGTAATATCTTCTATTTTTGTTTAAATGACAGTACTTATCCTTTAAAACTGAGGTTAAATGTCTCCTCTTTTGTCTAGGAAGTCATTCCTGATCTCCCTCCCCTCACTCCATGCAAATACATACCTCCCAAAAACCTGAATTGAATGTCATTCTGAACTGTGCTCATGGCTTATTGCTGACACATCACTTACTACATTTAATCATGATTGTTCTCTTTGTCTCAGTGAGCTTCTTGAAAGCAAGGTCTGTCTTTTTGTGTTTTTGTACCGAAAAACAATACCCAGTGGTACTTTTTTTTCCTATATTGTTGAAAGATTGAGTTAAAGAACAGATAAAAGGTGAAATGAACACACCTTGCTGTCAGATATAAAAGGAGGGGAATTAAATTTGTTCCTCTAAAAATATATATTGGCTAATGAGGAAAAAAATGCTGACAGTTAATTCAATTTAAGAAATAACAATATAACTTTTTACTGCATAGAATCTAAACTGTTTTCAAACTTTTAAGTTCTGCACAGAAAGAAATGTAGGTCTTGGAATGATGATGTCAGCATATATGGCTTTACGAAATGGCTTATACATGATTTGAAAGATCAGTTGTGAATATACAAAAGAAAAATTCCTAAAGCTCTATAGTATATGTTAGTAACATTGCTCTGAAGTTCTTAACTATGTTTTATCATAGATATCAGCATTTCTTTTGATTGAAGAATATAACTTCTGTTGAATATATTATTAAAAACTATTGTAATTTTTATATTTATGATTTTATATGAGTTTATATAAACTCACTAGTTTTTCTTTTACAGTGAAGAAAGTTAGCTCTTTAGTGGATATAATTATATTTTACTATCTATTGAAAGAAGTGTAGTTGTCATCAAATTTTATACTTACTAAGCATAACCCATCTTAGGCCCTTTTCTATATGATTAAATAAGATATGTCAAGAACTCAGTACAGTGCCTGGCACAGGGTAAGCACCCACTAAATGTAATATTAAGGGAATCTGTTATTGTTTCTAAGCATGAATATTTAAAATTATCTTTTATAAGTGAATCTGATCACTCTCAGTGACAGCAGTAACAATATTTTAACAGAAGTGATGATAATGGTGTGATGCCTAACATTTAAAAATCTTATGCTATTAATCTGGCTTTCTGAAGTTACTGCACATGTGTTAGTTGAATCACAGTCTTTGTGTTGCTTAACTTTTTGTAGACCTCTCTTTCACAAATCATAATATAATTAAATTGTTTTTAAAAGGAAGTAGTACTTTTTTTGGAAATTACTGGCCAGAGCATGAATAGTAATTTACCTTTTCATACAGTTCAGATTTAAATTCTAGGTATAACAATTGGTTTAAATTTTAACTAAAACCTTTTTGCTTAAAATTTTGATTCTCCTAGGTGGGAGACATTGTTTCCGTTATTGACATGCCTCCGAAAGTGTTAAGCACATGGTGGAGAGGCAAGCATGGATTCCAGGTAGGCAACAACAAATTAGGTGTGGGAAAATTCAAAGAAAAGTTTTCTTTATGTTTCAGTAATACTTTTGTTTACATGTACTTGTAATGGACTTTGTCATCAGAAATTTTATCTGCAACGATAGAAACTGCAGATGGTAATGATAATAGATTTAGATTTCCTTTTCTAATTACTATTTTGGTTGTTTCTTATCTCCTTCATCTTTAAATGGTGGTGTAGCCAAAATATGAATAGAGTCTCAGACCTGATGGCCACTTTTCGGTTACAAGGCCTGGGGAGTGACCTTGCTTTTAATACAGGTTTTTAATCATGATTCATATATATTTCCTTTCTGGAATTAAGTCAGTTTCATTAATATTTTTCTATAAAAAGGCATTGTAACTGTTTTGTAAACTTACTTTTAATTACAGAACAACAACAGAATCTAAAGCAATCTCATTTCTTTTTCTATATTCAGTAGTCCCTTATCTACGGCTTCCCTTTCCATGGTTTCAGTTACCTGAGGTTAACCAAGGTTCGAAAACATTAAATGGTAATTCCAAAAATAAATCATCGGTTTTAAACTGCATGCTGTTGTGAGTAGTGTGATAAAATCTCTCCCTGTCCCACCCAGGACGTGAATCATCCCTTTGTCCAGCATACCACACTGTAGATGCTACCTGCCCCATTAGTCATTCCATAGCCCTCTCAGTTATCAGGTTCACTGTTGAGGTATTGAGGTGCTGTGTTCAAGTTACCCTTATTTGACTTAATTGTTTTACTCAATTATTGGTTACTGTAATGAACTCTTACTGTGCCTAATTTATAAATTAAACTTTATCACACATATGCATGTATAGGAAAAAGTATCCTAGGGTTTGGTACCATCTGTGATTTCAGGCATTCACTGAGTGGTCTTGGAACATATTTCCTGCAGATAAGGAGGGACTACTTTGTGGCTAAACAGTTTGGGACCTGATAATGGCATCTGTTAGACTGACTTAGCAACTAATTTTTATGAGGAGTCTCTGAAAATGCCTTAAAGTTGTATCCTTAATATATAGCCTGTGGCTTTTTGTGGTCTACTTACACAAGTGTTACTAAATACTACATAATAAAATGCTCATGCGATGTTGTTAGAAATTTGATAAGCATTGTATAAATACTTTGAGTTCTAACTACATATTAAATAAAAATGAATTATTAGCTTTACAATAAAATATATTGTATTAAAACATAGTAATACAATTTAAAACATTATAAAATGGTAGATAAGAGTGTGGGCTCTGGCTCCAGATTGTCTGGGTTTTAATCCTGTGTTATCTCGGGCAAATTATTTAATTCTCTGTGTCTCAGTTTCCTCATTTGTAAAATGGGGATTATGGGACTATTGTTTGCCTCACATGGTTATCTTGAAGATTAAATATGTGAGAATAAAAATAGAACGTACTTAGACCAGATCTGATGGATTTTTTTTTTTTATCAATAAGTGTTGATTTTTAAATTTAAAGAATTCTGGTTTTTATTTTATAAGTTTAATTTTATCTATCGCTTTCCCTAGTATGAAAGCATCTACAGTAATTTAATTTGGTTGTTAAGACCAGAAAAACCCTGTCACATTACCCTACAGCTCTTCTTGTTTGTGCTTTTGGGATCCTCTTCCATCTGTGCTCTGATTTCTTAACAGTTATGAATAATAAGTGCTTTTGATTAAATATAAAACTAAATAGAAGACTACAGTTATCTTTTTCCTATTAAGGGGTCAGTTCTTCATGTTAGTGGAAATGAACAATAGACTTAAGGGTCTCAAAGATGATCAAAAGATTAATTTGGCTTTAAAATAATAGTTATGTTGTGGTCTTGATGTTACTAATAACTTTCTTATATCTATATCTATCTCTCTCTCTCTCACCTTAGGGAAGTCATTTGCTTTGTTTGGACTTCAGTTTCTTCTTAAAATCAGAGGGTTTCATTTACAATCTCTCTATTCCTTCTCAACATTTAAATTCTATGATTGTCTTCCCTTTGTTTGTGTAACAAGTATTTATTGAGTACTGATTCTCTGCTACGTGTATAGCTTTATACTCCAAAGTGGTGTTGAGACTCACAGTTAGTTTATTGCCTAAACAAACTAATTCTTTTTCAAAGTGAGTATAAATTAACTAGTCTAAAACTAGTTAAAAATTAGTTTATTGCCAAAACAAATTATTGAAAACAAAAATGAAATTTCTAACTTCAAAGACTGATTTGTAACTGATAATGAAAAATCTTTCCTATAGGAATGCTATTTTTCATCTTGATTGGTCTTAGAAAGGCAATCGTATCTCCATGGATCATGTTGGAGTGTACCTGTGAGAAGAGGCATTGATGTGGGGGGTGCCCGTGTAGCCAGGAGCAAGTCTTTAAATGTTACTGTCAAACTTTTTTTAAAAAGAAATTCAGGCTGGGGGCAGTGGCTCACACTTGTAATCCCAGCACTTTGGGAGGCCAAGGTGGGTAGATCACGAGGTCAGGAGTTCAAGACAAGCCTGGCCAACATGATGAAACCCTGTCTCTACTAAAAATACAGAAATTAGCTGGGCTTGGTGGTGCATGTCTGTAATCCCAGCTACTCGGGAGGCTGAGGCAGGAGAATCTCTTAGAACCTGGGAGGTGGAGATTACAGTGGGCCAAGATTGCGCCACTACACTCCAGCCTGGGTGACAGAGCAAGACTCCGTCTCAAAAAAAAAGGAAATCAGTATTTTAAGGCAGGAATCCACAGTTCAGCATTCCTTGCTGTTTCTGCACAATTAGTCCGTTTCTAAGAGCACTCATGGTTAATTGCAGGGACAGGTGTGAAAGGGGAGACATGCTGAGCCTCTGTTACCTGCAAAGTATAGCTCAGTACTTTACATGCAGTGTTTTCTTTAATTTCACAAAGCTTCTAGGTAGTTACTCTCCTCCCGTTTTATGGGGAGAAAACAGTGTTCGAGATGTTTAATAAGTAGTCAGGATGCTAAGTCAGTAAGTGAAGGGAGTAAGGACTCAGATCTAAGTCTGCTCCATCTCATTGCCTGAAGAGCACTAAGCATGATTTCTGCATTCACTCTCAGATTATTAACGTTCTTCCCATCAGTTTTCTACCGTATAAAAAGGAACATCTTTCCTGCTCAACCAGCGAGCAGTATATGTAAAGATTAGCCAACTACGGACTGCAAAGCATGTATGATTACTGGTGGAAACATTGCTATTACTGCGTGTTATGTTTTTATGTGATAATTAATCAATTGTATGCTGGGGAAAAGCTCTTCAGACTGTTCACGACGTCCCCTACCTTTGTTAGGTATTTTTAAATTGTAAGCCTGTGCCCCTCCTGGGAGATACTCTGTTGAGAGAGGAAGACAATCATGGTAACTGTAAATCAGACGTATTTCCACATCCTGATTTTCACGTTTAACTGAAATAATAGCTTAGTTCGGTGGTTTTTATACTTTTTATTTTAATCCAGTGGAATTATTAATCAAATAGAATCGTGCGCGGAACCTCAATGTGAGAAAAGGTAACCATGGAGCTACCCTGATTGGTTCAAGTCAGAAACGCTGGGCCTTATCCCCGTGCAGCCTGCCTGACTGGCCTCCTTCAGGCCTTCTGCAGCAGCCCGAGGGGCCTCAGTAGGGGTGAAAACCATGAGTTTAGCTTACTAGCGGACCTCACTCTGTGTAGTAGATATATCAAAAGCTGTTTTAAAATTTTAATTTTAAAAAGCCAGCCAACAGTCTAAAGTTTATTAGAGAAACATGTTCTTTATAAGGAGATTTTTTTGTGATGCCTTTTAGAAGGATAGTATCTGGAGTTTTTAAATTTCTCTAATGTAAATTTTGTCTGAATTCTTGGTACTTTCATATATTCTGATGTGGCTGGGGGATATAATTTCAGAAGGCAAATAATCATATATATGTGATTGTGTATGATATATATATATATAGTGTTATGTGTGTGTGTGTGAATTTTTTTTTCTGTTATTGGGCATAACAGGTGACCCACTGATACTTTTGTCAGTGGGAGCTGTTTCTAGGGTTTGTTCATTCCTTAATTGGTCTGTTAGGTACTGTGTTCATTTGCTAGGACTACCATAATAAAATACCACAGACTGGGTGACTTAAATATTGATAGCAAATATATTTTCCTACAGTTCTGGAAGCTAGAAGTTAAGGTACCAGAAGGTTTATTTTTTTTCAAAAGGCTTCTCTCCTTGGCTCGCAGATGGTCACTTTCTTGGTGTGTCCTCACATGGCCTTTCCTCTCTGTGTTTGTCTGTGTCCTAATCTCCTCTTCTTGTAAGAACATCAGTCAGATTAGATTAGGGGCCACCTCATTTAACCTAATTACCTCTTTAAAAGTTCCCATCTCTAAATATGCAGTTGATCCTTGAACAACATGTGTTTGACCTTTGTGAGTCCACTTATACACGCATTTTTTTTTTTAACCAAACACTATTGAAAATACAGTATTTGTGGGATGCAAAACTCTCATATTCGGAGGGCAGGCTTTTGGAATATGACGTGGGATTTGAGTTTGTGTGGATTTGGCTATATGAGGGGGTTCTGGAACCAGTCCCCCCCAGGTATGCTGAGGGATGACTGTAGTCACATCCTGAGTTCCTGGGGGTTAGGAATTCAACGTTATGAATTTTGGGGGAGAGGGGCACAATTTTTAGCCCATAATAGATGTCAACCAGTCCTGAATGGAGAAGTCGGTTGGGCCACCTTTAGGGCTGGCCTGAAGGCACCTCAGGGACTCTCTTACATAGACTTGGTGGAGAACAGGTCCCTACCTGAGCCAGGCTGGTTCCAGGCTCAGGGCAGGCAGGACATGGAGGACTAGCAGACCTCAATACTCTCCTTGGGGTCTCTCTGATGAGTAGGGAGTTCAGGGCTCACCAGAACTCCCTGGAAGGTGCAGGAGGGCTTCCTGGAGGAGGTTACACTGGAGCACAGTGTTGCATGTGTCTTCTTCCGAGAGGATGTCCGCATGACCCACTGATGCTTCTGTTAGCAGGAGCAGGTGCACAGGCCAGGCGGGGAACAGCATGCACCTCGGTCAGCCAGCTCGCCTGGCTCTGGTTACATGTGAACCTTGTAAACTGGGCTCTGGCTGCAGAACACAAAGGAGGTTGTGTGTCACAGAGGTGGCAGTGTCTTCCCTAGCAGTGTAAAGGAGACAAGGGCCTCGTCTTGGTGTTGGCTGTCACCAGTGGTGTTCCTAGGGATTGAGATGTTTTAGTGCAGGACTCTCTCAGGAGAGAAAGGGAAGAGGAGCAAGGATGCGGACTACTGCTTCCTACGATGGAGGCCGAGTGAGCTGAGGTGTCACCCGCTTGAGCGCTGCTGCAAAGCTTTCTGAAGCTCTTTGTTGATACCCGGGCCCGGTGTGTCTGCACTTGCAGCTCTGCTCAGCTCAATGTGTTCATGGCATGTTATCTGGACTCCACTTTTCTTTTGTCAAGGTCACGTTGTGTGTGTGTGTTCTCCTTTCTGGCCGGCTGTCAGGGCATGACAAGGCACAAGTCTCTGTGCAGAGATCCTTCCTTAATATTGCTGTGAACTGGTGCTATATAGTTGCTGTACTGTGATTTTAATATTTAAAAAATAGAGCTGGGTGTGGTTCCTTATACCTGTAATCCTAGCACTTTGGGAGGCCAAAGTGGGAAGATCGTTTGAGCCCAGGAATTTGAGACCAGCCTGGCCAACATGGTGAAACCTCATCTCTACTAAACTTATGAAACTTACCTGGGCACAGTGATGCATGTCTGTAGTCTAAGCTGCTTGGGAGGCTGAGGCAGGAGGACCCCACCTGAGCCTGGCAGGTGGAGGTTGCAGTGAGCCAAGAGCCAGACCTTGTCAAAAATAAAAATAATAATCAATAGACTTGATTTTTGTATAGTTACAGATTTGCAGAATAATTGAGCAGATAGTTCAGAGTTTCATGTAATACCCCTGCCCTCTTCCCTCCCCATACCTTCCCCTGTTATTCACATTTGCTTTACGGTACATTGAATAGAATCAGCAAAATGCTGATCTTTACCAACCATCAGCTGATTAGCTGAGTTTACCTACAGCACTGACTTAAGCAGTGTTTCTAGAAGAGTGGTCTTAAGGAGCACCAGGGCCAGAATCACACAGATAAAAATACAGTCTGAAATCATACCTTGCAACTGTTGAAACAGTTCTGGGGCTTGCTTTTTGTTACAATTAACGACCCAATATTGAAAACTATTATTAACTAAAGTCCATTGTTTATATTAGACTTCACTTCTTGGTGTGCCTTCTCTGGGTTTTGACAAATACATAATAGCATGTGTCTACCATTATAGTTTCACGCTGAATAGTTTTTTTGGCCTAAAAATCTCCTGTGCTTCTCCTATTTATCCTTTCCTGCTGAACCCTTCACAGCCTGTGATCTTTCACTGTCATGTCTTTTCCAAAATATCTCTATTGTTAGAATCATACAGTATGTAGCCTTTTCAGATTGGCTTCTTTTACTTAGTAATACGCATCTAAGGTTCCTCTGTGTCTTTCTCTGGCTTGATAGCTTCTTTTTTAATCACTATCTAATATTCAGTGTCATGGATGTGCCACAGTTTGTTTATATATTCAAGTATTGAAGGACCTCTTGGTTGCTTTCATGTTTTTAGCAGTTATGAATGAAACTGCTATAAACATCTGTGTGCAGGTTTTTGTGTGGAACGTAAGTTTTCAAGTCTTTTGAGTAAATGCCAAGGAATATCATTGCTGGATCATATGGTAAGAGTATGTTGAATTTGGTGAGAAGCCACAACACTGTCTGCCAAAGTGCCTGTATCATTTTGCATTCTTACCAGCAGTGAATGAGAGTTTCTGCTGTTCCACGTCCTCACCAGCATTTAATAATTACCAGTTTAAAAAAATAGCCATTCTAATAGGTCCGACAAATAAAGTTAGTTTGAGGAATAGTGTTTACCAAATGTATTGAAGGGTGCTCTTCTGCTCTCTTCGTTTTGTTACCAGTATTTCTTTTTATTCTCCTTTTGCCACTGACTCTTAAACTTGAATGTTTAAAGGAGGCTATGTTTAAACATCAAATCCCAGGACCTAAGCCCCTAAATGTTGTTTCAGTAGTTGTGGGGTAGGATACAGGACTATTTTTGTCCATGTGTGCTGCAGGTAAATTCTGCCAGTCACCTGCATTTTGCCAAGTTCTATTCCAAGTATTATACTAGCTCAGACCATAATTTAGCCGTGGGAACAGAAGGATAAGTTCATCCATGTGTTTAAATTATACTGTGACTCTCTTTCTTTTCTTAAACTTCTGGGAGTAGGAAGTGTGAAATTATATTAACTACAGTAATTTGAAATTCTGATCTCTGTGTTTTTTATTTGTCACCTAAGGAGTATATTGAATCTCTCATCTTTGTTTTCTGAGGTGTTTCATCATATACTTCAGAAAGTAAAAGTAAAAACTCTTCCCGTTTTTCTTTGTTTTTAAACTAACTGGCATTATTATTAGATTTGTGTTCTTGTCTGTAAATGATTGTTAGAAATGTGAGGTGATGCCTCAGAGAGCCCTTTTTTCTGGGTAAAGGCATTACACAAATACAACATGTTATCATATTTTAGGATTGTTTGTTTTGTGCAGTGTCTCTCAGAGTTTTATCTAGGAGCCACTGGTATCTGAATGACCTGAGAAATGTGATAAAAATGGATATTGATCATCAGAATCTTAGGGGATGGGGTCAGGAGTCTGAATTTTAACAAGTTTTTCAGATGATTATTATGCACAGAACATGAGAACTGCTGATCTTGGTTCCCATTGTTTATCTTGTGTGCGGATAAAGGGAGCAATCAAACACAGTTTAGAAACTGTGTTTTGTTTCTCCCTCCCCTCAGAAAATCTTCTGTAAAGCACATCTGGGACACAGTTAATCTAATGGCCAGAATCTCATTTAGAGAGCAACGGAATTTTATATACCTACCCCATGTTCTCTTCGTTTTCCATTAGATGATCAAGGATCACCTATTTTGTTTTTCATAGTTATCCCCAAATATTGTGAGTTTTTGTGCACAAATATCAGAGAAGCAATTCTTGGACAACACAGTTTTTTTACCTCAAGAGTATAATGTGGCTCCAAGTAACTTAGTTTTAGAGAAATCATCTTTATTTCACAGGGCAGATATTCAGAAACCTTGTCTTGTATAGTAGTTTAATGGATTTGCTTATATCTCTGCTTGTTTATGTAAAAACCATCATATTCATGTAATACCCTAGAATCCAAAGCTGCATCTTTTCATTACTCAAAATCAAATAGAGCAAAATGTTTACTCTCCAGTTAAGTAATGGGAAATCATATTATACTGTAAATTTTCATCTGTAATGTGACATAATTTCAGGAGAAGGGGAATTATGTGATAATGCAAATGAAAGAAATTGCTAACATTTATTTAGTACTTAGGTGTGCTTTTCGAAGTGCTTACCACTAACCTTTAATTCCACAACTTTGTGAAGGTACTATAATGATCTCATTTTAGATGAAGAAACTAAAGCACAAAGGGTTAAACAACTAGCCCTTTGTCATTACACTGTATATTGCAGAGTTTCTATTGAAGCCTATACATTTTAGGCAAAGAACAGGTCATGGTAATAATTTAATGAATAATAGTGGCTCCGCTTGTTTACTTGTATGAATCATAGATTTTTGTACAGTGGAAGATGATAGTGGACCATCTGGTTCCAAACTGTCATTTTAAAATGGTAGAAATCTGGAGACAAAGAAATTTAGATAAATTTTTCTGTTTCACAAAGACAGTAAGTACATGGTATAGCCAGGACCAGAATACAAGCATGATGACTTTTAATTTTGCATTTCTTTTCCTTTTGGAACCTAGAAATATATACATTTTCTTAATTTATGTTTTATTTGTTGCTACTTTTTCTTTTTAGTGCCATTAGATACTATTGATGTTGGAGATAAATTTCCTGCTTGATAGCTTTTTGTTAATTTATAGCATCAGAATATGTCTTACCAACTGATGCTTAAATACTCAATTTTATAGAAATTCTTGACAAAATGGCTATGGCAGTAGTTCTTAATCTTATTAAACCCTACACCCTCTCTTTATGACAAGTATTTTCTAAAATCATTTCTTGTCATTCTAAAATGGAATGTACAAATTATATAACTACCTCCATTAATGTACACTTTCAAAAAAGCCAGCATAAATTTTCAGATATAAAGGAGAAATAAAAGGAAAGCCATTTATGTATTTAAAATACACAGTATGTTTTTAAATATAAATACTTGGTACAACTATGAGAAGACCTCGTTATCCTAAATGTGGTCCACAGACTCGCAGCATTCACTTCAGTCAGAAAATATGTAAAACCCATGTATAATAGTACTAAAACCAGGAAATACTTAGGACTGTATCTGAAAAAAAGGATGTGAAAGAGCTATCTGCTGAAAACTACAGAACATTGCTCAGAGACATCAAAGAAGATCCAGATAAATGGAGAGAGATACTGCATTTATGGGTTGGAAGACTATATATTTTTCAAGATGACATTTCTTCCCAAATTGATCTAAATCACAATCCCAGGCAGGCACTTGTGTAGAAATATACAAGCAAATTAAACAATTCAAATGGAAATGCAAAGGACCTGGAATATAATAGCCAAAACAAATTTGAAAAAGAACAGAGTTGGAGAACTAACACTAACTGAAGATTTACTACAAAGCTACAGTTTCAAGAGAGTGTGGTATTGGTGGAAAGATAGATAAGTAGATCAGTGGGAAAGAATAAACAGTCCTGAAATACATACATACAGTTGTACCCACGGACAACTGACTTTCAGTGAAGTTCAAAAGGCAATTCAGTGAAGAGATACAGTCTGGTTTACAAATGGCAGTGGAACACTTGGATATCCATATGTCTCCAACATAAACTTTATTTCTTTTACCATCTACAAGAATTAACTCAAAATGGATAATATACCCAGATGTTTATGAAGTATAAACTATACAACTTCAAGAAGAAAACGTAGGAGAAAACTCTTGTGGCTTTGGATTAGGCGAAGATGAATCTCTGTCTCTCTCTCTCTCTTTTTTTGAGACAGAATCTTGCTCTGTGACCAGGCTGGAATGCAATGGCCCAATCTCGGCTCACTGCAACCTTCGCCTCCTGGGCTCAAGAGATTCTCCCACTTCAGCTTCCCAAGTGGTCGGGACTATAGGCGCAGGCAACCACAGCCAGCTAATTTTTGTATTTTTAGTAGAGACAGGGTTTCACCATGTTAGCCAGGATGATCTCCTGACCTTGTGATCTGCCCACCTCGGCCTCCCAGAGTGCTGGGATTACAGGCGTGAGCCACCGCACCCGGCCCATATACCTAAATGTTTATAAAGTGTAAACTATACAACTTCAAGAAGAAAACATAGGAGAAAACTTTTGTGGCTTTGGATTAGGCAAATATTTCTTAAATGTGACATCAGAAGAACAATTCATAAAAATAATTTAATTTCATCAAAATTTAAAACTTCTGCTCTTAAATTTGCAAGAAAAAAAAACAGCCCCATGAAAAAGTGGGCAAAGGATATGAATAGACACTTCGCAAAAGAAGACGTTTATGCGGCCAACAAACATGAGAAAAAGCTCATCATCACTGGTCATTAGAGAAATGCAAATCAAAACCACAATGAGATACCATCCCATACCAGTTAGGATGGCAATAATTAAAAAGTTTGGAGACAACAGATGCTGGAGAGGATGTGGAGGAATAGGAATGCTTTTACACTGTTGGTGGAGTGTAAATTAGTTCAACCATTGTGGAAGACAGTGTGGCAATTCCTCAAGGATCTAGAACCAGAAATACCATTTGACCCAGCAATCCTATTACTGGGTATATACCCAAAGGATTATAAATGATGCTACTATAAACACACATGCACACGTATGTTTATTGCAGCACTGTTCACAATAACAAAGACTTGGAACCAACCCAAATATCCATCAATGATAGACTGAATAAAGAAAATGTGGCACATATACACCATGGAATACTATACAGCCATAAAAAAGGATGAGTTCATGTCTTTTGCAGGGACATGGATGATACCGGAAACCATCCTTCTCAGCAAGCTAACACAGGAACAGAAAACCAAACACCTTGTGTTCTCACTCATAAGTAGGAGTTGAACAATGAGAACACATGGACACAGGGAGGGGAACATCACACATGGGCCTGTTGAGGGGTGGGGGACTGGGGAACAGATAGCATCAGGAGAAATACCTAATATAGATGGCTAGTTGATGTGTGCAGCAAACCACCATGGCATATGTATACCTATGTAACACACATGCACGTTCTGCACATATATCCCAGAACTTAAAGTATAATAAAAAAATTAACTTTTTAAAAAAACTTTTGCTCTTTGAAAGACATATTTACTAGTACAAAAAGACGTATCACAGACTGGGAGAAAATATTTGCAGTGATTATATCTGATAAAGGACTACAAAGAACTCTTACTGGGCAAGCTCAGTAGCATGTGCATGTAGTCCCAGCTACTTGGGAGGCTGAGGCAGGAGGATTGCTTGAACCCATGAATTTGAGGCCAGCCTGGGCAACGTATTGAGATGCTATTTTTTAAAAAACAAAAACTCTCAAAATTAGAGAAGAAAACAATTCAATTTAAAAAATAGGAAAAAATTGGAGCAGATATCACCAAAAGGATATATGAATGCAAATTAACACATAAATAGATATCCAGCATCAATAGTCATTAGAGAAATATAAGTTAAAACAACAATGAGGTATTGCTTCATAGTCATTAAAATTGCAAGGATGTGGAGAAATTGGGATTCTCATACAGTGCTGGTGGGAATGTAAGATGCCACAACTAATTTGAAAACAGTTTAGCAGTTTCTCAAGTTAAACACTCAGTAAGTCATCACTTAATGTTGTCAGTTGGTTCTTGGAAACTGCAGCGTTAAGCAAAATGACATACTGTCTAATGAAACCAATTTTATCATAGGTTAATTGATATAAATGAGAATTAAGTTCCCACAGCACAGAGTAAGTCAGGTCACAGTTTCCAAGAACCTGTCCATGATGTTAAGGGAGGAATTACTGTACACTTACTACATGATCTAACTGTTTAGAGAGAAAAAAGCCTGTGCCCATATAGAAACTCATACGTGAATGTTCATAGCATCTTTATATGTAATAGTTTAAAACTGGAAACAACCCTAATATCTGTCAGCAGCAGATTGACAAGTGGTGGTGTCCATACAATAGAATATTACTTAGCAGTGAAAGGAATAGACAGTTGATCAATACAGCAACATGGGTGATCCTCAAAAATATGCTGCATGAAAGAAGGCAGACAGAAAAAAGAGTATATTATAGAAGACTTCACTTATGTAAAATTATAGAAAACGGAAATTAATATATAGTGATAAAAAGTAGATGAGTAGTTGCCTGAGGAGCAGGGATGGGAGGGTAGGGGAAGGAAGGATTACAAAGAGATACAAGGAAACTTTTGGAGTTGATGAACATATTATAATCTTGATTGTGGTAATAGTTTCATGGGTGTTTTATCAAAATGTGCATTTTAAATATGTGCAGTTTACTTTGGGTTAACTACACCTTAGTTAAGGTGGAAAGAAAAGCTGCAGGAGCATTCTTGACTTCATGGTGTTCATGCATCCAATCCAGTTGATCATGTCTGTCTCTTCTACCTCTGTGGTGTTTACATTCGTATACTCTCCTTGCTTCCTCATGCTGTTGTCATGCACTGCAGGTTTTATTCTCTTTCCTAGCCTATTTTTGCAAATTCCTAAAGTGCTGTACTGCTTCTTTCTTCCTCCCTTCCTTACACCTTGAAAGGTATACAGTGCTAATACTTTTCCTTTTAGAACATGCCTATTCCTGCGCTTTTTCTGCTCAGAATTTGTCACTTTTATTTCCTACAGAAGGAACTTAAAACTCCTTGTCACGATATACAAGATCATCTAGGATCTCCGAGTTTATTCTTATTTACCAGTTTTACTTTGCACTGCTCTATTTTAGAAACTGGATGTTCCGCCACATGTAACTATTATTTCCCCCCTTAGTACACAAGTTGCTCTTTTCTGCTCTTGTGTCTTTTTATCTATGTGTCTTTCCACTTACAATGCCTACTCTATCCTTTCTTACTCCTTCCAGGGCTGAAAGGTATTACAAATTAGTTAAAACTTTAAAGCAGCTGTAATCTAGTTTGTCTTATTTGATATTGTATTATGGCAACTGGGAAAAGAAATTTAATCGCCCCAGCTACTTGCTGTACAATAAACAATTATGTTCAATACTCAATATTATGCTTAATATTATAATTCCACTGTTCCTCCCAGTTTTCGCCCATCAATTACTTCCTGCCTTCACTCTCCTCCTTTTCCATTGCAGATTCTAGAGCCATGATTACATTCACCTATCACAAATATATTCTTAAACCCTTCACCCTTTCATTCTTCTCTTTTATCACTAGTGGTCTCTGTTTGGCTTAATGAAAAAAAAAAAAATACCTTACTACTCCTTACTTAAACTGTCATTAGTATCCGATTTTCTTTTTCCCGACACTTTTCTCTTAACTGACTTGACACAGTCTCCTTTACCAGGACACCCTGCTCTACTGCACCTCTGACGTTTGGAGTTGGACTGCCTTCTTATTCTACACTTTTTGTCCTTTGCTATCTTACTTTCTCAACTTTAAAAGCCATGTTTATGCCCAGCTCTCAGATTTATACCCTGATCTTTAGCTGTGTTTTTGACTCTCAAACCTGCTTATCCGGCTACAAGAGTAATTTTTTATTTACATGGAAATTAGGGAGTTGACATTGAAGGAGACAGTATAAACAATGCAAAGAAACCAGAAGCAATGTTGTGCTTTTGGGGACATACAAGGAGAGTGGGAGGTGGGGGGATTGGTAGGAATATCTCAAAGAGCCCAACGCAAGAATTACTAGGCAATAAGTAAATGGAACCAGAACTAAAAAGAAAGGACCTGAGGAACTTATTTCCGGTTTTTGCTTCCTTTGGTGTGTAGCAATTGTTATTTCTTTGTCTCTTCTTTGTTTGGAAAAATATTTCCTAATTCTGACAATTCAATGGAGATAATTAAAGATTGGGAACTAGTTCCAAAATTATAGCAGACAAACTAATTGACTCATTGACTTACCGTACGTCTATTTGATCAGCTGTGCTGGGATGGTGTTAGCAGGCCGTGGGAGTCAGACTGGGCAGAGACTGTAAAGAAGATTAGGTTCTTTAAGCATGTTTCGGGAGTGGGGAGAAAATAATTAGCATTTCTAGACAATAGACTATGAATTTGTATTGGTTCAAATCTCCTTAGTGATGTGATTTTTTTTTTCTGCAGCAGTACACAGACATGCAAATATGGTACTGTATTGATTTAGTTGTGGTGATTTGCTGAATTGGTTTGGCAGGAAGTTAATATTGCAAGGAAATTAAGGGTACTGATTTAAAACAAATGCTTAATCACAGGATCCATATTGGATAGCAAACAAACAAAACAAAAAACCTGGAATTGGGGGGATAAGTACCTTAGGGGGGAAATATGAAAGGGATGGGATGACTCTGTGCCAACTTCCGTTGTTATAGAATATCAACACTAGAGACCTGAGAGGATAGGAAGTTGTAGTCAGAAAATGAAAAACTGGAGTTTTAACACTCTGAGGCCAAATAATTCCAATTGAAAAATCTGTGGTATATTTTTAGGAGTGAGCAGTGCTTCTACTAAGTTTAATTTTAAAAAGTTTGGCTATGCCAACAGTGCTAAAGTTTCACTAGCCATAAATTAAATAAATAAACCAATAGCAGAGAGTTGTTTTTTTTTTTTTTTAAGTCAGCAATAAGCACATGATTGTTATGTTGAATTTCTTTTTAGGTTTTTGTTGATTGCTTCAAAGAGACTATAGTTAGGATTAGGTTCTGTTGTTAATTCTACTGTTTCCAAAGCTCCAGGCTTATTTTATTGCAGTAGTTTCTTTTCTCATATTCCCTTTAAGTTACACCAAAGTATTTTTCAGGACACACACTCACTTTTGAAGCCAAACCAGGTTTTCTTTTTAGTTTGAGTATCCCCCAAGGTAGAAGGAGATCAGAAAAACCAGATTACAGTTCGTTCCCTTTACATCTCTCCTGGTTCTCCTAGAGTCAGAGGGTGAGCCATATGCTTGCTAAGCCACCAGAAACTGATTTACCAGGAGCTGTTAGAGGTGGACAGGCACAGGACGAAGTGTATGGATATACATCAGTGGTCAGCTGGAGCCAACTGTGAAATTTTGTAGGACAGTTGTTAAAAACAGCCATTATTAAAAATTAAGATATGTACATTTACAATGAAATGAATTTTATTAAAAACAAAGGTAATAATCAAATATTTTTGTAATTATTTTACCGTTTATGCTCTTGAAGACCTTTCCAGCTACTCTCTCTGTATGCTATCAATACTGTATAACTGAGTGCTCTTTTGCTTCTCTTTCCAATTTTGTGTTCAGTTGTATCAAGTTGGTAGCTTGAAACCAGCCATGATGGGAGTATTTATACTGTGAACACTGGAAAACACTGGAAATCAAGGCCTTTCCTCCATGGAGAACTAGTTGTTAAACATTTATCAGCACACCATGGGATATATTAGCATGTCTGGTGGCTTTTCACTTTATCTCAAAGACTTGAGTGAAAACTGTCAACAGGAAGGTCTCTTCTTTTCAAGACCATTCCTAACCTCTTCCAGCCTTGTCTCTACATTGTTCTTTTCCTTCTGTTACTGTGTTTTTATTACCTACTTCTTTACCATCATGGGCCCTCAATGCTGGCTTTTTCTCCATCTTCCATTCTGTTCCTAGAGTTGAGTCTCATTTTGACCCCTGCCAATATACCCAATTCTGCTCTCCCTTTCCAGCCACGTACATTAAAGCTTTAGAAATTGCCACAGCTGCAGAAAGAATAATATACAAAACAAGATGACATAGTTAATGGATCATATTTCCAGAGTTCCAGTCACTTTTTACCGTTTGACATTTTATCAAAGTGGTTACTATTTGGTGAAATCTTAGGTGAAGTATTCATCAGAAAAGTGTAAATGTTCATTAACTATACTTTTAAGGTTAGTTCCATTCTCGTGTGTAGTATTTTCAACAGAACACCATTTTTTAAGATGAAAATTTTGTGATGGTAAAATAGAATCTGTTTGCCTTTCACAAATTCATAAAACTGACTCTTTCAAAGCCTCCTTGATGGTTAGGAGTGATTTTGACTTCAAGAAACAAAAAACTGAGTGGAAAAGATGGTGGATGTCTAGTGCTGAGTCAGCAGCTTAATGATTCTCTCAGCCTTTCACTTATGGTCAAGTGAAGACCACTGCAGATCTAGTCATGACACCTGTGCTCACATGCTCACAGCACAGCGGAGGAGACAGGATGGTAGCAGAGCTGTGTTTACATGTGTCGTGGCTTCACCTGAATATAGGGAGTCTGAGAAACTGTATAGTTTAGCTAGTAGTGATATTACACTTATGATAAAGTAAAACAAGAGGGCAGGGATTGGAGTTAGGTATTAGGTGAGCCTACTGTAGATCTACCTCTGTATAGTATGCAGTAGCATTTCCCTGTATACCTAAACCTAATTCATTGTGATGAATTTAAAAGGTGAAAATGTAACTAATGTATGTGATATAGTTCCCTGAGAAGTACATTAAGCTTTCTTTGTTCAGTCTTTGTGAGGAAGTGATGGAAAACTTTTTTTTTTTTTTTTTTTTTTTTTTTGCCAAAAGATATTTGAACTTAGAAACTAGGCTAGTTACTTTCACATAAACTCTTGAGGTGTAGGTAGTGTTATCCCTAACGTTACAAATTAGGAATCTAAGAGATGTTAAGCAGTTCGCTCTACATCACAGAACCTAGTGAATGGGTGAGTCAAGTTTAGAATCTGGACTTTTCTCATAGGCAAGTTGCAGATGTTTATATATTGAAATGAATTAGAATGTTATAGAAAGAATGATATTTGAGAGTCAGGAAGCTGAAGCAGATATACACAAAAGGTGGCATTATGTGTAATATCCATTTGATGGAGGAGCTGGAGCCTTCTAGCGGTTCTGGTAGCCAAATACTGGGATAATAGTAGCATTTTACTTATACATTAACCCATTTATGCCTAGTGTTTCATTATTGGAACGCTAAGCCTGTGGGAGTTATTTCTATCCTACTGCTCAAGGTCATTGCCAAGGTCTGATTTTTCACAAAAAAATTTTGCAACCTCCACCATAAATGGGTTAAAGCTTTAGAAACTGCCACAGCGGCAGGAAGAATAATATATGAAACAGGCTGCCGTGGTTAATAGATCATGTTGTTACTAGACCATCAGTTAACAAACCAATGCATTTTACTCTATGCATTTTATTTATACTAATCCACTTAATTCTCATCACAACCCTTATCAGATAGGCATTGTTATTACCATGTTTATACAAAGAGACTAAAACACAAGGAGGCTAAGTTACAGACCTAATCTAGTAAGTGGCAGACTTAAGATTGAACCCAGATACTTTTTTTTGTAGTCATGTGTTAGCCACTTTAATATAAAACGTGATGAAAACTCAATTACAAGAGTTGAAAAGGGCATAGAAAAACCAATGATTGTCCACTTTATTACAATTTTTGAAATCTGAGACTCGTTAAAAAAAAAAAAAAAACTTACGTGTTAATTTCAGCTGAGGGTTAATTTTTTTTCACAAACTAAAAATTACTGTATGGGAAGATCAGTGTAGCAAACAGTACAGTTTACGAACCCAAGCCACAAACTTATTGTTAGTAATCATGGTAAGAAACATAGCCAAAGACCAGCTGATGCCTCAGTTAAGTTTGAAAGAAGCTCTGCCTTCTGTGAAGGCAGAGAAGAAATATGCAGGCGATTCTCCTTCAAGAAATTTGCATAGAGGCCAGATGTGGTGGCTCTTGCCTGTAATCCCAGCACTTTGGGAGGCTGAGGTGAGTGGATCACCTGAGGTTGGGAGTTCGCGACCAGCCTGACCAATATAGAGAAACCCTGTCTCTACTAAAAATACAAAAAATTAGCCAGGCATGGTGGTGCATACCTATAATCCCAGCTATTTGGGAGGCTGAGGCAGGAGAATCGCTTGAACCTGGGAGGCAGAGGTTACAGTGAGCCGAGGTTGTGCCGTTGCACTCCAGCCTGGGCAACAAGAACAAAACTCCATCGCGAAAAAAAAAAAAAAAAAAGAAAAGAAAAGAATTTCATAGAAATAGAAAATGTTAGAGCCTTTACCACAAGTGAAATTGCAAAGCCGGAACATATTCAACTCAATCCAGAGAGCACCAGACATTAAATTGGGACCAAGGTAGAATTGAACGTTTAATTTCCAGCCCTGCGGCTTGGAGAGCACTGTCATTTCAGACGCGAAAGCCAGCTGCAGGTGAGCTCTTTTAGAAACACGAACTTTATACTCCATACATTCTGAAACAAGGCAGATATTTCTACATTGTTTGAATTTCAGAAGGATACCTCCAGGCATCAGGGTCTCTTTCAGAGTCACTCTTGAAATAGTTACATCTTCCCAGCCTTGGGAACCACCTTTTTGCAGTTCTCTAGCCTTTGCATGCACTGAAGCACACCACTTTGTGGAATGACTTCTAACATTAAATCCATCATGGCTTAAGTTCATGAAGCAGCTATTTCCAGGGCACCTCCCATCTCCTCAGCATGAGAGTTTCCCAGTTACTGCTTCATCCCCCCAACCCCTCTTCATGAGAGTCTCCAGAGCTCATAGCATCAAGGTCTCCATTGCTGGGACTCAAACCAGAGACTACATCTGGAAGCTCCACTTCTCCAGCTCTCTCTGCTGGAGACCAAAGTGACAGTTTGTTGCAAAGACTTGTAAAAACAGAGATTATTTACAAATGCATTTTTGTATACATCTGTTTAATTTAGAACCTGGGGCTTTTGTAATCACTTTCCAAACCCTTTTATGAAGGGTGGAACACTTACATGAGGCTACGCTGATAACCATGCCCCATATCCCTTCTCATAACTGACTTGTGTAAGAAAAACAATGAAGATTTTTTTAAGTTGACTCCTACCTGGTTCTAATCAGTCTTGGAGGAATTTCTACTTATTTAATAAAATAGGGAGTTGAGTAGAATATATTAAAGAATTTCACCAATAAAACAAATACCTAAAGCATCATTTTGGAAGGCAGTGCGTAGGAATCCCAAAATCACATCTGGTGAACAAAACTGATAATCTGATAATGATACCTCATCTCTACAAAAAATAAACAAAATTAGCCAGGTGAGCTGGTGCATGCCCAGAGTCCCAGCTACTCAGGAGGCTGAGGTGCAAGAATTGCTTGAGCCTGGGAGATTGAGGCTGCAGTGAGCCTAGATTGTGTCACTACTTCAGCCTGGGTGACAGAATGAGACCCTGTCTCAAAAACAAACAAATAAAAGAAACTGATAATCTGTTAATAACCCTTTTCAGCTCATGATAACCGGTTTATATCTTCATAATTTTAAGAACTACCATAGAATATGGATCTAGAAATTGAAATAAGAATGTAGCAAATGAGTATGTGAAAATAATTTCACACAGATGGAAATTATACAGCTCGGAACTTGATGATGAATCATACTCTTGGAAAACTAGTCCATTCTTCCCCAGAGTCTGTCAACAGAGGGATATACAAAGTGATGTAGTTTTCATATTTCAGCTTTAACATCTGCTGCATGGCAGCCCATTTATATTTTTATCTAAGGAAACATCTATAAATATTGATAAAGATTTCCTTTTTGCTTTTGTTTCCAGGCTGTTTATCTTGGTATTTATCCTTTTGGCTATACAGTATCTCTAGATGATCTGGAACTCAGCATTTTCCTAATACGGCTTGTTAGAATTCCAAAAACAATGCCTGCGGTTCCGCTACTAGGTCACTGTGGTGTGTTCCTCAAAGCCAGAGTCTGTTGACCTGCTGAGATTGGCTGTTTTCTTCTTTCTTGCTTTCCCTCTTATCCATGCACTACTAGTTTTTAAAAGCATTGAATACCAAGATTTTAAATGAGATATTATTTTACACATTTATTTCAGTCATGTCTTCTTTTTTTTTTTTTTTTTTTTTTTAATGAAACCTGGGGGAGAGTGAAGAGAAAGGAGAAAGTTCACAAAAAGTTTGAGTTGTGGCTTAGTGTTGATTTAAAAAACCCGTAGAGAAGACAATAAACGTAAGTTGGCAACAGATATCAACATAACTGGATTGAGATTTCAGTAAAGCGCATTATTAAATTATGACATTTTACTTACTTGCATGCATAGCTCATTATCAGACTAAATATTTTAATTCATGTAAGAAAAGATTGGGAAATTAAAAACTAAAAGGAAAAAAGCAGACTTAGATATTTGGACAAATAAAACAGATAACTCTATGTACTCATAGCAACAGATTGTTTTATTATTTGTTTGTGTAATAGGCATCATCTGTTATTTAGAGTCTTGGAATAATAGAATCATTTGGGAGGGACTGTAGAATACATTACTGGAATTCAGTTGGCAGTGTTCACAAATTGGTCTGTTTGCTGGTTTAGACTCCTTTCTTTGTTGCTTTTCATCAGGTGGGACTCTTTCCTGGACACTGTGTTGAGTTAATTAACCAAAAAGTTCCCCAGTCAGTGACCAACTCAGTGCCAAAACCAGGTGAGTACATTTTTTTCACTAGTGTAGTTATTTTATAAACTGCTTGAAGACACAGATTTTCTGTCAGTCAAGTATTTAGCTTGTTTTGTTATTTTTGCATTTATTGACATAATACTACATTCTTAATTTTATATGATTTTGATTTTTAAATGTATTCTTATTTCTCTGTTGATTATTTTGAAAAGGTTTACATGCATTCAAATTTTTAGGCAATTTTGGAGCTGTGTGCTCCATTAAGCTTTGTCATTATTGACTTTTATAGTTGCATCATAGCAGTGTAACTTATTAATGAATAAAATGATAAAAAATAGGTTTAAAGAACTAACATGGAAATTGTAGGATTAACTGGAAATTGATAAATGAAAAGTAAGTATATTTTAAAAGGGCATATGAACATCAAAACTATTTTAAACAGCATTTCTTATTACTTAAATAGTATACTTACAGTGCTACATAAATCTGTAGAATATATTACAAGTAAGCATTATTGAAGGGGATAAAAATCAAGAAAATGGGAATTTTGGTATTTATTGAGGTGATTTAGTTTTGGGAAGATTCAACAGAATGCCTCATCTGGAACTTTTTGATGATGTCAATTAAAAAAAATACAAACAAAGTCTAAAACATTTTGAAGAGAAGAGGGAGTCATCCAACTTATTTTTCCTAGCTATATTACATTTCTTCTGTCCTTTCCCACCTCCCAGTAAAAGGAGAAGAAAAAATTTCTGGGCCTCAGAATTTATTTGAACTGTTTTCCTTATAGTAGTATTTTCTAGTTTTAGGACCTGTATGTAAGAGTTAAGGAAAAAAAAAAAAAGTTATTCTTTGCTCTTTTGGTATTTTCACACTTGTGCTCCCAAAGCTTACATCAAACAATCTTTGCTAATAGTATTTAAGTAAAGGGTAATAATACCTTTCAAAGCTTATTTCTTCATAGGAGACTAGGGAGTCATTGTTCCCATTTCTCTCATTGGAATTTGTTTATTTTAGACTGACTTTATTGCTCAGTAGAGGAAATGCTTCAAAACAGTGTTTTCTGCAGTTCTGCTTGAGTCAGGATTCTCAGTTCTTTTCAAAGCAATTTTATCCGTCTTGGGTAAACTTTTTTAAAAAACTCCTAAGTGGGTACTGGTTCGGTAAATCTTCGTTAGTAACTGTAGATTTCATTCTTTTTAAAAATATGGCATTATTTTAAACTTAACTTTTTGAAAACTCAGCTTTATTGAGATAAAATTCACATATCGTGCAATTTACCCTTTAAATTGTGTAACAGAGTTGTACAGCCATCACCACAGTTAATTTTAGAGCACCTTCATCACTTCATAAAGAAATCCCTTATCCATTAATAGACACTGCTCCCTGCATACTACTCCCAGCCCTAAACGACCACTTGTCTACTTTCTATCTTTATTGATTTCCCTATTTTGGACGTTTTGTATAAATGGAATAATATAGAATGTGGTCTTTCGTGATGGGCTTCTTTTACTTAGCATAGTGTTTTCAAGATACACCTGTGCAGTGGCGTGTATCAGTACTTCTGTTTTAATTCCTTCTTTTTTAATGGCTGGATAACATTTCATTATATGCATACACCACATTTTATTTGTTAATTCATTTGGAGTTGTTTCCATTTTTAGCTACTTTGAATATTCATATACAATATTGTATGTGGATGTGTTTTGATTTCTCTTGGGTATATGTCCAGGTGTGGAATTGCTGGGTCATATGGTAACTATGTTTAACCTTTGAAGAACTGTCAGCTGCACCATTGGTGTAGCTGTACCATTTTACAGTTCCACCAGCAGTGTATGAGACTTCCAGTTGTTCCATATCCTTGTCAACACTTGTTTTTATCTGGATTTTTTTGATTATTGCCTTCTTAGTTGTGAAGTAGTATCTCACTGTGGATTTGACTTGCATTTTGCTTTTGGCTAATAATGTTTAGCCATTTTATATGTCCTTATTGGCTATGTGTTCATCTTTGGAGGGTATCTATTCATATCCTTGCTTATTTTTTTTTCTTCTACCTTTTTCTTTCTTTTTTTTTTTTTTTTTTCGAGACAGGGTCTTTCTCTGTCACCACAGACTGCAGTGCAACGTTGTGATCGTAGCTCACTGCAGCCCTCAACTCCCGACCTCAAACTTCTGACTCAGCCTCCCGAATGACTGACATTACAGGTGCACACCATTGTGCCCAGCTTATTTCTAAATTTTTTGTAGAGACAAGGTCTTGCTTTGTTGCCCAGATTGGTCTCAAACTCCTGGTTTCAAGTGATCCTCCCACCTCAACCTCCAGCTTTTGCCCAGTTTTTAATTGGGTTATTTGTGTTTTTGTTACCGAGTTGTAAATGTTGCTCATATATTCTAGATACAAATTATTTACCAGATAATAGTGATTTGCAAATATTTTCACCTGTTTTGTGGTTCATCTTTCACTTTCTTTGATAGTATCCATTGATGCATACTTTTGATGTTTCTTTTGTCATTTATGCTTTTGATTCCTTATTTAAGAAGGCTTTGGCTAATCCACAGTCATGATTTACTCCTATGTTTTCTTCTGAGAGGTTTATAGTTTTAGATGTTACATATTAGTTTATGACCCATTTTTTAAAGTTAATTTCTGTGTATAGTGATGAGGCAGGGGTCCAACTTCATGAGGTTATCCAATTGTTCTAGCACTGTTTGTTGAAAAGATTATTTCTTTCCTGTTGAATTATCTTGATACCCTTGGAAAAATAAATTGACCCTAGACACAATTGACCCTAGGTTTATTCCTGGACTTCCAGTTCTTTTCCAATGATCTATATGCCTTTTTTTGTTTGTTTTTTTTGAGGCAGAGTCTCACTCTGTCACCCAGGTTGGAGTGCAGTGGTGCCATCTCAGCTCACTGCAACCTCCGCCTCCTGTGTTCAATCAATTCTCCTGCCTCAGTCTCCCGAGTAGCTGGGATTACAAGTGTGTGCCACCACACCCAGATAATTTTTATATTTTTGGTAGAGACAGGGTTTCATTATGTTGGCCAGGCTGATCTTGAACTCCTGACCTCGTGATCTGCCCACCTCAGCCTCCCAAAGTGCTGGGATTACAGGTGTGAACCACCACGTCCAGCCTCTGTATGTCTCTTCTTATGCCAGTACTACCCTGTTTTGATTACTGTTGTTTTGTAGTAAGTTTTGCAGTGGGGAATATAAGTCTTCCTACCTTTTTCTTCTTTTTAAGGGTTGCTTTGGTTTTTCTGAGCCCCTTGCAATTCCATATGGGTTTAGAATCAGCTTATCAGTTTCTACAGAGTAGGATGGGATTCTGATAGAGAATATATTGAACCTGTAGATCAACTTGGGATATTATTAACAATATTAAGTCTTCTAATCCCTGAACATAGGATGTTTTTCTATTTATTTAGATATTCTTTTGTATTTTTAATTTTTTTCTTTAGAGACAGTGTCTTGCTTTGTTGCCCAGGCTGGAGTGCCATGGTGTGATCATAGTTCACAGCTCCCCAAACTCCTGGGCTCAATGCATCTTTCCACCTCAGCCTCCTTAGTAGCTAGGACTACAGGCATGTGCCACTGTGCCAGGCTAATTTTTTAGTTTTTTGTAGCAATGTCTCACTATGTTGCATAGGCTGGTCCTGAACTCCTGGCCTTAAGTGATCCTCCCGCATGAGCCTCCAAAAGTACTGGGATTATAGGCATGAGCCACTAGGCCCAGTCAGTTTAGACATTCTTTAATTTGTTTCAATATTTTGTAGTTTTCAGAGTATAAGTTTTATATATCTTTTGTTGAGTTTCTTTATAAATATGTTCAATTCTTTTTAATGCTATGGTACTGGGAATTTTAACATTTCATTTTCTTACTGTTCATGGGAAGTCCATAGGAATATAATTTTTGTATGTGGATGTTATATTTTGAAGCCTTGTTGAACTGTTTATTAGTTCTAACAGTTTCGTAGTGGATTCCTTGGGATTTTCTGTATACAAGATTATGGCATCTGCAGTAGGAACTTTTTACTTCTTCCCTTCCAATCTGGATGTCTTTTTATTATTCTTGCCCAGTGGTCCTTGTGAGAACCTCCAATACAATATTAAATATAAATCTCAAGTGCAAGCATCCGTGTCTTGTTCCTGATCTTAGGGGAGTGCATCTAGTCTTTTACCATTAAGTAGGATATTAGCTGTGGGGGTTTCATAGATGTCCTTTATCAGGGTTGAGAAAGTTCCCTTCTGTTTCTCGTGTGCTAAGTGTTTATAAATAGGGTGTAGGAATTTTTCCGAAGGCTTTTATTCATCTATTGAGATTATCATGAGTTTTTATGGTCATTATTTTGAAGTTACTAAATTCAGCATCAAACATTTAATTTCCTGCACATTATTTTTATCCATCTTTCTGTGGTGTAAGCTTAACTTATGTTAGTTGTTATGTCTCATCTTTGATAGTATTGACTCAGATGTACTATAAACTGAGTTTTTAAAACTTAGCTTAATATTGGCATTAAAATAAACTGTATCAATCAAGTGCTTTCTCTTTCTCTTTTTTTCTTTTTTGAGATGGAGTTTCGCTCTTGTTGCCCAGGCTGGAGTGAAATGGTGCGATCTCAGCTCACTGCAACCTCCACCTCCCGGGTTCAAGCCTCAGCCTCCCCAGTAGCTGGGATTACAGGCATATGCCACCATGCCGGCTACTTTTTTGTATTTTTAGTAGAAATGGGTTTTCTCCATGTTGGTGAGGCTGGTCTGAAACTCCCGGCCTCAGGTGATCCACCCACCTCAGCCTCTCAAAGTGCTGGGATTACAGGCGTGAGCCACCACACCCGGCCCATTCTCGTGTTTTGAATGGAGAAGTGACACTTCAAGTAGGGATAACCTCCAGAAAGTTAGTATTGGGAAATCAGTTATTGATCAGTTACTGATAGCTCTGGAAAACAGGTTTGTATTTGTAGACCTGCATAGCATTGTTATTTCTAAATTAAGAATGACCAAGAAAAACCTTGTATACCTTCAAAAGCTAATATTTTGTCTTTTGTGAGCAGCATTGCAGAGTTAGCATAAGGAAATGTGCTTTTTTTTTTTTTTTTTCTTTTTTTGACGGAGTCTTGCTCTGTCACCCAGGCTGGAGTGCGATGGCGTGATCTTGGCTCACTGTAACCTCCGCCTCCCAGGCTCAAGCAATTCTCCTGCCTCTGTCTCCTGAGTAGCTGGGATTACAGGCACATGCCGCCATGCCCTGCCAATTTTTGTATTTTTAGTAGAGGTGAGGTTTCATCATCTAGACCAGCTGGTCTCGAACTCCTGACCTCGGGTGATCCGCCTACCTTAGCTTCCCAAAGTGCTGGGATTGCAGGCATGAGCCACTGTGCCCAGCTAAAATGTGCATTCTTAATACATTTTGAAAAGGATAATGTGAATTCTGTCAGCCTTGGGCTTGTTTCACACTTTAAAACTGTCTTTGCCTACGGTATAAACAACTTGAATGTTCTATTTATTTTTAACATTGCCATCTGTCACTGTTAGATGCCAAATCTGAAAAATACAGCTATAGTTTGAGACTGAAAATTTGAAGTTCCCTATACTATTACACAACAAGGGTAACATAGGAAAAATATTCTCTTTGAATCTGTTCTTAAATGTTCTTTCTTAATATGTTCAATTATTTGTATATACAGAAATAAAATTAATCACCATATCCTGACCAAGATAGAAAGTATCCATGGTACCTTAGGAAAAAGAAGGTAAGAGTTTGAGAGAGAGAGAGAGAAGAGGAAACAAAAAAGGTGGAAGCTTATCTGTAAGAAATTGTCATTTCATTCAATCACCATAGGTCATGATATAGTGGAAGATGAGGTCTAGGTGGGGAAAGGTGAAAGGGGAAGCACATGTTTTTCTTTGTGTTTGTTTTGCTTGCAAGTCACTGAGGAGCTATTTACTGACACTTTTCTTAAAGGCTTTATGTTCATAGCTATTCTCTCTTCAGATATTTCTTTTTCCCAATTCTCTTTCACCTCTCCTTTACTTATCAGTTACATTATTTGATGTTGTCTCACAGATCTCGGACTCTGTTCTCTCTTTTTTTTTTTTTTTTTTTTTACTCTGTTTCCTTTTTCATTTCTTTTCTTTACTTTTTTTTTTTTTTTTTTTTTTTTTTTGAGACAGTCTCGCTCTATCTCCCAGTCTGGAGTGCAGTGGCGTGATCTCCTGTTTTCTTTGTCTCTCTTTTTTTGTTTTCAGTTTGGATACTTTCTATTATCCTATCATCAAGTTCAGTGATTCTTCACTCTGCTATGTGTAATCAGTCTTCTCTTAAGCCCACCTAACACATTCTTCAATTCTTGTATTTTTCTTTTCTCGAATAAAACTAGGTGGTCTTTTTACAATAATTGCTATGCTGGAATTCCCCATCTTTTCACATCATCCACCTTTTCCACCAGAAAAAAAGAAAGAAGAGGGGTGGGGGGTAGAAGAGAGAAGAGGGAAAGAGTGGGAGAAATGGAGAACAGCGAAGAAAAGCCAGCAGAGATTTTTGAGGCATTAACTTCTGGAAATAAAAGACTAGTGAGTTAGACAACCTTACCTCTGAGGACAGTTAAAAATTTTTGACAGAGGTATAAAAAGTATCTTTGAAGCATTAGAGAGTCAATAAAACCGTAAGCAGTTATTGTGCTAAGGTGAAACAGAAGGAAATCTGAAGGGTGACCCCTGCATATAGAGACATTATTCCCCGAGGATATCTGCTGATGGAGTAGAGGAGGTCGCCATAGTGCTAGGGGAACAAAAATTAGAGGGCAGAACCCATCAAGACAGAGTTGCTGAAAAATGCCCCAAGCTTTGAGTTGGAATCTTTGTAGAAATTGATGACTGATTCTAAGATGTATGTGGAAATACAGAGCCAAGAATACCCAAGACAATTTAGAAGAACAGAAAAGTGGGAAACTTACTGTAGTGTCAAGATATATTGTGAAAGCTTCACTAATTAAGACATTGGTATAGATGTACAGATAGACCAATAGATCAGTGGAACAGAATAGAGTCCAGAAACAAACCTGTGTCTATATAGATACTTGATTTATGACAAAGGTGGCATTGGAGGGCAGTTTCAAAAGAACAATCATTTCAATAAAAAGTACTGAGTCAACTGGACATCTGAATATAAAGAAAAAGAAGCCTGATGATCTTTATTTAACCCCATACACAAAAATCCATTCCAGGAGAATTACAAATCTGTATGTGAAAGAGGAAACAATAAAACTTTAGAAGATAATACTATAGAATATCTTTATGACCTTGGCTTAGACATAGTATTAATTATAACTGAAAAGCTTAATAATTAAACAATTCAAAGTAATAACTTTATCATAATATGCCATTAAGATAGTGAAAGGGCAAATCACAGTGTGGGAAGGTATTTGCAGAATGTGTATCTGACAAAGAACTTGTAAAGAATCTTTAGGAAAATGCAGATCAAAGCCTTATTGACTCTTCATTACATACTTACCAGAATAATTAAAATTTAAGGGTAACAGTATCTGAGTTTGGCAAAGATATATATTAATAGGAATTCTCATATGCTGATGGTGGGAGTATTAATTTGGGACAATCATTGGCATTATCTATTGAAGTTGATACACAACTGTAACCCAGCAGTTCCACTTTTAGATGTATATAGAGATTCATGTACACAGACGAAGACACATGCATAGAAATGTTGATAGCAGTTTTATTTCCATTTGTTAAAAACTGACAAAACTTAGGGTGTATACATGGTGGAATGAATAAATGAAGGTATATACAATAAATTCCTCTACACCAGTAAAAATGAATGAGTTAAAACTATTTGCAACAACATGATTGAATCTCACAAAAAATAGTATTAAAAGTCCTGATGTACACACTTACACTGTAAAGTTTCATGTATACATTTATAGAGTTCAAAATCCTAAGAGTTGAAGACTGCTCTGTGGTATTAGAAATTAGGATAGCAGCTACCTTTGGGGAGGAAAGAGGAGGTCAATGATTGGGATGGGCAGGAGACAGGATTCTGGAGTACTGGTAATGTTCTGTTGATCCAGGTGGGAATTATACAAAAATGTCATGATGTTGAGCATCTTTTTGTGTGCTTATTGCCCATTGTCTATTTTCTTTGTATTAATGCCTATTTAAGTCTCTTGCTCTTTTTGAATTGGTCACTTTGCATTTTTAAAAAAGATTTCACCCATCCAGATGAATATTCTTTGCAGCATTGCTTTAATACACAAATGTTGGAAATCGTATTTTCAAAAAATACTTTTGGTACTTTTGTACTGTAAAATACTTTGCAACCACCACAAAGTAAGTAGAAGCCTACGCAGTAAACCAGGGGATTTTTTTTCTCTGATACATTGTTAAATGAAAAGGCAAATTACAAAACAGTAAAATCGCATTGTAAATTCATAGAAAGAGGATCTAGAAGGCTACATACGTAACTGGAAAGGGGAATGGGATTATGGAGACAGTAAGAAACATTTCATTTTTTCTCCATTTGCTTCTGTATTGTTTAATTTTTTTATAATTGAAATGGGATCATTCGCTTGGCCCCTTCTCAGGACTCACAGGTCAGGGGGAGCATGCAGGTGAGTGGGTGCAGAGGCCAGGATGAGCACTTCTGGGCAACTGGTAGAAGCAGAACTCTGTACAGGCCCATGGCAGCATCTAGAGGTTACCCATGACTCCTGGAGCCCCAGAGGGCGTGTGTTACAGTGTGCTCTTTTAGCTTTGCCATCCATGGGTGGCTTAGACGTTAAACAACTCAGTGGAGGGTCAGTGTGACAGCCTCTTGCACCTGTATCCAAGTCCTTGTCTGGGGTCCAGGAAGAATCAGGACGTGCAAATGAATTGAAGGGTGGTGGTGAATGGAGAATTGTATTGAGTGGTAGAAGTGGCTCTCATAGGGATGGGGAGCTGGAAAGGGGATGGAGCGGAAAGGGGTCTTCCCCTGGAGTTCAGCCGTGCCCACCTGAACTCTCCTCCGAAGTCCTGCCGTCAAGCCACCCCTCTGAAGTCAGGCTGCTTTTCAAACATCCGGCTGCTTCTTTCCTTCTCTGCCATTCTGCCGCTCTGCTGGTAGGGCCTGGGGTTTCTATGGGCACAGGATGTGGGACGGGACAGGCCAAGGTGGTTTTGGAAAAGGCAACAATTGTGGGGGTGGGAAACAGGAATGCATGTCCTCACTTTGGGTCATAGGTCCAGGCTTGAGGGTGTGACCCTTGCCAGGGACCACCCTCTTTTACCCAGTGTTTCCCTTTCTCCGGCCTGTATCACAATGAGCATGTATTATTTTGTAGAATACGAAGAAATAGATTGTAATCTCCTGTTAACTGAACCCTGCCCAGATAGGTAATTTCCAAGATCCTTCTTAATGCATCTACCCCATAAAATGTACACTAGTGACACTAGAGTTAATGCAGATGTTTAATTTATTTACCTGTGTGAAAAGCAGCAGGGTTAAAGGGACAGAAGTTCAGGCAACCTTGGGTTCAATCCCTATGCCACATTTTACTGTCGGGGTATACATCATTTGGCTTCTCTGATTTTCAATTTCCATATCTAAAAAGTGAGGCAAGATTATTATTTCAAAGATTAGGGATAAGGTACTTAAGACCCCTGGATACTTAATGAATGTCAACTGTTATTTATTGATTTATATTTATTTACTACGTTATTTAAATTCATGAGTATCAGAAACTATACTTAATTTATATAGATACTTATTTAAGATACTATTTATTTGATATAAATCTACATGCCAAGATATCACAGTTGTGTTAGTCTGTTCTAGCGTTGCTGTAAAGAAATACCTGAGATTGGGTAATTTATAAAGAAAAGAGGTTTAATTGGCTCACAGTTCTGCAGGCTGTACAGGAAGCATGGCGCTGGCATCTGCTCAGCTTCTGGGAAGGCCTCAGGGAGCTTTTAATTATGGTGTAAAGCGAAGTGGGAGCAGGCACCTCACGTGGCAGGAGTAGGAGCTAGAGAGAGTGGCAGAGAGTGCCACATACTTACACAGCCAGATCTCACGAGTATTCACTATGCAAGGACAGCTCCAAGCCATGAGGGATCTGCCCCCATGACCAAAACACTCCCACTAGGCCCCACCTCCAGCATTGGGGATTACGATTGTACCTGAGATTTGGGTGGGGACAAATATCTAAACTATCACAGTGCATGACTGAAACAAATTCATTACAGTAGTTTTCACAGAATCATGGTGGGGGAAGGAGTTTGCATCACAGATTTCTGTTTTTTTGAAGATAATTTTTTTCCGGTTAACAGATATACATTAAAGGTGAGACTTTTTTTCTGTAAGACTAGTTAAGAGCATGTGTGAGAAGACAGAAAAGAGTAGAACAGGGAAATAGATCTGTAACTGATGTGGGTACAATCAATTGAGATAACTCAGTACCTTTGGACCAGCCGGGCTTTTATTTGTAGTAGTGTTTCAGGAAACCAGTCCTCTAGTATCTTGCTTTTTATGTTATTTTACTTTCAGTATTACCTAATTCCAGTTGTCTTGTTTTAAATTTTGACTAGCTTGCTCCTGGATTGTTTCTATTTTCTTTCTTGTTTCAGTTTCCAACACTTTTTGCTCTTTTGTAGCCATGTTTCTTTGCATGTCACTTTAGTAAGAAGTGACCACACATTTATATATCAACTAAAAGAGGTCCAGGTTTTTACTTACTCTCTTGGGAGTATTGCACTGAATATGCTTCCCATTGAACAAATGCTTAAATGTGTTAAGAATCAGATTGTTAAAATCCCTACCTTCAGAAGCACTGATATGAGAGTCAAAGGAGTACTAAACTGCTAAAATGTCTTGGGAAGCTTTCTCCCCAAATACATTACAAAGGATAGATCAAGATAATATTTTCTCACTCTGTATCAGGGGAAAACAGAAAATTTATAATACCATGTATTTATAAAGTGCTTTAGGGTTTATGAATACTTACATTTCCACTGTTTAAATGGGACATGAATCTGGTCACAACCGTGTGAGCTTGCTAGGGATAGGGAATGTATTTCCATCCCTCCCCTTCCTACCCTTTTTAACAAATGGGGCAACTGGAAGCTTAAGACACTTGCCTGAGGCTTCACAACTAGGATTTACTGAAATGTCCTGACACCTAATAGTAATCACAGCCAGCACTTACATAGTCCTGTGTGCCAGGCCCTGTGCCATGCACTTGACGTGGGTTAACTAACTTGTGTGCAGTTAGTTAATTCAAAACCCAGAATTCTGCCCACTGTAGAACATTGAATAGACATAAAGATTTTTGTTCTCTCTGTCAAAACAAAAATTTTATTCCTTTTGCTTTTATTATAATAGGAATAAATAAAACGTGTTTGCATTTTTATAAGGCCTGTATAAACAGAACAGAAATTAGGGCAAAAGATGGGCTAAATTGAGGTTAAAGAGAATTGCTTACAGGAACCTACTTAATTTGCTAATTTTGTTTTCAGTCATCATCCTTCCTAATGCTGCTTTAATTTTTAAAAATCTTTTAATTTTTCCTCACTATGCATAAAACATATCCCCAAACTCTATTATATTGTAGCATTTCCAGTCATTCTTTTCCATTTTCTTAGTATAGTATTTCTCCCTGTATACTTGACTGGAATCTCCTTGTGTTTTCTGAACATGGCACGTGGCTTCATAGCTTTCATTTTGCTCCTGCTGTTCCTACACCCTGAAATGCCTTCCCCATTTTGGCCAGTTGAAATCCACCTTATATTTCAAGACTCAGGCCAGAATCCGCTTCTTCCATGAAAGTTTCCCTGACCCACTCCCTAATCCCATCTCCTCTCCACCACTAGTGCAAATTTAATAGCAGTTATTTCACATATTCACTAAACTGTACTTTCTTCATAAGTGACAAACATGTCATTCATCTTCATCTCCTCCCCAGGCAGTGTGTATAGTGGTTACACAACTAATGCCTGTTGAATTAATCCATCCTAGTACTTATCAAATTAAAATTTTAGAGTACAGCTTTCATCCTGTAACTCTTATCTTCAGAAAATTGGGTGAATTCCTCCCTCTATGCCAGAATTAGATAGAAAATTTTTAGTGTAGAATTTAAGTTGTTTCACAAATACTGGAACGAACTTATCTTTGTAGCCTTCCCCCCACCCCATTTCTTACCTACATTCAGCTTCACTAACATGTTTCCTTTCTCTTCTCCCAAGGTACTCTGGGCTTCCCCCTTCCCTCACCTGTGACTGACTTACCATTTTTTTGTGTGAAGATTCCCTAGGCCACTCTTTGACAAACTTGAATTTGCATTCAGCTCACCTGAGTGCACATTCATTTCTCTCAAAAAAGTTTTGAGTTTGATACTTCACTTTCTGTGTGTCTTTTTTCCCCACTACATGGTTTTGTTTGTTGGCAGATGTATTTTATAGTAATTCGCATCTTTTATATGGATGCTCCAAAACAGTTCTTGATTGATAATTATAAGCATGGACAGTTTTCAATATAGTTACCAAAAATGTTTCCTAAACGCATATGCCCTTTAGTCAGTGCTGGGAGTAGCCCCCTAATCAGTCTTTTTCTTGCCCTAAGTAAAGGGGCTTTTCCGCTTTCGGCCATTTCCAATATTCATTCATTCATAGATCAAGAATTTATTGAGTGCATACTAAGTGCTATGGCTAAAACATGAACACACCAGACAGAAATTCCACCATTTTGGTGTTTGTATTCATGTGTGACAAGAAGGGGAGAGGTAAATAAATAAATAAACAATATAGTATGATAGATGAGGGCTATGAAGAGAAACAAAGCTGAGAAAGGAATGCCAAGACTAGGAAGTGCTGGGATGTGGCTTATGTGGGGTTATAATTTTCAAGGGAGAGTAGGGTAGTCCTGGAATGGCTCATTAGAAGCCTCCTTTTAAACAAAGACCTGAAGGAGATGAGGAGGGGAGATCTGCATGTTTCCGGAGGAAGAGCTTTCCAAAGATGGAACAGCAAGTGTAACGATACCGAGTTGAATGTGGGTCAGTCTTGGTAAGTGGTCAGGAGGAAGGCCACATTGGCTAGAGCAGTGGGTAAAGAGATGAGATGAGGTCAAGAGGGGAGAGGGGTCAGATCTCTCTGGGGCCTGGGGGCCACTGTAGGGGTTTTGGCTTTTATTTAGAATTAATTGGGCAGTGGAAGACATTGAGCAGTTTTTGTTTGGTTCGATTTATCTTGTTAAAAGGATCACTTTGCTTGCTGTGTTAAGAGGAAAGGCAGAGATAGGTAGAAGAAGAGGGGCTGGCAGTGGCTGTTGCAATGAGCCAGGTGAGAGATGATGGTAACTTAGACCAGTATGGTAGCTGTGTAAGTGATGAGAAGGGATTTGCTTCTGGATATATTTTGGCCATGGAGCTGGCAGAATTTGCAGACATACTGTGAAGGGATTGAATCATTCAGGTAATTTTTTTTTTCTTTTTCTTTTTTCTTGTTTTTTTTAAGATGGAGACTTGCTCTGTCACCCAGGCTGGAGTGCAGTGGCACAGCTTGGCTCACTGCAACCTCCACCCAGATTCAAGCAATTCTCCTGCCTCAGCCTCCCCAGTAGCTGAGTTTACAGGCATGTGCCACCACACCTGGCTAATTTTTTATTTTTAGTAGACAGGGATTCACCATATTGGCCAGGCCGGTCTCAAACTCCTGACCCTATGATCCGCCCGCCTTGTCCTCCCAAAGTGCTGGGATTACAAATGTGAGCCACTGCGCCCGGCCCCATTCAGGCAGTTTTTATGATAGAATGATTAGAATGAAGCCATTGCCTTTCCAGTGAATTCTCTTGTTGCCTCTCCCACCCACGCAAAGATACATCCTAGTCCAACATAGGGGGATAGCCACCAAACGTTTTGTTAAATATGAGAGAAAAACAAGTGACCTCTCCTACATAGTCACTAGATGGCACAGCATCTTTTCAGTCAATTATATTTTTTAACTTTTTATTCTGAAATAATTGATCTCAGAGGAAGTTGCAGAAATAGTACAGAGAGATCCCCTGGACTCATCACTCAGTTTCTCCCAGTTGGAATGTAACTATATAGTAGTACATTATCAGAACCAGGAAACAACATGGTCACAATACTGTTAACTAGATGCAGACCTTACTCCAAATTCACCAGCTTTGGCAGCACTCATTTTCTTACCATGTATTTTTATATGGCATTAGAGTACAGCTTTTTGGGTTTCAGATGAGAATTATTGTCATTAATTATGTAAATCTCCCACACACAGGCCAATGATTGTGGAATACGGTTATTCCTATCAATGTTTATATGTTGATATGTAACATATATTACTTAAATAACATTTTATTTATAATATAATATATATTAACATATATATTACATAACACATATAAACATGGATGTTTATATGTTACGTAATATGTGGGGCTTACGGATTGTTCTAAATATTCCCAAATGACTTTTCTACAGTAAAAATATGTACTTTCTTTTTTATCACTCTCTTCCTTCATCCCTCCTCTTCTTTCTCTCTTTTCTTCCTCTCTCTCTTTTATCTTTCCCTTGCCCTCCCTTGCTGTCTTTAGTGGTAAGGAAGAGGTTGGGAGGGAGGAATGTTATTCATTTAAAATTAAAGAAGAGTGGCTTTGCCTTCTCCAATAGGAGTAAATTTTAAGAGCCTTATTTCCTATTCAGCTAAATTTGTAAATCCATAGATGTTCTATTGGTAAAGATTAACATGTTTTGCTCTTGCCACATATTGAAATTCTCTATGGTCTTTCTTATTTTAAAATCACATAAATTTATTTTTTTGTTGTGGACTACCATTTATCAACAATTCTATGTTCAGAACTATGTTCAAAGAGGAAGGAAGGAATAAATTCAATCAACAACAGAAGATTTTGGTATGGTGCATGATGAATCCTCCCTGGATAGATATCTCGTCTCTTGCCAGTTACTATTATGGGACCTTGGCAAATTGCTTATTAATCTCTCTGCCTTAGTCTCCTAAGACTATTAATAATAGAACTGCCTTCATTAGATTAGGATAAAAAATGTTTTTAAATACCTAGAATTGTGTGGCACATAAGTGCTATAATGTTATTTTGTAAATTAAAAAATACCTGAGAGTAGAATTTACATTAATATTAGTAAAAAGTCATTGGAACAGCTTCTGGTCGCGGGACACCGGGCGTAGAGGGCGGTCGCGGCAGGCAGTGGCGGCAGAATGTTGGCTACCAGGGTATTTAGCCTAGTTGGCAAGCGAGCAATTTCCACTTCTGTGTGTGTACGAGCACATGAAAGTGTCGTGAAGAGCGAAGACTTTTCGCTCCCAGCTTACGTGGATCGGCGTGACTATCCCTTGCCGGATGTGGCCCATGTCAAGCACCTGTCCGCCAGCCAGAAGGCCTTGAAGGAGAAGGAGAAGGCGTCCTGGAGCAGCCTCTCCATGGATGAGAAAGTCGAGTTGTATCGCATTAAGTTCAAGGAGAGCTTTGCTGAGATGAACAGGCGCTGGAATGAGTGGAAGACGGTTGTGGGCACTGCCATGTTCTTCATCGGCTTCACCGCGCTGGTTATCATGTGGGAGAAGCTCTATGTGTACGGCCCCCTCCCGCAAACCTTTGGCAAAGAGTGGGTGGCCATGCAGACCAAGAGGATGCTGGACATGAAGGTGAACCCCATCCAGGGCTTAGCCTCCAAGTGGGACTACGAAAAGAACGAGTGGAAGAAGTGAGTGAAGCTGGCCTGCGCCTGCCTCTGTCACCTCCATGCAACTCCATGCCTATTTACTGGAAACCTGTTATGCCAAACAGTACTACTGCTAATAAAATGACCAGTTTACCTGAAAAAAAAAAAAAAAGTCATTGGAACAGAAAATATGTAAATATTTTCCGATTCATTTGTTTCTTCAATATATAAATAATTGGGTTAACACAGTTCAGTATTATTAGTTAGTAGAAGTATTGAATCTCAGTATTTATATTGTATTTTGCAAATAACAAGAATCTTTAAAGCTTTAAAAAGTCACAAATTGAGATTGAATGCCAGTTTGATAATAGTTGCCAAAGATTTTCACTTTTGCTAATGAATGTCTCTGGTAGAGGAAAATAAGTGCCTTGGTACTCCATGGGTGAAGGAGAGTTACATATTTGACCTCTGTGTAGTGTATGAAGGAGAAGGTTATACTTGGGAAAACTTCTTTAATTCTGGATTTCCCATTCTGAAGAAACCTTTTTTATTTTTTTCCCTAATAATTGCATAAGAGATTGTCTTAGAATTTTTCACACAGACACTGTGTAAGTTGATACTTAAAAAAATGTGTTAATGGAATAACAATCTTAGCTCAGTATCAGCAAAGATATTAAAAGATTTGTTTTCTCAGCCTATCCTGTTGTTTTAGTGATTCAGCCTTTTACTGGCAGTACTTCCTACTTGATCAATTACTTTTCTTATTTTAAAGGAGCCTAAAGTGCCATCATTTTTATTGGATACACTGTCTCCCACCTACTTAGCAAACAACTGACAAGCAATTAACTTTTTAAAAGAGAAAAGACAATTTAATATCAATTTCATATGGTGTTTTCTGAGCAGGAAATGCTCACCTGTGTGGGGTTGATGGGTGGAGCTCTTCTGGTGAAGCCTGTTCTGCAAGTGTGAGTTTAGGCTGGGGCGTTTCTGTGGTGTTGCAAAGCAGTATGTGCTGAGAGAGGAGGATTAAGCTCCTGGAGGCAGAGCTCTCCCACACACTTGCTGGCTTGCTGGGCTCCACCGACTGGACTGAAAACAGGGCCAAGAATCGTGCTGCTGCAGGGGTCCTGAAGACAGCTGGAACCTGGCAGTGATGTGGGACCTCACTTGGAGTTAACCTGTGGTGGTGAGGTTGGAACCAGTGTGATTATGATTTATTTTCTACACTCATGTACGGAATGCAGAGCTGTTGTATCCTGATGAATCTACTGCTAAATATAGTCATTTGGAATAATTTTAAGTATTGATCTTAAAACTTGTACCACAAGAGGTAAGGAGATCTCAATCAGTCATTTAAATATTTGACTCAAACAATCTTCAGAATTTTTCACTGAAACTATTTTTAGATTATATTTGGGCATATGCTACCTTGGTTGCTCTTAGGTGAATGGTTAATTATTTAATTATTTAGAAATTCAGCAATTGAACATTAGTATTTGTCATGTTTGTAGAGAGGTGATTACTTTTTGAAGTAGGTTTTGCTGATTGTACAACACAGATGGTTATTTTCCCAGTCGGTTTCAAGAAATATCTTTTTTTCTCCTATTTCCAATTAGCTTATTTCTTGTTTTCTGTGCATTAGGTTAATATAACAAAAATTTTTATGATTAAAAGAACCTGCCTTTATTTCTTAAGCTGCCAGCTTATATCATATTTTTAATTTTTTTCCTGGTAGGTTAATAATATTTCAATTATTGATTAATGGAAATGGGCAGTGCTAATACACTTAAAATAATTTGGTAGGCTGTATAAAGAGGCTCCTTAAGTTTGCATAAGAAAGTAACCTTTCTGGCCTTTTCCCTTCAAGTATGGTGCTTCCCCCCTTCATTGGTATTGGTATTGGAAAGGATAACCATCTCCATCCATAAAATATTTTGTATTAAATCTCAGAGATTTTACCACTAAGATGGTATTCCATATGTATATGGTGTTTCTTCAGACCTCAGTAATAAATGCCTTTCATTAAAATAACATGGAGACCAGAATTTTCTCTGAATCACAAATCAGCCCTTAATAGGGCTGATTAGTATGTTCAGCTTCTTAACAGAGGTTGAACATTTTTCTTTCCAGTGCTTAAATGATATCAATATTTTAATTTTCAAAACCATAAATGGAGGAATTTCAGAATTTACAGCTCTTTTTCATAGCTTTTTAAAAAAGCATCTACTACTCATATAATAATGGTTTGAACTACAATTTCTTTTTTAAAAAAAGAATGCTATATGGCATTTAGTGGAAGATATCAGAAATCTAAAATGTCTTAGGTTAAGTTTATATTTAAGAAAATTATAGGAGGAAGAACTAGAAAGTGATGTCATGTTCTCAGTCCTGAATCCAGGATAGATAGCCAGATTCCGTGTTCTGGAAAGCTGAGTCAGTTTTCTGCTTAGCCCTGTACCGCAGGGATTCTCAAAGTTTTCAGATCAAATGTAACAAGAAATTGTAGTAGTAATAATAGCTCCTATTTATTGACACAGAATTAAATGTTTGGCACATACATTTCATGTAAGCATCATAGTAACCCTAGTGAGAGCTGTTGTTAGGGTCATTTCCATTGTGAGTGAAAGAATTGAGACTTAAGTAGGTAATTTGCTCAAGATCTTGCAATTGGAAAGTGATTAGGGACTGAATTATAACCCTTTGGTCTGATTCCAAAGCCTATTTCTTTTAACAAAAACTCATTGTCAGTTCCATACTCACCAAATATAGAACCTTTCCCCTCTACTTCCTGCAAATCAAAACAAAACCCACAAAAACAAAAACCACCTATGATAGTATCACAGTTCCACACCAAACTTCATAGCTTAATAAAGTGCAGAGAACTATGTGACATTAAAGTATGTATGATTACATTTTAATATGACAAAACTTTATCTCAAAAGAGAGTTTTTACACTGTTAAAATTAAGGTTCTAAGTTTTCTGATTTCTAGAACTAATGTATGTTTTGGTAGTCCTGTTACCTTTGATGTACCTGAATTCCTAGGAATATGTGTTTGTTATATTAAATTTTTGTAAGAATACACAAACATGTCCTCCTGAAATAGTACTAGCTTTTAAGCTTCTTATCAAATAGTACTAGTTCAGCCTGGAAAAATAAGAGCCTAGACAATTTAAAATTTCTTAACAGGTTTTAAAATCTATATTCTGTATATAATATCCCATTCCAATGTTAAAACACTTTAAGTGTCAGGAATTTATATCTACTTCATGTTTTTTCCTCCTGCTTCTGGTAAAATGCAAATCTTCCTTTTGTTCTGTTTTTAGAAATGAAGTTAGTCATAGTCTCTTATATAATAACTGAGGTGGTAAAGTCAGCAAGTTAAAAATACTTCTTACTTTGATTTTGTACCAAGTTGAGAAACAGAACCAATCATATTTATTATTTTAAATTTATAATTTAAATTTTGAAATAAAAATTAGTATCACTTTTAGCAGGAAAAAGGTGTCGCTTATTTATGTCAAGGTAAAATAACCTAAATTTGAGCCTTCTTTGATATTTATAACTGAAATCTGAAGCTTCTAGAAAAGTCAGTGTATAATGTAGATAATAATAGTCTTATCTTAACCATATGACCATTTTCCCAAGGGAACTATGATTTTTAAAGGTCTAGCATGAGCAGGTTCCGTTTTGTAACAGTTTTTGTACTCCTCTAGGAAGGGCAGCAGCATAGTGGTGTTGCTTTGGTTTCATCTTTAACCCTGGAGAAGAGATACAGTTTTATTCAAATGTCTCAATATTTTAGTTAACCGTTGGTATGCCATTCAACATGAGTTGTGCTGATATTCTGAAGAAGCAGTTTATGGCCCATTTTCTGCTCTCTTTTCTCTCAGTGAATTGTTTTTACCTCTTCTGTGTCTAAAAGATTCTTTTCTAAAATCTACTACAGATTTATTTTCTAGATCCCTTGATGTCATTCATTTGCATTCCAGTCAGTAATGCCTTTACAAATGGCTACTCTTCTCTCATAATTAGATGGAACCCTGTTTGACTTATGTAACTGTTAGTAGCTTTCCCGTTTTTCAGTTGAGAGCCATTACTAGTGGTGCTATTTTAAATGTAGCCTTGCATGTATATGAATTTCTGAGATACTTGGTTTTATTCCTTTGAGGTTGGAATGTTCAGACAGCAAACTGTTTCATTTAATTCCTGATCCGGCCCCACATATCTTTTCTGTGACAGCTCTTGCAGCTGTTGTATACATCAGTTAAAGAACTGTGGTTTTTCCTATTCCAAAATTGTTTGTGATAGATTGATCAAAAATGATTCTGTACTTTCTTACTTCACAATCGCTTTGCAGTACATTAAAATTCAAGACCCAATTTATCTAAAAATTTTTTTGACATATACTTGGGATAGGGGTGGGAAATGAAGCCCAAGGCTGAAAAACTGTTACATTCCTGATTTTAAAAAAGTGGTTCCTAGAAAGACAGTGAGAATTTTGTTTTGTGAGCATCAACCTGATAGATTATAAGTTTTCTGAAGTTCAGAATCTACAGATAGTATTTACCTTATTTTTCTTTTACTGCAGTAAACTCTTGAAACCTATGTCAAAAAATAATTTTTATAAAGTATATGACATTTTATAATAAAAAGAGTATTATAAGTGACCATTGTACTGTTGATCAAGGACTTGCAAGCAAATAAAGAAGTAAACAACAGTATACCATATGGCGTGACCAGCAACTGTGAATGTCCTTAACAATTAAAGATAATACAAGCATCAAGTCCAAGAAACAGTTATAAGCATGTTATGTAAATTAGTTATGTACGGACTCATTACTACTAAGCATTCATCAAACTAAATAATTAAAATTAATTTAAAAAGTGTTAAACCTAATATGCTTAGTAACCTTTAACAGTGATTTTTTATCTTAAATTTTTATACCAGCCTTCTTCCAAGATGATTTAGAGAGCCTAATTTTTTTTGACAGAGCTCTCCAATTACGTTTTAAACAATGTCCTTTTTTTCTCCTGATAAATTCCCCGAAACTAAAAGTATGTTTCATAGATTTTAGAGCTTTGTATGCTATTCACACTTCATACATTCTCAGAGTACTTTATGATTTCTCAGGTATTTTCATTAAAATCTAGAATCATATTGCCTGGTTAAACTTTTCATTTTTCATATTATTAATCTGAAGTCTAAACTGCTTAATTTCCTTTTCTAAAATCTTACAGTGAGTTATCAGCAGAATCGGGATTAAACCCTGTCTCCACATTCTTGGTCTGGTACTTTCTCACTAGCACATGCCTTAGCCAATAATGGCATGATTGGATGAATGACCTTAATTAGACTATATGTCTTATTATTGGAAAACAATAAAAGCTTTCAGTTACTAGGTCATTGGTTGAAGGATGTATTTTTAAATCTTCAAATAGGATTGCTAACATTTTATGCTTACTACATGTTTTTACCACATATACAACTGTGTATTTAGATATTGTAGGATATTACTAAATAAACTAAAGAAAGTGAATTGAAATATGAATAATAAATTATCTTGATAATTAGAACTAGATATATAGAAGGGAGGAAAGGAATAAAATTTCATTATTCTGATAACTCTTATTACATTTAAGTTATTATACAGAATGTGATGGGAGATAATTAGAATTTATTTAATATACCTGTTCTTTTGATATCAACTTTTAAGGAGGTAATTCTGATGATTAGAGAGTTGTTTATATTTCGAATGTAGATTATTTTGAGTGTGATGTTAACACAGATTAAATTAGTTAATACATGTAAAAGCCTGGCACACAGTAAAATAGTAAGCACTCAATAGTCATTACGTATGCAATAATTATTGTTATGGTATTACTGTAGCGTCTAGATTTTCCTTCCATTTTTGTTGACTATCTGGGTTAAGATTTACCTTTTCCTTCATGCTGCCTTTGTAGGACTGGGAGCAGGTCAGTGGGTGGTGCCAGAGAGAGGGCAGATCTGTCACAAAATAGATCGGAAGATTTACAGAGATAAGAATAGTGACAGAATTTCTTCAGCATGTCCTTATTTCATCAAACAAAACTTACTGGGTTTACTTTGCAAGAAACTCCTTTACTCTAATTTGAATGATATTTTTTGTAAAACTGGAAAAACACATCATCAGAGTTATTCATGTGTATTTTGAGTCATTGGCTTAAAGAACTTCTTTTATATCATTAGTCATAATGGTATGAAAGCATTAATTATGTTAAAGCCTTTTTATGTTATAAAAAGGAAAATTTTCAAAAGGGTATATTTTTCTATAGAATACTTGTTATATTTCTATATTATTGGAAAAAGTATTTGTTCAGTTCCTTTAATATTTACATTGCATATTGAAATCTTGCCCAACTACCTACACATTTTTATTTAAAAGATTTGTAGTGTTATTACTCTAGTGAATCACAGATTAATTTGAGTCCAGTTATTTGTAAATAAAGCTTTGTTGGTTAAGCTTACACTAATTTAACTGATATACTCAAGGCTATAGATTGAGATTTATATCACATATTTCCCAATATGAATGCTAACTAAACTTTTTCAGAAACTTTCTCAGTTGCCTAAAGATCCTTTTAGGACAAATAACAATGCTTACTAAAGATAAGTTTATTTTTACAATTCTTGGCAATATTCCTTTTAATAAATTTGAAAATACTCAGTACACAGTTCAACTATTTACTTAAGACTCTAAATGTAAATCAATGTCATTTTTCTTTTGCTGCTGTTTAAGGCATTTGCTGATGCCTATTGTAGTTTTTCCATTATTTGTCTGTGCTTTCACCCGATACAGTTCTTCTGTGTTTGTCTTCCTTTACTAGAAGTTCACATCTAATGTGTTTACAGTATTCTTACATTTATTACAGTTGCTAAGACGGAACTTTGCCCTGGCTTAAGGCTATTATTTTTTTAAGTTGCCACTTGCCTTTTCAAGTCTATTGCACTATTTATATCACTGCAAAGGATACAAGGGAAGTAGGAGTATTTAAAAATATAAAAGCATAAAAGCAAGCCTTCTGCACGTTCTGCACATGTATCCCAGAACTTAAAGTATAATAAATAAATAATAATAATAATAAAGTCAGAAGCAAGAAAAAAAAGTAGTTACAAATTTAGTGTACCTCATTCAAAACTTAAGATAAACTAAAATATCAGCTTAATAGATGGAGAGAAATCATTTGATAAAGGTCAACACTTGTTCCTTTTATATATCTTGGCAATTAGGACTAGGTAATTTCTTTATATTTGAGGTTTCTACCCAAAAAACCCAAGTGAATTCTGTTCTTATTGGTGAAACATAAGAAATAATCTATTTAAAGTCAGGAACAAAATAAATATTTATTGGGGGTCCAGTGAAGTTAGACAAAAAGAATTAAAAGGATTGGAAGGGAAGAATCAAATATATATTATTTGCAGATTTATAAATCCAGATGATTCTACAGTCAAATTTTAAGAAATAATAACAAGGTTCAGCAAGGTTGCTGAATAAAGGATAAATAATACAAAAACAGTAATAGCACATTTATTAAGTTTTGCTGTCTAGCACTAAGTGCTTTATAATTTTAACTCATTTAATTCTTACAACAATGCTGTTGAACAGTTATTTTTTTAAACTTTTTTTTTTTTTTTTTGAGACGGAGTCTCACTCTGTCGCCCAGGCTGGAGTGCAGTGGCGCAATCCCGGCTTACTGCAAGCTCCGCCTCCCGGGTTCACGCCATTCTTCTGCCTCAGCCTCCCCAGTAGCTGGGACTACAGGTGCCTGCCACCATGCCTGGCTAATTTTTTGTATTTTTAGTAGAGATGGGGTTTCACCGTGTTAGCCAGGATGGTCTCAATCTCCTGACCTCGTGATCCGCCTGCCTCGGCCTCCCAGAGTGCTGGGATTACAGGCATGAGCCACCACGCCCGGCCCCTTTTTTTTCGTTTTTGAGACCTGATCTTGCTCTTGTCGCCTAGACTGGAGTGCAGTGGCACGATCTCAGTTCACTGCAACCTCCACCTCCAGGTTCAAAAGGTTGCAGTGAATCTGCCTCCCAAGTAGCTGGGATTACAGGCGCCTGCCACCACACCTGGTTTATTTTTGTATTTTTAGGAGAGACAGGGTTTCGCCATGTTAGCCAGGCTTGTCTCGAACTCCTGATCTCATGATCCGCCCACCTTGGCCTCCCAAAGTGCTGGGATTACAGGCATGAGCCACCACACCTGGCGTAAACTTTTTCATAGATGAGGAAAATGAAGTACTGATAATTTAAATATTTGTCCATAATCATACCGTTAGGAGCTGCAGAGGCAAAATTGGAACCCCGGAGGTCTGACTCCTGAGTCTACCCTTTACAACCCTGCTAATTGCCTTTCTGTACACCAATAATAAATGATTAGAAAATGTAATTTAGAAAACTCCATTTTATAACATCAAGAAAGTCATAAAGCTCCTAAGACTATCTATAACAAAAGTTCGTAAGACTTTTATGAAAGGAAATTAGAAACATTTATTGAAGGACATAAACGAATTGTAAATAAGTGGAGAGATCTATTATATTGATGGAAAAGAAGACTCAATATCATAAAGAAGTCTGTGTTCCTCCAAAATAATCTATAATTCAATGCAGCTTCAATGAGATTCTAAAAAGTTTTTTTCTCCTTCTAATTTGACAAGCTGATTCTAAAATTTATGTGAAATGGGAAACAGCTAAAAATAAGGCAGTTTTAGAAAATAATAGTAAATGAAGGGACTCATCTTTCCAGTTATTAAGACTTACAGATTAAGAAAGTGAGGTATCGATAGAACTGAGAGAAATGAGAGAACTCAGAAACAGACATCTTACATGCTATATGCATTTTTCACATAAGATAGAATCAGTCTTACAATTCAATGGTGAAAGGGTTATTCAATTAAAGGTGACAGAATAGTTGGTTATATATATGGAAAAAAGTATGTATCTCTCCCTAAAATACATGAAAAAACAAAAGTTTTTAGGAGAAATAGGACAATATGTTTATGACTTGTAAGGAAAATATCTTAAAAGTACAGAGTGATTCCTGTACCTAAAGACATTTTAAAAGTTGTACAAGAAAAGACAAGCCATAGACTTGGAGTCAGTCTTTATAATATGTAAAGTATTTGTTTCTATATTATGTGAAGAATTCTTATCAGTAAGAAAAAGAAAACAAAATAGAAAAATGGGCAAGGATATGAACAGTTATTTCATTGAAGAAGAAAACTGAATGGCCATGTGAAACACATGAAAACAATGCCTGTTCTGATTAGCAGTCACAGAAATGCATATTAAAGTGAAATATAATTTCAGAAATTTGGCAGAGCTAAGTAGAACAAAGATATGAAGAATGAGGACTGAAAAATGCATCTAATTAGAGTGTATATTGATAAACCATTTTAGATAATATTTTAGCAAAGTTGAAATATGGTCGAAAAGTAGCATATTCTACAACCCAACAATTTTCGTCCTAAACATGAGTGCCAGAGAAGTCCTGTCACTTGTGCCCAGGGAGACACCAGATTATACAGTGCAGTCATGATTGTAAGAACAAACACTTGTAAACTCTGATAGCAGGAAAATGGAAATATAAGTTGTGGTACATACTTAGAAGAGAATATTGTAATATAGTGTAAGTGATAGACTGAGCCACAAGTGCCATGGATAAATCTCAGAATACACAGTTTTGCAGAAAGTTTGATATCAGATGATTCCATTTCTGAATTTGAAAAACATGCAACATGTTAGTATTGTTTATGGCTACATACACATGTTGTTACAGTGTAAAGACATGGATGGAAATGATAAATGCTAAATTCAGGATACAGGTTCTCTGTAGGAGAACAGGATTGCAGAAACAGAGTGGCTTCAGCTATATCTGTTATACTTAAGGGAGAATAATCTGAGGAAATAATGTGGCACAATGTTAAGATGTGAAAAACCTACATGATGGGTACATGGGTATTTATATTATTCTCTTAAATATTTCTGTATAGTCAAAGTATTGAGCAATTTTAAGAAATAAGTACATTGACATTGGGCTCTAATACTTTCTATCAGTTCCTTAGCTCCTGATTTTCCAGGGCAGTCATACCCCAGGCCTATGTCTTCTGGTCGTGTTTTCCAGTTAGTCTGTGCTAAAACTGGTCTCTAGAGACTTATGTGAATACAAAGCTAATTAAGCATTAAGCCAGTAGGCTTTTAAATAGTAGTCAGGTTAAAACTAGGTATAATACAATAGGAGTTTTGTTTCAGCACTTTTTTTTATTCTTAACATTTGTTATATTTTCTTTTGAAGAGCAGAATTTTCAGAACATTTTTAGTTCATTAAATGGATTTGATAGTTGTCTAGAGAAAAATTCTTTCTTCATATTCATTAGTGCGAATAGATACATTGTGCTTTAAATAAAAGCAATTTATGGAATTTTAAATTAAAATTCAAACTTTTTAATATTTGTTTAACATAAAGTACTTTAAGGTATGCAGCAGAGACTGAGAATGATAGAATTTGTGAGATTATAAGAGAGCCTTAAATATTACTTAGTGCAGTTGCCTGTATTTGGATTCTCCTTGCTTAAATTTCTACCAAGTGGCTATCTAATCTATGTTTGGGAACTTTGAATGAAAGACAGGATATTGTATACAATGTGTAAAAATCCACTGGACATGTTAAACATTACTCTCATATTTTATTATACCTTTGGTTTACACAATCTGCACAGGTATTATATATTCCCACCAATACATTCTAATTTTGTCTGCTTGATGTTGTGAATTTGTTACCTTTCCTAAAACTTGATGTATATAATCAAATAAACTTAATGCTGAGGTCATTATCTTGGGACAAACCATGTTCCTATACACCCTCAGAAATTAAGCCAAGATTTGTCTTAAGTCAGTCTAGAAGATTTCTGGGAACCAATTCCTAAAACTTTAGAGAAAGTATTATGAGAAAGCAAGAATTCGTTGGGATTGCTGGGGAAGCATTATACTGGTATAATTAAACAGCACTGCCCTGCCTCTTCATGCCAAGGTTCACTACGGCTTAATGAACTGCATGTTTTTTAGTATCTCTCTATAAACTGGTTATTGGTATCATAAAGATTTACCTTGGAGATACTAGGTTGTGTGTCATACTGCTAAGGCTTTTAACTACTGGAAAGACTGGACTGGTAGGGTTTGTCTTTGGTTTAAAAAAAGATTGCAAATATAAAGTATGTCATGTCTAAATAACATTGTGGCACAAGTTGTATTTTAGCCCTCAAGTAGGAAATTTGAATATAAAGTAGTATGGTTTGCTTTTGTCTAAGTATTGTTTTGCATTTTATTTTTTATACATTTTATCTGTAGAAATACCATCGGTATCATTTTAGTGTCTCTAATCCAGGATGTTTGGTGAACCTTAACCCTCACAGCCGTGCTTGCCAGTGTTCTTCTGTAGAAATGGGTTTGTAAGCACTTAATCATCTAACCCTATACCCTGCCTTCGTCAGTAGAAATCTTCTGATATAATTGATAGTATTAGATACTTTGCTCGTCAAAAGGTAGTAACTAGTAATATTGAACAGGAAGGCAACAGGTGGGGATCAGTGCTCGTGTCCCAAATAAGCTCTTTTTGGTTACTTGAATGTCTAAGAAATGGGAAGAAAGTTTAAAATGAAGAAAACTAATTTATAGTTTTGCTCAAACTCTACTAGGAGGCTACTGTAACCAAAACAGCATGGTACTGGTACCTAAACAGAGATATAGACCAATGGAACAGAACAGAGCCCTCAGAAATAATACCACACATCTATAACCATCTGATCTTTGACAAACCTGACAAAAACAAGAAATGGGGAAAGGATTCCCCATTTAATAAATGGTGCTGGGAAAACTAGCTAACCATATGTAGAAAGCTGAAACTGGATCCCTTCCTTACACCTTATACAAAAATTAAGATGGATTAAAGACTTAAATGTTAGACCTAAAACCATAAAAACTCTAGAAGAAAACCTAGGCAATACCATTCAGGACATAGGCATGGGCAAGGACTTCATGTCTAAAGCACCAAAAGCAATGGCAACAAAAGCCAAAATTGACAAATGGGATCTAATTAAACTAAAGAGCTTCTGCACAGCAAAAGAAACTACCATCAGAGTGAACAGGCAACCTACAGAATGGGAGAAAATTTTTGCAATCCACTCATCTGACAAAGGGCTAATATCTGGAATCTACAAAGAACTCAAACAAATGTACAAGAAAAAACCAAACAACCCCATCAAAAAGTGGGCAAAGGATATGAACAGACACTTCTCAAAAGAAGACATTTATGCAGCCAACAGACACATGAAAAAATGCTCATCATCACACACCATCAGAGAAATGCAAATCAAAACCACAATGAGATACCATCTCACACCAGTTAGAATGGCGATCATTAAAAAGTCAGGAAACAATAGGTGCTGGAGAGGATGTGGAGAAATAGGAACACTTTTAAACTGTTGGTGGGACTGTGAACTAGTTCAACTATTGTGGAAGAGAGTGTGGCAATTCCTCAAGGATCTAGAACTAAAAATACCATTTGACCCAGCCATCCCATTAGTGGGTATATACCCAAAGGATTATAAATCATGCTGCTATAAAGACACATGCACACCGATGTTTATTACGGCACTATTCACAATAGCAAAGACTTGGAATCAACCCAAATGTCCATCAGTGACAGACTGGATTAAGAAAATGTGGCACATACACACCATGGAATACTATGCAACCATAAAAAAGGATGAGTTCTTGTCCTTTGTAGGGACATGGATGCAGCTGGAAACCATCATTCTCAGCAAACTATTGCAAGAACAGAAAACCAAACACCGCATGTTCTCACTCATAGGTGGGAATTGAACAATGAGATCACTTGGACACAGGAAGGGGAACATCACACATCGGGGCCTATTGTGGGGAGGGGGCAGGGAGAAGGGATAGCATTAGGAGATATACCTAATGTAAATGATGAGTTAATGGGTGCAGCACACCAACATGGCACATATATACATATGTAACAAACCTGCACGTTGTGCACATGTACCCTAGAACTTAAAGTATAATAATTAAAAAAAAAAAAGTCAGGAAACAACAGTTGCTGGAGAGGATGTGGAGAAACAGGAACACTTTTACACTGTTGGTGGGACTGTAAACTAGTACAACCATTGTGGAAGACAGTGTGGTGATTCCTTAAGGATCAAGAACTAGAAACACCATTTGACCCAGCCATAGCCATCCCATTACTGGGTATATACCCAAAGGATTGTAAATCATGCTGCTATAAAGACACATGCACACATATGTTTATTGCAGCACTATTCACAATATCAAAGACTTGGAACCAATCCAGATGTCCATCAGTGATAGACTGGATTAAGAAAATGTGGCACATATACACCATGGAATACTATGCAGCCATGAACAAGGATGAATTCATGTCTTTTGTAGGGATATGGATGAAGCTGGAAACCATCATTCTCAGCAAACTATCACAAGAACAGAAAACCAAACACCGCATGTTCTCACTCATAGGTGGGAATTGAAAAATGAGATCACTTGGACACAGGAAGGAGCACATCACACACCGGGACCTGTCGTGGGGTAGGGGGCTGGGGGAGGGATAGCATTAGGAGATATACCTAATGTAAATGACGAGTTAATGGTGCAACACACCAACATGGCACATGTATACATATGTAACAAACCTGCACGTTGTGCACATGTACCCTGGAACTTAAAGTGTAATAAAACAAAAATAAGAAAATAAAATGAAGAAAACTAATTTAAGAGATTTATATATGGAAGTGTTATTAGATCCTCAAATTTGAGTATAATTAAATTGAATATTTTTATTTATATCTCCAAGGCAGTGAAATTAATCTATCTTGATAAATAATTGATTATTTAATTACGTATGCCAGAACTTCTCACTGTCTGCCACAGTGAGGAGGAGTCCAGTTAAAATAACATCACCAGCAATGCTGAAACTATGCAGAACGCAGTTTAATCTTCCTTTGAAGGCTTTTGGAATCACTTAAGACTTTATGTCTAGTCACCATTATGAATATCCATTATTTCAATGTCTCAGATTGGGATATACATTGGCAAGAAGAGACCATATCCACCCCTCCCACTCACACACCCAGTTTAGATGTTTTGTGGAAAGGTAACGATGCAAAGTGGCCATTCAGAGTAAAAGCCAGAGCTGCATGTATATCAGCACAGTTTCCCAGAGCCCTGGAGTGCCAAATGGGGGCACAGAGTTGCCAGTGACACCCTCCATTATCTTAATTGTATGCCCTAGTGCAACTCTTACTTAATTGGGCCTTGTGTCACTATTTAGGAAAAATAAACATGAACACTCTTTACCCTAACAGGAAAAGATAGCCATGTTTCCTTGTTCTTGATCTAAACTTGCCAAACCAAGAAGCAGAGTCAGTTACCTAATGTCCTGGGAAGTCAAGTTGTACACGGGCTGCTTTTGACTAATGAGGTGTTGTGTGGGAGAGTTTGGTTGGAGGATCGTAACTAAAAATGTGTTTCCAATGACTTACCACTGAATTGTGAAGATGTATGTTTATTGGTCAGTATGTAATTCCAGTTATAAAATTGCTAATCGATGTGAAAGAAACAAATGTGTTCTTTACTGTTGAGAAGCCTAGTTCAATATGGCAGACTACCGCTGCAGTTTAAAAACTGTTCTCCCTCCATTTGTGTTGAAAATGGTCACTTTTTCCTTTCTTTCTTTTGGATACTGTTACTACTGACTCAGGATTTCTATTTATTTGATCTTTTACGATCAGTTATAACCATTCCTTATGATGCGTGGATCATCCCACATCTGCCCACAAGAGTCTGGCTCAGCCCTTGTCAGGGATCCCTCAGCTGTGGGCATCCCCTTGCTTTCTGTTACAAGCTTTCCATTCTCATCTTGTGCTTTGCCTGCTTCTGACTTGCATTTGGGGTTTGTTTTGATAAGGAATTTTACTTAGCCACTAAGATCTGAGACCAGAGGTCTTCATTGCAACCGATATATCATTATTTCTAAGCCTTTTAAAGTGGATAGAGCTTCAGGAAAGTGTGTGAGTGTTTTAGTCATGAGTTCATGTTGATGTTTCCAAGTCAAAGTTAACATTACAGGTTTTTCTTCTTAACCTTTAGATATTATAATTGTATCTCATTTTCTCTCACATGGAAAATCTTTGTTTTGTCCCACAATATGTATAAAGTTGTTTCCAAATTACATTACCAATATTATTGCCAATAGTAAAGGAGGTGGATGGAGTTAAATATTACTTTGCAGGGTTTTTTTTTGTGTTTGTTTGTTCGTTTGTTTTGTTTTGTCCTTAGAATATATCCCACTAAGCATGTGGTCCTTTTTTTTTTTTTTTTTTTTTTTTTCATTTTTTATTTCCATAGGTTTTGGGGGAACAGGTGTATTTGGTTATATGTGTAAGTTCTTTAGTTGTGATTTGTGAGATTTTGGTGCGCCCAACACCTGAGCAGTATACATTGAACCCAATTTGTAGTCTTTTATCCCTCACCCCCTTCCCACCCTTTCCTCTTGATTCCCCAAAGTCCATTGTGTCATTCTTACGCCTTTGCATCCTCACAGCTTATCTCTCACTTATGAGTGAGAACATACGATGTTTGGATTGCCATTTCTGAGTTACTTCACTTAGAATAATAGTCTCCAATTCCACCCAGGTTGCTGCAAAAGCTATTAATTCATTCCTTTTTATGACTGAGTAGTATCCATTGTGTGTGTGTGTGTGTGTGTGTGTGTGTGTATCACAGTTCATCCACTTGTTGATTGATGGGCATTTGGCATTTGGGTTGGTTCCACATTTTTGCAATTGCAAATTGTGCTGCCATAAACATGACTGTGTAAGTATCTTTTTCATATAATGAATTCTTTCCCTCTGGGTAGATACCCAGTAGTGAGATTGTTGGATCAAATGATAGTTCTACTTTTGGTCCTTGAAGAAATCTCTATACTGTTTTCCATAGTGGTTTTACTAGTCTGCATACCTACCAGCAGTGTAGAAGTATTCTCTCTTCACTGCATTCAGGCCAACATCTTTTTTTTTTTTTTTTTTTTTTTTTTAAACAAAATGGGAGATATTACAACTGACACCACAGAAATACAAAAGATCATTCAAGGCTACTATGAACACTTTTATGCACATATACTAGAAAGCCTAGAGATGATGGATAAATTCCTGGAAAGATAAAATCCTCCTAGCTTAAATCAGGAAGAATTAGATACCCTGAACAGACCAAAAATAACAAGCAGTGAGACTGAAATAGTAATTTAAAAAAATTACCAACAAAGAAAGTCCAGGATCAGACAGATTCACAGCTGAATTCTACCAGACATTCAAACAAGCATTGGTACCAATTGTATCGACACTATTCCACAAGATAGAGAAAGAGGGAATCCTCCCTAAATCATTCTATGAAACCAGTATCACTCTAATACCAAAACCAGGAAAGGACATAACTGAAAAATAAAACTATGGACCAATATCCTTGATGAAAACACATTAAAAATTTTTTAACAAAATTCTATCTAACCAAAACCAGCAACCTATCAAAAAGATAATCCACCATGATCAAGTGGGTTTCATACTAGGAATACAGGAATGGTTTTACTTATGCAAGTCAATAGATGTGATACACCACAAACAAAATTAAAAAACAAAAATCACATGATCATCTCAATAGATGCAGAAAAAGCATTGGACAAAATTCAGCATCCCTTTATGATTAAAACCCTCAGCAGCAAAACTTGCATGCAAGGGACATACCTCAATGTAATAAAAGCCATCTATGACAAACCCACGGCCAACATAATGCTGAATGGGGAAAAGTTGAAAGCATTCCCTCTGAGAAGTGGTCCTTTTTTTTAATATTTTAAATTTAGTTTTGAACGTGTAGAAAGAACATGAACGTGTAGAAAGAACATTAACATGATTCAGAAGTCAGGCTGTGTAAAAAAGGTATACTCAGAGACGTCCCACATCTTATTCTTACCCTTTTCCCTTTTCCCACCTGTTGTTTTTAACCCATTTTTATTAGTTTCTAGTTTATCCTTCTAGTGTTTCTTTTTGCAAAAATAAGCTCACGTGTACATGCATATTTGGGTGGGTGAATTTGTGTGTGATGCGTATATTCCTCATCCTTTCTTATTGTAAATATGCTGTTCTCTGCTTTGCTTTTTTCACTTAATGTATCCTGAAGAGTACTCCCTATCAGTAGGTAGAGATCCTCCTTAAAAATAAAAAAAAGCAAAAATTAACCAATAATACTCTGTGCGGATGTATCGCAATTTATTCAACCAATTCCCTATTAATGCTCTTTTGCGTTTCTAATAAACATATTTGGTTATTTTTAAAGTAACCCAGTGTTTTAAAATGTTTTGACATGTTTAAACTGTTTATTTGTAAACTCTCTATTCTGGCCTATGATCCCAGCCTTTGCATACCCCTTAAGCCTCATTTCATACCACTGTCCCCTGGCTCCCTACCCCTCTCATGGCTTCCAGCTCAGATATGACTTCCTCAGAGAAACTGTTCCTTACCTCTCTGTTTAATGCAGTTTCTTTCAAGTCACTAATACGTCAGCCTGTTTACTTTTTTATTAGCCACTATAAATAATCTGATATTACTTTGTTGCCTTCATTTAGGCAGTATCATTTAGTGGATAAGAGTTTGGGCTATATGCTAAATGCCCTGATTTGGAATCCCGGTTATGTGACAGTGGGCACATTAACCTAGCATTCTCTGCCTCAGTTTCTTCATCTAAAAATGGGTATAGTATTAATATTTTCCTAATAGTGGGCTGTGAGAAATGAATGATTAATAAATATAAATATTTAGGTAGTTATTTGTACATACTAAGTGTAAAATCAATGCTGGCTGTATCCATATTACTATTTAATCATTCATTGTCTGCCATCAGTAAGCTCTGTGACAGCAAGGACCTTGTCTCTCCTGTTCCCCATCATAATCTCATGACTTAGAGCAGTTCCTAAGTTATGGTAGGCACTTACACATTTGTTGCTAAATGATTAATAGTTAATATTCACTTTCCATTCCTTTGAAACATTCTTAGAAATATGTTACTTAAAGAATGCTTTCTTATATACATCATATGCAGTTGCCAAATTTGACAGTTATTTTCATCAAATTCAGCATCAAAATATAAATGCCTACTGTTAACATGTATTTTGGAAGTTCTGGACAAAATCTGAAACACAAATCAGAAGCTTTTACTATCAGACAAAAGCTAGAATGGCCATATTTACTTTGACACAGTTACATATCCATGAAATTCAAAAGAATCAACTAATATCCTTCTAAAATTATTGAGAGTTTAGTAAATGATCATATGTGAGCTATACATTAAGAAATTGTTTTCTGAGAATAGAGAACTCAGAAGTAAGATTGCACGCCTACAACCATCTGATCTTCAACAAACCTGACAAAAACAAGTAACAGGGAAAGTATACCCTATTTAATAAATGGTGCTGGGAGAACTGGCTAACCATATGCAGAAAATTGAAACTGGACCCCTTCCTTACACCTTATACAAAAATCAATTAAAGATGGATTAAAGACTTAAATGTAAAACCCAAAACTATAAAAACCCTAGAAGAAAATCTGGGCAATACCATTCAGGACATAGGTATGGACAAAGATTTCATGATGAAAACATCAAAAGCAATTGCAACAAAAGCAAAAATTGACAAATGGGATCTAATTAAGCTAAAGAGATTCAGTACAGCAAAAGAAACTATCATCAGAGTGAATAGACAGCCTACATAATGGAAGAAAATGTTTGCAATCTATCAATATGACAAAGGTCTAATGTCCAGAGTCTACAGGGAACTTAAGTTTACAAGAAAAAAAAAAAACCCCATTAAAAAGTGGGCAAAGGACATGAACAGACACTTCTCAAAAGAAGACATTGATCCCACCAACAAACATCACTGATCATTAGAGAAATAGAAATCAAAACCACAATGAGATACCATCTCATGCCAGTCAGAATGGAGATTATTAAAAAGTCAAGAAACAACAGATGCTGGCAAGGTTGCAGAGAAAAGTGAACACTTTTACACTGTTGGTGGGAATGTAAATTAGTTCAACCATTGCGGAAGACAGTGTGGCAGTTCCTCAAAGATCTGGAAGCAGAAATACCATTTGACCCAGCAATCCCATTACTGGGTGTATACCCAAACACATGTAAATCTTTCTGTTTTAAAGTGCACCCATATGTTCATTGCAGCACTGTTCACAATAGCAAAGACATGGAATCAACTCAAACACTCATCAATGATAGACTAGATTTTTAAAAAAGGGGTACACATACATCATTTTATGCAGCTATAAAAGGAACAAGATTATGTCCTTTGCAAGGACTTGTTTGGGGGTAGAAGTCATTATCCTCAGCAAACAAAGGCAGGAACAGAAAACCAAACACTGCATGTTCTCACTTATAAGTGGGAGCTGAACAGTGAGAACACATAGATGCATGGGGGAAACAACACGCAGTAGGGCTTGTCGAGATAGTTAGGGGGAGGGAGAGCATCAGGAAGAATAGTTAACGGATGCTGGGCTTAATACTTAGGTGATTGGATGATCTGTGCAGCAAACCATCATGACACATGTTTACCTATGTAACAAACTTGCACATCCTGCACATATACTCCGGAACATAAAAGAAAAGTTGAAGAAAAAAAATTGTTTTCCAGCATACTAGTAATGATCAGTTAAGGGCATGATTGAAGCAAGGTATTATTCTACCAAAGCAGAAAAAAAATTAAGTTACCTAGCAATATTGCTAATAAGAAATATGTGGAATGAATCCTTTATGAGGAAAATTAGAAAAATCTTTTGAGAGATAATAGATTTAGAAAAATTATGACATACGCTTTCCATGTAGAAATATTGAATATTACAGAAATTAAAATTCTTCCAAATTATTATATAATGTTAAATTGTTACAAACCAAACTTACTAGTTTTCTGGGGGTCTTGTCAAAATTATTTTAAAGTTGGTATGGAAGATGTTTACAGATGAACATGGCCGGGCACAGTGGCTCAAGCCTGTAATCCCAGCACTTTGGGAGGCCGAGACGGGTGGATCACGAGGTCAGGAGATCACGACCATCCTGGCTAACACGGTGAAACCCCGTCTCTACTAAAAAATACAAAAAACTAGCCGGGCGAGGTGGTGGGCGCCTGTAGTCCCAGCTACTCGGGAGGCTGAAGCAGGAGAATGGCGTAAACCCAGGAGGCAGAGCTTGCAGTGAGCTGAGATCCGGCCACTGCACTCCAGCCTGGGCATCAGAGTGAGACTCCGTCTCAAAAAAAATAAATAAATAAAAAATAAAAAAATAAAAAAATTGAACATAAATGGTTTGATGACCACTCTGTAACAAAGATTCATTACACACAATCTGCTAGCAACTAGAGGAGAATAATTACACCAGCCTGTAGCTTTTAATATAGCAATATTATATGTGACAAACTTCTGAAGTTAACCTCTATACTATAAATGCCTCATTAGTAGAAAAGTGAGCATGTAATTTAATTTTACTGTGAGGAATCTCAGATACAACAGAGGTTATAATATACCCAGAGTTTCAGAGCATGCATGTCAGAAATAGCATCAACATTATATTGAGATTGCAAATAAGTTTTAACAGGTGGTATAGAAAAGGATAAAGGTTTTGCATTTAATCTGGGTTATGGTCTAGGATGACGGCTTTGTTGTACTTTGTCCAAGACTTTTACTGGTTTTAGCCTGGAAAGTTCCATGTCTCAGGAAACTTGTCAGTCATGGACTAACCAGGATGGTTAGTCACCTTGTGTAGTCTATAAAAAAGACACAAATGTCTGTAAATAATGTTTTCCGTAGAATGAAAAGAAATGGATGGCAGATGTCTAATCTTGTGTAGAGTAGCCCATCTAGTGTTCTATCTAGGCCATAAGTTACTCTAGGCACACAAGGTTCCCTCAGGAATCCTCATCCGTTCAGGAATGTTAAGGTTTGGATTCATTCACAACTGTATAGTAGGGGAGGAGCAAAGCAGGACGGCCAAATAAAAGGCTTCACTGATTGTTTCCCCTTCAGGAGTACCAAATTTCACAATTCTGCACACATGAAAAAACACCCCCATAGGAACCAAAAATCAGGTGAGCACTCATAGTACCTGATTTTACCTTCCTGTTGCTGAAAGAAGCACTAGAGAGGGTAGGAAAAACCAGTCTTAAATCACCTTTGCCACCCCTTGCCCTGTCCCCCAGTAGTGGCCCTGTGGCACAGAGAGAGAATCTGTGCTCTCTCTTAAGGGAGAACTTAGGGATTTTGAGACTTTGTCTTGAACTCACTGCTGCCCTGTCACAGTGGAAAGCAAAACCAGGTTGAACTTAGATGATGCCCATCCGTGGAGGGAGCATTTAGACAGCAGTAGACAGAGGGGAAATCTCCTATCCCAGCGGTCAGAACTCAGCTGCAGCTAGCCTCACCACTGCAAGCTAAAGTGCTCTGGGGCCTTGAATAAATTTGAAAAGCAGTCTAGGCTGCAAGGACTGCAACTCTTAGGCAAGTCTTAATGCTGAACTGGGCCCAGAGCCAATGGACTTGAGAGGCCAGTGACCTACTGAGGCACCAACCAGCGTGGCTAAGGGAGTGCTTGTGCCACCTCTCCCCTCACCCTAGACAGGACACTTTGTGACTCCAAAACAGATCCCTTCTCTCTGCTTGGGAAGAGTAGAAGGAAGATTAAAGAGGACTTTGTCTTGTATCTTGGATACCAGCTCAGCCATGGTAGGAAAGGGCACTGATGAGAGTTGTGAGGCCCCCATTCCAGGCCCTAGCTCCTGGACCACATTTCTAGATACACCTGGAGCCAGAAGGGAACCCACTGCCTTCAAGGGAAGGACTGTCTTAGCAGTCCCCATCACCTGCAGACTAAAAAGCCCTCAGACCCTGAATAACCAGCAGTGATACCTGGGTAGTATGCCATGGGCCAAGGGTGAGACTCTGAGGTAAGCTGGCTTCAAGTGAAACCCAGCTCATTCCTAGCTGTGGTGGCCATGGTGAAAGACTCCTTCTGCTTGGGAAAAGTAAAGAGGACTTTGTCTTGCACCTTAGGTACCAGCTTGGCCACAGTGGGATAGAGCACCATGCAGACTCTTGGGGACTCTGATTCTAGGCCTTGGCACTTGGTCAGCATTTCTGGACCTGCCCTGGGCCAGAGGGGAGCCCACTGCCGTGAAGGATGAGTTCCAGGCCTGGCAGCGTTAGCCACAAGCTGACAAGAGCCTTTGGGCCTTGAGTGAACATCAGTGGTAACCTGGCAGTACTCCCTGTGGGCTTGTGGTGGTGGCCATGGGGTGGCTTCTCTGCCTGTGGAAAGGGGAGGGAAGAGTAGGAAGGACTGCATCTCATGGTTTCAGTGCCAGCTCAGCTACAATATAGTAGAAAAACAGGTAGATTTCTGAAGTTTTTGACAGCAGTCTCTGGCTCCTGGACAGCATCTCTGGACCCGCCTAGGGCCTGGGGGAACTCACCGCCTTGAAAGGAATGACACAGCTTGGCTGGCTTTACCACCTGCTGATTATACAGTCCTTGGTCCTTGAACAAACACAGGCAGTAGCCAGGTACCAGTTACAGTGGGCTTTGGCAAGACCCAGTGCTATGCTGGCTTTGGTTTGACCCAGTGCAGTCCCAGTGGTGGTGGCCACGGGTGCTTGTTTCACCCCAGCTCCAGGTAGCTTATCACAGAGACAGAGAGAGACTTTGTTTGGGAGAAAGTAAGAGAAGAAAACAAAAGTCTCTGCCTGGTAATCCAGAGAATGCTTCTGGATCTTACCGAAGACCACCAAGGCAGTACCTGTACAAATTTGCAAAAACTACAGCATTATTGAATTGGGGTGTCCACTAATTCAGATACAGCTTGTATTGTGATGCAGATCACAACACCCAACTTCTTTTGAATACCTGGAAAGCTTTCCTAAGAAGGACAGGTACAAACAAGCCCAGACTGTGAAGAGTACAATAAATACCTGACTCTTCAATGCTCAGACACTGACAAACATCCACAAGCATCAAGACCATCCAGGAAAACATGATCTCACCAAATAAAGTAAATAAGGTACCAGGCACCAACCCTAGAGGTGCGTGACCTTTCAGACAGAGAATTTGAAATAGTCATTTTGAGGAAACTCAAAGAAATTCAAGATAACACAGAGAAGGAAGTCAGAATTCTATCCTGTAAGTTTAAGAGGTTGAAATAATTAAGAAGAATCTAGCAAAAGTTCTGGAGTTCAAAAATGCAGTTGAAATACTGAAGAATATATCAGAATCTGTTAATAGCAGAATTGATCAAGCGGAAGATTAGTGAGCTTGAAGACAGGCTGAAAATACACAAAGGAGACAAAAGAAAAAAGAATGAAGCATGCCTATAAGATCTAGAAAATAGTCTTAATTGGGCATATCTAAGTTACTGGCCTTAAAGAGGAGGTAGAGAAAGAGATAGGGGTAGAAAGTTTATTATTCAAAGAGATAGTAACAGAGAATTCCCAAAATGAAAGATACCGCTATCCAAACACAAGAAGTTTACAAAACGCTAAACAGACTTAACCCAGAAAAGACTACCTCAAGACATTTTAATAATCAAACTCCCAAAGGTCAAGAATAAAGAAAGGATACTAATAGCAGGAAGAAAAAAGAACATACAGTGGAGTTCTAGTATATCTGGCAGCACACTTTTCAGTGAAAACTTTAAGAGAGAATGAGTGGCATGACATATTTACAGTGCTAAAGGAAAAAAACTTTACCCTAGAGTACTATATCTGGTGAAAATATCCTTCAAACATGAAGGAGAAGTAAAACACTTTCCCAGACAAATAAAAGCTGAGGAATTTCATCAACACCAGACCTGTCCTATAAGAAATGCTAAAGGGAATACTTCAGTCGGAAAGAAAACGACATTAATGAACAGTAAGAAATTATATGAAGATACAAACTTAGTGGTAGTAGTAAGTACACAGACATGGAATATTATAACACTAACTGTGGTGTGTAAACTGCTCTTAAGTAGAAGACTAAATGATGAACCAATAAAAAATAATAGCTAGAACAACCTTTCAAGATGTAGACAGTATAATAAAATATAAATAGAAAAAACAAAAAGTTAAAAAGCAAAGGATGAAGTTAAAGCATACAGTCTGTTAGTTTTCTTTTTGCTTGTTTGTCTATGCAGTGTTGTTATCAGCTTAAAAATGGGTCATAAGATAGTATTCTCAAGCCTCATTATAACCTCAAATCCGAAAGCATACAATGCACACACTAAAAGTAGAAAGCTAGAAATTATATCATACCACCAGAGAAAATCACCTTTACTCAAAGGAAGACAGGAAGGAAGGAAAGAAGGAAAAGAAGACCACAAAGCTACCAGGAAACAAATAACAAAATGGTTGGAGAAAGTCTGAACTTATCAATAATAACATTGAAAGTAAATGGACTAAACTCTTCAATAAAAGACATAGAGTGGCTGGATGGATGAAAAAACAAGACCCAATGGCTTGTTGCCTATAGGAAACACACTTCATCTATAAAGATATACAGAGACTGAAAAGAAAGGGATGGAAAAAGAAATTCCGTGTCAATGGAAACCAAAAAAGAGCAGGAGTAGCTATACTTACATGAGACAAAATAGATTTCAAGACAAAAACTATAAGAAGAGACAAAGAACGTCACTATATGATAATAAAGGGGTCAATTTAGCCAAAAGATATAACAACTGTAAATATATATGCACCCAACACTAGAGCACCCAGAAATATCAAGCAAATATTGTTAGAGCTAAAGAGAGAGAGAGATCCCAATACAATAATAGCTGGAGACTTCAGCATCCCACTTTCAGCATTGTACAGATCTTACAGACAGAAAATCAACATAGGACCTAATCTGTACTATAGACTAAATAGACCTAATAAATATTTACAGGACATTTCATCCAACAGCAACAGCTACAGGATACATATTCTTCTCCTCAGCATGTGGATGATTCTCAAGGATAGACCATATGTTAGGTCACACAAATCTAAAAGTATTCAAAAAAAAAAGAAAACATTGAAATGATATCAAGCATCTCTGGCCACAACAGACTAAAATTAGAAATCAGTAACAAGGAATTTTGGAAACTGTACAAACACATGGAAATTAAACAGTATACTCCTGAAAGACAGTGAGTCAATGAAGAGATTAAGAAGGAAATTGAAAAAATTTCTTGAAACAAATGATTATAGAAACAATGTATCAAAACCTATGTGATACAACAAAAGCTGTACTAAAAGGGAAATTTATAGCTATAGGTACCTACATGAGAAACAAGAAAAACACCCTAGCAATGTATTTTAAAGAACTAGAAAAAGCAAGAATAAACCAAACCCAAATTAGTAGAAGTAAAAGCAATAATAAAAGATCAGAGCAGATACAACTGAAATTGAAAAGAAAACACCAAAGATCAACAAAAGAAAAAGTTGGTTTTTTGAAAAGTTAAACGAAATTGACAAAACTTTAGCTAGACTAAGGAAAAACAAAAAGAAGACCCAAATAAAATCAGATGTGAAATAGGAAACATTGCAACTGACACTGCAGAAATTCAAGGGATCATTAGGGGCTATTATGAGCAACTATATGCCAGTAAATTGGAAAATCTAGAATAAGTGGATAAACTCCTGAACACGTTCAGCCTACCAAGATCAAACCATGAAGAAATCCAAAACCTGAACAGACCAATAACAAATAATGAGATAAAAATTATAATAAAAAATCTCCCAGCAAAGAAAAGCCCAGGACTCAATGGCTTAACTGCTGAATTTTACCAAACATTTAATCAAAGAACAACAACTACCAATTCTACTGTATTCAGAAAATAGAGGAGAGAATACTTCCAAACTGATTCTACAGAGCCAGTATTACACTGATACAAAACCAATGACACATCAAAAAAAGAAAACTACAGGCCAGTATCACTGATGAATATTGATGCAAAAAAAAATCTCAAAATACTAGCAAACCAAATTCACCAACACATTAGCAAGGTCATTCATCGTGGCCAAGTGGGATTTATCCCAGGGATGCAAGGATAGTTCAACATACACAAATCAATACATGCGATACATCATATCAACAGAGTGAAGCACAATACCATGTGAACATTTCAGCATTACTGAAAAAGCATTTGATAAAAATTCAACATCCCTTCTTGATAAAACCCCTCAAAAAATAGGTATAGAAGGAACATGTTTCAGCATAATAAAAGCCATATACTACAGACCCATAGCCAGCATCCTACTGAATGAGGAAAAACTGAAAGTCTGTTAAGATCAGGAACATGACAAGGATGCCCACTTTTACCACTCTTCTTTAACATAGTATTGGAAATTCTGGCTAGAGCAATCAGAAAAGAGAAAGAAATAAAGAGCACTCAAACTGAAGAAAAAGAAGAAACCAAATTATCCTTGTTTGCAGATGACATGATCTTATATTTGGAGATCCTAAATACTCCACCAAAAAACTATTTGAACTGATAAATTCAGTAAAGTGGCAGAATACAAAATTAACATGAAAAAATCAGTAGCATTTCTGTATCCCAACAGTGAACAATCTGAAAAAGAAATCAAGAAAGCAATCCCATTTATAATAGCTACAAATAAAATAAAATACCTAGGAATTAACCAAAGAAGTGTAAGATCTTTATGATGAAAACTGTAAAACACTGATGCAAGAAATGGAAGAGAACACAAATAAATGGAAAGGTATTCCATGTTCATGGATTGGGAGAGTCGATATTGTTAAAAATGTCCTTATTACCCAAACCAAACTACAGATTTAGTGCAATTCCTATCAAAATACCATGACATACTTCACAGGAATAGAAAAAAATATAGTGAAATTTATATAGAACTAAGTAATAGCCATAGCAGTCCTAAGCTAAAAGAACAAAACTGGAGGGATCACATTACCTGACTTCAAATTATATTGCAGAGTTATAATAACCAAAACAGCACGACATAAAAACAGACACATGAACCAGTGGAACAAAATAGAGAACCTGGAAACAAACCCACACACCTACAGTGAACTCATTTTTATCAAAGGTGCCAAGAGCATACACTGGGGAAATAACAGTCTCTTCAATAAATGGTGCTGGGAAAACTGGATATCCATGTGCAGAAGAATGAAACTAGACCCCTCTTTCTCACCTTATACAAAAATTAAGTCCAAATGAATTGAAGACTTAAATCTAAGACCTCAAATTATAAAACTACTAAAAAAATTGGGAAAAATATCCAGGAAAATTAGAGGAGAAAAGATTTCTTGAGTAATACCAGACAAGCATAGGCACAAGGCAAAAATGGACAATGGGATCACATCGAGTTTAAAAGCTTCTGCACAACAAAAGAAACAATCAGTAAAGTGAAAAGACAACCCACAGAATGGGAGAAAATATTTGCAAACTACCCATCTGACAAAGGATTAATAACTGCAATATATAAGGAGCTCAAACAACTCAAAGGAAAATAATTTGATTAACAAATGGGCAAAAGATCTGAATAGCCATTTCTTAAAAGAAGACATACAAATGGCGAGCAGGTATATAAAAGATGCTGAACGTCATTGATCATCAGAGAAATGCAAATTAAAACTATAATGAGATGTTATCTCACCCTAGTTAAAATGGTTTTTATCCAAAAGACAGGCAGTAACAAATGTGGAGAAAAGGGAACCCTTTTACACTGTCGGTGGGAATGTAAATTAACACAGCCACTATAGAGAACAGTTTGAGGGTCCTCAAAAACCTAAAAATAGAGCTATTATACAATACAGCAATCCTACAGTTGGGTATATACCCTACTGCTGGGTATATACCCAAAAGAAAGGAAATTCGTATATAGAAGAGATACCTGCACTGCCATGTTTGTTGTATCCCTGCTCACACTAGCCAAGATTTGTAAGCAGCCTAAGTGTTCATCAGCAGATGAATGGATAAAGAAAATGTGGTGCATATACACAATGGGGCAGTATTCAGCCATAAAAAAAAATGAGATTCAGTCATTTGCAACAACATGGATGTAACTGGACGTTATTATATTAAGTGAAATAAGCCAAGCACAGAAAGATAAACTTTGCATTCTCACTTATTTGTGGGATCTGAAAATCCAAACAATTGAAATTATGGAGACAGAGAGTAGAAGAATGGTTACCAGAGGCCAGAAAGGGTAATAAGCCGATGTTGGGGGGGAAATAGGGATGGTTAACAGGGACAAAAAATAGAAAGAATGAGTAAGACCTAGCATTTGATAGCACAACAGGCTGACTACAGTCAAAAATAATTTAAATGTACATTAAAAAATAACTAAAATACTATAATTGGATTGTTTGCAACACAAGGGATAAATACTTGAGGGGATGGATACCCCATTTACCCTGGTGTGATTATTACACATTGCATGTTTGTATCAAAATATGTACCCATAAATATATATACCTACTGTGTACCCATGAAAATTTTAAAAATGTATAATAGGCCTCAGTAAGACTCTCAGTAATCATCTGCAAACTTAGTAGGTGGATTGAGGCCATCCAGCTTAGTCTTCTATTTAACAACTAATCTTTGAGTTCATGATATTGTTGTATGTTGACTTTTAGCATAATTATCCCTATAAGCTGTACTTCTCAGCAAAAGTCATTTTTAAGGGATTCGTTCACTTTCCGTTTTTTTCAGTTGTCTTTCTAATGTGTCAGTCAGTGGAAATATTTTTTCAAATATTAATTTACTCACCTTTTTCCTTGATCTATAATGGATTTAAGATGATATACTTAGTATATTATAGATGAATGTTAATGGAAGATCTGATGCTTGTGTGGGTGTGTGTTTTGTATTTATATAGCCATTAGGTTGACGAGTGTGTTCTGTGTCATTATGGGATTGTCCTCTTTGCAAAATGAGAGTTTTCTTTTTTCAGTTATATTCAACAGATGACAAGTACTATGATAATTTCTAACCATCAAGTAAAATAATTTAAAAATTGACTAGAAATGCAAACTGCTTTTACACCATTTTAGGTCTTACTTACTATAAAGATCTCCAAAGCAATACATTCAGTAAAACTCAGGTTCCTCTTGTAATCCTGTAACATCCTTAAGTATTCATTGGGAAGATGACTGGTTTACCAAGCTTGATTCAAACATCGTGGGTTACAACACTTAAATTTGCTTACAGTCTCATAAGGTAAGATGGTGAGAAGATATCGGGGGAACCAGCCCCGAGTATTTTAATGTAGGTTCTTTTCTATTTTCCCTAAGTGTTGGCCAGTCTGAGAAACAAAGGGAAAAGAGTACAAAAGAGAGAAATTTTAAAGCTGGGTGTCCGGGGGAGAAATCACTTGTCGGCGGGTTCCGTGATGCCCCCTGAGCCGCAAAACCAGCAGGTTTTTATTAGCAGTGTTCAAAGGGGAGGGAGTTTACGAATAGGGTGTGGGTCACAGAGATCACATGCTTCACAAGACAATAAAATATCACAAGGCAAATGGGGGCGGAGCAAGATCAGAAGACCAAGGCGAAATTAGAATTGCTGATGAAGTTTCATGTCCTGCTGTGCATGCATTGTCATTGATAAACATCTTAACAGGAAACAGGGTTCAAGAGCAGAGAACTGGTCTGACTAAAATTTGAAATTCCTGACTAGGCAGGAATTTCTTAATCCTAGTAAGCCTGGGGGCGCTGCAGGAGACCAGGGCATATTTCATCCCTTATCTACAACTACATAAGACAGACAGTCCCGGAGCAGCCATTTTAGAGACCTCCCGCTGGGACTGCATTCTCTTTCCCAGGGCTATTCCTTGCTGAGAAAAAGAATTCAGTGATATTTCTCCCATTTGCTTTTGCAAGAAGAGAAATATGTCTTTGTTCTGCCCAGCCCCGCAGGTGGTCAGGCCTTATGGTTATCTCCCTTGTTCCCTGAAAATCGCAGTTATCCTGTTCTTTTTGGATACTCAGATTTCATATTGTTCATACACACATGTTTTACAAACAATTTGTGCAGCTAACACAGTCATCACAGGGTCCTGAGGTGACATACATCCTCAGTTTATGAAGATGATGGGATTAAGAGATTAAAGACAGGCATAGGAAACCACAAGAGTAATGATTGAGGAAGTGATAAATGTCCATGAAATCTTCACAGTTTATTTTCAGAGATTGCAGTAAAGACAGGCGTAAGAAATTATAAAAGTATTAATTTAGGGAACTAATAAATGTCCATGAAACCTTCAAAATTTATGTTCTTCTGCCATGGCTTCAGCCGGTCCCTCCGTTCAGGGTCCCTGACTTCCCGCAGCAAGAAGAAAGTACAAAATTATGATGTTATTTATAACACAACTCTTAGCTAAACTTCTGCTGAAATTTCCTAAAGATTATAAAGTATGTTTATAATAGATTATTTTGCTGTCAGCCTCTTGAGATATGCTTCTTTTTATGCTAAGTAAAATGTAACCTCTTGCCACAACTCAGATCTTTTCTCTTTATTGATTTCTAGTGTCTAAAAAGCACGGCAAGCTCATTACGTTCTTACGAACATTCATGAAGTCTCGTCCAACAAAACAGAAGCTGAAGCAGCGGGGAATCTTGAAAGAGAGGGTGTTTGGTTGTGACCTGGGGGAGCACCTTCTAAATTCTGGTTTTGAAGGTAAAAATAAAATGTGCAAGCTTATACTTTGAGTTTCTGACCTCTCCATATTGGTTCTCTATGACCAATTATGGAGTAGATTTAGGCAAATGATAACTGTTTCATTTCAGTTCAATGCATGTATTAAGCTTTCTCAGGTACTCAGTTCTGGGTGGACCTGAGAATGAAAAGTCTACGAATACAGTTTGGCATCAGAGATGCTCATGTTCTGTTCCAGAAGAGTAGGACATTCACACGAAATATATTACAACCACCCTGTTATTTTGCCTTACTTTCTATTTCTCCCTAGATAGCTTCTTCAGCCAGTTTTGCCACCCACATTTTATCCTAAAATATTTATCTAATTATTCTTATGGAAAAAAGATGTCATAGTTTTGAGACATAAAATGCCAAAATCAATCTTCCAATTTTTTTGTTTTTAAAGAGACAGGGCCTTGCTTTGTCGCCCAAGCTGGAGTGCAGTGGCGTGATCATAGCTGACTGCAGCCTTGAATTCCTGGGCTCAGGCAGTCCTCCCAGAGTAGCTGGGACTACAGGCATGGGCCACTATACCTGGCTCATTTTTATTTTTCATTTTATATTTTGTAGAGGATCTGTATTTTATTTTTTGTAGGAATCTATATTCCTTTCTTTATAAATTAAATTATGAATCAAGAATTTAGTTGTTGGATGGTGGGATGGATAGGAGGGAAAGAAAAAAAGGAGTTTTCCTTTTATATTTTAAAATAGCACTTTCCTCCAGCATCTCCTTCAGAAATGCCAGAAGATGAAGGCAGGATCTACCTATGATGTTGTTAAACACCAGAAATAGGTGATTGTGAAATTCCAAATTAGTATGGGAAATACCCATTGTGCCTTTTGAGAAGACCATTAGTGAAAAACAATGGTAAAGTAATACTAATAATACTGAGTTGATAGTGTCAAATTCAAATTAAGGTCTTACTCATTGTTAAAAGAATATCAATGGACTTAGGAATTTAATGCAAACTGTACCATGTTTCTTCAGCGAGTAGACAAAATGTTATTTCAAACAGATGTTATTCCCAAATTAATACCAACTTAATGCAGATCCCTAAAAAACAAAAACAAAAGAAAAAATCCCTGAGGATTACTTTTGCAGCTAAATGCACATGGAAAACTCAACCAGTGACAATGTCAAAGAAAAAACTCAGTGATAGGATGGGAGTTTTACTAGTTTTACTATATATTAAAACAATCCTCAAAACTAGAAAAGCAGAGTTTTCACTGTGTGTGGTAGCACATGCCTGCAGTCCCAGCACTTTGGGAGTCTGAGGCAGGCAGATAGCTTGAGCCTAGGAGTTCGAGATCAGCCTACACAACATGGCAAGACCTGGTCTCTACCAGAATTACAAAAACTAGCCAGCGTAGTAGTATGCAGCTGTAATCCCAGTTACTTGAGAGGCTGAGGTGGGAGAATCACCTGAGATTGGGAGGCAGGGGTTGCAGTAAGCTGATTTCATGCCACCGCACTCCAGCCTGGGTGACAGAGCGAGACCTTGTCTCAAAAAAAAAAAAAAAAAACTTTTTTTAAAGGCAGAGTTTTGTGCAGAGAATGAAATGTGAGTGAAACAGCTTAGAGTGTTCAGAAATAGTTGTTACTATACATAAGAATCCATTGTGAAAAAAGTATGGTTTTAGAACCATGTCACATGGAAGAGCTATTTATACTACATATTGAGATAATTAAATAGCAGTTTTGAAAAAAATTCACACTTCATCATACTGAAAATAAACTTCAAATGTATAAGTTAACCATTTTAAACTTATAAAATTGCCAATGTGAACTGATTTTGTTTTGAGATAAAATAGCTTTCTCAAATTTAAACAAAAAACATAAAGAGATGCATATATATATATAAAATATATATATATAGATACACTTTTCATATAATGAAAAATAACAATGTAGAGGGAGAGGTACCAGGAAATATAATCATTTTTTGGATATGATGAAATGCTGCTATTATAGTGTATGAGAATATCGTTTCAGATTTTTTAGAAAAGTAAAGTTCCTGAGTAAAAGAATGGAGAAAAGATACAAACATTACACAGAAAAATGTTTATCGTTATTTGTAATCATGGAAATGTATCTTTAGGCAATTTTGAAATACCATTTTACTTTGGTAAATATTAAAATAACAAAGCTATTTTTCTAAATTATGATATCCAGTGCCATAAATATAGCAGTGATTTTTACCAGTAGGTTCAGAATCGTTGGTTTCAGGAAGTTCTGAGTTAGCACTACCTTTTTGGAAAACATTTGACATTTCATAGCAAGACACTTTATAGTGTTCCTTTCATCTAACGAATCCATCCTTAGGGACTTATCTTAATGTTATAATTAAATAGAAATAAAAGTGTTCATCATAGCATAATGTATGAGAACAAAGAAAATGAAATACCCAACTTTGGGAGAATGTTCTTTTTTGAAATGGGGTTTCACTCTGTCGTCCAGACTGGAATGCAGTGGCACAATCTCAGCTCACTGCAACCTCTGCCTCCTGGACTCAAGCTGTCCTCCTGCCTCAGCTTCCTGAATAGCTGGGACTATAGGCATGCACCACCACACCCAGCTAATTTTTGTATTTTTTTTGTAGAGGTGGGATTTTGCCATGTTAGCCAGGCTGATCTCGAACTCCTGGACTCAAGCGATCCATCCACCTCGGCCTCCCAAAATGCTGGGATTACAGGCATGAGCCACCACACCCATACAGGGGAATGTTCTATAAATGCTGAAGCTATTAAAAATTTTAAGTTTGGGCTGGGTGAGATGGCTTATGCCTGTTATCCTAGTATTTTGGGAGGCCAAGGTAGGAGGATCGCTGGAGGCCAGGAGTTTACACCAGCCTGGGCAGCATAGCAAAACCCCATTTATATAGGGAAAAAAAAACCAAAACGAGCTGTGCATGGTGGCACACACCCGTACTCAGCTAGTTCAGAGGCTGAGATCAGGGGATTGCTGGACCCCAGGAATTGGAGACTACAGTAAGCTATCATCCTGCCACTGCACTCCAGCCTGGGCAACAGGGCAAAACCCTGTCTCTAAATAAATAAATAAGTTTGAATACAATGTAGGAACCTGAAAAATATTATCTATAAATAGTAGATACAACTTTTGAAAGTCTGGATACTTAGGTGATATGAAAAATGAATATAATTATAGTGAAGTATTAGAGAATATTGTTTAGATTTTTTTTCTTAGTTGTCTTGCTTTTTCAATTAAAAAAATTAGAGGAATATTGGAAATGAATTTAATAATCCTGGAAGATTAATCCCTCTTTGCCAAGTTAAACTCAAATGACTAGAAAAAAAATTAACTTGTGACATTAAAGTGTAATTGAAATTCAGTAAACCTTAGGAGCCAGAAACCTCGAAGACCGAGGTCAGATATATTATACTTGGCATATTAAAATAATTTCCTGTTTCATCAGGGTTGGTAATAAATGAATAAATATTCATAAGGATATTCATTTGAATATTCAAATGAAACCTAAATCAGCAGAAGGGAAACCTTTGAAGTTTATTAACTAAAATTTTAATTAGGAAATAAAACTTTTTTAATAGCCAAGTGATTTAGTAGTTTGTCTTTGATTTAATGAATATATGAGGAATTTCAGTTTTTTCTGATTTTAAGACTTCATAGGGAGCTGGGTGTGGTGGCTCATGCCTGTAATCTTAGCTCTTTGGGAAGCCAAGATGGGAAGAGCACCTGAGCCTAGGAGTTTGAGACCAGCCTGGGAAACATGGCATGTTTAATGCCCTGTAACATGTTAAACCTTGCTTAGATGTGATCATTAATATGAAAAAGAGGCCTGGCGTGGTGGCTTACTCCTGTAATCCCAGCACTTTGGGAGGCCGAGACAGGCAGATCACTTGAGATCAGGAGTTCAAGACCATCCTGGCCAATATGGTGAAATCCTGTCTCTACTAAAAATACAAAAATTGGCCGGGCGTGGTGGCGTGTGCCTGTAATCCCAGCTACTCAGCAGGCTGAGGCAGGAGAGATTGCTTGAACCTGGGAAGTGGAGGTTGCAGTGAGCCAAGATCTCACCATCACGTCTGGGTGACAAGAGCAAGACTCCATCTCAAAAAAAAAGAAAAAGAAATTGAAAGAGAGTTTTCCAGTTTGTCCTGCCATGCTCATTAGCTTTCAAATATCAATTCAATTTTAGTTGTACTTAGAAGTTTCAGTTATGTTTCCATTCTTCATAAGGTTGATAGGGGAGGACAGAGGCTATTATATCACTTCTTTCTGAAAAGTAGCAGGTTAAACTACAGTATTCATCTGTTCCCTAATTATGATAAAAGCTGTTTGAGTGGAACAGTTTTTTGGTATCATTGATTTTTTTTTTTGTAGAGACACTGTCTTTACAAAAAAATTTTTTTAATTAGCTGAGCATGGTGGCACGTGCCTGTGGTTCCAGCTACTTGAGAGGTTGAGGTGGGAGGATCTCGTGAGCCCAGGAGGTCCAGGATGCAGTGAGCCATGATCACACCATGGCACTCCAGCCTGGGCAACAGAATGAGACCCTATCTCAAAAAAAAAAAAAAAAAAAAAGACTTCATATGTATTGTCACATGGCCTATAACCACAGTTATACCATATGTGTGTATGTATTTACACATACATATATATATAGAGAGAGAGACTATTTTAAAGTCTAAAACAATTAGAATTGAATATGTATTTTAAACTCTAAAATAATTAGAAAAAATGAAGAAAAAATGATTATATACATAATTGTGAGGAGAGATGAGACACATACAGTGTATATAATATTGATATGTATCATATAATTGTCTTTCTCAAAGTTTAGACTTTAACATAGTGTCTTTACCCTAAACAAAATTAACCTTGCATTAGATTTTTCTGAGAAGGAAGCTCATATCAAAATTACATTTTATGTGCTTGCTTCGACAGCACATATACTAAAATTTGAACAATACAGAGATAAACGTGACCCCTGCACAAAAATGACACACAAATTCGTGAAGCATTTCATATAAAATAAAAATTGTTTAAAAATTATATTTTGGTAAATGGTTAATTCTCTGAATATTTCCTAGTGAAAAATCAGCTTTGTAGAGAGATTATCCTGTTATACTTTCTGAACTTCTGAGTACCTCTCTGTTGGAGCAAGTGACAAACTTGACCTGTGTCTTCTGTTCAAAATGTAAGAAGTCACAAGGAACCTGACAAAGCCATTGTCTTTTTATTCTTTTATGTGTGGTCCCTGGTGCTCAATCAGGATTCAGGATGATCATACAGAGTTTTAGCTATCACAAACCAGTGTTTATAATTGAGTTTATTAAACATTATATCACAGTTATTTGTGGAACTGATTGTTTAAAAATCTGCCCACAAAAAAAAGAAATAAATAAAAATCCACGTACATAGTACCTGTTTTGAGCATAGATTATACTAATATGTCATTTACTTTGGCATCTTTTTGTTTTGTTTTGTTATGGAGTTTTGCTCTTGTTGCCCAGGCTGGAGTGCAATGGCACAATCTCAGCTCACTGCAACCTCTGCCTCCCAGGTTCAAGCGATTCTCCTGCCTCAGCCTCCTTAGTAGCTGGGATTACAGGCACCCACCACCATGCCTGCCTATTTTTTTTTTTTTTTTTTTTTTTCTGTATTTTTTGGTAGAGACAGGGTTTCACCATATTGGCCAGGCTGGTCTTGAACTCCTGACCTCAGGTGATCCACCTGTCTCAGCCCCCAAAGTGCTGGGATTGCAGACATGAGCCCCTGCCCCCAGCCTACTTTGGCATCCCTACCTGTAGCTTTAAAATGTTTTTGTTGTTGTTGTTGTGACGTTAATGTCTTTTTCTGGTATCATTGATTTTTTTTCGTAAGACTTAGTATTTTTTTTTTCTGTACATATTTAAAACTGAATTTCGTTAAAAATTTGAATTGAGATCACTAAAACAAAATAGTGAGAGGTTTATAGAAAACTAGGTCAAATTATGTTTGGTACAAAATATTACAAATATTTTGGAACCCTCGGAGAGGACTCTCTGTTGCCTGAACATATTTCTGTGTTGTAGTATATGCACAAAATTTTAAATCAGAGAACAGTAGGAAAAGGCAAGGCCCAAATAACCCCAGAAATTAATCCTTTAGGTAGTCATATTAGGTAGAATCATGATGCACATTCTAATAAGTAACACTGTACTCGTGTCCCTTTAGCCTGGAAACCACTTCCCTGAAACTGAACTGAGCTTTTTCATCTGTATCTGTAATGCTTTCGTGATGCCTGGAAAATGGAACAGACTTAATAAATGCATGATTGATGAGTGAGTGAGCGAGTGAATGAATGAAGAGAAAAGAGCCGAAACGAAAACAAAACTGTCAAGAAAAAAAAAATCAAAGATCAATTCTTGTCATACTTATTTCTTACTTCTTTTAGCTATATTCTAGTTTTAAGGATCATCGATTTTAATTTAAATATATACTTCTTATTCTGTTGTCATATGATGATATTTTTAAAACTAAGAATGTAAAATCAAAGTAAATCAGAAGTGTATTATGTGGAGAATGTGGGAATGATTCTGAAAATCGTACCGTCTTTTGGAGGAAGCATTTTGGAGGTTTCTGGTGTTATATTTTGACTGGGTCATTATTTGGTGTGCATTTGGCTGGTTCGTTAGATGGTTTGGGGGTAGCTAGCAAAGTGCCTTTTTTTAAAACTAGGATTTTTTTTACAAAACATCATATATTGGATTCCTATACTGCTTTCCTACTCTTTCGTGCAAAAATAAAACAGATCTTTTCTCCTTTTTTCTTCAGACATTGTTTTTCAGTTTCTGCTCTCTTCAAGATTCAAGTTTATGCTTTTCTTTCATTCTGCCACCCATTTATATTAAATGACTCATTTGTCTCCCTTAAGCTTATAAGTAATAGTTATGTAATTTTGTTTATTAAGCTGATTATGTGATTGTTGCATAGACATTCAGTCCTTCTACTCAGGGAACACAAAATATAAGGAAACGATTCAGATGCTTGCTATGAAGTAGTACATGCGTAGATACTTGGTCATATCAGGAAAAGACCTCTAATTCTCCATATTTTCAATGTTTTCCTACTTATTTGGAAGAATAAACAGATATGAATCTAATAACATACAGATATACACATCCAATGAAAATTACCGACACTTTTTTTTAATAAATGGTAGCTTATTTTTATGAAAAATTTATGTGTGCTGGGAGAGCCTGATAATATGGAACTAAATCCTGTGCTCTGAAGGGCTTTTCTCGAAGACCACCCTCCTGCGTGCCCGGGTGGATCAGCACGCTAATTTGGAGCATATATGATGAGAAGCATCTTCTCAGTGCTTTACAGAAAAGAATTTTAACTATTTTCCTAAGAATGATGTTAATTATCCCAGTAATCTCTAAATATACCCTTTGAAGCAGGTGACTGAAATATTCTAGCCCCAAATTTTATTATTCCACTTCCAGTTTTTCAAATTGAAACCTGAGACACCAAGGTTATTATTGGTGGGACAATGTTAGAAATAGAACCCAAGCTTTTATAAAGATACTATGTATTTTGCATATCATTTCGACACAAAGGTTGCTTCTAATGTCAATTAAATCCACAAGAAGTACCCAGCAATTCTACCTGCCCTTCATCTTTACTACAGAAACATAACCTTTTCTTGTTACTGAAAGTCTTGAATATTTTTAGAGGCAGAAAGCATATAGTTGAAAATGTATTCATATGAACAAGTTCCATATGAAAACTAAGGTTCCTTTCCAGCTAACTTGACCAGATAATGACTATTTCAGGCTCTCAGGGCACTGGTAAATTAATTCACTTGCTAATTTTACACATTGTGTCAGGACAGTGTTCCTGAGTTTTAAATACTCAAAGATGAATGATGCATGGTTTTGCTTCTGAAGAACCTGCAGTCAGAAAAGGGTAATAGTTGTATAAACAAATAAGTGATAATTTGAAATATTGTTCTATGAGCATATGGAACACAAAGCTCAGCCACCTCTACTGGTGGGTATTCAGTGAAGGCTCACTTAAAAGTGAGAGTTTAGGCCCGGCGTGGTGGCTCACGCCTGTAATCCCAGCACTTTGGGAGGCCGAGGCGAGCGGATCACGAGGTCAGGAGATCAAGACCATCCTGGCTCACATGGTGAAACCCAGTCTCTACTAAAAAATATGAAAAAAAAATTAGCCGGGCGTGGTGGCGGGCACCTGTAGTCCCCAGCTACTCGGGAGGCTGAGGTAGGAGAATGGCGTGAACCCGGGAGATGGAGCTTGCAGTGAGCCAAGATCGTGCCACTGCACTCCAGCCTGGGCGACAGAGCGAGACTCTGTCTCAAAAAATAAAAATAAAAATAAAGAGTGATAGTTTAGCTGGATTTTGAACAATAGACAAGAATTTTCTATATGAAGAGGGTTATGGGAGAGAGTCCAGCTAGAGGAAATTGTTTTGTGAAGAAGTCATAGGATGATTGGTTTGTATGGCAAAAGGTAACACTTCACTTGGCCTAGAGTTGTACACCATGGAATACTATGCAGCCATAAAAAAGGATGAGTTCATGTCCTTTGCAGGGACGTGGGTGAAGCTGGAAGCCATCATTCTCAGCAAACTATCACAAGAACAGAAAACCAAACACCACATCTTCTCACTCATAAGTGGGAGTTGAACAATAAGAACACATGGACATGGGGAGGGGAACATCACACGCCGGGGCCTGTCACGGGGTAGGGGGGCCGGCGGGTGGGGGGCTAGGGGAGGGATAACATTAGGAGAAATATCCAATGTGGATGACAAGTTGATGGGTACAGCAAACCACCATGGCAGGTGTATACTTATGTAACAAAACTGCATGTTCTGCACATCTACCCCAGAACTTAAAGTATAATAAGAAAAATATATATATAGTGTGTGTATGTATATATCTTATCTATATAGCTATATAGTATATAGTATAATCTATATAGCTATATAGTATATAGTATATATACTATATAGTATATAGTATAAAAAAGGTGTGTGTGTGTGTGTGTGTGTGTGTGTGTGTGTGTGTGTGAAATAAAACAAAAGCATTGGCTCTGTACTTGGACTGCCTGAGTTGGAATCTCTCACTTCTGCCACTGTTTCCTGCCTGCCCTTGGGTAAAACTTACTCTAAGATAAATTTTCTTCTCTGTAAAAATGGGAATGTGATAGTACTTTCCTTGTAGGATTTCTTTGAAAATCAGAGAGTATCCGTTGTAAAGTTCTTAGCATGGCACATATTTAGTACTTAATACTATCAGCTGCTGGTTTTTGTTTTCTGATTTTATTTTTAATCAAAGATAAAGAGGTTAAGTTTTAAATGTTGTTATAGGATCTGACAGAATTTAAAGATGGACTTCAGGAAGGACAGCAAAAGTCAGGAAAACCAAGGAAAAGTTGATTGTAATAACAGAGGAATGACAATATACTGTTAATGAAATACATTCACTAAAATTATCTAATTAAAATGTCTTATTTGCTTCATTTGCCACTCTGAATGTTTCATCTCTAGTATAGTAGCTCTTTGCAGACCAAATTTTCCAAGCATTTCTTTTCAAGAATTTTAACTAACCCTGTCAAACGATCATACTAAAGTCTGTAAACTCATCAATCTGCATTGCAAAACAGCTAACATTAAATTCTCAGCTATTATAAATGTTTGAATGGTTATAAAATTTTGTATCATATACTTTGAAAATTCTGTTCTATCCTGCATGCCCCGTCATAGCTGTCCAGTGTATATTCATGGAGCTAACCAGAGAGAGTGCCCTTTGTCATGAGCTGATAATATAAAGGCAAAATGTCAGTAAAGTTAATGTAAATATGGCCAGGAAGTTACAAGATTCCATCTATTTGAAATTGCCTTGGTCTTTGTATTATATTGGTGTTTTGTTTATTGAATAAAGTCAGAATTTGCATTAACTATGAAAACATAGAAGATACTTTTTTAGAAGTAAAACTTTGCAGCACTTACAAGCAATTATATTGTTGAAATTTAACTTTGTATATTCATTTGCTGTATCTGAAAGTCAGCTGAACAGCTGTGTTTGTTAAAAACCTGGCATGGTGTTAGGACTAAACAGTTCACTCTACTGTGATGTGTAACTGTAACGTGATCTAAATGAGTCTACTGCAGAAGAGAGACTGTCCTAATGTATGAACTCTTCTACTCAGTTAAATATCATGGCACAGAACCAGTCTTGATTATTCAGGAATTAGTTATCTAGTTTAGGTGGGAAATTAAATAAATATACCCTCATCATTTTTTGTAGTGGATTAATTTTTGCCCCTTTTAACTTTAATTTACAAATTTTATTTTGCTTTTGTGAACTAAGACTATCTTGTTTTTTGGTGACTTTGGTTCCAATGAATACTACCAATTTAATCTATTTCTTTAAAAATTCTCTTTAGTGCCCCAGGTTCTTCAAAGCTGCACAGCCTTCATTGAGAGATATGGCATTGTGGATGGAATATATCGCCTTTCTGGTGTTGCCTCCAATATCCAAAGACTACGGTAAAATCTTACATGGCACTTTTTCACTCAACTAATTAAAATGAAAATATTTTAAAATGGATTCACTTACTTTGATAACCTATTTTCATTAAAGATAATTTAGATAAAATAAGAAACAATATCTGTGTTATTCTCTGTGTATACTTTTCTAAATGGCATTTTTTTCATCTAGAGTCAGAGAACCGTGCACCTTAATCTCTTCAGTACTTGTAGTTTGTCTCTTTATAATGTTTGAAGATTTTAGCAAATTGAGTTTGAACCAATGACAGCCATGAGAGAGAAAATTTGCATTATAATAGAATTATTCTTTAGGTGTTAATTAAAATGGATGGGAATGGAACAGTTTCTAATCTCCTTTGACCCTGATTCTGTGTATATGTTCAAGTATGCATCTCTACATATTTCACGTTCTCCCCAAATCTTCTCTGAAACAAAAACAGTGACAAACTCTGTGCCAGCAATATTTTATTTTTGCTTAATCTCTTGGATTCTAGATTATTATTGATATGCCATTACCCTTTCTTTTTTACTGTAGTACATGGTAACTGCCATTATTCTGTAGAGATTTTAATATTTTAGTGGATCACAGAGCCCATCTCAGTTTTGGGGAATATATGGCTTGAAAAATACATAAATTAGTTCTTATACTAAAGACAGTTTCAGTTTAAGACAAAGTAAATCTCATATTCATATTGTACACACACATTAATCCTCTAGGTGGATGATAAGTGGTCTCATGCCTGTGGATTAGTATTAATTAACCTCCTGGAGAGTGAGCTTAATCTCCCTTAATATTCTGTGTACAACTTTTATTTTACTCATTCTAATGATACACATTTTCCTGCCTATTAAAATTTGTTGTTAGCTAGGAGTTGCTTTATGTTGTTTCTGACTTTTTTTATCCTGCTTCAGGAAAGCATTTCTGTGTTGTACAATTTGTATCTGAGGAATTTCTGTTCATAATTTTTCATGGATCCATTGCCATTCAGTGCTCGTCTCTGGAATTGCCAAAATATTGGATATTCAAGTCACTAGCAATTAGGTCCTGTTTTCAGACTGTTGTACTATAAGAGCTGTTCATTCATATGTATCTCAGAGGCTGTTGTTCATTTTAATATTAAAGCTGTGCCCTTAATTTCCACATGGAAAGATATCTGTCTTGTACTAAGACATCTAGTTATTGCTGAAGTCCAAACACAACTTAAATGAAATATAATAAATGGAAGATAATTGCAACTCACTGAGATAGAGCTGAACACTTTTGGGGCTTCTGCTTTCTGTTTTTAAGACACGTATTTGCTCTCCTCAATCAAACGATTTGCTTGTCATCTTCTATGTCAGCCATGAATTTGACTCTGAGCACGTCCCCGACCTGACGAAAGAACCTTATGTTCAAGACATCCATTCTGTGGGCTCCCTATGTAAGCTGTACTTCCGGGAACTCCCAAACCCTCTGCTTACCTACCAGCTGTATGAGAAATTTTCTGTGAGTACAGGCTACTTTTGAATCTAATTCTTTATGGAACTTTGCTGTGCTTTTGTTCAAAACACGTGACCATTGGTTTGGTCACATGTAAGAAATAGTTCTGTGACCGAAATGACTCCTTAAAAAAAAGAAATATTGCCAGCTAGTCAGGGGTCTTTGCTGTTTTCACATTGTCATTCTTGTGCTTTCTGACTTTGAGCTGCTATTCTTGTCACCCTTAATACTGATTACCATCAAGCCTTTTTAAAATTAGTTTCGTAGACCTCAGTGTTCACACTATGCGGAAACCATTGACTTCCTTAATACAATGTTGTGTTTCCTCACCATTTCACATCCAAGAGCAAAGCAAGTTGATCTCAGAGTGAAAACTGAATTGTAAGTGAAGAACTTTCATTTTTACCAACAGAGCTCACTAGTTTATTTTGTACTGTAACTGTTCTAGGATGCAGTTTCAGCAGCAACAGACGAAGAAAGGCTGATAAAAATCCACGATGTCATCCAGCAGCTCCCCCCACCACACTACAGGTCAGCCACAGTGGGTAAATACCAGGCAGAGGTAGAAGTCAGTTGACCTGTAAACGTTTTTTTTTTTTTCCTTTGAATTTCTATTTAAACTTCCTTGGAGTTCTAATTAAACTTCCATTATACACACACACACACACACACGCACGATGTATGTGTACATATATATATGTGTGTTTATGTATAGATACTCATTTGTCCTTAGATCCCCAGGGCCTGGCACACTGCTTAGCATTCTATAGGTACTTAAAGGTTGAATGAATGAGTGAATGGATGGGCAAAAGGATGGCTGACTAAACTTGGGGGTTTTTTGTTTGTTTTAGTTTCTTCTTTGGTTTTATTGTTGTTGCTACTTTTTAAAACCTAATTTGATTTGTGTGTTAGTTTGGACTCTTGGAAATATTTGTGCTATGACTGAGAAAGCCAGAATAAAATTGAAGGTTACTTTGCCAGTTAGAAAAGGAAAATAGTAGAAACTAGATTCTAGTATGCAAAGAAACAAAAGATACATTTTAAAATTCCAGTTATTGACAAGAAATTAAATTCAGCAGATGTTCTAGTAATATGCAAATTAAGTAATTTATTTTTTTTTCAAAATGACATTGCTTATATATATGTTTCAAAAATCAGCACTATAGGCCAGGCACCATGGCTCATACCTGTAATCCCAGCACTTTGGGAGGCCGAGGTGGGTGGATCACCTGAGGTGAGGAGTTCGAGACCAGCCTGGCCAACATGGAGAAACCCCATGTCTACTAAAAATACAAAATTAGCCAGGCATGGTAGCGTGTGCCTATAATCCCAATTACTTGGATGCTGAGGCAGGAGAATCACTTGAACTTGGGAGGTGGAGGTTGCAGTGACCTGAGATCGTGCCACTGCACTCCAGCTAGACAACAAAGCGAGACTCCATTAAAAAAAAAAATTCTAATTGTGGTTTCTGTTTAATGTTTATCACCTTTGCACCATCATAAATGTCAAAAAATCATAAATTGAACCGTTGTAAGTTGGAGACTATCTGTATACAGTCTTTCTAAAACATAAGGTACTTGAGGTCATGAATTCTGTCTTGTTTATCACTGTATTTCCAGAATAGAGTCTTGCAGATAGATGTTCAATAATATACACTGCATATATATTTTATATCTTCTATACACTATTTTATAGCTTGACTATAGATACTTAAATGTATATATATCCTAATATCCTCTTTGCCTGTCTTCTAATATATATTATATTACTTACCATGCATATATGCCCTACCTGGATTTTATACCTTGTCTGCTATTAATATGTACATGTATATCTCCTGCTTTATAATGTATACAATATTTTGTGTAACTCTTTTCTTCACTATAACTTACATGTGTGTGTATCTCCTACTTTATATATCTTTTGATGGACTTTTTATCCAAAATTTTAACATCAACATTTCTGAATTCCTCAGATGTTCTTGAAAAGCGTAATTTTCAATCGTGTTCTCTCATTTGGATATGCCATATGTTGTTTAACCTTTCACAGTTTGCATATTTAATCTATGTATATGGTGGGGTCTTTTCTTTTTCCTTTTTTTTTTTTTTTTTTTTTTTGAGGCAGGGTTTCACTCTGTTACCCAGGCTGGAGTGCAGTGGCACAATCTTGGCTCCCTGCAACCTCTGCCTCCCAGGCTCAAGTGATTCTCCCACCTCAGCTCCCCAAGTAGCTGGGACCACTGGCACAAACCACCATGCCCAGCTAATTTTTTGTATTTTTGGTAGAGATGGGGTTTTGCCATGTTGCCTAGGCTGGTCTCAAACTCCTGAGCTCAGGCGATCCACCCACCTCAGCATCCCAAAGTGCTGGGATTACAGGTGTGAGCCACTGTGCCCGGCCTTCCTTTTCCAATTTTGAATATTACTATGAGGGTCATCCTTTTACGTGGAATCTAGATTATGTTTTTTATTACAGGATAATGACCTGGCAGTGAAATTCTGGAAATCTAAATTTTATTCTCAATATTAGACTACAATATCCAAATTACGTTCCAGGTTGCGAAGTTTTGCACAATTCGCACTCTCATCTGCTGAATATAAAAGTGCTCATTTTATGGAATCCTAAAATTCTACATTAACTTTTTTTTTTTTTTTTTTTTTTTTTTTTTTTTTTTTTTGAGACGGAGTCTCGCTCGGTCGCCCAGGCTGGAGTGCAGTGGCGCAACCTCTCGGCTCACTGCAAGCTCCGCCTCCCGGGTTCACGCCGTTCTCCTGCCCCAGCCTCCCGAGTAGCTGGGACTACAGGCGCCCGCCACCTCGCCCGGCTAATTTTTTTTTGTATTTTTTTTAGTAGAGACGGGGTTTCACCGTGTTAGCCAGGATGGTCTCGATCTCCTGACCTCGTGATCCACCCGTCTCGGCCTCCCAAAGTGCTGGGATTACAGGCTTGAGCCACCGCGCCCGGCCCATTAACTTTTAAAAACATCTTTATAATTAGATAGGCAACCCAAATAGATGTCTTTGGTTTTTTAAATTTGCAATTCTTATAAAATACATTTCTGAAGTCCTTTAATCATTCCCTTCATTCACCTTCCTTGAGTAATAAAATTTTACATGGTTTTCTAAATACATTTCTCAAGCTTCTCACCTCTGTCATACCCAGGCCAACCTCACTTTGGTTTGTCTTTCCTTACTTAATTATATACAGGAGAGACAGAGAATTACCATTTTAACTGTAAAGCAACTACAGTGCCCTTGAATATGCAGGCACTTTGGAACCACTCTGACCTTGATTTGAAATGCAGCACTACCACTGCTATTCTGTGGAACCCCGGCAACCTTGACTTTGTCCTTGGTACAAGGGGAATGGTAATTCTGTGCTTGTTAGAGCTCTTACGAGAATTAAATGAGACTGCTGGTAAAAGCCTCTTGAACAATGCCTAATGCCGAGTCTAACTATTATATTCCTTTTCCTCTCAAATTCATGTTAGGTCCATCTGAATCTTTGTGGCTTATATGTAGACCACATTTTATCTTTTATTACTGTTTCATGTAATAAAGCCTTGTATTTCTGTCTCCTATTCATTGTCTCTATTTTTTTTTTTTTTTTTTTTTTTTTTTTTGTGAGACAGGGTCTCACTCTGTCACCCAGGCTGGAGTGCAGTGGCATGATCACAGCTCACTGCAGCCTCAGCCTTCCTGGGCTGAAGCAATCCTCCTGCCTTAGCCTCCCGAGTAGCTGGCACTACAGGCATGCACCACCACACTGAGCTAATTGTTTTTATACTTTTTGTAGAGATGGGGTTTCACTGTGTTCCCCAGGCTGTTCTTGAACTCTCAAGTTCAAGTGATCTGTCTGCCTCAGCCTCCCAGACTGCTGAGATTACAGGCATGAGCCATCACACCCAGCCCATTGTCTTTAATAGTTTTACCCTGGGTACTATTAGGTAGGACACTTTGAGACACGCTAGGTGATAGATAATAGCTCTGTGTATGCATGCACGCGCGCACACACACACACACACACACACACACTCACACACACTCGGCACTTACCTGGTTTAACTTACATTTAAGCTGATAATGTTTTGTTCCCAGAAATACTCTTCCCTGTTGTTTAATCTCAATATATATGGAATTGTTTAAGTAAACCAAATTTTAAGTAGTCAAGATAAACCAGAATATGAGTATTTGAATTAGGCTCTTTATTTCAAAAGCATATCCTTTGCTCAAATGTTCTCCCCTTGATGCCTATTGGAATTTTTCTTTTAACTGTTTTTAGACTTTTGAGACATTACTCTTTTCTTTCATAGAAGTGTTGAGGCCCTTTCCTATTAGTGTGTCTGCTGCAAGTAGAATGGCATAACTTCAAAATGTTATTTGTTCCAGAAACTAGCTTTGGTGAAGGATTCACTTCTAATAAGTAATACTTCAACCTGTTAAGCAGGAAAAAAGTTTTCTTGGGTTTGTATGGTCCCTTTCTTCATTTTGCTATTGCAAACTTAGAATTTAATTAGTAGGTTTTTATGTTCTATACTGCTCCATCATGTTTCTTTCTGTTAATATGTTGTATTTTATTTTCAGAACACTGGAGTTCCTGATGAGACACTTGTCTCTTCTAGCTGACTATTGTTCCATCACAAATATGCATGCAAAAAATCTAGCAATTGTTTGGGCTCCAAACCTGTTAAGGTAATTTGCATTTCACTTGTGACTTTTAGTACAACTAATCCTAAATAAAAGGCTGATTCATCAGTGTTCCTTAAGGAAATTTTTAAAAGATAAAACAAATCTGTTCTTTTTATTTGCGTCTCCCTAAAACAGGCAACTGGGCCTTACCTAAGGGACAGTAAAAGTATGATTTCTGGGGGCCGGGCGCGGTGGCTCACGCCTGTAATCCCAGCACTTTGGGAGTCCAAGGCGGGCGGATCATGAGGTCAGGAGATCGAGACCATCCTGGCTAACACGGTGAAACCCTGTCTCTACTAAAAATACAAAAAATTAGCCGGGCGTGGTGGCGGGCGCCTGTAGTCCCAGCTACTTGGGAGGCTGAGGCAGGAGAGTGGCGTGAACCCGGGAGGTGGACCTTGCAGTGAGCCGAGATCGCGCCACTGCACTCCAGCCTGGGCAACAGAGTAAGACTCGCTCTCAAAAAAAAGAAAAAAGTATGATTTCTTCCTCTGTTTGTCTGTGATTTACACGTTTAAAAAAAGAGGCCCTTTACGAGTGCTATCTTTACAACTCTGTGGTGAAAATGTTTACCTCACAGATCAAAACAGATAGAATCTGCCTGCTTCAGTGGAACAGCAGCTTTCATGGAAGTGAGAATTCAGTCTGTGGTTGTTGAGTTCATCCTGAATCACGTTGATGTGCTCTTCAGTGGCAAAATCAGCATGGTCATGCAAGAAGGGGCAGGTACGACTCAGATGGGTTCTTTCCCTACCAGGAGTGTGTGTCTGAGCTTCCGAAGAAGTGGAAAACCACACATTTCTTACCACAAAAAAAAACATGTCGCTGGTATAAGGCAGCTAATAATGTATCGCTGCTTACCAAAATGCACAATTTGACAGTTATTTTGTGTGTGTGTAGTGAATACTGCATATTAGACCTATTTTGATCTAAGTTCATGACACATTAAAAAACTTGTCATTCATTATTTATGTGTATTAAAGTATAAAATGGAGCAGAAGAAGAAAAATTCCTTCCAAAACTAAAAATATCTGAGCGATTGATCACCTTTCCTCATATCTTTTAAGAAAGGAAAACAGTTATTAAAGAGTTGTATGTGTGTGTATGTGTGTCACTGGTATGTCATCTTCAGTTTTTCATTTAATATAAAGCACTATGGGTTTTGCTATTTAAAATACTTGAAGAACATTTGAAACAGCAGATAGGTAGATAGATGGAGAGAGAGTTACTAACAAATTGAATCCACTCACACATAGTTGACTCTCTTCATCACCTTCCTTTTCTTTTTGAAGCTTCTCTGTCAAGGCCCAAGTCCCTCCTGGTATCCTCTCCATCCACCAAACTGCTGACACTGGAAGAGGCCCAGGCACGAACACAAGCTCAGGTCAATTCTCCAATTGTGACGGAAAATAAGTATATTGAAGTAGGAGAAGGACCTGCTGCACTTCAGGGGAAATTTCATACCATAATTGAGTTCCCACTTGAAAGGTAAAATTTGTTAAATCCTATTTTAGGATATGATTTTCATAGCTATGCCCTATTATTTTCTTTTAGTTTGCTTTTAATTTTGTATTTTAGTATTACTCTATCGAATTCTAGGCTAATCCCAGAGAAACCTGTTTATTTGAATATGGATGATACTTACCACTTCGTGGGGAATGATACAAATGATTCTTGCTTTACAACATCATGTAATTTTATAAAAGAAGAATGTCAGTTGTATAGGGAAAATTGTTTGGAAAAATGAGGATATACTGTCACTACATAGGGTTGATTTTTCTCTCTGAACTATGTTGTTTATAAATTTGTTTAGAAATAATCTGTGTTGAACAGTTTATTCAGAAAGTCAGGAATGGACAATGACTTGTTTGACATTGGTTCCACATTAAGGTTAGAAGAGATCAATAGTGTGGTCTCCCAACCAACAGCATCAGCATCACCTGGTGATCATTATTAGAAGTGCACATTGTCCAGTCGTCCAGTCACACCCCAGACCCGCTGAATCGGAAACTCTGGGCGTGGGACCCAGCAATTGGTCATTCATCTAACTTTCCAGGTGATTCTGATGTCTGCTAGGACTTGAGAACCACTGCAGCAGTTCACTCTTTCAATGTCCCTTCCAGCTCTGAAATTCTGTTACTCTAAAGAAATGATAATAACATGGTTTCTGTATCTTCTTTACTAGGTTATAGTAGGAAGACTAATGTATGTAAAAGTTATTTTTGATGTCTCTGCTACTCCTTTGGCTATTACACATGAATGTAAGGATTTTGATTCTCTGGATTGGGTAGTACTAATATAACTTTAGAATTTGTTCTTCCCGTATTTTAGTATACTCCTCTAACTTCCTTTCACTTCCTGTGACTAAAAACATTCTGTCAACGAAAAGTCGGAACATACTCTTTTACTTTGTCATCCTGAGTTTGTCTTCAGCATCTTGATTTTGTATTCTAGTTCCATAATTTTTTCAAAGATTTCTTTATGGAGTAGTAGTTAAGAGAGTAGATATTGGGATGTAGATAGGCCTGGGTTCCAATTCTGACTCCATCATTTAATAGTTTTATAATGTTGAGGAAGTTATTTGAACTTCTTAGTGTCATAATTTCCTTGGCTGCGAAATGAGAGTAATAGTACCTACCTCATGTGGTTATATCTGATTTAAAGGAGATATTACATATAAGGCAGGTAGCAGAGTGCCTGGCATTCGGTATATGTTTGTTATTATTCTTAATCTTTGTCTTATTTTTTTGCCTTTATTCTCTACTCACACCTAAATCATTTTCTTTAACTCTGTATTATTGTTGAACACTTAATATTTCCTATTCCCAGATATATCTTATTCCCACTTATTTTTCAGTTTGTGAGGTTGGATCCAAATATGAAGACATGTATAAGAATGATCTTTGTGAAAATAGTTACTAATACTAAAATCTGCATGTTTAATATCCATTTTCTGCTTTGGCTGCACTGTGTAGAGTGTGCTGTCTGGAAGGTAGATGTTTGCTTACTATTTCACTTATGCCTCTCCAGGCTGTTTGGTTCTTTCTGTCATGTGTTCATTTCTTTTCTATAAGAAAAGACAGACCCATGGCTATCTTAATATTGATTGATTATTTTCTCTTTCATAGAAAGAGGCCTCAAAATAAGATGAAAAAGTCTCCTGTGGGTAGCTGGCGTTCCTTTTTCAACTTGGGGAAATCATCATCTGTTTCTAAACGAAAGCTGCAGCGGAATGAGAGTGAGCCTTCAGAGATGAAAGCCATGGCTCTGAAAGGTGAATGCCTGGGAGATTCTCACTTCTGCTGCTGTCATGATGGTCTTTGGTTGCTCTGGGCACATTCTTCACATATTGTTATGATCCGCTTCCGTAACATGTTCACAGTTGTGTCACACATATGGAGTGTCTTTTTTCACCAATTCTTTATTCCTAAACCGAAAAGTAATATTATATAAATGATATATAAATATGTAGAAGTATGCAATTTCTTTTCTTAAGGAAACTCTATATATAGTGTAAATGTGATTAAATTCCCATATACCTTGTATATTGTTGTAAATAAATACTGCTATGGTATCTAAATTTATCGATCTGTATTTTTACAGATCTAAAAAAATTTCAAAACTGTGTTTCAACATACCTTTCAAGTTTATAACTCTTTTAACTAAAGAAGGTATTATTTATTAGGAGTCTCATTAATAGAGTATTTTATTAGATCGAATAAATCTATTACTGTTGAAAAACTGCTCTTTTAAAAATCATTTAAAAGCCATGTTCTATTGATAGTAACAACTTCTGAATCTAGGAAGGATAGTAGTACTTTCTTCTTAGGTAGTGTTTGAGGTGTAATGTTCAATTCATTTAATTCGTCATTCAGTTTGCAATCATGTAGAGCATGTGCTAACTATTTTGATAGCAGTCTCTGCAGATAGAAAATTAAGGTAGTCTGCCTTCCAAGTCAAATTGGGAAGTCATACGTGTAAGAAAGTGAATTATTAGCACAGAATCATAGTTATTGAAATAGTGGTTTAGGCTAGGTACAGTGGCTTACACTTGTAATCCCAACATTTTGGGAGGCCAAGGCGGGAAGATCGCTTGAAGCCAGGAGTTCAAGACCAGCCTGGGCAACAAAGTGAGACGTTGCATCTACAAAAAAAAAAAAAAAGATAAATTGCAAATAAGCGAGGCTTGATGGCACACACCTATAGTCTCAGCTACTCTAGAGGCTGAGGTAGGAGGATTGCTTGAGCCCAGGAGGTTGAGGCTGCGGTGAGCTATGGTTGTGCCATTGTACTCCAGCCTGGGTGACAAAGTGAGACATTGTCTCTTAAAAAATAAAAGAAATAGTTACATGAGATAGTTATAGTAGGAATTGTCAACTCTTGTAGAGGAGGGGCTAGTGATTAGAAAATACAGCCTTTGATATGGGTTGTCAAGGAGAAGTAGGGATTCACCTAACTGACAAGGGACTAAGAATGGTATTTCAAGAGATGGGAGCAGAGTGAAAAGAAGCCAGCTGAGGGCTGAATTTTGGAGAGAAGCAATGTTTAAAGGTGGGAAAGGAAGAGCTGTCATGAGAGGAGAGTAAGAAGAAATGATTATAAAGGTAGGCAGAGAAAAAAAGATGCATGCTATCCTTAGCAGGGGAAGAGGGGGTTAAAAAGAAAGCATTCATAGTGCTGCCAGGGGGTTAAAGAGGACGAAGATATTTAGCGAATAAGATTCACATATGTACGTAAAGTTACCTGTGTTCATATCCCAGAGTTCCCGTAACGAATTACCACAAGTCGAGTGGTAAAAAATAAACATTCTTTTTTTTCCGTCGTGGCTCTGGAAGCTCAAAGTCTGAAATCAAGGTATCAGCAGGGCTGTGTTCTCTCCAAAGGCTCCAGGGAAAAATCCTTCCTTGCTTTTCCCAGCTCCTGGTGGCTCCTGGCATTCCTTGACGTGTGGCAACATCCCTCCAATCTCTGCCTCCATGTCCACATGGCCATCTCTGTGTCTGTGTGTTCTTACAGGGACGCCCGTCGTTGGGTGTAAGGTCCACTCTACCTCCGGTATGATGTCATCTCAAGATATCATATTGGTCTTTACGAAATGTGAAAGAAAGCAGCATCTTAGTTAATCTCTGTGCTCAAATTCATAATCCTTTAGAAAAGAGATTTTTCACACGGGAAACCATTTAAGAACAGTGTCACACGCTATATAATAGAATACTAAATTGCTGTCGAAATGTACAGCTAATCACTCTCAGAAGTTTAAATGTATCAAGGAAAACACTGATCCCGTTAACCACATATGTAACAAATAATAAATCTTCACGCTATTTGTTTTTTATTCTTCAGGTGGCAGGGCAGAAGGAACCCTCCGCTCAGCTAAAAGCGAGGAGTCTCTTACCTCTCTCCATGCAGTTGACGGTAAGACTGAAAGCTTCAGTCATTTCAGTCTATAATGTATTGCATGAAAGAATACTGCAGTTGAGTTTGTTTTTATATACCTGTGCTTAATAAGTAGGCTCTTCATTTCCTAGGAATACTAGTATCTATTTAGTATTATTCAGATTAAAATTCATTGATGCTTCCACGTGGTAGCAGTCTTTAATCTTTTCATTTTTGGCATGACTGCTATTCAGTTTACATAAAAATAGCTGAAATATTTCAAGTTAGCCATTTATATTTATTAATGTCTAGTGAAAACTTGTGTTATTACTATTTCCTTTAAATTTTACAATGGGAGCATAATTTTATAAAGTGTATAATTAAGCAGTTTTGATATTTAGACCAGTAGTCTTTTGTCTTGCAAATGGCTTAACCTGGTCTTAAATTTCATAGATTGGATTGATTACATGTGGTCCTCATTTACAAGGATAATTAGTACTTGGAGAAGGCAACTTAAGATAAATCTTTGGCCAGACGTGGTGGCTCACGCCTGTAGTCCCAGCACTTTGGGAGGCTGAGATGGGTGGATCACCTGAGGTCAGAAGTTCCACACCAGCCTGGCCAATGTGGCGAAACCCCATCTCTACTAAAAGTACAAAAGTTAGCTGGGCATGGTGGCAGGCACCTGTAATCCCAGCTACTTGGGAGGCTTAGGCAGGAGAATCGCCTGAACCCAGGAGGCGGAGGTTGCAGTGAGTCTAGATTGCACCACTGCACTCTAGCCTGGGTGACAAGAGTGAAACTCTGTCTCAAAAAAAAAGAAAATCTTTTTAAAATAGGGACTACAATTTCATGGTTAAGGGTGAAAAGAGGTTTGACTGCAGTGTAACTTAAAAAACAAAACTAAAAAATTGTGCAAATAAGTTTATTTTCTCTCTTATTTAGCTAAAGTTAGATTATGGTTATATCTATGCACTAATTTTTAGAATAAAGAATTAAATGTCAATTTGGAAGAAGCTTTTTTTTTTTAATAGAACTGTAATAGCATAATAGGACATTCTTCATTTATTTGAATTGAGTTTTGCCATTGCAGCAGAATTATAAAGAAAGTCCTTTTAAAAAAACTAACCAGCCGGGCACAGTGGCTCACGCCTATAATCCCAGCACTTTGGGAGGCCGAGGTGGGCGGATCTCGAGGTCAAGAGATCGAGATCATCCTGGCCAACATGGTGAAACCCTGTCTCTACTAAAAGTACAAAAATTAGCTGGGCGTGGTGGTGCTCGCCTGTAGTCCCAGCTACTGGGGAGGCTGAGGCAGGAGAATTGCTTGAACCCAGGAGGTGGAGGTTGCAGTGAGCCGAGATTGTGCCACTGCACTCCAGCCTGGCGACAGAGCAAGACTCTGTCTGAAAAAAAAAAAAAAAAAAAAAACAACAAACAGGAGCTACATTGATTTCCAAAGGGCTTTTCTTAATCCAGTGATACTCAAGAACAAGTGAAATCTTGCTCTTTTGAAATATCCTGAAGTATCATCATCTTGGTCAGCTTTCTCATCTTCAATTAATAACTCTTCTAACTGCCAGATCCTCACTTATCAATGGCTTTGCTTTTGATTCCAGAAGTTCTTCCCCATCACTTTATCCGAGTGTCTGACATCATGTGAATTTTCCAAGATTTTCAATTAAACTAGTCAAGATAACTTAGAAAAACAATGCAGCAAGCTAGGTAGATACTAGTGTTAAGCAGAAGATGTTTGTAAGGAATTAATTTTATGGGTAATCAGTACATTTGTGAATACATATATATATTTTAGACAGAATCTTGCTTTGTCGCCCAGGTTAGAGTGCAGTGGCACAATTTTGGCTCACTGCAACCTCCAACACCTGGTTTAAGTGATTATCTTGCCCAGCCTCCTGAATAGCTGGGACTACAGGCATGCGCCACCATGCCCAGCTAACTTTTATATTTTTAGTAGATACGGGGTTTCGCCATTTGGGCCAGGCTAGTCTCGAACTCCTGACCTCAGGTGATCTGCCTGCCTCAGCTTCCCAAAGTGCTGGGATTACAGGCATGAGCCACTGTGCCCGACCAATATATTTATATTTATTAAGATAGTTTCTGCCTCTTTAAATTACTTTTTAACTATGGCAATTAAAATAATCCTAATAGAATAGTTTCTTTTTTTACCAGTTTGATATTTAGCAACATCGTAAAATTATGTAATACTCTCTGCCACTCTTGAGGACTCTGCTTGGGAAACTTAAAGCCTATTAAGGGAAAAAAAAATGAGGTTCTTGTTTAGTATCTGAAAGGAATTTTTTACTAAATATATGTAAATACTTTATGGGATTGTGAAGATTTTTTCATTGAGAAGTTCAGTTTATTTAGAAATTTGAATATTATAAGGATGTTTCCCCACAAAAAAAAAAAAAATCCATTTTGCTATTATAGATTCAAAACGCCACTCAAAGTGATTAATTCCTCCTCATAAGTCATATGAGGGCCAGTGATAAAATAAGACACAAAGAAATGAAAAGCTTGCCCAAAGTCACACCAAGAATCAGTGTTGGATTAGTAATAGAATCCAAGCATTCTGAGTTATTTTTCCTATCCAGACCATGAAATACTGCATTCACCCTCTGATTCTATCACGTGTTCGCTATGTAGCATTTGGTTTGGGAGTTCTATTATCTCAAGTTTAAATGATCTGTGTGCCCTGAAAGAATTTTCAGAAAGAAAATGAGAAGTAACACTTCCTTCACCTAGACAGTAAGTTACTGCTGTGCTGAGTAGGTGACTTACCCCAGCATTGTGTATCTAGGATGTTCACACTTTGACATTGTTACTCATTTTTTCCAGGTGATTCTAAGCTCTTCCGACCCAGAAGACCCAGATCTTCCAGTGACGCACTGTCTGCCTCTTTTAATGGAGAAATGCTGGGGAACCGCTGTAACTCCTATGATAATCTGCCTCATGACAATGAGAGTGAGGAGGAAGGAGGGCTGCTTCATATCCCAGCCCTTATGTCTCCTCATTCAGCTGAGGATGTTGACTTGAGCCCACCAGACATTGGAGTAGCCAGCCTGGATTTTGATCCAATGTCATTTCAATGTAGTCCTCCCAAGGCCGAATCAGAATGTCTGGAGAGTGGTGCTTCCTTTTTAGATTCACCAGGATACTCCAAGGATAAAACAAGTGCCAATAAAAAGGATGCAGAAACAAGTGGTAGCCAATGTCAGACTCCAGGAAGCACAGCAAGCTCTGAACCTGTCTCTCCTCTTCAGGAGAAACTGAGTCCATTCTTTACCCTGGACTTGAGCCCAACTGAAGAGAAATCATCTAAGCCATCCTCCTTTACGGAAAAGGTCGTCTATGCTTTCTCTCCGAAGATAGGACGGAAATTAAGCAAATCACCTTCTATGAACATATCTGAGCCAATTTCAGTGACCCTACCACCACGGGTGTCCGAAGTCATTGGTACAGTCTCAAATACCACAGCTCAGAATGCATCATCTTCAGCCTGGGACACATGCATTGAAGAAAGGGATGCCACAAATAGATCCCCCACCCAGATAGTAAAGATGAAAACAAATGAGACAGATGCCCAAGAAGGATGTGAATCTGAAGTCCAGCCCCTGGACCAGGTGGCTGCTGAAGAAGTAGAGTTACCAGGGAAAGAGGATCAGTCTGTCTCAAGCAGTCAGAGTAAGGCTGTAGCTTCTGGACAGACTCAGACAGGTACCGTTTGTTTTCCTCCATTCTTTCTTTAAGTTAAGAGGGATCTGCAATCCTGTGTGCCATCTGTGCCTTTTAGGAGAGAAATTTGTCCACAGCTAGCCTTTAATCAAAGAGAATGCTTTTCTGGGTGGTGCTGATGGCTCAAAGCCCTAAATTAAAAGCAGTCAAACAAAACTCCCCAAAAGGGCCAATGGTCCTGCTTCAAATCTTCACAAAAGCCCCCTTATCTCTTTGGACAGTGAGAATTCGTGGATAATTTTTGCACAACTGCGTAGCTCTTGATTCTGTTTTCTCTTCTAATAAAATATCTTTATTGTAGCCTTCCAAGTTAACAAGCCAGCCTACACCATCAAATGTAAAAACTGTTCATAATAACAGTCTGCAAGCACTTGAAGCTTGTTTTCTAAGCAATCTTTTCTGAGCCAGGTGAGGGATCTGCTTTTTTCCCCCCATCTCTGTAGCAATTCAAGAAGAGATTGCGGTCTTTATACATGGTTTGTTTTAGTTTTCCTTCTGCACCAGATGTGTTTTCTACAGCATTTGCATGTGGGATAGAAGATCATGGATTGCCATTTTGAAATATGGAAGGCACCTATTTTTTAGTGATCACATGGGGAGTGTTTGGCTTTCCATTTAGGATAACGTAAGCTACCTTTTCACTCTCATTTTTTTTCCCAATTTCCCACTAGGAGCAGTTACCCATGACCCCCCTCAGGATTCCGTTCCTGTCAGTTCAGTCTCTCTTATCCCACCACCACCGCCTCCGAAAAATGTTGCCCGAATGTTGGCGCTAGCATTAGCTGAGTCCGCACAGCAAGCCTCAACTCAGTCATTGAAGAGACCAGGGACCTCTCAGGCTGGGTATACAAATTATGGAGATATAGCGGTGGCTACAACTGAAGATAATCTGCCCAGTTCTTACTCTGCAGTTGCTCTAGATAAGGCCTATTTTCAAACCGATCGACCAGCAGAGCAGTTTCACCTCCAGAATAACGCACCAGGAAACTGTGACCATCCTCTACCAGAGACAACAGCTGTTGGGGATCCTACCCATTCCAACACAACTGAATCTGGGGAGCAATATCACCAAGTAGACTTAACAGGGAATCAGCCACATCAAACATATTTATCTGGGGACCCAGAAAAGGCCAGAATTACTTCAGTTCCCTTAGACTCAGAGAAGTCGGATGATCTTATAAGTTTCCCTGAAGACCAGTCTGGGAAGAACAGTATGCCAGCTGTCTCCTTCTTGGATCAGGACCAGTCTCCACCCCGTTTCTACAGTGGAGATCACCCTCCTTCTTATCTTGGTGCAAGTGTGGATAAACCCCATCACCCTTTAGAATTTGCAGACAAATCTCCCACGCCTCCTAATTTACCTAGGGATAAAATCTTCCTTCCTTCTGGGTCCCTTGCAGACAAATCACCCACACCTCCTAATTTACCTAGGGATAAAATCTATCCTTCTGGGTCCCCCGAAGAGAATACCAGCACAGCCACCATGACGTACATGACAACTACTCCAGCAACAGCCCAAATGAGCACCAAGGAAGTCAGCTGGGATGTGGCTGAACAACCCACCACTGCTGATTTTGCTGCTGCCACCCTTCAGCGCACACACAGAACTAATCGTCCCCTTCCCCCTCCACCTTCCCAGAGATCTGCAGAGCAGCCACCAGTTGTGGGGCAGGTACAAGCAGCAACCAATATAGGATTAAATAATTCCCACAAGGTAAGAAGGGGAAGATATCAGTGAGATGAAATATACTATTACCAAAGGTATGTCACTTTTCAGCAGGGTGTGTTGTTACCTTTGAGTCAGACACAACAATTGCTTTTAAGCCCTATGGCTGGTTTCCATGAAATAATTCCCATTTGAGGTTGGAGCCTGCCGTTACCTTGATGCTGGCTTTTCCCGAGAAAAGGGAGTAGCTCCTCCATGACTATAGCTTAACTGTACCTGCTCCCTTTTCTTCTAAAGTGTCTTGGTAGTTTATTCCTAGTAACACAATAAACTAGTAAAACACTAGTTTATTCCTAGTAACACTTAGTAAGACAAAGTGGGCTTTAAGGTTGTGAGTTTTTTTTTTTTTTTTTTTTATTCCAACTCCATCGCTGACTCATTGTGACTTTGGGCAAGTCATTTACCTACCCTCTGCCAATTATTCACAGTTACACAATGAAAATACTTCATTCTCAAAACATCCGTAGGACTGTCTGCCTTGCAGACTTTTTGCAAGTGTAAGAGATTATAGTACCTTGGGATTTTTGTTACTTTCCTAGCATCCACCAGCAGTTTGTCCCATAGTCAGGCACCTGCTTCAGTGAGAGAATGTAGTATACAGAATGCTAAGGTTTCTTCCTGAATTTCCTCATATTTTAAGAAGGGCCACAGGTTGTTTTTCTTAGTCATCTTGAACTATTAATAGGACCTCAGATTTTAGACCTTAGTGGAGGATGCTGTGTTTACTGCTTCTCAAGGATAGCATGTTTTCAGTATGAGGATTATCTTTGGCCAGACTAAGGTGGAATCAAAGGTAGGGGAGAGGCAGTAGCCTCTGATTTGAATATTGCCTTTCCCTATTTTTGAAGGCCTAAAGCTGCTCACTGTGTACAACTGTGAATTTCAAAAGTCTCTCCAGATGATAGAATTAACTCTTAATTTAACAAAATGTCCTTGGTGTTGAGACTGAGCTAGACTAAGAGACCGGGTATGTATTTTTAAGCTCTACAGTATTACTTGACTAAACCTCTCTTGGTTTGTATATTAAAATCATGCCATAGGCCACCTCGCCTCGCATTTAAAACCTCTCATAAATTAGAAAACTTTGAATGGTTCTCCAGAGAGAATACTATATTTATACAAAATAGCAGCACCAGCCTTCTTTTCCTATCAGTGGGTACAGATTCATTGCAACCACATGGCTTGGGAAAGTTCAAGTTGCTACCCAACCAGCCTCAATTTGTGAGTTACAAATTTAATAGTACTTGATTCATAGACGGAACAAAAAATAGACGCATAGTATTATGGTCTTTCAATAGGTTCAAGGAGCAGTTCCAGTTCCAGAGAGGCCACCTGAACCTCGAGCCGTGGATGACCCTGGGTCTGCCTTCATCAGTGACAGTGGTGCAGCTGCTGCTCAGTGTCCCATGGCTACAGCTGTCCAGCCAGGCCTGCCTGAGAAAGTGCGGGATGGTGCCCGGGCCCCGCTGCTGCACCTGCGTGCCGAGTCTGTCCCTGCACATCCCTGTGGCTTTCCTACACCACTGCCCCCCACCAGGACGATGGAGAGTAAGATGGCTGCTGCCATACATTCCAGCAGTGCAGATGCCACCAGCAGTTCAAATTATCATTCCTTTGTCACTGCTTCATCCGCCTCTGTGGATGATGCATTGCCTTTACCACTTCCTGTCCCACAACCTAAGCATGCTTCTCAGAAAACAGTTTACTCCTCCTTTGCTAGGCCCGATGTCACCACTGAACCCTTTGGTCCAGAAAACTGTTTGCATTTCAGTATGACTCCAAACTGCCAGTACCGTCCCCAGAGTGTACCTCCACATCACAGTAAATTGGAGCAGCACCAAGTGTATGGTGCCAGGTCAGAGCCACCAGCCTCCATGGGTCTTCGTTATAACACATATGTGGCCCCAGGAAGAAACGCATCTGGACACCATTCCAAGCCATGCAGCCGGATCGAGTATGTGTCGTCTTTGAGCTCCTCTGTTAGGAATACCTGTTACCCTGAAGACATTCCACCATACCCTACCATCCGGAGAGTGCAGTCTCTCCATGCTCCGCCGTCTTCCATGATTCGCTCTGTTCCCATTTCACGGACAGAAGTTCCCCCAGATGATGAGCCAGCCTACTGCCCAAGACCCCTGTACCAATATAAGCCATATCAGTCCTCCCAGGCCCGCTCCGATTATCACGTCACTCAGCTGCAGCCTTACTTTGAGAATGGCCGGGTCCACTACAGGTATAGCCCATATTCCAGTTCTTCTAGTTCCTATTACAGTCCAGATGGGGCCCTGTGTGATGTGGATGCTTATGGCACAGTCCAGTTGAGACCCCTTCACCGCCTTCCCAATCGAGACTTTGCTTTCTACAATCCTAGGCTGCAAGGAAAGAACTTGTACAGTTATGCTGGTTTGCCTCCACGTCCCCGGGCCAACGTGACTGGCTATTTCTCTCCCAACGACCATAATGTAGTCAACATGCCTCCGGCGGCTGATGTGAAGCACACCTACACCTCATGGGATCTTGAGGACATGGAAAAATACCGCATGCAGTCCATCCGGAGAGAGAGCCGTGCTCGGCAGAAGGTGAAAGGGCCTGTCATGTCCCAGTATGATAACATGACCCCGGCCGTGCAGGACGACTTGGGTGGGATCTATGTCATCCATCTGCGTAGTAAATCAGATCCTGGGAAAACTGGACTTCTGTCAGTGGCAGAAGGAAAGGAAGGCCGCCATGCAGCCAAGGCCATCAGTCCCGAGGGAGAGGACCGCTTCTACAGGAGGCATCCCGAGGCAGAGATGGACAGAGCCCACCACCACGGAGGCCATGGTAGCACGCAGCCGGAGAAGCCATCCCTGCCGCAGAAGCAGAGCAGCCTGAGGAGCAGGAAGCTTCCTGACATGGGCTGCAGTCTCCCTGAGCACAGGGCGCACCAGGAAGCAAGCCATAGGCAGTTCTGTGAGTCAAAGAATGGGCCCCCTTATCCCCAGGGAGCTGGCCAGTTAGATTATGGGTCCAAAGGGATTCCAGACACTTCTGAGCCAGTCAGCTACCATAACTCTGGAGTGAAATATGCTGCATCCGGGCAAGAATCTTTAAGACTGAACCACAAAGAGGTGAGGCTCTCCAAAGAGATGGAGCGACCTTGGGCTAGGCAGCCTTCTGCCCCAGAGAAACACTCCAGAGACTGCTACAAGGAGGAAGAACACCTCACTCAGTCAATGGTCCCACCCCCTAAACCAGAGAGGAGTCATAGCCTCAAACTCCATCACACCCAGAACGTGGAGAGGGACCCCAGTGTGCTGTACCAATACCAACCGCACGGCAAGCGCCAGAGCAGCGTGGCTGTTGTGTCTCAGTATGATAACCTGGAAGATTACCACCCCCTGCCTCAGCACCAGCGGGGAGGCTTTGCAGGGGGCGGCATGGGGACGTATGTGCCCCCCGGCTTTCCCCATCCGCAGAGCAGGACCTATGCTACAGCTTTGGGTCAAGGGGCCTTCCTGCCTACAGAGTGGTCTTTGCAGCATCCTGAAACACAGATCCATGCAGAATGAGCCCTGGAGCAATAGAGTTGAAGCAGCCTCTGCTGGACAGTGGACTGTTCTATTTTTTTCAATAACCAAAAAGATTAAAAAACAAAAAACAAAAAATACTATAAAACCCCTGGCCACATTTAAAAAAAGATAATAAAAGTAAACACATCACCATCTTTTTCCCCTTCCCTGCTTCATTACCACCTCTTCCATCTATAGACTTTGTCATTTTTGTCTTTAGAAAAGATCCGAAGGATGGTACAACCCCGTGCTGAAACCCAGTAGAGAAACCTGTCGCAGGACACAGATCTAGGGCTAGCTTGAAAGAGCCTGAGGACTGCCTTTCACTGAATTCGAATTCAGCGTTGTCCTTTCTTCTTAGTATTTGCTGCGTAATTGAGAGCAGCTCACACCGATGTCCTGGTAGCCTTCTGCATTCCCTGTTGTCTTCCTGCTTCTCCATCAGTAGCTGCACAACTTTCCCAGATTGACACACTCTTCTCACTTCACTCGCCCCATCTGAGAAGGAGCTTGTGTTCAGTTAGAGTCGTCGAAAAATCCCTGATCCTTCAAGATCAGTCAGTCAGACAGCAACATTATAATTAAAAATAAGAAATTAAGACTTTAAATTAAACATTTGGTAGAGTCATCATAAAACACCAGACCACTTAGACTCAGGCTGAACCATACTTTTTCTATTCTTATTTTCCATCCTTGTTCCTCACGGCTCAATGAATGGGCTCATATCATGACAGAAGGGATTTTTAAAAGTTAGTATTTAAGGAAACTTCTTAGGTGGAAGATAGTAAAGTTCTTATTGTCAGTGAACTTTGTTAGCACCAGAAAACTCTTATTGATGCTTTTAATGCATTGCCTGCCTTCAGGTTTTCTTCTTACCCCACCCCTCAATAATGTTTGGTGAATTGTAATTCTAGTAAAACATGTCATACCATTGGTTTTCCTAAATTATCAGCTTTCATTAAAAAAGCCCAGCATGGTTTGACTGGATAGACACACATATTATGAATATAAATTTCCGTGTTTGTTTCTGTTTCTAAACCTGAGTACAGGATCCCTGGGAATTTAAGTAGCTACAAATTATCTATTATTAGACTGCAAGTTCCTGCAATAACGGCTTAGTACACAGCCCCATTTCATCAGTGGAGTTCTGGGCAGTTATCATTGCTGTCCTAAGCCATTACTGTCATTTGCTTACTCTGTACTTGTGTGGTCACAGTCGTGTTGTAATTACCATCTACACCAGCATTTCAGGTATAGCTCTTTATAACTCTGGAGACATGTTAAACATGTTTAACACCCGCAGCTTTTGAAAGTTGCATTCCTTATTAGAGTAGGAACTCTCTAGCCCAACTCCATTCTATGTTCTCAGCTCCCTCCACCCCACAAAATACATCAGACTAGCAAGGCAGTCCTATGTTTACAAAATGAGTTTAGATTGTCATTTCATTCCATAACTCTTAATAATACTCAAGTTTTATACATTCACATATTTTAAATGCTCAGTCTGTAGAAGACACTAGGAGAATTGCATTCCATTTATTGGATGGTTGCTGCTCTGGCTTTTTAGAACTTGAAATTTTTATTTAGAGCAGAGGAGGAAATCTTTTAAGAGGCTAAAATCATGCTGCTATTATTGCTGTGAAATTGTATAAAGATTAGGATTCATGCCAGTTTTTATTTTAAAAAATAATGTGCATTTTAAGGGTTTATATTTAGAAAAAGAAATAAAATGTTTTAAGAACAACACATTGATATGTGGGAATATTCTATAAGGTTTTCTTTTGTTCCCTTAGAATTCACTGGAGGGATGCAGTAAAAACCGTAGTAGAAACCTTGAAACTCCCATATGTGAAAAGGTCTGGAAATTGAGGCCTCTACATTAAAAGTGCAGACCCAACTGGTATGTAGTCAAAGTGCTAGGAAACTTGTTAGGATACTTCCCTTTGGCACAAAAACACCCTGGGTGCTACATACAGGAGTTTGACCTTTGGTGAATATGTGGCACTAATTTTTTTTTACCTTAATCGTATTTTTGTCAAATAGGCAACCCATTGCCCCTTGGAGACCACACCAGCCCTGTAAGTTCTCACCAGCAGCATGGAGGTTAGGAAGAGGGGCTGCTGTGACCAGGAGATACACATGGCTTCAGTAACTGAGAGCCTGAAGGAAGTAACCCAGGGAGTCCGGTCCAGTTGTAATATTTGTGGATTTGTTGTTGCACACATTGTTTAGTCCTGAAACTAAAGCCTTTTTTATAAATAGTAGGGTTAATTCCTCAAAGCAATTTCTTTATTCATAAATGTCCTATGGGTTTAGAAATATCAGGTAAATATTTCGAATATAGAATGATGATTGCAATTACTGTTATAAGCGTGAAACACAAACTTTAGATCAAATCTAGAGTTACTTCATTTAATGCATGCTAGCAGCAGCCTTAACTTTGGATTCAGTTATTTGAGAGACTTTTCCAGCATCTTTCCCTTTCTAACGTTGTGGGGTGGAAATCGGACGGCAAATCACTGTGAGCCGGATACCTCAGCACAGTCCACCGTGTGTGGCTTCACAAATAGAGTAACTGAATGTTATTACTTTCCAATTTTGACACGGAGCATTATGATCAAGGAAGTGGAGCTGCCTTATACATTAAACCCATAATTTAATCCTGTTGACATTTTCAGAGCCCTGCCTCCAGATTTTATCTTTTTGGCAAAATTCTGATTCCACAGTTTGGTCTGATTGAAATAAATATTCCCTGGACGTCTGGCTAAAAAATTTGCTAACAATCCCAGAGGTGCCATTTTCTTACTAATAAATTTCATCTGAGCCTTATTTCTTACTATATTCAATTTCCTTTCAAACATACAAGTCCCTGGGTAGGGCCTGCACGTTTCTTACAATGGCAAAGCATTTTTTAAAATTTAGGGTCAGGTTGAAAAATTCTAGGACTAATTCTGTAGAGAGGAGGGACTGTTACTAATGTGAGTGGGGACAGAGGAGTAGGTTACCACATTTGGAGCAGTAATAGACGCAAACGATGTAAATTTGAAATTTGCCCCTTTAGTTAAAGAAGGAGCCTGCAAAGTTCATTTCTCTGTTTTCAGCCCTGTCAGTCACCCATTTAGTATGTTGGCAAAGTATTGCTTGAGCAGAATGTGTAAGAAAGTAATAATGACAGTAAAAGTATGTCAGAGAGTTACTTCTGCCACATGGTTAGAGGCATGTGATTTTCAGCACTGTGTGTTACAGAAATGTCAGGAATGGTGTATTATAACGTGTGCAAGATAATGTCAGTGTGCACAGAGGGTTTTTCCTTATCTGATTAGTACTGTTAATGTTCAAAGAATAAAAATGGTTTTACAGTTTAGATTCTGAATAGCAAAACCTGATTTTTCAACCATGACCTGCATGAGAGAAGCATCCTAGGAAGTCTTAGATCATACTTTTGAGTTTTTAATTTTAATTTATATAGTGTTTTTTTATGTCTTAATATTTTTGTGAACTGGTGTAAATTGTTAATGCATATAAGCTTGTGTATTTTTGTAAATAGTTTTGTGATTTATTTCTTGCCCCATATGTAAATATTTAGAGTCTCATTTCTTGCAAACTTATTTGAAGCTGAGTTGTGGGTTTGGGTTTTGTTTGTTTCTTTGGTTGTGGGGTGGGGTGGGGGGTGGCAGGGGAGGGAAGAGGGATTTTTTGTACCTGGAGATGGAGATACCTTGTGGTTTAAAGCAAATGTCCCACTGAAAGCGATTCGAATATCAACAGAATTATTTCAGGTTAAAACAGACTGCTTTGTGTATGTGTTTCCTTTTTGACCTAATGTGAATTATAATGAAATAGTGGGGGTAATTGATTTGGGGAATTAGGACCAAAGGACACATGTTTTTATGACACATCCTATTATGCCCAGTGGTACATTATTTGAGGAAAGGGGTTAAGTGTCTCCTGTTGTTATCTATTTGGCACCTTTTGCCGCCTGGCCACGTTTCCCCCAAGTCAAACACTGTTCCCTGTAGAGTGGTGGAGGCCTCTTGATCCGTCCTGGAGAGTCTGGGCTGACTTGCTGCTTCCTGCTCCTGAGGGAGTCCGCGCTCTGCTCTTGCAGCCTGGTTCCCAAGTGTGCACTTCTCAGGAAACTGAATCAGCTTGTCTCAGGATCCTTCAAAGGGAATTCTGAATAAAACCATTTTTTACAGATTCCAAGGACACATCTTGGACATCCTGTTTTCTCTTAAGGGTGAAATGACCATGAAATAATCATGCCCCAGATGAGGCCACCTGCTCGCAGCAAACCCAGATCCAGTGTCAGTGAGACAGTGGCTGTAGATGTGAACCAAGTACTGCAAGTGACCCAGCTGCCCAGCAGGGCTCCAGAGTTTCTTCTGCTGCCACAGTTGTCAAAATAAATACTTAAGTATCAACCAGGACTTGAAGGTGAGGCGCGGAGGACCCTCAGTATTCAGCTCTTGAATATTGGTTTTCCTACTGAGAGTCAAATTGCAAATCATTCTTCATTTTAAGGTGTTAGGCCCTGTTTTTTTTTCTTGCCAGCAATAGGGAAAGTTGTCTGTTTATTCCAGATGGCCCTAGTAAGTCAACCGTCTTTTCTGTGCCTGCATAGCATGCTCCAGACCTCAGCAAAGATACAACATCTGCTTCAGTAAGCATCCTCAGATCTGAATAAGTGTTCCCTTGGAAACTGCTCAGATGGGATGAAAGGAAAGATACAACCACAGCTCCACTGGGTCTTCTCAATTTTCAGGACTCTGCTTTTCATGCTAACTATTTCGTCACCAAACTTATTTTACACTGACAAAAATACGGTACCTACCTCTTAAAATGTGTATCATTGAGGAATCAGTAACACATACATTCGTGGTGGTTGAGATTTTAGTTGTGGTTGTACAGGAAGAGGCACATTTTAAAGTAACACTGACTCCCCATCCAGTAAAACCTTGGGCATCTGGAAACACCAGAAATAAGATATTTTAGTTGGTCATGTTTTTCATACAGTTGATAGTGCACCTCTGAAAAAGTATAAGGTTTAATTTTATTTTAGACCTTTAATCAAAATACTTCCAGAATATATTTCCAACCACAAATGTTGCTGCCAGTGTAGTCTCATCACGTGTGTCAATAGATGACCGCACCACACACAACTTAGGGATATCCTCAGGGCACTGAGAGAAGATTTGCGTTTACACCAAGTGGTTTAACACCAGTTCTTTTTATATTTTTGTACCCCTTTTTTTCAGTTTTGTATGTCTTTGCTGCTGTCACTTTTTGTTACTGTCTAGGAACTACCTATAAACCTTCTTCCTTTTTCTCTTTGTAATTCTAATGTGGGGAGCAAAAGTAGTTCTGAACTGGAGTCCTGAAAGGTTATCCTGAATCGTGTGGCCTTTGCGTTGTCTATTTTTTGTTACTCCGAGGCTCTTGTTCTTTTCTCCTAGCAATGGGCTTGGATAGCTGAGTCTCAGAAAGATGTTTGTGTGTAAGATGCTCAGAAGGGAGAATGAAGCAAAAGCTGTAGGAGTTCACCCTGCATTTGACAGTCTGCGAGAAAGCGATGTGATTAGATGCAACAGCATTTCTGTTAACTGCAGAGCGTTTCTCCTCGCAGGAGAATGGTAGGCTCGAAGACAGTTTGAGCATCCACAATTAAGAAACCAGAATATCATGCAGACAAAACAGCGTCAGCTGTCACCAAGTCATTTGCAATTCGTGTTCTTAATTCTCTAAAACATTTTGAAAAGCATCCTAGATTTCTCAGCCACTAGTTATGTTTTAAGCTCAGCAAGTAGTTCTCAAACTTCAGAATCCATTTAGAACACCTGGAGAGCTAGTTAGGATTCTTCAGCAACCACCAGATGGTCTGATCCATTGCGTCTGGGATTGGATTTACAAATCTAGTTTTGGTACCCATGCCATGTACCTGGTACACATGGCTGAGAAATACAGATCTAGGCAGCGTATTTAATGTGCTTGCAGAGGGAGCCATCTCTTGTTCATTGAGGTTACCACCTTTTCCCGTTCACACTTTGGTTCCCCTTCACTTTGGTGACAGAAATGTGTCATTAATTTCTCTCTCCTCTTGGTATAAATATTAAGCCCCAGACTCATTTGTAACGATGGCATGCAAAAATTAAAACCAATTGAACTGAACAAACTATAGAAAATGCAGCGTTCTTTAAAAAGGAGGTAAAATACTGCTGACTGAATAATGCCTCCTATTATATGCTTATATTATATTGTTAAGACAACCTGAGACATTTGGTCTGGTTAGGGAAGTGTAGCTAATTCATACTTGCTTTTTGACAGCTAACTTTTTCAAATACTGCACTCTGGGTGTGGTGACTCATGCCTGTAATCCCAGCACTTTGGGAGGCCAAGGTGGGCGGATCACCTGAGATCAGGAGTTCAAGACCACTCTGGCCAACATGGTGAAACCCTGTCTGCTAAAAATACAAGAATTAGCTGGGTGTGGTGGCACACCTGTACTCCCAGCTACTTGGGAGGCTGAGGTAGGAGAGTTGCTTGAACCTGGGGGGCAGAGGCTGCAGTGAGCTGAGTTCGTGCCACTGCACTCCAGCCTGGGTGACAGAGGGAAACTCTGTCTCAAAAACAACAACAACAACAACAAATCAAATACCGCACTTATGGAAAACAAATAGCTCATAGGACCAAGTGATGTTCCTCCTTTTCTCACCAAAACTTTTACAAGAACTATCGGCATGTAATTAGCTTAAGTTTTTTCATAGTTCATCAATTCTGGGCAACAGTATAGCAATGTTTTTAACAGCAGTAACGAACTATGCTTACTCTAGTGCCAGTTGTTGTGAGCCTTTTGCATCTGTTAACTCATTTATTTCTCATAACCCATCAGTTTGTAGATGAAACCAAGGCATACAAAGGTTCAACGCTCTGCCCGGTGGCATCCAGTGAGTAATCCGTGTGGAGCTGAAAGTCACACCTGCACACACGGACTCAGAGCAGACTTTAGAGTTGGCTGGTTGACTCTGGACTGCTACTAACTCTAAAACGTCTACTGACCCACTGAACCCTCTAAAATTATTTCTAAAAGTCTGATGAAGCCATGACTTCCTGATCTCTAAAGTGGGAATAATAGTACTTATGAAGGGTTGCTGTGAGGATTCAATTAGATAATAGATGTTTGTACAGGGCTCAGCAGGAGAGCAAGTGCCAAAAGTTACCCAGAACTTTTACTTTGAAATACTGCAAGACCATGCCGTAATAAAAGGGAAGAGGGCTATATTATGCTGGTATCATTAAGCATTTAACCACTTTCAATTGTATCATTAAGAATTTATTAAGGGTCAACCTTTCTGAAAAAATAAACGGGAAGTTCTCCCATGGTTGGATCTCGCAGAAAGAGAGCCTTGGCAGTTAAAATGGGACTTCACAGGGAATCCTATAGCATGATGTAGTAGGGGAGAAGGTCCTTGCTTACCATGAAGTCTGAATAACGACCAAAAAATCTTGTGGGATTATTCAGTGGAAACCGTTATCCAGATAGCACTGGTTATGACTATTGAACTGTGTCTACATTTCAGAATAATGTCTAGTGCTAGGCTATCTATTCCATCTGTCAACTTTCCAGTTCAGGGAAGTGGTCTCAGGAACCTCTCTGAGCCTCACCTTCTCTGCTAGTGGTGGTGCCTTCTACGGGTATCGCTTTCTCGTATTGCCCTAGTTACTGATAGGCTCATTCAATACACGAGATGGCAGGAGTAGAAGCAACATGGTGAATTTCTGCAAAAGAAGTAATGGGGAGAACAGGCCTGGTATTTTACAAAACAGTTGCTAAAGAGAGATGGATTTGACTGGCTCTCCATTTCTGGATAGTAAAACTTGGTGAATAATGAAGTTTTGTTTTGTTTTTTGAGACAGAGTCTTGCTCTGTCACCCAGGCTGGAGTGCAGTGGCACAATCTCGGCTCATTGCAACCTCTGCCCCCAGGTTCAAGTGATTCTCCTGCCTCAGCATCCTAAGTAGCTGGGACTACAGGTGTGTACCACCACGCCTGGCTAACTTTTGTATTTTTAGTAGAGATGGGGTTTTGCCATGTCGGCCAGGCTGGTCTTGAACTCCTGACTTCAAGTGATCCGCCTGCCTCAGCCTCCCAAAGTGCTGGGATTACAGGTATGAGCCACTGGCCCTGGCCTCATTATTCTTAAACACATACATTTTCCTGGTTCAAGATCAGTTAAAGCAAAATGCATTTCCAGAGAAAAGAGCATAGCAATTGCGCTGATAGTAGCTAATATCATTAAAAATTTGTTGATCGATTATCATGTACCAGGCTATCCTAAGTAGTTTGCATATATTAATATTAACTCATTCTAACAATTATGTGAGGTAACATTTTTTCTTTTATTGCCACTTTACAGGTAAATCAAGCCTAGAAAGTTTTCAGTAATGTGCCTGAGTGTGTATCTCCGAGGTTAAGTGGGATTCAGGCCCAGGCTGTATGACCCCAGAGCCTGCAGTTTTTATTACTGTTTTACTGCATTGCCCGCTGTGTATCCTCAGAGATCATGAACCCCTAACGTAGTTGTGCCTGCGAGGCTAAGACACTGTGTTGTTGATTTGCAGGGAGTGCAACTCCTCCCATTAGTCAGGTAAGACTAGGGTTATGCTGAAGTAACAACCAAAATCTCAATGCCATAGACATAAAAAGAGGTATTTTTCCTGCTCAAGGCAAGCCTGCTGCAGGTCCAGGCAACCTTCCTGGGTAACAGTCCTCTGAGCAGCCCTTGGCATCCCTTACCCCCATCACCTAAGACTGAATTCCTGGGATGGTGTGGCATGGGAGGAGAACACTGGAGGAGCTTGCCTGAGTAGTTAAAATGTGGTCCAGAAGTCACACACGTCGTTCTTGCTCACAGCTCATCAGATAGAATGAGTCTCAAGGCCGTGCCAGTACAAGCAAGGTGCGAGTTAAAGACAGGAGACCACCTGTCTGGAAGAAGAGCAGAGCTGGGAGCAGTGCACAGCGTGGAGGTCTACCTCCCACTCCACTCTCGACTCAGGTTCTCCCACGACATCTGTCACTGACAAGGGCGGCAGCATGCGGAAGAAGAGTGCTTTAGCTTCCTGCAGCAGAGAGCGACAATTAAGCCCCCAAGACAAGCTTAAAGACTAGCGGTTTATAGGGCAAAAGAAATTGAGGGGCAGTATAGGTCGCCAGATGAGGTGTCACTCTTGAGACCTCATAATGGCAGCAAAAGGTTGGTCCTGCATCCACAAGCTTCTAACCATATATTGGAGAAGAAGCTTCTGGAAATAGAGGGTGTGTCTTGCTCCAGCTGCAGAGATATGGAAGATATGCAAAGGGGCAGGGGATGTTCAATGAATGCTGCTGAGAGTCAAGTACAGCCATCCTCCCTCTCTCTGCCTTGTCACTGCCGCCTCATCAGCCTCCTCGTCCTCCCATAAACATGCCAAGTCCACTTCCACCTCAGCCTTCGTGCCGACTGACACTCCTCCCCCTGGGGTGCGTAGGCCCCAGGTGTCTATGTGGCTCGCTCCCCCACTTCAAGTCTTTGCTCAAACACCACCCCCTTAGAGAAGACTTTCCTTGACCATCCTATCTCATGTAGCATGTCATTACTCTTATCCCCTTGCTTGCTTTATGTTGTTTATTTTTTATCTATAGTTTCTCTGGAATGTGAACTCCAAGAGGACAAGAACTTTGTCTTGTTCATTTATATCCTAGTGCCTGAAATAATGCTATAGCATAATATGTGCACCAACCTTTCCTGAAGGAGTGAGCTGATGGTCCCTAGTATCCATGTGCAGGTGACTTTCAGCTCCACACGGATTACTCACTGGATGCCACTGGGCAGAGCGTTGAACCTTTGTATGCCTTGGTTGCATCTGCAAACTGGTGGGTCATGAGAAAGAAATGAGTTAACAGATGCAAGAACTCACAACAACTGGCACTATAGTAAGCATCGTTCATTACCGCTGTTAAAAACATTGCTATACCGTTGCCCAGAATTGATAAGATACAAAAAACTGAAGCTAATTAGGTGATGATAGTTCCTGTAAAAGGCAGGCGCTGGGAACCCCTTTGTACTGAGTGTTGAAATATAACAGGGCATCTTGCTTCAGTAGCAAGGGTGAATCCCATCATTTGTTTGGTTTACTTTCATATGTTACAAGCACCTGGACTACTGGTGTTGGTTGCTGGTTACAGAAGCAAAGACAAGAAGGCTTACATGATCTAAAATGCAACTGCCAGAGTGACTAAACACTGGTAGAATTAGTCATAAAAGGAGATCAGTTTCGAGCAGTGCTTGGAAAGTGGGGAAGGGGTTAATTGCAGGAGAGGAAGGCTGATATTCTAGGTGTCCAGGAAAGACTTTTTTCCCGTACTCACATCTACCCTACAAAGCATCTTAGGGTGTGGAACTGAGAAGGTGTCATGGGAACTCTCTTCCAGGCCACAGCAACTTTGGAAGAGAAGGAAGAATGAAGGTTTGGATCGTTTTCAACAAGCATGTAGGACCTATGTACTAAGATAGGAAAATCTAGGAAAATGTGAGTGAGTGAGTTCCTGAATGATCTGCTTCTCTAAGTTACATGAGTTTTAGAGAAGACAACAGTGATGTTACCTAGACCCTATAAAGTTACTGGACTCCCAATACCCCACATGCCCTTGAATCCCAGGAGCCACAGTAACCCTCTGAAAGGAGTGGCCATGACAGGATTTCACGGTTGCCGGGTCCGGCAATAGAGATGCCCCCCTTCCGGAGTGTTCCTCTCGGTACCACTTTGCAAGTATTTTACTTTGATTATGGTGGAAGATGGTTCTGTTCCTACCAGTGTTTTGTAATTATTAGGTTCCTAAAGGCTATACTGGCTCTCTTATTTTTATGACCCTTCTCTAAAAAGCTAAAACATGCAGGCGTAGCTTCCTTGAGGCTAGGAAAAAGCATCCAACATTGGACTCAAAAAATACTTTGCTACACGAATTACAAATGTGCGTTCCCTAACAATGGCCTCTCCCCCTCTCGGGTCATCTCCTTGGCTTTCTGGGATGATTGCCTCCTGTAACGAAGGGCACCTTTGGTTCCCTGCCTTAGAGAATGTGACTGACTGCTGGTCCAAAGCCGTCCATTTTTGTCCAGTGAGGCACGTGACAAGCTCCTCAGCAGCACATGCAGCTAACCTATAACTCAAGTGGCAGTGAAAGAGGAGGCTCGGGAGGGAAAGGAAAAGCATGAGAGCCAGCCCAGATATAAGCAGGGCTCACAGAAGAAAATGACTTAGGCTTTTTCTGATGGACCTTGAGCAGTGGAAGCAATCAGAGACGGGTGACCATCAAGCAAGGGTGTTGTAGGGGGATGGAGACACAGCATGGGTAACTGGAGCAAACCTGGAAGTCCCTCCCAAACCTAAGGTTGTGTGATGTTCGTGGAGCCATAAGGAAATGGCCTGTGCCGCCTGGAGGGGAGCTCCCTGCCCAGCTGCCCAGCGCACACAACTCCTCCCCACTGGGGCACCGTTCTCCCCTCTCGCTCCTCTTGGCACCTGCCCCTCCAAAGACTTCCAGGAGCCTTAAATTAAATCCAAATGGTTCACTTTGGCCTGTGAGATCTGCCTCTCTGATTTCATCTCCTCTTCCAGGTTCCCGTGCAAGCCGTGCCCTCTGCCTCGAGCGCTTTTCCTAGCCAGGCAAGGCTGCTCCTCCTCCGTGTCTTGCGTCAGAGACCTGCCTTGATGACCCAGTTTGATGTAGTCACTTGATCACCTCACCCTCTTCATCTTCCAAACAGAACTTCTCATTCAGAAGTTATTTTTATTTATCGGTTTATCTATTAATTGTCTCTATCCTTTCGCTAGCTCATAAGCTCCATGAGAGCTTGATACATGGCATGCGCTCACTTATGTTTGTTTAATACATGCACCCATACATAAAGCTGAGAAAGGAAGGGGTCGCTGGAAACAGTCACTTTAACAAACTTTATTATTTTGCCTAAACTCAGCCTTTGGAAAGGAAAGGAATGTCCTTTGTAACCACACGGAGTCCCTTCATGTGTGGAGACCCAGCATGCCTACTGCATAGAAACTGGTATTTTTAAGAAGCCGCCAGATGGTGCTAGTGATACGCTTTTTCCTCACCAGTGTTCCTGTTGATGGGAAAAATTCACTGAGCTTCCCGGTAAGATAGGAGAGGGGATGGAATAGGTGACTCAGTGTGATTCTTCCTCATCTCTTTTCACCCCACTTTTACAAGGGTAGTTTTAAGGGCAGTGACCAGGCAGCAAATGCTGGATGCTGATCAGGACAGCTGATACGCTGCCTTTTTTTTTTTTTTTTTTTTGGAACTTGCCCTGAAAAAAAGAAGGCTAAGATGAACAGGTTGGATAAAAATCGGAAGAACTCAAGCGGAGGTGTGCTTTCATTATGAGACTCCGTGATTTTTTTTTTTTTTTTTTTTTTTTTTTTGAGACTGAGTCTGGCTCTGTCGCCCAGGCTGGAGTGCAGTGGCCGGATCTCAGCTCACTGCAAGCTCCGCCTCCCGGGTTTACGCCATTCTCCCGCCTCAGCCTCCCGAGTAGCTGGGACTACAGGCGCCCGCCACCTCGCCCGGCTAGTTTTTTGTATTTTTTAGTAGAGACGGGGTTTCACCGTGTTAGCCAGGATGGTCTCGATCTCCTGACCTTGTGATCCGCCTGTCTCAGCCTCCCAAAGTGCTGGGATTACAGGCTTGAGCCACCGTGCCCGGCTGAGACTCCATGATTTCTAAGGATGATTTCATGTTTTTAAATTCTCAAGTATTGTTTATTGACATTTTTAGAACACGGTAGGCAGCATCTAGACCCTGGTTTTTCGGTTTCAGATGCTAAGTCCAGGCAGGGCTTCAGAGCCCCAGCAAAGTTTCCAACCCCGGACGCTTCTGAGGCCCGCACAGAGCTTTTCAAAAATACAGATTCCCAGGCTTGCTCCACCAAAGCCATTGTGTCTTCGTGGGCCCTGGAATGTGTATTGCCAACAGCATTTCCCAGGTGATTCCATTTCATCCGCACATTAGGAGCCACTGTTCCTGGGGAAGATCGATCTCTCCAGGCTCCCTTCTAGGACCCGCCACTTCTGCTCACTGGTTCTGGGCTTGAACCTGGCCCCAGTCAGAATCATCCAAGTTTTGCTTCATGGAACTTCATTGTTAACGGGAATCTCTCCAACCCACCCCTCCCCGGAAGGTGGCATGATCCCATAGGTTTAGAAAATAAGAGATTAAGCTGATTTGCTTTGAACTGTGTAATTAATTTCTTAGATATCCACACTACACCATAGTACTTTCTCAGAAGAAGCATACAGTAGGGATCACAGAACACTTTATTCACAGAGCAACTCCTCAGAACAATTTCAGGGGCCTGGCGCGGTGGCTCACACCTGTAATCCCAGCACGTTGAGTCCGAGGTGGGTGGATCACCTGAGGTCTGGAGTTCGAGACCAGCCTGACCAACATGGGAAACCCTGTCTCTACTAAAAATACAAAAATTAGCTGTGCATGGTGGCGGGTGCCTGTAATCCCAGCTACTCAGGAGGCAGAGGCAGGAGAATTGCTTGAACCTAGGAGGCGGAGGTTGCAGTGAGCCAAGATGGTGCTATTGCACTCCAGCCTGTGTGACAAGAGCGAAACTCCATCTAAAAAACAAACGAACAACAAACAAAAAACAAAAAATTTCAGGATACGTCATGTAGTTAAAAATAACCTGGACTAGGTGTCAGAAATTTTTGGTTTTGGTCATAGCTTCCTTATTAAGAACCATGTGACTCTTCTGTTTGTACCTGCTGGATTCCACATGGAATTGAGGAAGCTGACCACGTGACTTTGGTAAGTTACTTCTTTTCAAAGCCTCTATGCGCTATCTGTAAAATGGGGATAGTAACTGTGTCATGACTCCCACAGGGCTGTTGAGGAACACATCAAGTAACCTGTGAGAAAATGCTCTGAGAAGAGTGAAATACTGCACAGTGGAAGGTAAGGTCATGGCCAGTGGGATGTGAGAATTAGTCCAAAGCACCATAGGATTGAAGGTTTTCACACCAGCACAGCCACCACCTGTAGCACATCTTTTCTGTAATGAAAATAATACAAGTAATTAGTTTTAAAAGTCAAATCGAATCACAAGGCTTATGATAAAACAGCAGGTCCCATTTCTCACTTTCTATTGCTCAGAGACAAACTTTTCAAACTCTTTTGGATGTTTCTTCTGGTATTTACCACCCTATGTCTAGATAGTGTGCTAGTTCTAGATTTTTCCATGTTAGACGATCTGTACTGACTTCCTAATAAGGAGGAAGAGGATAACACTCTTCGCTAAAGCAGGCCACTGCCCTCCACATCCCACCAACACACACAGGCTTCCCCAGCCCCATTTTCCTGTGCTAGTTAGTCCAGAACCCTTTAATCAATAGTCAGTATTCGTTCTGTGCCAATTCCTCCATCCTCAGCCTCTGCTGTGGAAGTGTTCATTTCCGCCCAGTATCAGGGATCTCTGTTTCTTTGTGTTCTTCCTCTTAGAGGCAGGTAAGAGAGTTCTCTCCTGGAGTGCTGATGCTTCACCCTCCTGCCAAATCTAGAGTAGCTCTTCTCTGGGCCTGAGTCACAGCTGGGATAACTGTGGGGTTCCCTTTACCTCTCTGGAGAGGAATCCCTGGTTTCCTGGATCCCGTTTTCCTCTGTCTTATGTCATTCCCTCTTTATAGTGGGAAAGGTGCAAGGGAAGTAATTTTTGTAACCTTTCATGTCTGCACATACCTTTTCACCCCGCTGCTCTTACATTCTTTGATGGTTTGGCTTAATACAGAATCCTAGTCTGAAAATCATTTTCCCACATAATTTTGATGATACTCCTTTTTGTCTTCTGCAGCCAATCTACCTGTGGACAAGTCTGATGCCATTCTGTTTCTTGATCCTCACATGTGAACTACTTCCCTTTGGAAACTCTTAGATCTCTTTTCTCCTGGTGTTTCTGTGTTTTAGTGATGATGTTTCTTTGCGTGGGTCTTTTTGCACTGATAGTGCTGGGCACTCAGTGACCCCGTCAATCGGTCTCCAGTTCCGGGGATTTACAGAATTCTTTCCTTGGTGTTTTCTTCTCAGTGAGCCTTCTGAACATCAGCTTAATTGGATGCTGGAAACTTATGGGCCACTGAATCTACATTGATCCTCAGTTCCTCTTATCTTTTCTTTCCTATTGTCCATGTCTGACATTTTGTTTTACTTTCTGGGATATTTACTCATTTATGAAACAACCCTGATATGGAATTTGTTTACATCTTTTTTTTTTTTTTTTTTTTTTGAGACGGAGTCTCGCTGTGTCTCCCAGGCTGGAGTGCAGTGGCGTGATCTCGGCTCACTGCAAGCTCCGCCTCCCGGGTTCACGCCACTTCTATATTTTTTATTTCCAAGAATTCTTTATTGATCTTGGAATGTTCTTTTCTATGTTCTTGTTTTGTTTAATGGATCCAGGCAGTACCTTTCTGAGATATAAGAGGGAATTATTACTATTATTCTGTCCCCTGCATTTTTATCCCTTAATTTCCTTTGCATCTGTGTTTGTTTCTGTTACGTATGTCAGAAATTTTCCTCATGTCTGACAATCAGTAGCTACCAATTCAAATTTGAATGATACGCCCATGTGCATGCACACACACACATGCACCCGCACACACACACACACATGCATGTGCACACACATGCACACACACGCACATACACATATGCGCACACACACGCACAGGCACACACGGGGACACACGCACACGCACACACGTGCACACATGCATGCACACACGCACGCACACACACATGCACACACACGGATTCACACATGCACACACACGGACACGCACATATACACACATGCACACATACACACGGACACGCACACATGCACACACATGCACATGCACACACATGCACACGTCCACATGCACACCCAGACACACGCACACACACACAGGCACCTGTGTGCACACACATGCCACACATGCACACGTGGACACACACACATGCACACACACACACAAGCATGAACACACATGCACATACATACACTTGCACCCACGCATGCACCACAGATGCACATGCATGCACAGATACACACATACACATGCACACACACATGCACACACGGACACTCATACCCACGCATGCACCACACATGCACACATGCATGCACAGATGCACACATACATGCCCACAAGCACACACGCATACTGTCACACACACAAGCACACACACACGCACACAGCTGACTGGAAGCTGTGTTGAGCAGGCAAGGCTGCTTAGCTAGTGAAGCATTGTTGTTGGAAGAATCATGGCCCCCAAAGATGTCTATGTTCTAATGCTCAGAACCTGTGAATGTTAGGTTATGTGGCAGAGAGAGGAATCAAGGCTGCAAATCAGTTCATTTTAAAATAGGGAGATTATTCATGGGCTCAATGTAATCACAAGGATTCCTAAAAGTGGAAGAGAGAGGCAGAAAAAGACAGAGAAGGAGATGTGAACTGGAATCCAGGTCAAATTGTTGAAGGACTCCACTTGCTATTGCTGGCTTTGAAGATGTGGAAAGACTGCCATGAGCCCAGGAATGTGGGCGGCTTCTAGAAAGTGGTAAAGGCAAGAAAATAAATTCTCCCCTAGACAGTACAGAAAGGAGCACACAGCCAGTGGACAACCTGATTTTAGCCCAGTGAGACTCGTGTTATACTTACGAAGTTTAGAATTGCAAGACAATAAACGTGTTTTTAAAACCGCTAAGTTTGTTACAGCAGCTACGAAAAACTAATACATTTGCAGGTCAGGGACCCACAAGTGTTACAGCCAAGGAGGTAGGGAGAGTCAAAGCAGCCAGGAAAAGGTGCTTGAGACCTCAGCTGGGGAGAAGAGCAAGAACTCCCTGGACCTCAGCAGATTTCATGGCTAGGTCCACGGTGTCTGCTGCGTCTGTCTGGGGGAGTTCCGCTGCCTTCTCAGCAGCCCAAAGGGCATTCCCTTGGAGGAGAATTTGGGGGTTCAGATTCTAATCCTGAACGTACTTGACTTATTTCTCCAGTAATTTTTTCAGGGCCTACCTCAGGCCTCAGGCTTTGCAGAAAAAAAAAAAAACAAGAAACCTTTAGAATCCACATGCATTCTGTCTCCTGGTCTGTTTCTATGAGTTTGGCTAGAGGTCGCTCCACCTGATTGAGGCCTCAGCAGAACATCATCCAGTTTCCCCGTGCTGCTTAAGGGTCTGGATTAGGGAACAGAGTTTGCCGGCTTTTTCATCTTGAATCACTTATGGGTGGATATAAATGACTCTGTGTATTTCTAACATTTTGTCTTTTTAAAATTAATTTTTAAATTAAAAAAGCCAAATAACTGGAAGCAGTTTGCATACTTGTTAAACTATAAAGCATAAGTAACTGAATACTATGAAGTTATGACTCAATTTAAAACAAGCACATTAGCTAGGACAATTGAAGTTCTTTGTGTGTTTTTCCAACAGCTCATCTTTCTAACCCCTCCCACAACCCAGTATTTATCCTTTTTTTCCAGATTCACCCTTTTTTGTAAAAACTTTTGTATTATAGAATATAATATGTTGAGGAAGTGCCAAGTAAGGCTTATTCCAAAGTGAACACCCATGTGGCCATCATGCAGATCAACAGAAACATTCTCGCACCCAGAAAACCCTTCGCATTGCCCTTTCCACTTCCATCGCTAATTGTTTAATTTAATTTAACAGACTCTCTTCTGTATTTTACATTGTTTTTTCTTTCCATGTCGTCTTCGGGGTATTTTTCATCAGTCTACAAGTTCAGTGACTTGCCTGTTACTCCTTTTTTCAGTGTTTGTCTTTTTTCTTAATCTCAAGGAGTGCTTTGCCTAAGAATATGTAAGGAAGGATAGGCACCTTTTGTTCATTTCATGTGTTGCGAGTATCTTCTCCCAGTCTGTGGCTGATCTTTTCACTCTCTTAGTGAGATCGCTCAAGCAGCAAAGTCTTCACTTTAAAGTATTTAGATTTATCCAATTTTTCCTTTATAGTTGGTCTATCCTTGAACTTCCACTTTGGATCCTTTCCTTTTGCAAGGACAACATCTTCTTAGAAAGTCCTTTAGTATGGGTCTGCTGTTAATGAATTATCTTAGTTTCTGTTTATTTGAAAATGTTTCTATTTTATTTTATTTTATTTTATTTTTTGGAGACAGGGTCTCACTCTGTGGCCCAGGCTGGAGTGCAGTGGCACGATCTCAGCTCACTGCAACTTCCACCACCTGGGTTCAAGCGATTCTCCTGCCTCAACCTAGCTAGGATTACAGGTATGTGCCACCATGCCCAGCCAACCTTTGATTTTTGGTAGAGATAGGGTTTCACCATATTGGTCAGGCTGGTCTTGAACTCCTGACCTCAGGTGATCTGTCTCCCTTGGCGTCCCAAAGTGCTGGGATTACAGGTGTGAAACACTGTGGCTGGCCAAAAGTGTTTCTATTTTGAATTCATTCTTGAAGGTCATTTCCATCGGATACAGGCTGGCTCTTATTTTCTTTCCGTTGTCTTCTAACTTCTGTTGTTTCCGTTGAGAGTCAGATTTAAGTCTAATTGTTACTCTTTGGAAGGTAATTGTTTCTTGTTTGTTTGTTTGTTTGTTTGTTTTACTCCCTCAAGCTGCATTTTAGATTTTCTCTTTGTCTCTTGTTTTCATTATTTAGCATTTTTACTATAATGCGCATAGATATGGAGGTGATACATATATGCATGAATATTATACATATATTTTAAATGTTTTGGCTTAGAGTTGTAGAACTTCTTAAATATGTGGTTTAATATTTTTCAGCATTTTTGTAAAGCTCTCAGCCACTCTTTAGATGTTGTCTCTGCTTCATTTTCATTCTCCTTTCCTGGAATTCCAAGTATATGTATGTTAGATTCTCTTACTATATCCTCTGTATCTCTTACTCTTGTTAAAAAGAAAACATTTTGATCCATTTCACAGAGTTTCACTGAGCCAAGAATGATATGCTTCGTTGTGAACTGGGCAGCCCTTAGAACATGAGGAGGTTCAGGGAGCTCACTCTGCAGTGTCAGCAGGATTTGCTTCGTTGTGAACTGGGCAGCCCTCAGAACGTGAGGAGGTTCAGGGAGCTCACTCTGCAGTGTCAGCAGGGAATCTCTCTAGACAGAAAACCCCAAGTGAGTTACGGTAACAGTTTGATTGCTGATGGCTTGGCACTTGCCTTATTTGAAAGTGGCCTGATCAGTTGGCTGCCTGTGACTGGCTGAAGTTATTGGCTGACACTGTTTGTTATGAAATGCTCCTAAGTTAGTTGCAAGTTTGTTTACATACTAAGTTAGGTTGCAATTTTTTATGTAGGGACTTAAGAAAGGAGTCAGCCTCAGCCCAAATTTAATTTAATTTAACATTCTGTCTCCTGTATTTTGTCTCTCCCTGTTTCATTCTGGGTGTTTTTCATCAGTCTACAAGTTCAATAACTATTTTTAGGTTTATTTATTTATTTTAGACGGAGTCTTGCTCTGTTGCCAGGCTGGAGTGCAATGGCACAGTCTCAGATCACTGTAACCTCCACCTCCCAGGTTCAAGCGATTCTCCTGCCTCAGCCTCCTGAGTAGCTGGGACTACAGGCGTGTACCACCACATCCAGCTAACTTTTGTATCTTTAGTAGAGAGAGGGTTTCACCATGTTGGCCAGGATGGTCTCGATCTCTTGACCTCGTGATCCACCCACCTTGGCTTCCCAAAGTACTGGGATAATAGGCGTGAGCCACCACACCCAGCCACATCCATTGAGTTTTAAAAGTAGAATCTGTTTTTCAGTTCTGAAATATTCTTTTTTTACATATATAGTTCCAGTTCTCTGCCAAAATTCTCAATACTGTCTTTGTCATCTTAAACATGTATACATGGATGTTTATTTTTATTCTTATTTTTTTGAGACAGAGTTTTGTTCTTGTTGCCCAGGCTGAAGTGCAATGGCGTGGTCTCAGCTCACTGTAACCTCCACTTCTCAGGTTCAAGCGATTCTCCTATCTCAGGCTTCTGAGTAGCTGGGATTACATGTGCCTGCCACCACACCTGGCTAATTTTTTTTGTATTTTTAGTAGAGATGGGGTTTCTCCATATTGGCCAGGCTGGTCTGGAACTCCTGACCTCAGGTGATCCGCCCGCCTTGGCCTCCCAAAGTGCTGGGATTACAGGCGTGAGCCACCACACCCAGCCACATAGATGTTTTAAAGACCATGTCCAATAGCTTTTATTTTTTGAGTCCTTGTAAGGCTGTTTCTATTGCCTGTTTTCTCTTAGCTCATTTCCTTTTCTTGTTGTGTGCCTGTTATTTCTCATTGTGTGCTGAACATTATTTTTGAAACATTGTTTGTTAAAGCAATTTGAGGGCTAGGGTAATATCACCTTCCTCCAGAGAGGATTTCAGCTTGCTTCCGCCATGCATCTCAGGATGCATAACACTGGGAGCTATGCAGAGGATGGCTCCAAGTTATCCTTGGAGATACCTTCCTCCAATTTCAGAGACACAGGATAACTCTTGGAGTTACCTCCTCCAATTTCAGAGATTGAGAAAGCTTGAGGCTGAACCACAGTCTCCTTGAAAGCAGTCTGCTTCAGTTCAGTTAGCTCCGAGGGTGCAGCTTTTCCATGATCCCACCCAAAAGGAAGAGGGTTCATCAGGCCACCCTGCGCCAGGGGGCTCTGCACTCCATGGCGGGTGCACTCAGCCCCGCCTTTCATCCAGCTCCTCTAGAACCTACACAGGCCTCAGGTGGAAAAGTGGTCCTGGCTGCTGGCTCTTCTCCCTGGGCCTCTGGTCTCACTCCTAGATCTTTCCCTAGTAACTCATCATTATCTTGTTACCACACTAACAAGAGCTAAGAATGCCTTCAAGAGCAATTTTTAAAAGATCTTATCTACCTCTTTAATTTCTTCTCAGCTGGAGGGTTGTTCTAAAATGCTGAATTCTGCACAATCAGGAGCAGAAGTTCTCTTGGGACTTTCAGCAAAGGGGCTCTGACCACTAGCATTTATTCTTTAACACGTAATACCAGGTCATTGTCCAGGAGACCGGCGTTGCAGCTGAGAATACCCTTGGTGGGGGTGGGGGTGTTCAGTGTGCTGGGAAGAGATTCTGAAGAAACTCTGGGTCATGGTCAAACTTCAGTTGCAGCCCTTTGGTTCAGAGATTGGCTCAGGAAAAAATCTTGTTATTTTCTTTATATATTTTTAAAAGGCTTTTAATGCTATGGATTCTATAGGGTTCTTTCAACTGGAATTGTGTCTATATGGATACATTTCTCTTCAAGTTATAAAAATGTAGTTAAATATCCTCTAAAAAGAGAAATAAACAGCCCCAAAACATATTTTAGATTTAGATTTCCCAACTCAGGCAACTTGGAAAATAACTAAAAATATTTCTGTGAACTGAAAGCTGCTCTTCTGAGCTCACCGGTGTAACCAGACTCGGTCATGACAGTGCGTCACTGGGCTTCCTCTGGCTTTCTGGGCCAGGGCTCCAAATACTGGGAGTTTGCCTTCTTAACCTCGGAGAATATATAATCTAGCTAAAAGCAGACAGGTGAAACCATCTAAGGTCATAAATATGCATAAGATGGTATAGTGAAATGTACATATTTAATAGCATTCAAATCTTCTAATAGCAAGAAAGAACACTTATGAATTATTCTACTTCACTGACTGCTTATTTATCATAAACGCTACAGTCAGTGCGTTATTGGAGTTGTTGACTACCTTTGGCTTCCTCTGAGACATTTTAATGTATATGTACAATCCAAAGAGTTTTATTTATTAATAACCACTAGGACCTATAAACGTGGTGTAAAATAACAGGCAAGAGAGTAGGCCCAGGAACCAGACTGGCTGGGTAGGAATCCAGGCTGGCTACTTACTAGTGTGGTGACCTTGGTTAAGTCATTTGACCTCACTAGCCCTCTGTTTGCTGTTCTGTAAAATAAGGATAACAACACCTATCCCGTGACATGTTTTGCAGAACAACTGGGTTCATATACATAATGCATTGAGAATAAGGTCTGGCACGTGGTGAAGCACTCCATATAAATTCTTACTCTTCTTAGGCAGGCACCCCCAAGCCCTGGGCCACGGACCGGTATGGGTCTGTGGGCTGGTAGGAACCGGGCTGCAGGGGGTGAGTGGCAGGTGAGCCAGCAAAGCTTCATCTGTATTTACAGCCGCTCCCCATTGCTCACCTTCCTGCCTGAGCACCACCTCCTGTCAGATCAGGGGCGGCATTGATTCTCACAAGAGCACACAAGAATTCTATCCTGAACTCCACACGTGAGGGATCTAGGCTGTGTGCTTTTTATGAGAATCCAATGCCTGATGATCTGTCACTGTCTCCCGTCACCCCCAGATGGGACCGTCTAGTTGCAGGAAAACAAGCTCAGGGCTCCCACTGATTCTACATTAGTGAGTTGTATAATTATTTCATTATATATTAGAATGTAACAATAATAGAAATAAAGTGCACAATAAATGTAATACACTTGAGTCATTGTGAAACCATCCTCCTCTTCAGTCCATGGAAAAATTGTCTTCCATGAAACCAGTCCCTGGTGCAGAAAAGGTTGAGAACTGCTGTTCTTAAGGTGCAATTATGGTTAAACATTTACCATGGAGAACTGAAGTATAAACAGGAGTATACTTTGTGAATTATTACCAACAACATCCACATAAAGTGGGAAAGGGGAAAATCCATTTTATTCTCAGCCAAGAGACATTTAAAGCACATACTCTCCCTGCCCCGACTCAAATGGGAGGTGTAGAAAGCACTTTCCTCTTTGTCCTTCCAGAATCTCTTTTTCATGCGTCTTATACTCACAGCTGAAAAGGTCAGCTGGTGGCATTTCTTTCTGGAGGCAATTTTGCTGAAAGCATTTTTCACCTTCTCAGTGTGCAGGGACTGGAGGCTCAGTGAAGAGGATACGGCTATGTCCACGTCATGTCAACTCTCACTGATTGTAGAGTTGTTCTCCCACCCAACTCAGTCGTCTCTCCCTTTACCCCTAACAGGAACATTTAACTCTGGTTACTGACTACAGCTCATTGTGATTTTTGAGCACATTTATTAAATAGCCTGGGATAATACTTTTTTTTTAGATGGATTATCGCTGTGTCGCCCAGGCTAGAGTGCACAGACACAATCTCTGCTCACTGCAACTTCCGCCTCCTGGGTTCAAGTGATTCTCCTGACTCAGCCTCCTGAGTAGCTGGGACTACAGGCGTGCACCACCATGCCCAGCTCTTTTTTTTGTATTTTTTGTAGAGACACGGTTTTGCCAGGTTGGCCAGGCTGATCTTGAACTCCTGACCTCAAGTGAACCACCTGCCTTGGACTCCCAAAGTGCTGGGATTACAGGCGTGAGCCACCACGGCCGGCCCTGGGACAATACTTGAATGGAGCTCCATGGACTGATTACTACCCACCAAAACGTTCTATCCTGTTGAAATATAAATGTATCTGAAGCAGACACACAAAAACATGCTTTCCCACATAAGCTCCCACGCACTGGGCAACTTCCCTTCTGCCTAGTCCTTTCATGTTGGTGTTCTTGAAGCTTTTGGCTTCAGTGCCTTTTCTTCGCTCTCACTTTCATCCTGAGAAATTGCATCTACCCCAAGGATTTCCTTTCCCACCTATTTGGATCTTTTGTTTGCAACTTTCTCTTAAGATCCAGGCCTGTGGATCCTACTTTCTGCTGGACTGCTCCCATCTGGAGATCCCACAGGCCTCTCAACTCAGCCCCTGTTTCTGAATCCCCTAATTATCCTCTATCTACTTGGTCACTCAAGCCAGAGACTTGCCCTGGCCTCCTTGTCTCACTCTACCCTGCCACTGACGATTGAGATCAGCTTGTCAAGGTCCGTCACCTGCAGCACTACAGCAATTGTTTGTCTGGACTCCAGTTTTTAAAATCCGTCCCACAAAACATGACTGAAGTGGCCAATCTGATGATGCCATCCCTTGGCTTAGATTCTTCAATTAACATATCGATCAATGAAATATGCACAAGAACCTCCTAGAATGGAAGTTCCTGGGCCCCGCTCAGAAAGATTCTGATTCAGCAGACCCAGAATGGGGTTCAAGAACCAACACATTTAACACTCAGACTGCTCTGGGGCAGGTGGGCTGTGGGCTCATTCTAAGATGCACAGCACTGCAGGATGCTCCAGCCCCTCAACGTGGCCTGGATGCTCACCATCTTCTGGCGGGCATACACCTCTATAACCTCATCCATGTCTAACCTCTTCACGTCCTAAAGTCCAGCAGGCAGGGTCAAAGACTAGGGTGACATTAGGCCAGGCCTGGGAATGCCGGAATCTTGGCCTGCTGTTGATTCATCGTTGCTTTGAGGGTCTGATTGGAGGAGCTCTGCCCTCAAGCTGTAATAGGCAAAAGTAAGAAAAGTAACCCATTGTTAGTAGCTCAGACTATGCCCAATACCCTGGAATTCATGGTTCTCTTATAAAAACGGAAATGCTGAGTATGGTTTAGCAGAGGAGAACTGGCAGGAAGCAAGACTTTCCCACTGTGTCAAGGGGTGGGAATAGGCCAAGTCTACAAAGCTGACCTGAATCCATTTGTCCAACTGGTGAGCCTGTCCGGCCTATCCCCAGGGGCCAGACCTTGCCCTCGCCCCAAGCAGTAGATGCGAGAGCAGAGAAGGATGGTCAAGTCTATCTAAGGAGACAGGCCCTATAGAAGTGTTCTGATTGCATGGGAGCAAATTTTAAGAGAAGTGCCATGCATGGATAACAATATTCAAGCCACAGTAACTGCACACTGGTAAATTGTGGTTAAACTTGGTGCAAAAGTAATTGTGGTTTTTGTCATTATTTTCAAATGGGTCTTAAGAAGGAGTGTTGGGGGCCAGGTGCAGTAGCTCATGCCAGTAATCCCAGCTCTTTGGGATGCTGAGGTGGGCAGATCACTTGAGGTCAGGAGTTCGAGACCAGCTTGGCCAATATGGTGAAACCCCATCTCTACTAAAAAATACAAAAGTTAGCCGGGCATGGTGCAGGAACCTATAATCCCAGCTACTCCGGAGGCTGAGGCAGGAGAATTGCTTGAACCCAGGAGATGGAGGTTGTGGTGCCTTGAGATGGTGCTCCAGCTTGGGTGACAGAGTGAGACTCTATCGAAAAAGAAAAAGGATTGCTGGGGGAAGGCTGGAAGCCCAGGGAGGAAGCAGGGATTCCCTACCCAGCAATGATTGTTCCCTGGTTGCTGGAGGAATGATGGAATCAGAGCCATCCAAGGACCAAAGCTCCGCACCTCTTGCTATCCCAGACTCTCTGGAACACCAGGAAGAAAACATATTTGGACAAAAATTATTCTTGGCAAAATTAGAACTTTTGATTCTGGAATGAGACAAGGAAATATATCTGTATCTCAGAGAGACAATGAATTTTTAAAAGGAAATCTGGACCATTTCTCAGGATGAGGTATCTTACCCGGTTAACTACGAGCCCCCCAGGATTTGCACTCAGTGAGGGTTCATCACATCAGGTTTCCAGTCTCTACAATAAAAACAGCCAGGGAGAAATTACCCAGCACTGGGAATAAAGAGCTCCAAAATAGAAGCAGCTTTCGAGGAATTTGGAGGGATAAAAAGGAATAGTATGTCTGAAAGTTGGCAACATGTAAAAAGGCTAAAAATGACAATTCTGCCTGTGATACTATCTCTAGTGGGCAACGCTTCATTCAAAAGGCAGGCACGTCTCCCCTCCAGGCGGGAGTGGGAATCTCACTGGGGAACCGGGAACTACATTTGAGCTGATGCAGACTTAGGGTCAGCTGGACAAGGGAGCCCCGCACCCAGACACAGCGGCGGTCACCTCACCTTGCACTGTCTTTGTCGGTCTTACAGGCATCGTCTTTTCCAGCCTCATTTGAGCCAGGATCTGACTTGCATTTCTAGGTCAGGCCTTGCCATTAGGGAGAGATGAAGTCAGCTGATGAGCATGCCCGCCTTGAGGAAGGACAGAGTGGGTAGCAGAGTGTAGGAAGTCGGAAAAAACAATGTGCCAGGTAAACACCTTCAAGTCAATTTCGAGAGGCTGGGTAGAAACCGCCAGGACTTCGGGGGGCCCTGCCTCGCGGGTCTCCCTGCGCCCTCACATTTTGGTTTGATATAATGCCACCTTGTCCCTGAAGAGAGGCCTATTTTAAGCTGAGCAAGAAAAGGTGAGAAAGACTAAAGTCAGCGTTGTGGAGAGACGCCAGTTTCTGCTGCACACGTGGAAACGACATGCACATAGAGCGAGCTGGCCCAGCTCCCAGCCACGTGGCTCATGCTGTCCCTGCTCACCCACCCGTTGCCTTCACCCCCAGCAGCACTGGTTGTGAACAGGGCACCTGCCTGAGCCACCCCACCACTGCAGACCTGCCAAGGACAGGCAGGGACTCAGCCATTCCCCTCAAGGAGCCCAGGGGCATCTCCAGGGACGGCTCCCCAGCCTATGGGTTTGCTCCTGACAGGCCATGCTCGGGCTCACCTGCTCAGCTCACTCGGAAAGCCTCTGCTCAGAGCCGCACTCAGTCAAAGCAGGAGGAGACCATTTCCACGGGCCCTCCGACTCCTAGGAGGCAGGGGAGGAGAGGGGAGGGAGGGGGCCAGCCCTGGTGCTTCAGGTATGCTCCGACCACCGCAATTCACTCTGCTGTGTGCCTGCTGTTTCACACACATCTCAGCGACTGCGTGCAGAGGGTGCGGCTGTGACCGTGCGCAGGCGAGGCCTGGAGGAGTTCAGTTAAACGGCTCTCTCTCGATGGTCCTCAACCCTGAGAGTGCATCAGAGTCACTTGGAGGACTTATGAAAACATAGACTGCAGAATTTCTGACTTGGTCGAAGGAGGTTGGGGCCCAAAATGTGCATCTCTACCAGGTTCCCGGGTGACACTGATGCTGATGCCACGCGTCCAGAGCCACACCTGAAGAGCTACTGCGCAAGCTCACACAGCTAGCAGACCACTGAGCTGGGGCTCAGACCTACATCAGCCCTGGTCCACGGGCCAGGCCCTTTCTCATGTCCCATGGTGAGCAGGGGCATGGTGGCCTCACGGACAGTGACCAGGGCCCCTAGGGAAGCCTGTCTGGAGGCCACTTCACTTTGAATGGATCTGGGACAGAGGAAGGACTCAAGTTGTGGGAGCCTGGGTCCTGGACACAGCGGGCATGTCACGGCAGGGGTCACCAGCCTCCTTTGAGCAGTTCCCTGGTTCTGCCCCAGCTACCTGTGGTTGGTGGTGGGAGGTTCATTTGTTAGTTCTCTCAGCAGTGACTCGCCACACTTACTGAGAGCTTACCATGCGCCAGGACTGCTACAGGTATGGGGATGCAGAGTGTCCACAGCCCCCAAAAAGATTGATGACAGGACCCTCCATGTGGGAAGGGCTGTGACTGCGGGCGGGACATGGGGCAGGGCACCTGTGTTTGCCACAGCCTCTAGAGGGTGTCTTCATATTCTCATCTGTGCGCGGGGCCCCTCCTCCACCCAGCTCTGCTTCTGGAGCACAGCCGCGCAAGTCCACAGCTGGTGACTGTGGCTGGCAAGCAGGGGAAGGTGGGTGGGGGCGGCAGCTGTGGGCTTTCCACTGGGTCCCAGCAGACCAAGGCTGGGTACAGGGGAGCATGGGCTGGCACTGGCAAACCCTCCTCAGGGAGCAGCAGGCCAGGAACCTGGGATGGGACTGGCAACAACATTTGCTGAAGGGAGAACAGTGCCGAGTATCCCTCGTGTCCCCCCAGCAGCCAGAAACAAGCAAAGAGAGAAGTCTCAGAACCGGGGAGAGGCCCCTGCCTCTGCACAAGGCTAAACGTCATGCCAGCTGGCAAGAGAGAAATGGGTACAGGGCCCAGGGGCATTATCACAGAGGAAGGCAATGAAGGGTGCGTTGGAGGCTGAGGCAACCCATTATAACTGCACACACCACACACCAAGGATCCACTAATTTAGGCTATCATGTGAATGGTCGTTTGGGAACTGAGATGTGTGAGGGCCCAGAGGGAGGGATCCAGCCAGCTGGGAGGAGGTTAAGGAGGTCTACCTTAAAATACTTCCTATTCCTTCTCAGAGAACCCATGGACACTGGCCACAGGAGGGAGAGGAACGGCATCGCAGGTGGAGAGAATCGCTTGTATGAAGGCACAGAACGGGGCAAGAAGATGGTGGTGGACTTTCCCCAGGAGCTGTTCGGGACAGGGAACAGCGGATGCCGAGCTCTTCCTCTGCCCTGGAGCAAGTCCCATTTCCTCAGAGAACATGGCCCCCTTGGGCCAAAAGGACATGAAGAAGCTCTTGCTAATGCCAGCCTGGCTCTCCCCATCCCGCCCCCTGCGTCCCTGCCCTCCTGGCTGCCCTCCCTTCTCCTAGCTCTGTCCCCTCTCACTTCAGGAGCCTCAGGTCCTTCAGATTTCTGCTCCAAAGTCTGGGGGTCTCTGGACGGGTAGGATGTGATCTCATCGCCTCTTCTCTTGCCCAGACTTGTTGGGATGAACTTCCTGATGCTGGTGGCGCTGAAGCTGACACTAGCCAGGGCACCTCCCTGACATGAACGCCCCTTGAGACTGGGCCAGTGCTCCTGGTGCCTGGGCACCTGCAGAAAGGCACCCAGCATGGCCGCCGCGGCACGCCCTGAGTGTGTGGGTTGGGGCTGATGCAAACTGACATTCCAGCTGTCCCAGTCCATTTTGTGCTGCTCTCACACAACCCCGGAGACTGGGCGATTCATAAAGGACAGAAACGTATCTACCCGCAGTTCTGGAGCCAGGTGCCAGCAGGTTCCGTGCCTGGTGATGGCTCCAGTCTGTGCTTTCACGATGGTGCCTTGCTACTGCGTCCTCACATGGCTGAAGGTGGAAGGGCAACAAGTGAATGTACTCCCTCCACACAGCCCCTGCATCAGGACCCCTGATTCCAATCATGGCCTAATCCCCTCTTAAAGGCCCCACCTGTTAATGCTATCACATTGGCAACACCTGGATTTTGCGGGGGACCACATTCAAACTGTAATGCCATCTAAGGCTGCTTCTGCCTGAGACAAGTGTGCTAATGTCTGCCTCAGAGACAGGGCCGAAAGCAGCTTGCTCTGCCCTGGCCTGGAAGCAGGGACAGGGGATAACTTTCATTTCTCTCTTCCAATGCCAGCTGGTCTCAAACAAAACTTAGCCCCTCGTGCCCTCTAAGGAGTGGGTTCCTGTGCAGGAGGCTCTAAGGTACTTTGTGATAAGAGACCAGGGAAGGTAAGTGGGTTCCCTCTCATGCTTGGCGTCCAGGTGTTTGAGGGTAGCTGCCCAGGGCCGTGTGTTGAGGGTTCTAAGGCCAGGGCTGCAGCAAGGGGGGATGGGTGCATGATGAATTTGCATGGTAGCTGGAAGTGTCCCCTCTGAATGGCTCCCTGGATATCCCGGGACCACTGGCCATTTGCAGCCTGAGTCCCAGCATGAACTCAGCTGGGGCCCTCCTTCGTGTTAATGCTTCACTTTTCAAACAGGAAATAGAAGGAAAACAAAGCTGGTTTCTAACAAAAACTTTGATTTTAAAGCCAGAGTATGAGTCAGAAACATCATCCATTGCAGCCAGCTTTACATGGGAACAGCCCAGTTCTTCAAAATAAGCAGCTGTCATTTCATGGCCCCGAGGCATCGTGTTTCCAGAAGAGCCACAGTCCCTCTTGCATTGAGATGGGTTGTAGCATGACCTCTTAGAGAATCCGACAGTTTCGGGCTGGAAAGGGGATCCCTTTTGTTCTGTCTGGACACTAAGGCAGTGCATCATCTACAGGTACATGCCCTGCATGGCTGCTGGCTTGTCACCCAACAAAATGCCCAGCATTGATCCAGACACATAGGCGTGAACCCTGGAGAATCCTGTTTTCTGTGGCTGGAAGAGGCAGGTGGAGGCACCAGCTCAAACTGTTCACCTCCTGCCGTCTATCCTGCAGACCCCGGCAGGCCACATGGTGACCTTCTATGTCCATCTGGGGCAGCAGGCAGCTGCCCCTGCCTCTGCGGGGAGTGAGCAATGGGCCGCGGGAGCACTTGTCCTGGGCAGCTCTTCTGAGGGTGGCTTTGCACTGCCACTGAGTTTTGGGAGCCCAGGGCCTGTAGTCTCCTGGGGGCTGCGTGCAGAGTGTAGTTCCCCAGAACCAGATGGGGAAGGGAACCGCGGGGAAAGAACGTGACCTTTGGGCTCAATCCTGGTATTGAAGCCCTGTTCGTTCTTTTACATTTTCCTGATGTGCAGCATTGGGTAAATGCCTTCTGAGTTTCGTTACTGCTGGTTAAATTGGGCAAGAACTTCATAAGGTTGCAGGAAGTATTCCAAGAAATAGTACACGCACAGTACTTAGCATGGTCACTGCACGTGGCTAGCGTGCACCAAACTGGCCCAAATTGACTAGAATGGGGAGGGTGGGAGGTGGCAATCTCTACTTTCTTTTTAACCTGAGGTGTCTGTTGCTACTTGCCGGGCGGGCTTCTGGCCTGTGACGAGCGCTCCCACTCTCTGCTGCCCGGAGACCTCGGTGGCTTTTGGGGTATTCTTTGTTCTCAGTGCCTTTGTGTGGAGAGCCTCTGTCTCCCTCTATTCTGTGGGTGATGCAGGGGGTGCTGCTGTGGGCTGCCCCTGGAGGTCATGGACTCTGAGCCTCAGGCTGTCAAGGATGGGGCCTGCCGTACCTGAGCTCCCGCCGCCCTGGGGAAGCCATGTGGGCAGTCGCTCAGAATGCAACTCCCCCCTAGAGCCTGGGCCACCGGGGACTTGCGGGAGAAAGAACAGGGATGCGGAAGACTGGACAGTCCTGAAAGCTGAGAGGGGCCACAGGAGCCCAGACGACAGAGGACTATGGGAGACAAGTGAGGGCACCAGCTTCCCTGCGTTGAGGGCCCGTGATACCCAGGAGGGCAGAGAGGGAGACAGGGAGCCGGCCGGGAACCTCTGAGCAGGCGAGTGGGAGAGAGAGTGGGACAGAGAAGGCGGCTCTGTGGTCCGCTCAGATCCATCTGACTCCACACAGACGTGGAGTTCTCTGAGACGCCTTTCCCTGAATCTGAGAGCTTACTCACAGGAGGCTGGGCCCCTGAGACAGAGATCAGGCATGTAATGAATGAATGTGAATCGTGAATACAGCTGGAGCACCCCCAATCAGGGTGGCCCATGCCTTCCAACTGTGGACACAGAGGCCTCGTTGCTTTCCCGAAAGTCTAGTTAATGACTAGTTAATATCTAATCAATGACCAGTTAACGACAGTGCTCCCAAGTCCATCATCCCACCCCCTTTCCCCAAAATTCAGCACAAATGGCATCAGTTTGAGCTTCCCAAAGTGTCTCCTAAGATGTGTGGTTACAGTGGTTACAGCCCTACCCTAGGGTCTCTGGGTGCATCGGCCTCCCGCTCCCAGATCCAAGCACGACCGAAACCCTCACAATAGAAATCATCATTGCTGGCCCAGCGCTGCCACCACTGCTCCTGCTTTTAGCCTGTTTTGTTTGTTTTTAGTCCCTTAGGCACTGGCCCTAACAACAAATGAGGAGAAGCCAAGTTCTCTGCTTTCTGCATTCAGGGTCTGCCCTGGATGGGGTCTTCCTCTAAGGCGAGCTTCAGATCTGCTCAAGCTTCCGGCAGTGGGGCCAGGAGGCAGGGCCTGGGCCGGGGAGACCAGAGCCTCTCGATGATGCCTCCCAACGGCAGGGCTCAGACACACACACTGGACTGGGGAAGCCCCTGCAGTGAAAAGCGAGACAGTCTTTTGCCTGCAGTGGCCCTGCGCAGACTCTGCTCTCACCGTGGTGCTGACATCCCAAGTTTTCAGACTCGCCAGGACCCAGTGACAGCATCTGTGTCCCCAGCTCAGGGCACTGGATGGAGCTGGGAACTGACAGCCCTGATCAATAGTCCCAAGAGAAAGGCCAGTCCTCTTCCTCCTCGGAATCCTGGGTTTCTAGAAGGCAAAAGGTTTTCTGAGAAACAAGGCTTTTGGAAGGAAGGCGGTGCCTGGCTGGGCGTTCAGAAAGGAGAGTTAAATGGAGAGGCTGAACAGAGGACACATGTGGAACGCATGGGGAGGGGAGGCTGGGGCGCAGGGCTCGGGGTCTGCTCTTCTGTGTCCATCCCGGATCCTGCTTTTGTCCAGATGGGCCTCGGAGCAGCAGTCACTTACTCCAAGAAGTCATTTCCTGTGGCCAATCATGAAGATGACGCACTCGGAAGCTTGTGGGCTCTGAGGAGGGGGAAGGACGCAGCGGCCATGCATTCATCCCAGCACAGGCAGCGCGTGGCTCCGGAAACAGACACAGGCTGGGCCTGGCCCAGGAGTCTGCCAGGAGCCAGGAGCGTCTGCACCTCCCTGGAGGCCCAGGCTTCTCTCCCCAGAAGCTCAAAAATCACGCAGCGTCTGAAGTGCAGGGCCCAGGTGTGCTGGAGTGACAAAGCCCCGAGCTGTGGTGATGGGAGGGAGGAAGCGCCGGTTTTTGTCTGTTCTTTGGGCGGATTTGCTGTCTCTGTCTTTGTCTCTAATGTCCTTTGCACCACTGACCTTGAGGAGCCTTTTGTTCCTCCTGTCCCAGTTTGGTTTCCATGGGAACCTGAGTGGCAGCGTCATCACTTTGCTGAGGTGAAATGCCCCCCGATGCCATGAATACCTAGGGGAAAACCTGCCAGAGAAGCATAAACCATCCAAGAGACGGCCTGCAGGGCAGGGCCTCACAGCCTGCTCCCATTCTCTCTCAGGTTTCGGTCTTTTAGCTTTGTGTCTCCAAGTTCACGGAAGGTGCAGGGGAAGAGAAGCTCCATCAGTTTCGTCTGGATCTTGGTCCTCAGCAACTGTCTGGTGCCTGACAGGTGTGTGATAATTACTTAGTGAATTCATGGGTGTGGGCTGTGATAGAATTAAGTGATTTGACACCCTCTCGTTAAATTCAGGTAACAACATAGGGTTTTTGGAGTTTGAGCCTCTCCTGAAATTTGCCATCTGACAAAATGACATCATGGCAGAGTTGTAAACTACTGTGGATATATTTTATTTAATTTCTCAAATTAAAATAAAAGGTAATGGTACACGTAAGAGTGGTCACCACAGCCAAGCTCATTGACACCCACTGAACTTTCTGGAATGGGCCGTGGGATGCTGGACAATGGGAAAAATTGGAATGAGCGGTCTTCCATTCCAACTTTAGTTTCTGCAAAGCTGTTGAGAGCATGGAGCCAGGCTGCGGGGTCTGGGTTCAAATCCTGGCTCTACCACTTAGGAGCTGTGTGTACATGGGCAGGACAACTGGCCTGCCTGAGTCTCAGTGTACCTGTCTATAAAATAGAACGACAATGGCTTCCATCTCACAGATTCACTGAGTAAAATGGTATATGTGAAATGCTAAGAACAGCACCTGTACATAGTATGTCCTAGATATCTCATTGTTACCATTAGCATATTTTGTTTATTCCACAATATATTGTTTTCCCATTTGATATCTATGAAATCTAAAGATGTTTTTTTCCTGTCTTGGGAGATAGAATAATGCTCTGTCTTACAATGGATTGTTTTAGATTCACTGAAATTCACTGTTGTTTTTATCCCTGGTCTCTAACATGATATCTGGTAAATAACAAGGACTCCATACATTTTGCAAAGAGCAAATTCTCTCCCTCCCCGCTGAGACCTTGGTCTAGGTCTCTCCAGGCCTTTCTTTCCTGGAGCCACAGTGCTTAAAGATAGGCCACTGGGGTCAGCACGTAAGCCTGAGCTGTGATCAGAAAAAAGCACCATTGAGGTTGCAGTGAGCCGAGATCACACCACAGCACTCCAGCCTGGGCGACAGAGAGAGACTCCACCTCAAAACAAACACGAACAAACAAACAAAAAGGCACCATCTAGAAATGGCCCCGGCACTGACTAGTGGCCACCTCATTTCCCCCCTTGACCACTGGGCCCACTGGTTGGCTAGGCTGCCTCATTTTGCATCCTTCTGACAATCAGAGGGAGCTTTATATCCATGGCAGTCAAGGCCCTCCGGAGAAACAGAACCAACATGGTGTGTGTATAGAGAGAGAATGAGCCTGAGGAATTGTGGAGGCTGGCTAATCCAAAGTCTGCAGGGCGGGCTGGGAGGCCACAGACCCGGGAGGAAGCCAGTGCTGCTCTTCACTCTGAGGCTGTCTGCTGGGGACTTTCTTCCTGCTGGGGGAGCTGAGTCCTTCATGCTCTTCAGGCCTTCATTGTGTTCAGCCGCTTGGATGAGGCCTCCCTGCATTACAGAGACCAACCTACTGCACCAAAACTGCTGATCTAACGTTTATCTCATCCAAAAAACACAATCACAGAAACATCCAGACCAATGTTAGACTGAATATCTGGACACCGTGATCAAGGCAAGTCAACATAAAATCAGCCGTCACCGTGTCTATGGGAGGATTCCTGGAGTGAAGGTGTGTGTTTGCTGAAGACCCGTCTTCCCCAGGAGAGGCCGCGCCTGCTCCCCCGTGATGTCCTAGGGGCTCTGTCAACTCTACCGTAGTATCTTCTGTTATCTCTCCAGCAACCCTGCCCTGGAAGTAAGAGTGTCTTCATTTTTCAGATTAAAACAATCAGAGTTTAAATGACTTGTTCGAGGGTAACTCTGGGAAGCCAATACACTGGTCAAACCTAGGTTTATCTGTCTGCAACTCTTGCTTTGGAAGGATAATAATAGCTACTGTTGCATTGTTTTATTATTGTATTTAACACTTACGTTTGCTATATTTCAGGCACTGTTCTAACTATGCTAACTCTCCCCAAGAATTCCAGAGGCAGGTGTGATTCACAAGCCATCTGAAGGTGGGAACCACCTGCGGTCCACATTGCCTGGGCACTGGCCCCCAGGATGCCTCAGAGCTGCCCCAGGCCGGTTATTTCTCTCTCACCTGCCAATCCTCTTCCCTACAATTTTTTTTTTTTTTTTTTTTTTTTTTTTTTTTTTTTACTGAGCAGCTGATGAACATCTGCTCAGGGTGGGCATGAGTGCCCTGTAGTGTTCACGCCCCATCTGCTCTTAGCACCTCCTAATGGCTTCTGAGATTGGTGCCAGTTTCTCAGTCTGACACGTTTGATGAGAGGCCGCACGCAGGACGGGGTGGGGTGTGGTCCACGCCCACAGTGCTCCTGGCGGCACCCTGCACCTGGCTTGTACTTTCCTTAATGGTGCCAGTTTCTCAGTCTGACACGTTTGATGAGAGGCCGCACGCAGGACGGGGTGGGGTGTGGTCCACGCCCACAGTGCTCCTGGTGGCACCCTGCACCTGGCTTGTACTTTCCTTAATGGCCAGTGGCTGAGGCTCAGTCCTTCTGCCCTCGTCCTCATGAGAAACATGGATTTTGGCAGCGGGACATCTGTCGCTCTCTGAGTGTTCATTCAAGGCTGAAGTCCCGATGTCACAGGGAAGCCACGGGGTCTCCTCCGTCACTGCCTCCCGTGTAGATCTCTCCGTCAGGACAGAGCCAGGTGCTGAGGGCGCCACAGAGGGAGGAAGCGCCACCTGGACCACTGGGCCACCAGGTGGCTGAGGCCCTCGGCACTTTGAGAAGACACCGGTGATTACCTGGAGTGAACAATGAGTCCACTGAGGGAGACCACGAGCATTCAGTGGGAAGAGGGAGCAGTGTGGGTTGGGTTGGGTATGAAGAACAAAGGCGGTGTGACTTCATCTGGGGAGTGGAAGACAAAGAGGATTTTCCAAAAGGCAGGGAGAAGGGGGCAGAACAGGTAGCAGGAAAGCAGGGAAGAGCAGAGCACCCCTTGGAGAGGGGTTCTCTACCTCATCCCGCCTCGGGCTCTGCGTCCCCACTCCCACCTACCCCGGCCTCACGCCCCGGGTAATCTTTGCCATTGGCATCTTCTGCTTCCTCTTCTCCAGCAGACATTTCCCATCCGAACTTAAACACGCTTCAGTGTCTTGCATCTTAAAACATCAGCTCACAATCTGAAACTCCAGAATCATCTCTGCCCACCCCCTTTCCCTGCAGACACCTGCTGCCCTGGTTCTCACCTCCACATCATGACCAATATTCCAGGAATCAAATCATATGCACCTCCTGTCAATCCTCTTGCCTGGTGCACCCTCAGCTCCTCTACACTGGCCTCTGTGTCCACACCCTGACAACAGCTCTTGCTAAGGGGCACCGTCCCCCTTGCACTCCCCATCTTGGCAGTGTACAACACTCCTCCTGACACGCTGGAAGTGCTCCTCCCTTGGTCTTTGATGGCCTGGACACCTGGCTCCGCTGGTTTGTCTTCTGCCCTTGCGCTTTCCTCCTCCTTCTTGGGCTTCTGTCCTAGGCCAGTAGCTTCCTTGGATGCGTCACAGAGGGTTCACATCTGCTATGCTTTGGATGTCTGTCCCCTCCGAAATCATGCTGAGCCATAATCCCCAACACGGCAGAACTGAGAGATAAGGCCTTTGAGAGGTGACTGGGCCATGAGGGTCCTACCTTCATGAATGGATTAATCCATTTGTGGATAAACGGATTCACAGATTAATGAGTTAGTGGATGAATAGGTTCTCATGGGATGCCTTGTGCTGCCTCAGGACTCTGCATACTCCCTGCCATCAAGAAGACCCTCACCATGTTTAGCCCCTCAGCCTTGGACTCCTCAGCCCTTCATAAAAAAGGAATTCCTTTTCTTTCCAAATTACCCAGTTTCAGGTACTCTGTTATAAGCAATAGAAAATGGACTAAGATAACATTCAACACAGAAGAAAAGGAACTCTTTTCAAGCACGATCTTTCTCCAGTATTTTCTTAGCAAATGTGATCATTTATCCTTTGTTCAGGCCCCAAATGAGAATGCTGATCTTGACATCCCTCACCCCACTCAGTCCCCTTCTCCCACCCCTCACCCTACTCAGTCCCCTTCTCCCACTCCTCACCCTACTCAGTCCCCTTCTCCCACCCCTCACCCCACTCAGTCCCCTTCTCCCACCCCTCACCCCACTCAGTCCCCTTCTCCCACCCCTCACCCTACTCAGTCTCCTTCTCCCACCCCTCACCCTACTCAGTCCCCTTCTCCCACCCCTCACCCCACTCAGTCCCCTTCTCCCACCCCTCACCCCACTCAGTCCCCTTCTCCCACCCCTCACCCCACTCAGTCCCCTTCTCCCACCCCTCACCCCACTCAGTCCCCTTCTCCCACCCCTCACCCCACTCAGTCCCCTTCTCCCACCCCTCACCCTACTCAGTCCCCTTCTCCCACCCCTCACCCCACTCAGTCCCCTTCTCCCACCCCTCACCCCACTCAGTCCCCTTCTCCCACCCCTCACCCCACTCAGTCCCCTTCTCCCACCCCTCACCCTACTCAGTCCCCTTCTCCCACCCCTCACCCTACTCAGTCCCCTTCTCCCACCCCTCACCCTACTCAGTCCCCTTCTCCCACCCCTCACCCTACTCAGTCCCCTTCTCCCACCCCTCACCCCACTCAGTCCCCTTCTCCCACCCCTCACTGGCCCTGTTGATGCAGGACTTTTTTCTTGGTCACTTTGCAAGCTGGGGACCTCCAGCCAGTGACACCCCACCTGGGCCTCGCTCAACCATGCTACCTGCTGCAGGAGACGGCCCGCCCACTCAGCCTGCCTGGGCAGAGTTGGGCTTGCGCGCTAGTTCCCAAGATCTTGTCCAGCATCCAAGACGAATGAGCCGATCGAAGACTGAGCAAGGCAGGGAGTTTCACTGAGTGAAGAAATGGCTTTTGGTGAAGAGGGGATGTGGCGGTGGTCCCCCTACCTGAAGGTGAGAAAGTCCCTGTATGTGTGGGTCCAGGGCTTTTATGGGCTCAGAATAGGGGAAGGGCGGGCAAGCAGGAACAGAAGTTCTCAGTCTGGTCCGAGATTTTACCCAGGACTGTCTTCAGCTTGGAGGTGGGGCTTCACCCGGAACCTGCCCCTATCTGCCTAGACATTTGGCTGCTTCTAGTCAGTATCTGTCAGTTCAGAGCTCAAATCCAGTGTCACTTCCTGGAGGAACTGGTTAGCACCCGGGCTAGTGCTCACTCTCCTGCTACATATTCCCACACGGCACTCTGCTCAGAGCAGATCTCAAAGTCTGAATGCAACACTAATTGCGGGATGGCTTTTTGCATGCCTTCCCTGGTCCCCAGAATGAGGCCTTCAGTTTGCCTGCTGTCACTTCTGTGCCCTAGAGTATGTGTTGCACACTGTGGGTCCCCAGGGAGTCTGCTGAAGGCCCCAGCGTCTCTCTGCTGCCAGCCTCTCCCCTACACTGCAAATCTGGTTGTTGCTCTTTCTTGCTTGAATATCTTGGGTGGCTTCAAATGATCCACAGCTCCTCTTGTCAATCTCTTCTGCTGAAATGAAGAGGGGCAAATGCAGCTGGAGGTTACCTTCTAAGCAAATAACAAGTAATGCAGAGACAGAAAACCAAATACTGGGGCGAGGTGTGGTGGCTCATGCCTGTAATGCCAGCACTGTGGGAGACCAAGGTAGGTAGATCACTTGAGGTCAGGAGTTCAAGAGCAGCCTGGCCAACATGGTGAAACCCTGTGTCCACTAAAAATACAAAAAATTAGCCGGTGTGGTGGCGGACGCCTGTAATCCCGGCTACCAGGGAGGCTGAGATATGAGAATCACTTGAACCCAGGAGGCTGAGGTTGCAGTGAGTGGAGATTACGTCACTGCACTCCAGCCTGGGTGACAAAGCAAGACTCCATCTCAAACAAGAACAACAAAAACAAAAACAAATACTGGATGTTCTCACTTATGAGTGGGAACTAAACGTTGGGTACACGTGGACATACAGATGGCAACGATAGACCCTGGGGACCCTAGAGGGGGTAGGGAAGGAGGAAGGTGAAGATTGAAACACTCTCTATGGGGTACTATGCTCCCTGCTTGGGTGACAAGATCGCTCGTATACTAAACCTCAGCATCACGCGATATACCCAAGTAACAAATCTGCATGTGTATCCCCAAATCCGAAATAAAAGCTGAAAAAAATTATTGTGAAGTTTGCATTCCAATCTATAATATCCACTTGCTAAAAAATAAAAATGACGCATCCCCACAAAACTCCACAAGGAAAAGTATGCTCCAAGCTTTTCCTCACAGCCGTGGCGGGCACCGGGACGCTTCCAGGGACATAAGTGGTGGTTTGAGAAGTGCGGGCGGGTTTGATCATCTATAGCAGATGCTGCTGATGCCAATCAGCAAGCCCCGGGCCCCCGCTGGGTGTCCCCCACCTGCAGTGGATAGTCATTCCTGCTGACACGTTCCTACCACAAGCCCTGGCAATGATAGCTTGGTTTTGTTTTGTGTTTTTCAGTGCAGTAAGAGCTTGCCTGGCCAGTTGCAGAGCTGCCTCCTCCTGAAATTCCGTGAGTTGGAAGCCCCCAGGGCAGCCCTTAACCAATGGGGGAAAACGCTGGTGTGTAAATCCCCCAGCTTCCCTGGGTGGGCTGCTGCTGAGCCATATTCTACATGGCACTTCCAAGGATCCCTGATAGGGGAGGATGGGGCCCTGAGACTGGGGTTGATTCATCAGCTGGGTCCTTGGGAAGATGTCGTTAGATGTGCCAGAGATTTACAGGGGTAATGCCTGTGAACAAAATGGGGAACTAAGCAGAAGTAAGCAGAGGGAGCCCCAGGTCTTGATGCAGGTCTGACACCTACGAAAGGAGAGGGAGGAGGAAGGAGGGTCAGGCAGGAAGATCCTCAGAATGCAGGCCACTCAGAAAACTTGGTGAGTGGTGCAGGGGCTCCTGCCCAAGACTGCCCATAGAGGAACCCACCACAGCAGTCATCATCAGCTTGCTGTGCAGGCCCCTGTCACTGGAGGCTGTCTGCTCATTGTATTCCTTGGGGCTGGACCTGTTATGAAGGGAGACCATTCTCTGTCTTTTGCAAAGGAGGTTAAGTAAAGGGCCTGAGGTCACTGAGCAAACTGTAGATCCAAGGCTTGCTTCTGGGTTAGCCGGCTCCGAGACATGTGCTTAATCTCTGACCCATGTGGCCTTGGAGAGTGGGCCAGCAGTGGGCAAGACCAGCCTCTTGATAACAGTAGAAGTTAAAGTGCACTTGAAGTCTTGGCTGCAAGTGGGACAGTGTCAAAACCTGGGGATGCCAGCTTGACTCCAGATGGTGGTGAGAAGTGCAGGACACATCTGCAATGGCAGCCTGAGGCCATCTATGTGGGGGGAATTGCAGAGCTCTGTGAGCTCAAGCTGGTCTCCCTCAATTCCTTCTGCTCACATCAGTATCCAGGATCGTTTCCAAGAATCTAGGCCCCCAAAGTGGCTGCAGCCCCCACCCCATCTCCCTACCTTAAAGATGGCTCTGTACCCAGGGCCAGGCTACCATGTGGTGCCCGCCTGTCTGTTTGGGGACAGAGCTGAGTTTTCACTTCTGCAGCCGCATTCTGCACAGATGCTGCTTGGGCTGTGCCATCCATGCGGTAGGGCAGGGAGCCCCCACCCAGGTCCACAGATGGTGACAGGTGAGTGGACAAGGAGATCAGAGGGGCCTGGGGAAGCTCCGAGCGTGGGGGGGCCTCACAATGATTCCTGATAGCCTTTCACTAGGGTTAGGTTGCATTTTCACCCTGGGGGCCTGTTTTAAAAATGAAGCAGCCCCTATGGACGTACACACACACACACGCTGCCATGGAGGATAAACGCAAGACCAGCATATCCCAAACTATCCTTTTCAGATCATCAACATCTGAATGGCAGAGGATGCACTGTTGTTTTTTTTTTTTTTTTGAGACTGAGTCTCGCTCTGTTGCCCAAGCTGGAGTGCAATGGCGTGATCTCAGTTCAGTTCACTGCAACCTCCACCTCCCGGGTTCAAGCAATTCTCCTGCCTCAGCCTCCTGAGTAGCTGGGACTACAGGTGCCTGCCACCATGCCCAGCTAATTTTTGTGTTTTTTTTTAGTAGAGACGATGTTTCACCATGTTGGCCAGCTGGTCTTGAACTCCTGACCTTAAGTGATCCACGGGCCTTGGCCTCCCAACATGCTGGGATTACAGGTGTGAGCCACCACACCTGATCAGGATGCATGTTTAAAAGCAGACTCCGGGGCCCACATCAGACATACTGGATCTTCACGTCTGCACCCAGCAGACTAGGTCACACTCACACATTCCAAACTCTGACAACAGCTCCACAAGGAGACTCCGGATGTCAGCACTGAGGGGTGTTGAGGGTCATCTGGTTAAATGCCTGCGTTGCGGAGGTGAGGAAACCGAGTGTGAGATAGACAGTCACCCCTCTGGGCTCAGGCTCTGTGATGGCTGCTCTGACTCACAAGCCAGAACCTTTTGAGTTATTAACAGTCTAATGTGCTGATCAATTTGTCCTATCATTTCCCCCTCGTAGTGACAGCCTGAGGGCAGAAACTGTCAACCGGCTCCCTCCCAGTGATCAGATGGACTGAAGTGGGCACAGGTCCCACTTCATCAAATAAACATACAGCACACCTAATTCCATTGAATTGCAGGTAAACAACATAAAACTTTTCAGTGTAAGTGTGTCCCCAGAACTGCGTGGCACACACTTACGTTCCAACAGTAGTCAGTGATCATCTGAAATTTCAAAGGAGCTGGGAAGCCTGTGTTTGTATTTGTTAAATCTGGCAGCTCTACTTCCAGGAGTCAGCACCCCTCTCAAGGCAATGAGAGCGATGCCGTGTGGGGGCCTCTACTGAGATGTGGTTTATGCACAGGGGGTCTTCCGTGGATGCCGCAGGGGAAGGAGGAGCAGCTGTCAACCCTGCAGGCTATAACCTCGACAGGTGGAGACGTGGAGGAAGATCATGTGTGCCTGGAGAGCACAGGGGTGGGCCATATGCCCCCAGGACTGCTCTGCTGCCTCTCCTTGGAAGTTCTCTTAGTCAGCTTGGGCTGTATCACAGGACACCGTAGATGGAGTGGCTTCATCAGCAAACATTTGTTTCTCACAGCTCTGGGGGCTGGGAAGCCCATGATGAAGGTGCCAGCAGATCTCATGTCGCGTGAAGGTTCACAACCTGGTTTGCAGAAACCCAGCCTCTCCTTGTATCCTCACGTGACGCAAAGACAGAAGAATCTTCTGTCTCTTCTTGGTTCTTTATTTTTGAGACGGAGTCTCACTGTGTCACCCAGACTGCGGTGCCAGGACTTCCCGGACTCAAGCAATTCTCCTGCCTCAGCCTCCCGAGTAGCTGGGACTACAGGTGTGTGCCAACACACCAGGCTAATTTTTGTATTTTTTGTAGAGATGGAGTTTTGCTATGATGCCCAAGCTGGTCTTGAACCTCTGAGCTCCAGTATTTGCCCATCTCGGCCTCCCAAAGTGCTGGGATGACTGGCATGAGCCACCGTGCCCGGCCTCTTCCTCTTTTCATGAAGGCACTAATCTCACTCCCAGGGCCCAACCCTCCTGACCTCATCTAAGGCTAATCCCTTCCCAAAGGCCGCACCTCCAGATCCCATCACATTGGGGTTAGGGTTTCAACATGGGAATTGGGGGTTGGGGGACACAAACATTCAGTCCAGAGCAGAAGACAAAAACCAATGTCCAACACATACATAGAGGTTGAGGGAGGGTAGAGAAAATCCACTCCATCTGACAGGGAGAGCGGGCCAGGAAGGAGCCAGGCAGAGATAGGAACACCTGGTTGGGATGGAGAGGGAGTAGCGATGCCAGGTTTACAACCCCTGCCCCCCAGAACCACTGCCCTCCCTAATCCCTGCCTCAATAAACCCTGCCTCCCTAATGCCCTGCCTCCCTAACCCCTGGCCTCCCTAACCCTCAGCCTCCCTAACCCTCAGCCTCCCAAAACCCCTGCCTCCCTAACCCCTGGCCTCCCTAACCCTAGGCTTCCCTAACCCTAGGCCTCCCTAACCCTCGGCCTCCCTAACCCCTGGCCTCCCTAACCCTCAGCCTCCCTAATCCCTGGCCTCCCTAACCCTCGGCCTCCCTAACCCCTGGCCTCCCTAACCCCTGGCCTCCTTAACCCCCGGCCTCCTTCTCAGTGGCAGTTTTCTCCTTGTACCTCCAGGGAGGGTGGTGAGAAGAAGGGATGGGAGCGGGGAGCAGGAGGGGGAATTATCTAGACAACAAGTTCCAAATCTGACCTCCAAACGCACTCTCTTGTTCCTTGCTCTCCTCAGGAAGTGCTTCAGGTGCCAGGGCAGCTGGCCCTCCAAGGGCCTGCTCAGCTCTCAGGACACATGCCCAGCTGCTCGCAGGCTGCAGCACCCTGGGGGCTGAGGTCATTGTTTTGCTGTATGACCTGGCAAATAATTCTCTGGGGGCGCTTCTGCTATAGATGAATGGGCTAGAGCCTTCCACTGTGACTAATGCCACATGTCTCCCTCAGATCGGAAGTGCATTCGTCACCGCAAAGCAGCTGTCTGCTTCATGAACAGTGGCTCCACTGAGGGCCCACGCAAGTAGGCAGAGAATCCCATTGCTAAAGGTTCTGGCGGGTCCCTCCGCCATGTGAAAGCAGGATCCCTCCCCCACCAACAAACCTCACAAGCCAAGGGGGCAGGGGGAGCTCGCTTTTCTAGAAAGGTCACTCATCTGACCTCTCATGTACGGGGTCGGAAGGGAGCTGAACCTTGTTAGCCAGGATGGGCCCTTGGCCCAGCATCCTGCATGGGGCATGTGGGCAGCATGGCCGGCTCTGACTCGGGTGCCTACCAGGAGCCCCCGAGCCAGGACCTGGTGTGGCAGCACTGGGCACAGGGCAGCCAGGTGCTTAGTACGTGCTCAGCAAATCAATGCAGGATGAGGCTGGGTGAGTTGTCAAGAAGGAGGAGGAGGGAGTGTTCTGGGAGAGTATGGGGGTCTCCCCTCAGGGGAAAGTCCCTCTCAGAGCAACACCAAGTGCACAGCTGACTGGTGCTGGAGAAGATGCCTGGCCAGCTTGGCCCACCACGTTCTTGGAAAGCCAGGGATGACGAGGAAAACACAGGGACAGTGACACAAAGGAGGACGAGGGTGGAAGCGATGTGGCCTCTCTCCACACGTGGCCCCGATTTAAAGGGGGAAGGAGTTAATGTTTACAGGGATGCCACTTTGAGTAAGGCCGAGCCCATGAACTCTTATTTAATTCTGTAATAGTCCACGAGGGAGTGACCCGTGTGCTGCAGAGAAAGAGACTCAGAGGTTGAATCTGGCTCTGTCAGATTGAAAAGGCTTTTTTGGCTGGGCACGGTGGCTCACACCTGTAATCCCAGCCCTTTGGGAGACTGAGACAGGGGAATCACTCGAGGTCGGGAGCTCAAGACCAGCCTGGTCAATATGGTGAAACCCCATCTCGTCTGAAAATACAAAAATTAGCTGGGTGTGGTGGTGGGCGCCTGTCATCCCAGCTACTCAGGAGGCTGAGGCAGGAGAATTGCTTGAAACCCGGGAGTCGGAGGTTGCAGTGGGCTGAGATCTCACCACTGTACTCCAGCCTGGGTGACAGAGTGAGACTGTGTCTCAAAAAAAAAAAAAAAAAAAAAAAGGCTTTTTTTCTTCCACGATGGCGTGGACACTTGAAGTGCAGCTGAAAATGCTTGCGGCTCTCCATCTGGGTGGTGTTTGAAGATGATGGTGATATGCTTATGCAAGGGTAGCATATTAATATGGCATGTGTGGTTTTCCATGTATAACTCTAATTGTAAATTAGTGAATAAGGCAAAGGTGATCGTAATCCACTCGCAGGTCAGTAAGAAAGAAGTGAGCTGTAGAATTATGAATGTACTGCTATGAATCTCGGAGGGGGCATGTCTGTGTGTGTGTTGTAGATGTGTGAGTGAAAATGTCACAGTCTGCCGGACGTGTCTGTGAAACTAGGCTGAAGGGTTTTGCTAAAGAAACTGAAAGCTTTCTCGAGAAAGGCAGGGTAAGGAGGGAGGGGCACCTGGAAGTGATGAGCACTGACTCATCAGATGCACGGACCATCCTGTAGCAAATAAGATGAAGTGGTACCACATGGGACATGTCACTGAAACTGCAACCAAAGCTGCTTATGAATTATCTTCCAGAATCAGCTATGCTAGGCAGAGTCAAATACAAATTAAGGGCTATGGGGTGCACTGGGTGGCAGTGATGTAGGAATCAAAGTTTATGTTAACTACGAAGTTCTTCCCCCACAGCTGACTTCTGAGATTTTCCTCCCTGAGGTCTCATATTGCAGAAGGAGCCAGTTGTTTCCTTCCATGCACCTTTCTGCCCACCAGCTATTTCACTGATTCAACTGTCTTCTCTCCAGCAGATGGGAAAATGCAAATCTGTAAGGAGAATATGGAAATTCACTCTTTTAAGCCAGCTACTGTCAGATATCACAATAGAAACCAACGAGGTGACAGGACATTTAAAGGAATGCTTCAAAAATGAAAATAAGGCATTTAAGTGGGCAGTGGAAATAAAGAGAAATGGCAAAGCTACAACATGAAAAGAGCTAATTAGGAGGAAGTCAGAGCAGCCCAGATCCTGCGACAAGCAAGCCAGCAAGCGACATGGCCGCACTCAGAGGGAAGCGAAGCAGTGTCAGTGAAGCCCAGGGCTGCAGGAGAGGTCCTTTGGCCATCCTTGGCGATGGTGGGTCTGCGGGGAGCAGATGGGTTGCAGTGAGGATGGTAAGGGGTGCTCTGCTCAGGAGGCACATAAACCAGCGCAGCCTCTGGCTTGCCCTGGCATGTTCTCACCTGATGACCCCTCTGTGGGCTCCTTGCTCAGCATCCCCCGGAATCACAGGGACCATGGAAGCAGCAGTTGTGATGGTCCCTGGGAGAGTCTTGCCAGGTTAACAACACCTAGAGAGTGCTTGAAGGCCGGGGCCATGGGGATTTGAGAGTCTAAAATCAGTAATTCGCAGAAGGATCGGATCGAGGCAGAGAGGAGTGTTATGGAGGAACCAGGGCCTCTGACTTGCAGAAGCAAATGGACAGAGCATTTGAATGGACAGAGCATCCTCCTCTCCAGCCTCTGCCCATTCAATGAGTGAGCTCCTCAAGTGTCAGTCCTAGCCTGCCTCTCCGTCCATGCTCTGCTTCCTTCGAGGACAATCTTAGCTAGGAACTCAGCTTCAGGTCCCACTTACAGCCCAATGACTCCCAAACTTAGGACTTTCACTGTTCTGTCTTCAGAGGTCTAGGTATATGCAAATGCTGGCTTTTGAGGGTCCTCAGATGCAAACATGCAAATGCAGGGGCTTGGCTCAAAGCCAAACTCACGCCATTCTCTTTCCAACCCCTCTGAATTAGATTCTACTCCAGGGCAGCTGGGCTCAGGGATTGGGCAGCCCCCGTCCATTTGCTTCTGCAAGCCAGAGGCCCTGGTTCCTACATAACACTCCCCTTTGCCTCGTTCCGATCGTTCTGCGCATTATTGCCCTGAAAATGTCAAATCCATCTACGTATCTGTAGCTCCACTGCCTCCTCAGTCCAAGTGGCCATCACTTCTCACCCAGCTGGCCCCCCCATGCCTTCTCTTGTCCCTTTGGAGCCCCTGTCCTGTGTGGCCAGTTGGCAAGTGCTGTTCCCTGCGGGCCTCTGGCAGGAATGTGGCTAAGAGGGTGCAGGGGGCCGGCGGGGTGGGGCAGAGGGCACAGGAGTGGGATGGCAGGTGCCTCTCAGGTCCGCAGGGGTTTCTCTCAGGTTGGCAGGATGAAGGGCCACGATTCCTTTTCATTTCTGTTTCTTTTTTTAAAACTTGGAGCATGAAAGAAATCTTGGGAACTGTGTTCACTGTAACCTAAGAAAGAGGGATGCCTGTGCATCCTGGAGGAGCCCAGTGGAAACCCTCAGGAGTCCCAGAAGAGCTCTCTGCAGACAGGCCTCCGCGCGCAGTGGGCAAGGAAGGCCCCGGGCAGGGGGCTGGGCACGGCTGGCTCCGCGCACAGTGGGCAAGGAAGGCCCCGGGCAGGGGGCTGGGCACGGCTGGCTCCGCGCGCAGTGGGCAAGGAAGGCCCCGGGCAGGGGGCTGGGCACGGCGGGTTCCCGAGATTCAGAAGAAGTCCCCTACAGAGCGCGCTCTGCAAGCCCTGGCTGTGGAGAGGATGAAGGTTTTGCCTGGAATTGGCACTGTCTTTTGATGGCACATTTTACATGTGTAAATCCTTAATGCTGATTTGATGGAAAATCATTGCTTTTGTTGACAAAACCTGCATGTTTAGTCTCTTCTTTCACTATTTTTTTTTTTAAATGAATGTGTCCATGTGTTTTTACCAAGTTCTTGCCTCTTGTCCAAGAACTTGGTTCTTGGTTCTTGTCCAACAACATGGACATTTGTCTTTATAAAATAGAATGATGTTTTTAAACCAACAAAAATTATTCTATGCAGTGAATCAGAGCAATCAGTGCAGAACCCTCCTTCCAACCTGGCTGTGGGCTCCCAAAGGGCAGGGACTGAGTCAGCTTGGTTTCCCCAGGTCCTGGCGGGACGCTCGGGACACAGAAGGGGCTTGGCAAATGTTTGCTGAGTATACATCTAGCCTAAAACGATGGCCTGGAAAGGCATCTAGGAACACCCTCATTCTACATGTAAAGAATCAACTCCCAAATCCCTCCACCCTGAAAGGGTTTTGTTTGTTTGCTGGTTTTTGTTTTTTAAAGGAACAATCTGATTTTCTTTTCTTTCTCTTTTTCTTTTTTTTTTTTTGAGTCAGAGTCTTGTTCTGTCACCCAAGCTGGAGTGCAGTGGTGTGATCTCAGCTCACTGCAACCTCTGTCTTCCAGGTTCAAGCGATTCCCCTGCCTCAGCCTCCCGAGTAGCTGGGACTACAGGTGCACGCCACCATGCCTGGTTAATTTTTTATATTTTAGTACAGACGGGGTTTCACCATGTTGGTCAGGACGGTCTCGATCTCCTGACTTCATGATCTGCCTGCCTTGACCTCCGAAAGTGCTGGGATGACACACATGAGACACTGCGCCCAGCCACAATCTGATTTTCATACACAGAGGAGGACGGTTAACATGGCAGTGGAATGGGGCATTATGCATGGAAGGTAGGAGGACTGCAGGTGGAGGGCAGGGCCCAGGGAGTCCAGGATTGGATCTGGGAAGAGGATCATGAAAGGGAGAGGGTGGGAGGCAGAGGGGGAGCTGGATTTCACTGGACACCACATAAAGCAATCCCAGTTTTCCAGATGTACAAATGTCAGATGCATGAGCAGTGCTTTGTGTAATGCAATTTCTCTTTTAAGATGAACACTTTAAGGGCCTTGAAAAGAGGCTGGTTTTCTCTTTCAGATGCTGCCTATTTGAAATGGATGTGGAGCCAGCTCTCAAGGTCAGGGCTGTGCGCTGGAAGCCTTCTCCATGTTGGTAAGGAGTCTGCATGCCGCCTGGCAGCCCACGTACGCGGGTGGCTGAGCTCGTTCCCCAGCTGTAGACAGGCGGGAAATGGAGCAAGTGATGTGGGCCGTGGACCCTGGCACTGGGAAGGGTCCTCGAACAGTCTGACCAGCTTCTGACACAGAGGGCATGTGCAATAATAGTTAGGAGGGATTTGTCCAGGATGACTCAGAAATATTCCTGGGTTTACAACTTGGAAATATTTATGAAAAGAACTTAGACTGACCTGTGGCGTTTAGACCTTAAAGGACAGGGTTAAGGACAGCCAGACAGAGCTGTTCAGACTGTGCCCCAATGTGGCTGATGACCTGTGACCTCCAGGACAAAGGAAGGGTCACACCATCTCAGGGTGGACTCACAGCAGGTCACCCCAGATAAGCCTCTTGGTGCGCTTTCCCCTGAACTTGGCATGAGATCTGAACTCAGCCCTAGCTCCCAGCCAGGTGTGCACTGACTCCCCGCTCCCCTTTCCCAAGGCTGCTGCTTCCCTGGGCTCTTTTCAGTTCTTTGGATACAGCTGCCCCTTCCACCCCAGGACCTTTACACACAGCTGATCCCCCAGAGCCCTTGCAGGAGGAGCTCATTCCTGCTCCCGTTTCAAGGCTCAGCTTCCGGGCTCCCCTCAGAGCCTCAGTCCCTGTGGCCTCCCCAGGGGCAGCCCTGCTGTTCCTGACCTCAGCCCCCTGTTAGTTTCCCTCATAGCCCTTATTGCGAACTGGAATTCTTTGATTTGTGTATATTTTCTGTCTCTGTCTCTCCCCCTCCCCACCAGACAGAAAATTTCATGAGGGCAAGAAATCATATTGTCTCTGCTCTGGTCTAAATATTTATCTCCCCTTAAAATTCCTTTGTTGAAACCTAACCCCTTAGGTAACAACATTAAGAGGCGGAGCCTTTGGGCAGTGATGAGGTCATGGGAGAGGATCCTCGTGATGGATGAGTGCCCTTATGAAAGCGGCTTCAAGGAGCCTGTTGGCCCCTTCCACCAAGTGAGGACAAATGTAAGGCACCGTCTGTGAGGAACAGGCCCTCACCAGACACCTGATCTGCTGCCGGACTGATCTTGATCTTGGACTTCGCAGCCTTCAGAACTGTGAGCAGGAAGTCTCTGTGCTTTCACTCTAAGGTATTTCTGTAATGCAGCCCCAGTGGACTAAGACAGTCTTATCACCACTGAGTGTGCGGTGCCTGTTCCTGCTCTGGGCACATAGTAGGTGCTCACTAAATATATGCTGAATAATAGATGTGTGGGAGAATTGAAGTAATGAAAAGTCGGAGATGCTTCAGACGTCGTGTGGAGTTGGCTCTGTGCTTTCTGAGATGTCATTTTAATCCTTTGTCACAATGAGATGGTTGTTGGAAAGCCCTGCAAAGCTTCACTGATGCCAAAGGGAATGGTCAGGATGGTCAGCTCCTGGACTAATGCCCAGGTACTGCTGCTGCTGTGGGGTTCTGGGAGACCTAAACAGGAGCAGCTTCCCTGCAGGATTTTATCTTATATTCAAAGACAGGGTGTGTCCATGGGGTGCTTCATCTGAAGAGGAGGAGTGTGAAGCCTCTCCCAGTGCATTTATTGAATGGGAAAGACACCAGGAGATTAAACAGCCACACTCTCATCCATCAGGGCACAGTCTGGGTTCAGCAAATGCTCTTCCCCCTTTCTTAGCTGTTTCCATGAGCCAGAGCAAGCGGGCTCTCCTCTGTAGGGAGAGAGAAGGTGGGTGCATTCCTGAGTGATCATGCCTTCCCACTTCCCCAGGTAACTACATGGTAAGGCGAGGAAATGGTTATTGCCTCGAAGCTTCAGATCACACAGAGCTGGCTGCAGTCTCTTCCATACATGTTTATTTAAGAGGGGACTTGGGGACTGGGTGTAGTGGCTCACTCCTGTAATCCTAGCACTTTGGGAGGCCAAGGCGGGTGGATCACCTGAGGTCAGGAGCTCAAGACCAGCCTGGCCAACATGGGGAAACCCCATCTCTACTAAAAATACAAAAAATTGGCTGGGCGTGGTGGTGGGCGCCTGTAATCCCAGCTACTCGGGAGGCTGAGGCAAGAGAATTGCTTGAACCCAGCAGGCAGGGGTTGCAGTGAGCCGAGATTGTGCCATTGCACTCCAGCGTGGGCAACAGAGCGAGACTCTGTCTCAAAACAAACAAACAAACAAACAAACAAATAAATAAATAAATAAATAAAAAATAGAGGTGATTTGGAATGTGGCATCCAGTGGGCACATGCACAGGAGTTCTCAGTGAAGCTACACGTCATCTCCTCTTCCTCGCTCCCTGCTGCAGCCTCACCCAGCGCAGCCGAGGATTGCTCCACTTACACTTTTGCTTACTTGGTAGAAAAATGAAGCTCTAAGTATATGTTAATCTGCCCAAATTCTCAGTAATTTCTCCTCTGGGATTTAGGATTTTTGCCTCCACCAAGTGAGCCAAGGTTATTTGAATAGCAGCTTCTGAGTCAACGTAAATACTCAGAGAAAAAGTCAGCAATGTTTCTGTTTTCAAAACTCCTTCCTAGACATTTATTTACCATAAGAAAGTCGGCAGGCTTTATCACTGGGATCTAACAAGGCCTAAGGAGACATCTGCTGTGCATGCGTTGGTGTTGGTCTTCTTCTGACTGGAACCAGCAGAGCGCATCTTCTGGGCCCGGGTGAGTTTTCTTTTTTCTTTTTTTTTTTTTTTGAGACGGAGTCTCGCTCTGTCACCCAGGCTGGCGTGCAGTGGCGTGATCTCGATCTCGGCTCACTGCAAGCTTCGCCTCTCAGGTTCACGCCATTCTCCTGCCTCAGCCTCCGAATAGCTGGGACTACAGGCGCCCGCCACCACGCCTGGCTAATTTTTTTTTGTATTTTTAGTAGAAATGGGGTTTCACCGTGTTAGCTAGGATGGTCTCGATCTGACCTTGTGATCCGCCTGCCTCGGCCTCCCAAAGTGCTGGGATTACAGGCATGAGTCACCATGCTCGGCCGGGCCCGGGTGGGTTTTCTAAGGGTTACTTTCAGATAGTTGCTTTTATTAGATTATGGGTCTAGTTCTCCTTCCTCAAATTGCAATCCGAGCTTGACTGACAAATGTGCAAATTCACAGATTCATCGTTTCCCTGACCTCATGTCTCCATTCTGACCCTGAACAGTAAATGTAGTGAAATCCCCAGGCAAGGGACATTCCCAGAGCTCCTGGCCTTTGCATGGGTCTTTCCCAACGTAAAGGCAATTCACCCTCAGAGTCACCAGGTACTTTTGTTCATGGCTGATTTTGAGGCTCAGCACGTGCTTTTGGCCCAAGCCCCACACAGATTTGCTGATGCCCGGCTACCGTGGCGGGGCCATGGGGCCAGATATGGGAAGCGCTCCCACGCACATCAGAGCTGCGCTGCCTTTCTCCTCTGAAAATACTGCTTCTCATTTTGAATCGGAGCCCTGGTGAGCATTGGTGTTGGTGTATGTGAGGGATTTTCTGTAAATCTCGGCTCTTCAATATTGCCACTGGGTGACCAGAGAAGAGAAGCGAATCTTACATCCTCTTCTGCTAATGACATTTTCAACAGAAGCTTTGGGACTTCTCTTGAAAGATCCTGAGACCTTTTGCCAACATTAGAAATCACAGCCTCCTCTGCCCCTTTCCCACTGTTCAGCGAGAACGATCCTTTTGCAGATGTATGCCGACAGCAGAATGCTAGTCCAAGGGCCCCCTAAAGTAGGTATTTTTAGAATTACTCATTACATAGGTAATGTGGGTTCTGAATATTTGACATTAAAGAATGTACAGAAGTTATTTGGGGGTGGCATGAATGACTTAGTGTGAGAACCCTTGCTGCCCGCACCCTCCGCATCTGCTGCCAGCTCTGCCTCCAGACACCTGGTGCAGCTGCCCCTATCCGGCTGTCTCCTCCCCACCTTTGCCCATTCTCCCACCTCAAAACCAGTGGTCTAGATGTTGATACTACATTTTTAGGCTAACAAAACCAAGAAGGACAAGGTTTCTACAACTGGCAATGAGTTTACATGGGCAACTAGTGGCCGCCTGTTTAAAATGAGAAAGAGTTCTGCAAGGTCAAGTCCATTTTATTGTGTGAATGTTTAGCAGTGCAGTGGTGTTCTTTTTCATATGAAGATTGATGAATCCTACACAGGGAGAAAAAGATTTGACAGCAGTTTAAGGAGACGTTGTTAGCAAAAACCAAGGCGAGCCGAGTAAGTGGCTTCTCCCCGAAAGCAATTCTTCCCTGTCTAATCTCTTTTTGCAGCTCATTAGTTCTCTGGGAATCAGAAAAAGGTTGTTTCTCAATTATCCTGCCACAGGGGCACATCCTGGGTGAAAGCCGGGGCTCTGCGGCACAGCAGGTGAATCGGCACGACGCCATCCCAAGAGCCAGGGCTCTCCTTATCTCTGTTGCCTGGGTCCAGAGAGGTGCCGTGGATGCGAGAGTTTAGGCAGGATCACGGCCCCTGCTGTTTGTTTGGGAGGCGCTTGGCACCAAGGCCATGCCTCTTATTACTACCCGTAGCCTTAAGCAAGCTCATGAACCTCTCTGAGCCTCAACTGTCACGTTGGTAAGAGCTTCTTGGCAGTGTTTTGAGAATCAAGTGCCTGACCCAGGGCGGGCACCTAACACGTGCTCCATGATGCACGGGCAGAGGTGTTTCAGTTAAAAGACAGTGGGCAACTTTGGTTTTTGGCAACTTCAGTACAAGCAATTTAAGTTTCTCTGGGGCTCACCTCACATGAGGCATAGGATCGATGGGGGCTGGAAGGCAAGCCATGAGATAAGGGGTGTGAAAAAGACGCCCCACTGTTATAGATCACGAGCAGGGACAGTGCTCCCCAGACGGCAGGGGCTCTTCTCCTCCGGCAAGGTAACTGCTCAGGCCAGGACCTCAACCTCAAAGCAGAAGCAGGAGGCGATGGGCGGTGGGCTCTCTGACTACACAGGAGGCCGGTGGGAGGGAAGTCTGAAGGGGAGAGTCACGGGCAATGCTCATTCTGCCCTGGCCTGGGGACAGGATCCTTTAGGCAGTGGTGACATCTGTCAGGCATCAGATTGGTGGAGCAACGAAAACAAGTGGGAACGGTTCTCTTCTGAGTTCCTGGAGGCTTCTCCCTACAGGGGACATTCTCAGAGAGCTTCAATTAAGGCAAGAAACCAGCTCTCCAAACTTTCAGCATCCGAAAGTGAAATATCTATCACTTTGGGATTTTGGAGATACTCAAGACTGTGGCAATGACCAGTGCACGACCGCATCTTAAAGCGGGGTCAGCCCTCTGGGGTCCATCAGATGTGATGGCGTGGGCTCAGAGCCTTCACAGAACCAAGGGCTGTGGCCTCTGAGTGGTTCGTATGAGGGAGCAATGTTTTGAAAATGGCTGGGCGTGGTGGCGCATGCCTGAATCCCACTTACTCGGGAGGTTGAAGCATGAGAATCGCTTGATCCAGGGAGGTGGCAGAATTTGCAGTGAGCTGAGGTTGTACCACTGCACTCCAGCCTCGGCAACAGAGCAAGACCCTATCTCTACATAAATAAATTAATTAAATATTTTGATAGTGACCCCTTGAAACTCTGTCCATCATCAGACTCTGCATTTAGTAAGTCCATGTTTATTCAAGAACTTCTAGAAAATGAAGAACTTTTCAAACTTTCATTGCTTCGACTGGTCACCAGGAAGGAGACTTCCTCGGGATGTGAAGGGGGTCTTCTTGCTTTTAAATTGGCATGGTAGAAGGCAGAGGGGGCACACTGGGGCAGTGTTGCACTAATCCCACTATGCCCAGGCTCGGGCCAGGCAGGGAGTTTTGGCTAAGGACCCTCTGCACACTTCCTCTCCTCTACCCAGAGCTTCTAGACTTGGCTGAGAGATGTGACCTGGTCCTGGCTCACGGAGGGCCCTGGTGGAATGAGAGAAATGGGGAGTGGCTCCCTTGGTCAGTTGGGTGATGTTTCAGTCATAAATGAAGGCAGGTGTGGGGAGGAGCCAGGCCACTGTCTGGGTGCAAGGCCGGCTTCGCCTTCACCTCCCCTCCCTTGCTTAGTTGACCCCCATGGGCTCTAACCTGGGGGCACTGACTGGTCCTAAGATAGGCTTAGATCCAGCAAGGGGGTGTGGAATGGTTTTGCTGTTAGTAACCCTGGGGTCCAGGGAGCCCCAGGGGAGTGCTGGCCTCAGCCAGAGGGTTCCAGCTGTAGCTCCGCCAAAAGGCACCCAGCCTTGGTGATGAGCTGCCTGTCTGAGACTCCTGGGGGCATGCAGCTCCCCTGCTGGGGCACCGTCTGCTTCCCCTAAGTGGGGTGCCAGCCCATTCCCCATTCCCTCCAAGGCCTGCTTCCCCAAGACGGATGCCTGGGACCACAACTCCACGCCCTGCCACTGGTGGGAAGACCTCAATTGGCCATGGCACCCTGCGCACCTCTCAAGATCCAGCCCAGGAGCAAAGCTTTGGGAGCCCCTCCTGGGAGTGCGCAGACCACAGAGGCAGTTCCCATCCCAGGCTGGCCCACTCCCTTCCAGCCCCAGGCCTAGAAAACGCATCTGAGATGAACCGGGCCTGAGCTCTGAAGTCTTCCCTTTGCTCTGCCTCAACTTCCTACCTCTCTGTGGCTCTGCTTCTCTCCCGGGAAGAAGTGCCATAACCAGGGCAGGAAAAGGCTTCCATTCTCAAAGGCCAGTTGAGAGCTGTGAAAACTGGGTGAGGCCTCCGTAATTCTGTGGCCTGGGAACATTGGCACTCTCTCCCGTCAGGCCAGCTAACCTGAAGCCTGTGTGCGTCAACACGCATTCCAGGACCTGACAATCTGCCCCCCTCCACCCTTGCTCTTACTGGGCCTCCAGAGCAGAAAACCCCGGAGGTTGGTGATTTTCAGGCTCTTCTCTACTCTTTTTCTCTTAACACTCACCGTGTCCCTGAATTCTCCTGCTGACCGCCTTGCCCTGTTGTTTCCAGCCTGGGAGGGGCAGCCACTCCCTTCGCCTTCCCAGGGCATCCTCCCTGCCCTCCCTGCCCAGCCCTCCCGGTTGTAGCTCTGCCTGCAGAGGGAGGCCCAGGGGCTTTGCAGCACCGGGCTGGGAGCTTGGTCCAGGCTGAGCTTGATGGTGAAGCTGCCACTGCAGTCACCTCTCACTTTTGATTCACATCCCGTCATCTGCCTTGATGGCAAAGGTGCTGAGCCCTGTGGCAGAGTGTCTCAGCCACAATTGGGGCAGATGCTGATTTTTTTTTTTTTGATGGAGTCTGTCGCCCAGGCTGGCATGCGGTGGCACAATCTCGGCTCACTGCAAGCTCCGCCTCCCAGGTTCACACCATTCTCCTGCCTCAGCCTCCTGAGTAGCTGGGACTACAGGCGCCGCCACCACGCCTGGCTAATTTTTTATATTTTTTTAGTAGAGACGGGGTTTCACTGTGTTAGCTGGGATGGTCTCGATCTCCTGACCTCATGATCTGCCTGACTTGCCCTCCCAAAGTGCTGGGATTGCAGGTGTAAGCCACCGCGCCCGGCCCAGATGCTGATTTTTAAATGCTCCTGGCTCTACTTTCTCTTTACCCCATTCCTGTTTCAGGGCCAACTGGCTCATCGTGCCCCTTGACACTCAGCTTTCTCCCCAGGTCACACCACAGGCTCGCCAAGATTGTGAAAAAAACAAAACAAAACAAAAAACTACTGTGATGATTAGAAGCACTCTGAGATTCTTGGGCCAAAAAGCACTAGAAAAGCCCCAGCTGCTGGGGTTCCCCTTGGTGGGAGGTGCAGGGCACAGTGTGATTGGGAGTAGGCCAGGAAGCTGCTGATGCCACTACGCTTGTGCTCAGAGGGGCTGTCTAGTCCCAGGCCACCTTCTAAGAGTCACTCTAATGAGATCGATTCTCCAGTAGGTTACATTGGACACACAGAACACAGCAGAGGAAAAGCACACACTTGGCAGATAACAGCAGAGAACACCAAGGGCTGTACGCTCTGTAGCTCTCAGTAATGGGTCATCAGTATCTGATTTAAAAGGAATTGCCTATGTGACACGGATGGACCTTAACCCATGAGGGCTCTGTGAGCTCATCCCAGACTAGAGGTTTGAGCTCCCATCAGGTAAGGCTCCTCTCTGAATCCACGGCAAGCCTCATGGTGGAAGGAATGAGAGGACAAGGTGATGGCTCTCTCTAGATGTTAGCCCCTGGAGGGTCTGTGAGACCCAAAAAAGGAAGTGACCCAGGGCAGGGAGAGAACAGATGCCACCTTGTAACATTCACCATGGGGAAACTCATCCTGGCCTGGCCCTTAGCCAGCACCCACAAGAGGCAGCACTGCCATGGGGGGCCCAGGAAGGATGCCACTGGCTCAGGGAGGCCCTGTGCTGGGAGCTGTGGGGGCTGGGTATATGGTTCCTCCCCACAGCCTTGATGGCTTCTGAGCCCCCAAACAGCACACTCAACTATTCCCCTCCCCTGGTCCCAGGCTCTGCAGTGCCTGTGCTCACTGAAGCCAGTGACAGGAGGTCTTAGGGAGGCTGCAGCCCTCACACCGAGCCCCTGGCCTCCCTGGACCCACCTAGCCTCTTGGGCTCATCGTCTTCATTCTGCTCAGCCTCTGCATCCAGCCCTGCCTCAGCACAGCCACCTAGCAGCGGGGGGCTGGGGAGGTACTGGAGGAGCCGGCCTTCCCGCTTCATTTCTGCCAGCTCCTTGGCACAGCAGCTGGGTGTGTTGGTCTCATAGGTGTCGTGGAAGGTGTTGTAGTCCACCTCATAAAAGCCCTTTTCCAAAGTGAGGACTGGTGTGAATCGGTGGCCCCAGAGCACCTCTGTATCCATGTAGGAGCTCCGGGCTTGGCAGGTCATGCCTGGGAAAACAGAAGTTACATGCATTATGATGCAATCATCCATCCATCCATTCATCCATCCATCCATCCATCCATCCATCCATCCATCCATCCATCCATCCAATCATCTATCTATCCATCCATCCATCCATCCATCCATCCATCCATCCATCCAGATATGGAAAAAAAGGCAGGAAAGGGCAAAGATATAGCCATCCATCCATCCATCAATCCATCCATCCATCCAATCATCTATCCATCCATCCATCCATCCATCCATCCATCCATCCAATCATCCATCCGTCCATCCACCCAATCATCCATCCATCCATCCAATCATTCATCATCCATCTATCCACCCAATTATTTATTCATCTATCCTTCCAATTATCTATCCATCTATCCTATCACCCATCCATCCATCCATCCACTCATCTACCCAATCACCCATCCATCCAATCATCCATCCACCCAATCATCCATACATTCATGCATTCCTTCATCCATTCAATCATTCATCAACCATTTCATGAACATCTGCTTTGTGCTAAGCACAGTGGAGATGTAAAGCTGAATACGACACATCCTTGCCCTGGAGGAGTTCAAGGCATGGTGGTGGCAGAAAATTAGAAACCAACATGCAAGATTCTGAAAGTCATTTCCTAGAGATTGGAGTGAATAGATGTTGGAATAGTTGAAGGCAGGGACTTGGTTCCTGAAAACAGCATTCAGGTCTAGAAGATTGAGATGGGAAAAAGGCAGGAGAGAGCAAAGATAAATTCAGCGTGAATGAACACGGAGAAGCTGACAGGCATTTGGAACATATGGGGATTGTTTTGGGTAGACACATAAGGAGAGAGGGCTCTACACTCACATACACACAGGAAGAGGAGCAGACGCACACACAGAGCTTGACTTCTTGATTTGAGGCTGCTCCAATGCCTCGCTTCCCGTCTACTCAGCCTGTGCCATGCCTGTGCTATTTTTAGGTGTTGCTTTCTCTCCAGAGAGGAGAGCAGCTTTGTTTATGAATGAGGAGGCCTCTGTGCTTAGGGTCACAGGAAAGCAACTTTCTGATATTTAATCTTCTGGCCAAGGAAGGCATTAACTGTGCTGGTTGGGTGCTGAAGGCAACCATCTCCGGCTCCCACTTTGAGTTTTCTCTGGGAGGGGCTCATACAAACCAGACCCAGGTCCAAGGCTGCTTCTCAGCCCCAGCGCACCCACACAGGTGGGCCCACAGCCTGCCCTCTGCTCTCAGGGATGCCTGCCTGGGCCGGGCCTCTCCCTTCAGTCCTCACCCTTGTTGTCCCCACAGCCTTGGCAGAGAGGCCCAAACTGGGCCCTGAGCAGCCTAGACTATGCCAGATGTCTGCAGGCTCCCAGGGCCTTGGGAAAGGTGTGGGCAGGACCTTTCCCCTTTGGGCGCCTCCTGCTGCTCATGGGGTGTGGTAGCAGCTGCCCTGTAGCTAGAGATCCTGCTGTGTCCCTGTCACTGCTCGATGCCTCTGGAAAGGATTCTCCAGGTGTCAGGTATAGTGCTCAGCACAGGGTGCTCCTTTTCATCTTGAATCCTCCCAACAGCCCTAGGAGATCGATTTTCCTCACTCTGCTGACAGGGTAAGCAGCTGGCTCAGACCCGCTCAGGCAGGATACAGCAGAGTTGTGCTACTCAAGCCGAGGCATGGATTCCCAGCCCACACCTGGCTGCATGTGCCTGACAACCAAGCCACCCACATCCAGGACAGATGTGGGCCGGGGTCTCCTGCCCTATCTCCCTGGATCTCCCCTACAGTTTCTGGGACAGAGCAAGCATAGCCCAGGTTGTAGGAGGGGAAGGAGGACAAACCGTGAGGACAAGTGAACGGTGGGCCCCTGACTTCGAGGGAGGCATGGCTGGGGGTGTAGCAGGGCGGATAGCACTGGTTCCCTCCACTATGAGCCTGTGGGCGCTCTCCCCGCTGTGTGGCTGGCGAGTGAGGGCGGCCTTGGGGAGTGGTCAGGCATGCTATGATTTGTCCCCATGTCTCTCACCCAATCCCTTTTTTGTGACACCAGTGTGGAGCTCTCACCCTGAAATGCAGCCTGGGTCCTGATTCTGACCCTAGAGCCAAGGACAGGGTGACCTGCAAGCCCCTAGCTCTGCAGGGAAAAGCTTCCTGCGTCCTGACTGTCCTTGGCCCCGGGGGCTGCCCACCTGCCACCATATGCTGCCTGCCAGGCTCCAGCCCCCAGCAGATGGCTGAGCAGCCCTCTGTGGCACCAGTCCCTGGAGCCTGTCATTGCCCTCTCCTGGTTCCACCGACTTCAAAATGGGAAGGCTTGTGGAGTCTGGGTCTGAGTCCCCTGCCCGGCAGCCAGCTTCCTGGGGTCTGGAAGGTGTGCTTGGCCATCTTTCTGACAGGCCCCTAGTATTTCAGGGGGGCAGAGTGGTGAGAGAAGCTCCAGATTTGTAAGTGGAAGAGCTGAATATGCGCACTCACTGTCTACATAATGCTTTTGAGGTTCAGCTTCGACATCTGTAAAATGAGACTGAAGCCAGCTCTACACTGTTGTTTGCAAGAATTAGAAAAATAGACATGCATAATTCTGAGTGTGATTGAGTTTCTAGAAGCCATCCTTAGGGCCTGACCAGCTGCTCATTGTACCTGGTTGGAAAGAAAGGGAGAGAGGGACAGAGAGAGAGAGAGAGAGAGAGAGAGAGAGAGAGAGAGAGAAAGGAAGGCACGAGGAAGAAACGAAATACGCAGGATGTCGGATTTTGCTGGGGGTGGGGTGGGGACTAGGATTCTCAGCCAGAGCTCAGGCGGTCCCAGGCCTTGGGATCCCTGGAGCCACCTCACAGAGGTCTGCCGTGGCTGAGTGGCTGAGGAATCGGGGGGTCCTTGGTTACCAGCTGCCGGTGAGTCAGTAGCTGAGCAGGGAGGTACCATGCTGGTCACAAAAAGGGCATTTTCTTGGGCATATGTGGATGTTGATGCCTCAGTATGGATGCATTGGTGTTTTTTTTTTTTTTGTAAGAAAGGAGCCTTGCCTGCCCTGGGTTCACTAAGCCAACCTTCTGCAACAACGCTGAGGGCTGGCTGCTCCAGAGGGGGCCCAGCCAAAAAAGCCCCTCCCCTGCAGCAAAGTTCTTTCCAAGTAAAGGATTGGTGAGAACCCTTTTGAGTTTAGGAAATTCTGCATCCTCTCCTTTCCCAGTGATGAGACTCAGTGGGTAAGGAGAGCGAGAAGTCCACTAGTCCACTGTAAAGAAACCAGTTCACCTTTGTTTCGCCCTGTGATTACCAGAGCTATCTGAGCAGCAAGCTCTTCTGGGTAGAACACTTGTTCCAAGAAGGGGCAATTTGGCCTGTTGGAAACAAGTGCTGGCTCTGGGGTCCCCTGCCTCAATTTCCACCCTGGCTCTATCACTCAAAAGTGCTTGCTCTTGGGCAAATAATTTAGCCTGTCTGTGTCCCTGTTTCTTTATTTGTACCTTAATAAAAACTATCTCAGCTGGGCACTGTGGCTCACACGTGTAATCCCAGCACTTTGGGAGGCCAAGACAGGTGGATCACAAGGTCAGGAGTTCAACACCAGCCTGGCCAACATGGTGAAACCCTGTCTGTACTAAAAATACAAAAATTAGCTGGGCGCGGTGGCGGGCACCTGTAATCCCAGCTACTCCAGAGGCTGAGGCAGGAGAATTGCTTGAATCTGGGAGGTGGAGGTTGCAGTGAGCCGAGATCGGGCCACTGCACTCTAGCCTGGGTGACAGAGCAAGACCCTATCTCAAAAACAAACAAGCAAGCAAACAAAACAACAACAACACCACCACCACAAAAAACCCCACTATCTTATAAGGCATGCGAGGACATTTGGCCAAATGATAGATGTTTATGGTTTAGGACAGTGCCTGAAAGTTGGGAGGCTCCTGTCAGTGTTAGCTGTTGCTATTACTCCATCTTGAGTAGCAGTACCACTCAAACCACAATTTAGGGATTGAACGTGTTGCCTGTGCCACCCCAGGACTCTCAGGCACAGACCTGCATCTTCTTGAGTCACAGTGGTCTAAGTCTGAAGTGTAAGTAGGGCCATTTGTGGCTAAGGAGGACAAAGCACCTTACCTGTGGCTTCCACCATCCCTTCTAGAATGACCACAACTTCGAACTCCTCCTGATGCAGCTGAGCCTGAGACATCTCCCAGAAAGGGCTCTTCTCGTTGATCTCGTGGGAGATGATCAGAGGAGACACCAGGAAGAGGCGGTCGTCGCCCGTGTCGAAGCCCACGTTGATGTCGGTCTGGTTCAGGGGGATGAACTCCCCCTCTTTGGTCTGCCGGGACTTGATGAGCTTGGCTCGGATGGAGGCCTCTACGATGTGGGAGTTGCGGAGGTCACCCACCCGGAACATGAGGCACAGCTTCTCGTCCCGCATGGAGATGACCGCGTTGTTGGAAAACATGAGAGTCTCAGCTCTCTTCTTGGGCTGGCTGATCTTGACAAACATGCACCCCACCATGAAGGCATTGACGATGGAGCCCAGGATGGCCTGAACCAAGAGGAGTATAATCCCCTCCGGACACTTCTCTGTGATGACTCGGAAGCCATACCCAATGGTTGTTTCGGTCTCAATGGAGAACAGGAAAGCGGACACGAAGCCACTGAGGTTTTCAACACAAGGAATCCACTCTTGGTCACCAACATGGTCCAGGTCACCCCGGATGTAAGCAATGAGCCACCAAATGAAGCCGAAGAACAGCCAGGTGACGGTGTAAACCATGGTGAAGACGAGCAGGTTGAAACGCCACTTGAGGTCCACCAGGGTGGTGAAGAGGTCACTCAGGTACCGGTAGGTCTCCTGGACATTGCCGTGGTGCACGTTGCACTTGCCGCTCTTCTCCATGTAGCGCTGGCGCGGCTTCTTGCCCTCGGCCAGCAGGCGCGTGCGGTCTGTGGCAATGGGGACGTATTCGCGGGCCTGTTTGGGAATCCTCTTGGGGTCCCATGGAGTGACTCCAATCTCCATGTCCTGGTTCATGGCATTCCTAGAATCACCAGCCATAGCTGGGATGCTTTGAGTTAAAAAAGACATCATCAGGGAAGTGGGCTGTTCTGATTCACTAGAACACAAGATCAAAGGCCACTCCCGCCCCGGGGCTCTCCCAGGCTTCTCCTCTGGATCCAGGGGTCGGGGTGTAAAATCGTCAAGGGCAGGGGCCTCACTCTCTTACAGGGTTCTTTTGTATCCCTGGTGCCTAGTACAGAGTCTAGCACATAATAGATGCTCGATAGCTGTTTGTTGAATGAATACATAAACAACACCTAGGTGCAAAGTACACATTAAGTGTTAAAAGGGTTTGAGAAATGTGGGAGCAATTTTAAAAAGAATAATCACAACAGTTTATTAAATGTACTATGTCCCATGCATTCCATGTGGATTGTCGCTTATTATCACCACAGCAACTCACTGGCATTAGATATTGGAATTCCCACTATATAAACAACATATTGTTTGCTTATGAATCAGGCTTAATTCAAATCGTCTCTCTCCCACCATCAGATGGTAAGCTCCACAGGGGCATAAGTGTGTGTTCGTTTTGTTATGTGATATTCCAAGCACTTAGAACATAGCCTGGCACATAGATGTATTCAAAAAGTACTTATTGAATAATTGGATGGATAAATAAGAAAATGGGGTTCCAAAGAGGTTAAGTGACCCCCAGGCCACCAAATATTAGGCAGAGCTGATATTTGGATTCCTGCTCATCTGGCCCGAGCCTGTGCTGTTTCTTTCATTCCTTATTGTCTCCATTTATCTTGAGGCCTTTTAGCAGCAGACAGAAAGGAAGAGGCGGCACGTGTCTGATTTGTCGATTGGTCACTCCTACCATCTGAGTGTGAAGTCTGCGGCCATCTGAGCACTTATTAAAATGACAAATTGCTGTGTAGGCTCGCCATTAGAAAATTTGATTCCCTGTCCTCTAAGAAATTGAAATGGACAGGATGTTAATGACCCCAAGGCTCTTCAAAGGGCATAACGTGTTTGGGGGGTACCTGCCACACCCCCAAGAGATACCCAGACGCCTGCAGTACAGGTGTCGGATATTTCCCTCAAAACCCGTTTGACATGCTTTAAGACTCTCATGCAATTAGGAAAGACCTCTTTAATTAACAATAACAGACTACATTTCTGAGCACTCAGAAGCCAGGCACTGCACTAGGACATTTCTATCCATTAGCTGATTTAATCCTCACAACATGGTTAGATAAATACTATTATTATCCCCCCATTTTTCAGAAGAGAAGAATGAAGCTCATGTAGCATGTGGCCAAGTGAGGTTCTGGGTCTAAGTTTATCTGGCTGCAGCCCGAGGCCTGACCCATAGCACTCAGCACACAATGGCCAGCAGACACTGATGCTCCATGGCTCATGCTAAGGCTGATGACCTGCTCCCTCCAGAAAGTTCTATGAGCTTCCAGCCCTGGGAAATGTCACCTTAGGGATACTATCCTTCAACCCTTCTTCCTCTTTATAAGCAAGCTTTCCCTGAATTCGCAGGTACCCTCCTTCCCAGGTATAGGGTCCCCCAGGAACCACCACTTACTTATCTGTCCTGATCAAGGAACACAGAATGCCTAGACTGCTCTGCCACCTGGCCAGCTGCATGTCTTTTCCTGCAGACCTGAGCCCTGGAAACATTCCCTGGCGCTGAAACCCTGTTTAGGTTGTCACCTGAAATACTGAAAGATCAAACATGTTGCTAAACATGTAGGAATTAGCCCAACTTTAGGCCAAGTAACTCCATAACCCAGAGCCCTTGCTGCAGACGTACCTAAACAGAGCATCTCTTTTCTTGCTGTCCATCATGAGGACCACTGCAGCGCTCTACATGTAAGTTCCCCTCATAAGTGCTTTGGAACCTGGTGCTTTCTTCTTTGGAATCTCAACTGACCCCATTTGGGGATGGTTTGGGTAGTCCCTTGCAGGAATTCCCCTGCCACCATTCTGAGGGTGACTCCAGCTGCAGGTTCCACCAGGCAGAACATCAGGAAGCTGTGTCCCCAGTGGAACAACCTGGAGAAAGGTCTGTCAACCACGGAGCCGACTGCCTAATGGCAAACCAAGGTAGATTCCAGCTGTCCCGGGAAGTCAGATGACCCTGGCAGGCCTTTTCCTGTGCTGCCTGAGTGGTTATAGCAATTTTAAAGTAACCTTTAAAACATCATATCGAAAGGTCATCTGAAGGGCTATTTGTCCCACATATCCATTGGCCATTTCCCACTCTGCATAGGGCCACCTGCTTCCTGCTCCTTCGTGTGGCAGTTAACAAAGATAAATGAGACAAGGAGGAAAATGCTTGGGGCTATCTTTGCAGAATCCCAAGCAGGAATTTGCTCTGCCTTAAGTGGGAGACTTCATCCTGAAAACCTGATCACAGACGCTCGGAGATGGTGGAAAATGCTGCTGTCCCAAGGCCCCGTGTATTCTGGACACCCCAGCTGCTGGAACCAAGAGAGGGTTCCAATGGGGGTGCTGCTGCGGACTCCCTGAGCCACTGAGGTTGGGCAGGGCAGGCACAGTGCCCACAGGAATGAGTCATCGGCTGGGGCACATGGGAGCTCACATCCTCCTGTGCTCAGCTCTTTGGGGAAAACAGCTTGCTGCTGATTTTCTGCACTGTTTCCTTCTTTATTTTTAAACAACTTGCATAGATTCTTGCAGGCGAAGGCTTTGTGCTGTACTAGAAATGGGAAAATGTTTTCTAGGAGACTTCAGCCCAGATAGGAGAACTTTTTGCATCCGGCAGATAGGCAAAGGTGGTTTACTTTTGATTTGATATTGGGATGCATTCCAGTGCACTGGAATCATCTGCAGAAGTCATTCCTTGCTCAACCCAGGGTAACATTTGGATTCTAATGCAGTGTCCAACAACCTGCTTTGTGGTCCAAAGAAAAACAAACTTAACTTTCTTTGCTCAGTTTACTCTGCTATAAATCCCAGATAATATTCTCTGCCCCTCCAGCCCTGGGAGCCAATTGTAGGGATTCTTGGAAGGAATACATGATACAAACATAAATATAAATAAAATAAACATACGTATTCATAATCTCTCCTCAAATTGAAATTTAATGCAATATCCCATTAATTCCATTTTAAAGATGAAGAAAGAGAGGTAGAGAATATCTAAGACAAGGAGCTAAAGGCCCAGAGGGCAATTTGCAGGGCAAGCATTGGGCTGACTGGCATGGAGCCTCTACTGTTCAGATTTCTTTTAAGGGTAAGTAAAATCCCCATCCTTGAAACCCTGGCTTCCAGTGTTGTGTGCCTATCAAGTCAAAAGGATTTTCAGGGACAATGGAGATGAAATTCTTTAATCAGGTTTTTGAGATCCGTTCTATTAATTATGCACTCATTAAGCACACATTAATTGAGGAACTACTGTAGCGGAGCCCCTGTGCTAGGAGCTGGACATAAAGCAGTGAAGAAGATAAACGCAGAGCCAGCCCTCCCATTGTTGATATTCAAGCATTTCCTCTTTGAAGCTAGGGTTTTTACAGAACTGTCTGTAGAGGACAGACAGCGAGGAACGCCGTGGCTGGCCCAGGCAAGCCGAACATCCTAGCTACTCTCTGCAGGACGCAGGGAAAGGCACTGACTTGAGCAAATCCTATCAAGCCTCATCAAGCCTGTTACTGCTCTTCTTCCACCCTCTGCTGTGTCTGCGAATGGGAAGCTGTGCTGAGACATGAAGAAAGCTTTTGGAAAAGACAGAGCTTCAAGTCCAGCAAAGTGGTTTAATCCCTTTGATAGGAAAACACAAGTGGAGAAAGACTCAAAAGAGGCAAAATCAAAGGAAGTTGTATTTCAGATGATGCATTAGTGAATCTGACATCCATTTAGATGGACCTCTGGATTAAGAAGGTCAAACATCACACACCCATAGGGAGGAAAACTTGGTGGTTTTCCTGGAGAGATCACGGCGTGGTCTGGAATGTCAGGAGTCGGGGCCACAGCAACTTGAGAAGAGCCTTGCTTGGGGGTCAGCAGGGCTTCCTGGAGAGATCACTGGGCTGGGAGTGATTTTTCAGACTCAGTCTCCCTATCTGTGATCACAAACATCTCTATCAATTTCCTACTTTCTCTCTCAGATATGCTGGATCAAAATGTACATTCCCTGAGCTTTGAAACATGGGATGAGGTTGGAGGAAGAGGAATGGAGGAGGGTGTGCTTATGTCTCATATGGAGATATTTGTATACTCTTCTATGGGAATATATATGACTGCACTCATAGGAAAATGCTCCAAACTGGTTGGTGAATAGGCTGCCCCTCTCCCCTCAAGGCCCTTTAGGGTTAGCAGGAAGCGTTCAAGGTGTTACACTTGAATGTAACACCAGAATACATGCTGGTGACAGGGAAGGCACTTATAAGTAGGCAGAATTCCAAGACACCCTGGTGATTCCTGCCCCCTTGTATACACCCCCTGAGGAACCCCAGGAAATCCTCACTCCCATGACTGGGGCATGTCATATGGCAGAGCTGACTTGAAGAAAGAAAGTTCGTCGGGGATGAGCTTGACCCAGTCATAAGCCCTTTGAAGGGATTGGGCTTTTCCTGAAGTAGGAGATTCAAATTATTAGAGGAATTAGACAGAAGGAGGTTTTTTTTCTTTTGCTGGTTTTAAAGATGGAGGGGGCCACAGAGCAAGGAATGTGGGTGACCTCTGGGAGCTGAGAGCAGCCCCCAGCTGAGAGCTAGCGAAAAAATGAGGACTTCAGTCCTACAACCACAAAGACCTGAATTCTGCCAGAACCACAGGAGCTTGAAGGGGGCCCTGAGTTCCACATGAGAATGCAGGCCTCGCTGACACCCTGGTTTTGGCCTTGTGAGAACAGAGCAGAGAACACAGTCGCATCGAGCCTGGACTTCTGACCTACAGAACTGTGAGCTAATAAATGGGTGCTGTTTCCAGCCATTATGCCTGTGGTCATCTGTTATGGCAGAAATAGAAAATTCGGTACAGAAAGGGAAGCCGGATCATAAACAGTGAGGAAGGCTGACTCTGGCATCAGATGACCTAGGTTCCTATTTTGCCTGGAGCTGAGGCACATTTGGAAAAGTTACTTCTCTAAGCCTCCGTTGCTTTATTTGCAAAATGGGGATAACAGTACTCACCAAGAAGAGCTGCTGCGAAGATGAAATGAAAAGTGTGTGTACAGTGCCTGGCTTACGGGAGCCCTCCTGAGAGGTAGTTCCTACGATTTTCCACCAGGGGGCAGGGCTGGGAAAAGGCGTGGGGCTGAGGGGCCGGAGTGCTTCAAACAACTCAAGGATAAGGAAGGAGAATCAAGAAGTCCCGAATTCCTACGGAGTGTCTGCATCGTGCTCCCACTCCCAGGAGAGAGACGTTATCTTCAGTTTACAAAAGCGGAAAACAGGAGAGAGTTTAAAAACCTCGCCCGGAGTCGCACAGCTAGCGCTGCAGGCCCTCCGGCTTCCGCCTCAGCTGCCCTCGATGAGCGCATGCCTGGAGGCCCCGCTCGGCTGCAGCGCCGGTGGGACTGGGAACCCGTGCCCCTTTCCTCCCCCCGCCCCGCCCCCCAGAAGCCAAGCCTGAAGAATTGTCTAAGAACTTTCCTTTTCGTCCCTCCCACGACTAAGGTCCAGGTCCCAGGAGTTTCCCTTGCACCTTCATCCCTGGCCCTGCAGAGGCCTGCTTCTCGCTTCCAGGGTCGCCAGAGCGCCCCTCCCGCCACCCGTCGATCTCCTGGCCGGATCCTGGGAGAGAAGCAGAGGAGGTTGGGACCGGAGATGGGGGCTGAGACTGGGGAAGGGAGCCTGGGAGAGATGGGGAGGGAGGCTGGGACTGGGGAGCCTGAGGGCGGCGGGAACCGGGAGTCCTGAGCGCCGCAACCTCTAGCCTGGCCTCGGAGTGTGACACACTCCGCGGGGGACGAAGCCCCCACTGGGGCTGGATAAGGCGATGCTCGCCGCCTGGGTTCGGCCCCCTAGTCAGCTGCAACTCCGCGGCGGCGGAGGAGGTGGGGCTGGGGGATGCAGGCTGGGAGGGTGAGAGCCAGGAAGAGCCTGCGGAGGGGAGACAGAGGTCCTGTCCCCAGGGAACGGGCGTGGGGAGGCCTTTGGCAGTGCCGGGGACTCCCCACCAGCGAGTCTGTCTTCCTTCCAGCGGCCCCAGCCACCTGGAGGCTGTGCCCAAACCACACAGGTGGACAGGATCCTCCCAGGGGCCAGTCCTGGTTTCCCAGGTTTTCACAATTACTAATCTTAAAACAAAACAAAATTATCTTCAAGTGTAGTAGAAGAGGTTTAATGGCGCAGAGCCTGGTGGTAATAAATCTTTAAAATTCCTTCAGGTATTTCATTCAAAAACCTCACCATTTTGCAGCTATTTGTTCTATCAACTTAGGTCTGTGTCTATTTTTGAATTCCTGAATGTTTTACGGGTTTACTTTTGGAGCCTGTTTGTTTCATAGCACATGAGGGAGTAGGTGTGAAGTCCCAGTGGAAACTGACACAGGGCTTCACTCATTCAGTCAATTAGTCAATCAGTGAACCCCCGCTCAACACCCACTGGGTGTTTGAATTATGTCGAGCTCTGGGGACACTTCGCTGGCATTCCTGTGCTTTCCATTCCTGGGGATCTGGCTAAAATGCAGGTTCTGATTCTCTAGGTCTGGAGTTTCCAGAGTCCGCGGTTTTGCTAAGGAGCTGCAGTGATGTTGATGCGGCTGGTCCTCAGTGCACACCTGAGTGGCACAACCTCTCTGCCCTGGACACACGCTGCCATCAGCTGGGAGCTGGACAACGTGCTGATGCCTAGTCCCAGAATCTGGCCCCAGGTGAGTCCAACAGGCAATTAGATTGAGGACCCTTGATGCATTCTCTGTCCAAAAGGAGTTCCCGGTCTGGTGGGGAGTACACAGGCAAAAAAAAAAAAAAAAAAAAAAAAAAAAGTGCAATAGAGAGTGAGAGAGAGAGGCCAAGGTGCAGTTCTGAATTTGGCGTGTCTGGGGCTGGTGAGGAAGGGTCAGGAAGGCCCTGGTGAGGAAGGTGCCCAGTGAGCAGGATGAGGTGGCAGAGCCTTGTGGGCATGAGAACAGGGGAGCAAACAGTAATAAAAGTTCGGGCATGGAGTCCCTGTTATGTGCCATCTTTGTGCTGAGTGTTTTTCGTGCATTGTATCATTTAATCCTCAAACAGATCTATGAAGTCTGGTTTAGTCGCCTCATTTTACAGGTCACAGAAGCAGAGTGATTCAGTAGCTTGCTTCAGGCCACGGTTACTAAGCTGTGGACTAGGTTTTGTCTGATTCCAAAGGCTCTGAGTGCAGCCACTGCTGCTGGGGAGGTTGTTCCTCCTGAGCCCTCTGGGTGTGACCAGGTTGTTCTGAGCCCCCGGGGGGATCAAGCCCTGAGAAAACTGGCCCTGGCTGGAGCCAGATCCACACCAGCCTGATCTGCACCAGGGAAGGAATTCATGATTTCCTGCTGTGTGGCCCACTGTGCACAGGCTGCCCAGCAGCTCGAGTCACTTCCCGCCAACCAGGGCTGTGTTCTCCCTCTCCCTCCTGCTCCCCTCCAGCATGCTCCCTATTCATCTAACAGCTGCTCCTCTTATTGTGGTTAGACTTTTTCTAACCACAATACTTGCCCCCAAAGGTCCCCGATTGCTCCAAGGAGATAAGGTGTCCATGCGTCCCAGGTAGCACCTGCTGTTCTGGCAGCATCACCAAGAGTGCCCCGTCGCTCTCTGAAGGTCTGCTTGGACAATGGCGCCCACAGTAGAAACAAAAGCACTAACTAGCAGCCGCTGATTTCATTCTTAACACGCCTTTACTGGATTCTCCTTCTTCTAAGGCAGGTCTGCCTCTGCCAGGAGTGAGGGTAATGCCTCCTCACTCTGGAATTTCTCTGCTGGGCAGGATGTCCATGTCATAGTAACCAGAACCTGTGGGTCTTGTGCTGAGCTCTGCCGCCTACACCCGCGGCTGTGGCTGTGTGAGGTCAGCGAGCGCAGCTGCTGGATCGGGTTCTTCCGACACAGACACACTCTACATCCTTCTTGGTCCCGTGCAGTTAGTAGGCTTTCTCCTATTTCTATTTAAATGGGATGTCTTAGACCCTCATTTTCATATTTTGATGTAGAGAAACATTTAAAATATTGCATTGTGTTTATTCTAGGAAAAGCAAATATACAAACCCATGATAAATGTGACCAAAACTTCCCCTGGGTTTGGGGGACATGGTAGGGGGTGGTGGGGACCGTGGTGAGCTGTACACACATGCAGTTCTAAAGCGGCAGCCGCGACTCGCCTCTAGTTTATTATTGCGTTGCCATGCCGTGGAGCCAGTACTGCAAGATCCTCCTTTTGCTTTTTCCAGAAAAGCCAGAAATTAAACTTTTGAAGATGAAATTTCTCTTTTTCCATGTTGACCACTAATTCAACAGTTTTTGAAAAAGTGAGCAAGCCATAGAAGATCTCTGTGTGAGTCGGATTCAGTCTGTCAGCTGCCGGTTTGTAGTTCTGGGCTAGGGAGTCAGAGGCCTTTTCCTCCCGTGGCTACGTTGGGCTGCTTTGTGAGTTAGGCTGAGTGGTGGTAGGAGTTGTGGTAGTGCCACTAGATTCCTCTCAGCGCCTCCCTGTTTGCACTAACAGATCTGCCACAAACATTACCTGCCAGTCCTCAGGACAATGAAGGCAGGAGGCCCGGCAGGAAGAGGAGGACTCAATCTGCAAGGCCCATGATAGCAGAGAGGGCCACCTGGGCTGCTCCCTCAGTGCCCATCAGCCTGGTTCCCATGGTCCTAACTAGCTCTGTTGCCTTGCCAACAGCCCTGTGCTCCCCAGCCCCCTCCACCATGCAGATGGCTGCTATGACATCCCTGTTCCTTAAAGTGTGGGGTTCCTTGCTGCCCTCTCCTCCCTAACTGGCACCCCGTGCAAACCTGCTGCAGAGAACTGCGTCTTGGGCAATGGCAATAGTCCTCCAGTTCACCAACAGTAAAAATGGTCTCAATGGGGAGAGATTTCTGACTGCAAGCGCTCTGAGTCCTTCCAGAGGAGGGCTGGAGAGACAGGAGGGGGGATCAGGCAGCCTCCTGAGCTGGTTCCTGGCGCCGATGTAATGGATGCTGATTATCAGCGGTGAGGGCATCCCGGAAAGGATGGAAAGGACTGCAGAGCTGTGCGAGATGAGTGGGATGAGGCCGCAGGTGCTGATTTTTATGCCCAGGATGCTCCTGGCTGTCATGGACTCCCAGGGCTCCAGGCGCATTGCATAGCTCTTTCACCTCTTCTCCAAGCAGAATGCCCCAGAAAGGCCGCCTCTATTATCCAGAGTGGCTAGAGTCTCCAGTGGCTGTGCGCGGGGACTGAGGGCCAGAATCAGGGCAAGGGGCTTTCAGTGAAACGCAGAGCCAGGCAGGGACAGCGCGGATCTCGGAACAGTCTGTGTCAGATGGGACACTTCATCCCCGCGGAGCTGTCCGTGCACACGATGTTCTCTGATTGCCAAGCTGTTAAGGGCTCCGTGGAAGGGAGCTGCTGGGAAGGCGGACGAGGCATCTCAGGCGGGTGAGGGGCTCTGCTGCATCGGCCTTGCTCACACCGACCATCCCTGGGGAGCTGTCACTGGCACCCAGGTCTCCCCTTCTCAGCGCATCCTGTGCCTCCATTCTGGGCTGCCTCTGTCCCTCGAAGGGGAGCTCCCCACATGGGTGGGATTATTGTTGAGAACAAAGTTAAGGTGTTGACGAGGATGCAGGACTGAGGTTGATCCCAGAGTCACTCAGTTGTCCCTCATTTTGCTCCGAGACACCCTGACCAGGACAAGCTCTTTAGGGAGCATCTTTCCTGTCTGTGCCACATTCTCCATGGCCTTTGCACTCTTTTTGCTTTTGCTTTAAACACGTCGTCAATTCATTGCCTGCGCAGCTTGTACTGCCTTTTGGTTTTTCTTTGCAGAACAGCTCTGGAATTGAAGTGTGTGTGCGCGTGTGTGTCCGTGTGTGTGTGTCTGTGTGTGTGTGTGCGTGTGTGTGCACGTGCGCGTGTCTGTGTGTGTGCACGTGCGTGTGTGTGTGTGTGTGTGCGTGTGTGTGCACGTGCGCGTGTCTGTGTGTGTGCACGTGCGCGTGTCTGTGTGTGTGCACGTGCGTGTGTGTGTGTGTGCGCGCGCTGCTCTGGACTAGGAGCCTTACATGTGTTAACACACTTGATCAGCTCAGCAACACTGTGGAATAAGTGTTTTATGTCCATTATTCAGATCAGGAGACTGAGATTCAGAGCAGGGAGGGAACTTGTCGGAGGAACATGGCTCGCAAGCAGCAGAACCTGGGTTTGAACTGACAGCGGCCTGACTTCAGAGCCCACGCTTTCCCACGCTCCTACTGCACACCCATTGGAGTCCAGCCATCTTGGTTCTGAATCATAACCCTGACTCTCCTGGCCACATCCTGTGCTCCACATTACATGTTACTCTAGAGTTACCACCCTGGGTCTCTTTCCCATATAAGACATAGAAATACTACTTGTGGAAATCCTAACGTTCCTGACATCTCTGCCATTTTATCATGAACAATCCTATCCTGCCAAATACTGGTGTGATGTACTTGGCCCCCCTGGATTGGATTGGTATAGGTTAAGGGCAGATATAAGGTCTCAAATAATCCCGGTATTCCTGTATGTGGAGTTATTATTATGGAATAATAATGGCAGTTTGCATCTCTGTTGGGCTCTTCCAGCTCCGGTGTTGGCTCATGAGAATCCTATCACATTAGTCCCCTTTTATAGTTGGATAGTGGGGCTTGCCAGAGGGCACACTAATTTGGGTTAACTCGTTCCCAGGATTCTGGCATTGTAGACACAGAAACACCTACTGTGGAGTTTTGCGTAATAGAAACACTGAAAGATTTAGCAACAGGTCTGCCAGGCGGTCCTGACTTCTGGCTGCACAACAAAGGGGGGCGGTTGGTGCCAAATGGGGCAACAGAAAGTGAGTTTGGGGCCTGCAGAGCCTCGGGTAGCCCAGACAACCGGGAGAGAATGGGCTGCTTATTCCAACTCCATCCTTGAAGGATTCCCCACCACAAGTCTAAGGAAGTAATAAAACCTCATGCATTATTTTCTGATATCTGGAGAGAAACACGTACCCTAGAAATGCTGTGGACTGATTCCACAGTTACTTTGTCATTAAAGAAACCAAAATACTGAGAGGTCACCATAAACACAAAAAGGCAGAGAGAGAAGGATTAAATGGTGTTTCATGTAAGGATTTTTAAAGGGAGGCAGAATTCTAGTCTGAAAGGAGAGCAGGCAGATCTGGCATTTTGCTTGAGGAGTTCAATTCTTTGGAGAAAATACAGAGACAAAAAGACCATTTTGATGGTATTTAAAATATCCCTCTGTCCAGCATATCTAAGTGAGTCTAAATATATTCAGCAGTTTTTTAAAGGGCAGATATCAGGCCCGATTCAAGGTATGGAATATAGATTTGAAAGGCTTAGTGACAGGTGAGTGCCTTTCAAGTAACTTAGCATCACAGATGAAGCCCGTGATTGAGCACTGCACCTATGGAGCAGGCGCGTGAGCTTGTGACTGAGCTTCCCACCTACCAGCCTCCCATTTGCTTAGGATGAGTAGTTTTCTGCCCTCCTTGGTGAGCCGCTGTGGGCCACTCACCACTCCTTACACCCCTTCCCTTTAGTACTTAGCTGTGGCTTACTTGCAAAATCCACATGCACCCTCCTGGATCCCACAGACGATGTATGAAAAATCATGGCCATGAAAAGGGCACGGAAATCAAATTAATTAATTTTGCCTTTTCCCCACATTTGTTTCTGTCTGTCTGGTACTTTTCCTTTTTAAGCCTACCATCTCTTTGAAAGTGAGCCGCACAGTGATAATCCATTTTCCTCATTGTAACCCCACAGTGTATGTATTCCACATTAAATAATAAAAGGGATTAATAATTAAATCAAAATGAAAAACCACTTGTTTCCTCTCTATAACCCAAGGGACAGATTTCCTGGGCTGGTGCCAATCTATCAGTGATGATTAGGCAATATGAGGTAGAAGTGCACAGAGATGACAGCCTGAAAGCAAGGTAATTAGAATTTGAATATATTCATATACAAGTGAACAGGATCAGATGGTGCGGGAAGGTAAATGTGAGAAAGAGCCAGGGAAACTGGACATAACAGGTAAAATCCCAATAATTATAGCTACCTACTGGGGCTGTACCATATACCCAATTTTATTCCAAATGCTTTACATTTCAGAAAAGGTATCAGGTAGATACTGTTCTCCCCATTTTATAGATGAGAAAACTGAGGTGCAGGAGGGTGAGTCAACTGTCCTGAATCTAGTAAGTGATTGATCTGGATTTGAACTCAGGTTGAGTGACCCTTGGAGTCACACTGGATGTCTGAGCAACTCCACAAAAATGGAATGCTTAAATGATCCAGGAAAGAGGAGAGAGACAAATACCGTGGGAGAAGAAATGAAACAGAAAAGTCTGGTGAGAATAAGAGAAAAACAATGTGAAAGAAATAGGAAAGGCCGGCAGTGGTGGCTCAGACCTGTAACCCAGCATTTTGGGAGGCCGAGGCAGGTGGATTACCTGGGGTCAAGAGTTTGAGAAGAGCCTGGCCAACATGGTGAAACCCCAACTCTACTAAAAATACAAAAAAATTATCTGGGCGTGGTGGTGAGCACCTGTAGTCTCAGCTATTCGGGATGCTGAGGTATGAGAATCCTTGAACTCAGGCAGCAGAGGTTGACAGTGAACCGAGATTGCACCACTGTACTCCAGCCTGGGTGACAGAGTGGCACTCTGTCTCAAAAAAAAAAAAAAAAAAAAAAAAAAAAAAAAAAAGAAAAGAAAAGAAAAGAAAGAAAGAAAGAAAGAGAAAGAAAGAAAGAAGAGAGAAAGAGTAAGGAGTTGAGAATGAAAGAAGGATTAAAAAAAAAGCAAAGGATAAGGAAAGACAAAGTGAAGTGTAAGTGGATGTGGGCATCAGAATGAAAGCTGAAGAAGAAGAAAGAACGAACAGATGAGAGACCCAGCTGAAGGGAACTGCGTCTTGGTGCTTGCCATGGGGTACTGCTCATGTGCTATCTTATTTGACTTTCCCATGGCATTTCAAGGTAGGTATTACCAGACACGTTTTACAGAAAGAGAACTGAAGGTCTGAAAGACTAATGTCCAAGGTCACACAATTAGTGACAATTACAAAATGCCAAAGAGAGAAACTGAAGAATAGCAAATAAATGGAGAAACATACTGTATTCATGGATTGGAAGACTCAATATAGTAAAAATGTTGATTCTCTCTGAATTCGTATACAGATTCAATGCAATTTCTATCAAAATATCACAAGATTTTTTATAGACATAGATAAAATTATTCTAAACTTATGTGAAAAGGCAAAGCAACTAGAATAGATAAAACAATTTTGGAAAAGAATAAAGTGGAAGGAATCAGTCTATACAAGTTCAAGACTCATTACATAACTGCAGTGATCCAGACTATGTGGTATTGGCAGAAGGATAGACACATAGATTGATGGAACAGAACAGAGAACCCAGAAATAGACCTTTGCAAATATGCCCAACTTATTTTTGACAAAAGTGCAAAAGGAATTCAGTGGAGGAAACAGTCTTTGCAACAAATGGTGCCAGAGCAATTGCACATTTTTAGGCAAAAAAAAGAACCTTGACCTAAGTCTCAGACTTTATACCAAAGTTAATTCAAAATGCATCATGAACTTAAATATAAAACAATAAAACTTTCTAGGGAAAAACATGGGAGACACTCTTCAAGATCTAGGGCAGGCAAAGAGTTCTTAGACTTGACAACAAAAGCACAATCCATAAGAAGAAAAACTGGTCAATTAAGCTTCCATCAAATTAAAAACACTTGCTCTTAAAGACTCTGTTAAGATGAAAAGGCAAAATTACAAAATAGGAGAAAACATTTGTAAATTACATATCTGACTGACAAAGGACTGGTATCTAAAATATATCCTTAAAAATTCTCAAAACTCAACAGAAACAACAACAAAAGCCAATCAAATTAGAAAATGGGCAAAAGACGTGAGAGGATATCTGGAGGGCAAATAAGCACATAAAAAGATGGTCAACAGGCCAGGCATGGTGGCTCATGCTTATAACCCCAGCATTTTGGGAGGCTGAGGTGAGCAGATCACCTGAAGTCAGGAGTTTGAGACCAGCCTGACAAACATGGTGAAACCTCGTCTCTACTAAAAATACAAAAATTAGCCAGGCGTGGTGGCGCGCACCTGTAGTCCCAGTTACTTGGGAGGCTGAGGCCAGAGAAGCACTTGAACTCAGGAGGCAGAGGTTGCAGTGAGCCGAGATCACACCACTGCACTCCAGCCTGGGCGACAGAACAAGGCTCTGTCTCAAAAAAAAAAAAAAAAAAAAAAAAAAAAAGATGGCCAACGGCATTAGTAATCAGGGAAATGCAAAATAAAACCCCAACAAGATAGGACTAGAATGGCTAAAATAAGAAATAGTGACAATAACAAATATTGGCAAAAATGCAAAGAAACTGGATCACTGATACATTGTTGGTGGGAGTGTAAAATGGCACAGTCACAATGGAAAACAGCTTGAGAGTTCTTCGAACAAAAAAAAACAACTAAACATACAACTACCAGATGACCCATCAATTACACTTCTGTGCATTTATCCCAGAGACATGAAAACCTATGTACCTATGTTCACACAAGAACCAGTACACAAATGTTTATAGCAACTTTATTCATAATTGCCCCAAAGTGAAAACATCCCGGATGTCATTCAGTAAGTGAATGGTTAAACAAGCAATGGTACCTTCCCACTATGGTACATTCCCACTACTCAGCAATAAAAAAACCACACACACACACCCCACCCCCACCCCCAACAAGCACACAGGCACACCCCCGAATGAATCTCCAGAGAATTTTGTTGAGTGAAAAAGGCCAATCCCAAAAGATTACATCCTGTATAATTCTACTTCCATAACATTCTTGAGATGACAAATACAGACAAGTGATTGCCAGAGGTTAAGGAGAGGGCGGGGTGGGATGGAAGTGGGCGTGGCTATAAAAGGGCCACATAAGAGATACTCTTGGTGACAGAAATGTTGTTTTCTTATCAGTTATGTATTCGTTTTGATGGTGTACTATAGTTTTGCAAAATATTACCACTGAGAGAAACTGGATGAAGGGAGTGGCAGATCTCTGTTCATTATTTCTGAAACTGCATGTGAATGTATAATGATCTCAAAATCAAAGCGTTTAGTGGAAAAATAAGGAATGACTGCAGTAAAGAGATGGAGTTAAAGAAGCATAAATGCACTAAACAGCATCCATGATCAAGAGAATGAGTGAGGCCGGGCGCGGTGGCTCACGCCTGTAATCGCAGCACTCTGGAAGGCCGAGGCGGGCGGATCACAATGCCAGGAAATCGAGACCATCCTGGCTCACACCGTGAAATCCCGTCTCTACTGAAAATACAAAAAATTAGCCGGGCGAGGTGGCGGGCGTCTGTAATCTCAGCTACTCGGGAGGCTGAGGCAGGAGAATGGCATGAACCTGGGAGGTGGAGCTTGCAGTGAGCCAAGATTGTGCCACTGCACTCCAGCCAGGGGGACAGAGCGAGACTCCGTCTCAAAAAAAAAAAAAAAAAAAAGAGAATGAGTGAAAAAAAGACAAAAATGGAGGGGAAGAAAGAACCAAACTGAGAAAGAGAGAGGGAGAGGAAGAGAAGGAAATAAAATGTGACGGAGCATGAGTATTTAGGAGGAGTCAGGGGACATTGAAAGAGAGGCAGGAGAGGTGGTCGGGGCTGGGGGCAGCCGCAGGCCCAGGCCTCCCTCCCTACTGCCCTGTGTCTAGCCTTGGCTCTCTCCTCTCCAAACCGCTCCCTGGGCCCCTTCTACCCTTTCACCAGCAAACCTGTTTCTCAAGCCCCCTTAGAAGCCTTCCCTGCTCCCCCAGGGCAGCCCGCCTTCACCCCTGCGGCTCCTGTGCCTTTCCCTAAGGGCACGCAGCACCAATGCTGGAGTCTCTCCCGGCAGCTCTGCCGCCCCCAGGCAGTGGTCTGAGAGCTCCTCGGGCGGGCGGCAGGCCTGGTGTGTAAGATCCGCCCCCTCCCCCGTCTAACTCAGGTGCCTGCACAAGGTCTGGCCTGTGATAGGAGCTCCCTACTCATTTTCTGAGGGAGTTCATCTGGAGAAGGACACTTCACAAAGCAACCTGACTTGGCTGGGGAAGCTTTCATACTGTGACATCCAGTGGGCCAGTTCCTGGGGCCTGGCACCCATGGCTTCTGCTGGCACTGCTGGACAATCCCCCTTGCTGGAGCAGAAGCAGCACCTCCCACTGCCCCGGGCTCTAGGCACCAAGTCCTCAGCAGTACCCTCCTCCCTGGGGTTAGAGGAGTGGGGGGCACACTCTAAGGGGGAGATACAGGTTTGGTTCCAGGAAGCATCTGAGGTCCTGTTGGTTCTTGCACTGCGCCCCACTCCCATTTTCCTTTCTGAGCAGCAGGAAATAACGTAAGATGATAGCATTGGACCTCCCTGATTGTAAAGTGGGGTGCCTGAAACCTGAGAGAAGGTATAGTGTGGGCAGCACACCCAGTCCCGGACCACCAAGTCAGAGGGGATGAGAATGAGACTCTGAGTTTGCTCTCTCCTTCCCTCCCCAACCCCTCCATTTCTCCCCCACCCTCACCCTTTCCTGCCCCCAAACTCTCTGGTCATCCTATTGATTGATCCCTGGTGACCAGGAAGTGCCATTGCCACCTGCCAACTGGTCAGATGATCCATGACGTTTGCCCTCAGCTTGCTCTGGTCTGGAACGATAATGGATGTTAACAGTTTAAGCACTAGCCAGGATCTCCAGGGTCACATGTTAAAGCTTTGGCTCTACCATTTAACTTAGCACGGCTCTTGGCAAGCGTTCCCGCCATCCTGGGCCCTGCTGACTAGAATAGCTCCCTTATCAGAATGTCAAGGTAGGAGGAGCTAGATAAGCTGCTGCTGCCCAGGCAGGGCCTTCAGAGGCAGCCGCTCATGCCAGCCCTGGCTGGCAGAACGTCAGAAGGGGAAGCTGTCCACTCTGTTTTAAAACAATTCCAGAGAAGGCCACTCCACAAGTCTTTTTGAAAAATACACTCAGGTATTCTTATTCAAATACCTCACTACATTCCTCTGAACTGGAACTCCCATTCTTCTTGTTTTTTCTTTAGAAAAAAAAAAAACCAGAAAGATTTCTCCATGTCTGACAACTATCTTAACAGTTATCTGATGACGGATCCGCTCTTGGAACACACTGCCAGCCCTCAGTGACCTGTCTATAGCTCACACACAGTGAACATTTTCATCCAAAAATAGCCCCTTTGAGCTACCTATGGAGTCCCTGACCCCTGCCTTCTCTCCACCATCCTTCTACCTCCAGCCTAAATGGTCAATCAGTATTGGCTCAGAAAATGCAAGTTTGCTAATATTCTCCTAAACAAAAAGCATAACCCTGCCCCAACGATCACATTCCAAGGTTTTCAAAAATTAATGATTTCTGGCACATGATAGGTGATCAAACGAATGGTTGTTGAACCAGAAAAACAACAACAACAACAATGTAGAAGTGGATGCAGTTTTCAAGTACGTGAAAGCACAGCACACCCGTTTGTGGCTTCGCCCACAGCAGGCAGGAAGAAGCAGGTGATTTGGAGGGCACGTGGGAACCAGAGACTGGGCATTCTAGTCATTTCTTCCCTCCGTGGGGGTTTACTTCATCACAGATGACTAGAGCAGCCTTCAGAGTCTCCCAGATTCCTGGACAAGAAACCCAGTCTGGTGCTTGCAGAAAGCCCCAAAGGGATCTTGCTTGGCACCAGGGACAGCGGGGCTGAGGAATGCTGTGACAGAGCCACACACATGTGTCTGCTGGAGCCACAGACAACGAGCTCTGCACTGCTCAGGACATGCCAGCTGACTCCGGAGAAGCCATGGTGGGGAATCCCACTAAGAGCTAACTTCATCCCAGAGAAGACAGCTAAGCTTTGGGGACAGCCCCGGGCAGAGTGAATGTGGCCCAGGTTCTCTTTGACCCCCTCACCCTTGGCTCCTCCTCTAGCTGGACTGCTCCCTGGATGGAGCATGTTCATTTTCTGCTGAATGCAGGCAGACTACTTCAATCCAAATGCTGCGTGTGAGTAATGCCAGCAGTTTCTAGCAGCTTTTGGAGAGGCCAGAAAACAGCTACGCCTGAGTGGCTGGTTCCCTTTCTGTTGGAGAGCTGGGTCTAGAACATTGTTCTGGGGACAATCCTTGTGCTTTGTGGAATGTATAGGCAAATTCTCCATCCTTTCTTTCTCTTTTTCTTTTTGAGATGGGGTCTTGCTATGTTGCCCCAGTTGGTCTTGAACTCTTGGGCTCAAGTAATCCTCTCACCTCAGCCTCCTGAGCCAGCAAGTTCTCTATGTGCTGTTTCTCTTTCAATGGTGGCCCTGCTGCTGCTCTTCCAAGAAACACATACCCTGTTCCCCGGGCCTCCCATTAAAGGCCTCATGCCTCTAGGCAGAATGGTGCCATCTCAGGTGGGCTCCATAGTTTAAAATGCCAGCCAAGCGGACCAAGCTCTTTATGCCAGAGTCCAACCATGGGCCTCTAACTCCCACATCATTCGCTCTGCCCTGTTCATTCCTCAGATTCCAGGAAGCCTGAGGGCCTCATTCAGCCAGATGATGCGATTTACACCTGGCTTTGAGAAAAAGCAGGGACATGGGAAGACCAGAGCAGCTTTCACAATTAGCTTTTGTTAGTGGAAAGACCCTGGATGTAAAGCCAGAGGACAAGAGTTTTGGAGATAACAGTGCTGCTGCCACTTAGTGCTCGGAATCCTGTTACCCTTACTCTCATCTGTAAAACAGAAGAAATAAGCTCTGCCCCACAGGACTGGTGTCAGGATGAACTCATGTAAACGTATCTAGCTCAGCACCTTGGTTTCATAAATATTAGACTTTTCCTCACATGGACAAGTGCTTTGGGAACCAGAAAGCCCGATAAAGCATGGCTTATGAAAACAAGGTATGTTTTCGAGTCATATCTAGGAGAGAATCTCCCTTTATGAGCTGTGCACCTGAGGCAAGTTGCACAGCCTCTCTGGGCTGCTATTTTTCACCTGGAGAATGAGGATGATAATCTCAGCTTATTAAAAGGATTGAAGCAGAGTAAAATGCTCGGAATGTTCCTGTTGATCTTCTGGTGTTTGAAAAGGCTCCTGGAACAGGTTCTGGGCTGGCCTTGCTCACCCTGATGTTTGGGGTAGGCCCTAGAACTTTGGGGGCTGGACCTGAGGACCTCCACAGCCCCCGGGGCAGGAGAGCCCTGCTTGAGGGAAGGCGCAGATAAAACCAGGGGCCAACAGCTCTGCAGGGAGAAGCACTGACTTAAAGAGAAGGGGAGCAATGACAAGGCCGCCCTTCCCTGTTCCCTATCCTCTGTCCCCACAGCCTTGACCCCTGGCCTTTCTGAACCGTTGGAAAGCTGTTTAAAAGGAGATAGGGAGGTATGCAGGAAGTGACTCCGGCAGCGAGAGGGGCAGAAATCACAAGGCCGTGTTTCCAATTTGGCCACACTTAAAAGAGAAAGCAAGATTAGTCTGGGGATCTAAGGCTGAGGGGTGCACCGCCCCCACCCTGGCCCTCCCTGCTCCCACTTGAAGGAAGAGTCCTACCAGGTGAATAATGTCCTCCCCACCCCACCCACTCCTGGCCACTGTTGCCTCTCAAACCACTGCTGGGAGATCTGGGGCACCCCCAGGTAGCCCTGGTCTAGTGCCAGAAGTTAAGGTGTTTATGGCTGGGCTCCCAACGCCCAGGGCAGCCTGCAGCCACGGAGATCTCCAATTTCCTGGCTAAACTTGGGACTTGCCCTAAGCTTTTCCTTATCCCCCCTGGCTACCAATCTAGCAGGTTCCCTGTGAAAGCCTGCTGCCCAGCGATGGACACCTGAGGGTGTCGTCCTGCCCTCCAGAACCCTCGAGCTGGGGGAGAAATGGAGGAGGAAAAGAAGACAACTTACTTGTTGAGATCAGAGCTTCCGAGTCCCACTGATGCTAACTTCTGGGGTGTCCCTTAGCGGCAGTGCAGGGGTGCTCAGGGCTTTTGAGGGGACTCCCCAGCCCCTGCCATGACCCCACGGAGGAGCTGTAGCTGGAACCTCTCCCTGTCGTGGGGTCCTGTGGGCAGAGGTACTTAAGCCATCCTGTTCCTTCACTCGCGGTCCCTTGGGTCACTCCCTTTAGCGAGAGCAGCTGCTGGAGGCAATCTCTCTCTCTCTCTCTCTCTCTCCTCTCTCTCTCCTCTCTCTCTCTCTCTCTCTCTCTCTCTCTCTCTCTCTCTCTCTCTCTCTCTCTCTCTCTCTCTCTCTCTCTCTCTGTGTGTGTGTGTGTGTGTGTGTGTGTGTGTCCCCTCCTCCCTCTCCTCTCCCTCTGTCCCTGGTACAGATGAATCTCTGGGTAGTAACGCGACTGGAACGGCCACCGGCATTGGCGGCGGGAGACGGGCTGGGGTGGGGCGGGGGCTCCATGTGATCGGGGACGCCGTCAGCTTGGTAGGACTGGGAGGGAAGAGGAAGGCGGAGAGAGAGCCCAGCAGGCATCCAGCCCTCGCGTCCCCGCGGCCCCCTGCGCCCTCCCCCGGCTCCCCCTGCACCCGGCTGCACCCCTGCTGCACCCCTGCTGCAGGGTGCCAGGGACGGAGACCTGCGCGCGCGCGTGTGAGCGCCCCATGCCTGTGTGTGAGCGCCGCGTGTGCACGCGTGTCCGTGTGTGAGCCCCGTATTTAGTGGGTGCGGTGGAGCAGACAGAAAGAAGGGAGAAACTATTAGGGCAGAAATCTTGGCTCGGAGCCTCGGTGGGGCTGCTCAGTGGCTCTGCGGTGCGCTAAGCTGGCGGTTGGCAGCATTTCGCTGTTTCCCGAGAGGGATGGAGCAGATGGGGGAATTCCTTTGGGAAGGCGGGGGAGCCACAGTCTGGGCACTACATCCCCCGCGCGACGGCTCTGGCTCCCGCAGTGGAGTGAGGGTCCGGGGGCCTGATCCGCCAGCTGCAGGTGGAGTAGGTCCAGGGACAGGACCCAGGCCAGCTGTCCCCGGGCTCGCTGCTCATCCCGGAAGATCTCTCCCTGGCGTGCGGTGGTGGCTGGGCGGCGATGGCTGGAAACGCGCCCTGCACGGACAGGAGGCCGGAGCAGCCCAGAGGGAACGGAGCTCAACCTTGCCCAGGCGTGGGTAGAGTCGGCGTCCTCCGCGCCACCTCCCGGCCCTCGCTTGTGGATTCCTCCCTGCCTTGAGGACAGATGATGACCAGAGTGTATGCTTTAATTCGTGGAAGCCCTAGGAAGGGCAGCTGCCAGGGCAGGCTAAAAGGGAGGGCTGCTGTCTGGGGAGGGCCGGCAGGTGCCTCTGAGGACAGGTCTGTTTAGGGTGGCCCTTCTCATCCTGTAATGTTCCTTCTGGCCCTCTCTGTTACCCAGCCTTTTGGGGTCAACACCCCCCATGCCAGCCCCCTCTCTCAGGGGCACACACAGCTTGGTCAAACGTGGGGTGTCCCCAGCACCTAGCACAAGTGCTAAGTGAATGATGTCTACGACCAGAAAACTGATTTATTACATTGCAATGAGAAAAATGCGTGTCACTAATACTGGAGGGCACCAAGTCCATCCTCTCCTGTAAGCACAGTGACAGGGAAACTTAGTCTCTAATAGTGGCCTGGGGGTCCTCTTGCCTTGGAGACCAGCGTGCAGACAGCCCATTGCCCAGGCACCCTCCCCTGGGACAGAGCACAGAGCCGTCCAGCCCGAGTGGGCCTCCTGGATGCCCCTCTTCTCTCTGTAGAGGGGGTGATAACTAAATGTGGCTGCAACAGGCCCTGACTAACAGAAAGCTCTGTGTCCACCTAGGGGATTCAGCTTGCCTAGGTGCTCACGCACTGCACCATACGCTGCTTGATGTCAGGGCTTAACACTATTGAGGAGAAAGTTCTTAATTCCCTAATTGCCTAGTTCTTGGGAGAGGCTTTGGCTGTGCAGTTCTCAGGTCCAGATAACACATACTATAATCTTCTGCTGAGCCCTGAGGAGGGCTCTGTCCTGGGGCAGCAGTTGCTTTTGGATCAGGTATAAAGACCATGATAGTCCTTCTGCCATTATGGGGTGGGGGTAGGGGGAGCTGGACTGACTTTAAAGCAAAATATAGGGTACTCTGGGAAACACTGCTTTGCAAAGATTCTCTCAGGGATGGGACCTTGGATCAGGAGACAGAAAAATTTGTGTCCAGGTCTCACCTGAGAACTGAAAAATGAGAAATTTGGGGATTCTAGTCCTGACTGATTGTTGCGAACTTAGGGGAGCTTTAGCTTCTCCATGCCCAAGCCTCTCAAAGAGCACGGACAACATTTGAGGATAGAAATGCAATAAAAGAACTACTCAGGGAGCCGTGCAAGGTGCTAAGTGTGTCTTTCATTGTCTGAAAATTGATGAGGCGGCGCTTGAAAGCAACAGAAAATGTGTATGTATTATCGCTGTGAATTAGAGTACAGCCCCACCTCTTCTGTTCCCTTTATCTGCTTCTCTTACCTTCTTTCATCGAGCGGGAGATGGGTTCACAATTAAAGATGTTCTCTTTAGAATATGAGACTTGCAGAAAATTATTTTTTCTCCTATTTATAGAAATTCTATTTGCATTTATGAGGCTGGTAATGTCTCATAAATATTTCCTGTTAGATAAAATATTAATTAATGGAGTTTGTTGAGTTATACTCTGAAATCCCAACTAAATAGCTTCTAAAACAAATATTTTAAACATTTTCTCTCATGTCAGGAGAATTCTTCATACATTCTTTGTGTACGTTAATAAGCTCATCCGTAAACAGCAGATATCAATCAAGTAAGGACATAATATTTTGCATATTTTTTTATAAGTAAGGACGTATTATTTTGCATATTTTAAAAACTGGGTGGCAGTATTATGTTAAATAAGATATCTTATTTACTTACAGATATTTATCAAGTAAGGACATATTATTTTACAAATTTTTTATAAGTAAGGACATATTATTTTGCATATTTTTAAACTGGGTGGCAGTATTATGTTAAATACGTTTATTTATTAGTTAAATAACTAAATAAACTAACTAAATAAATAAACGTATTTAACATAATACTGCCACCCAGTTTTAAAAAACAAAACCAGGCATGGCCAACACTGCCAGATCCACATGGGATCACCTCCTCTTCCCTCAGGAGAGGACCAGCCACCTGAGTTTGGTGTTTCTCTTTCCCATAGCTTTAAAAATGCTAAATGGACACACACACACACACACCCCTACACCTACACCTACACATCCTCAGTTAGTGAGTATTAACTGTATGTAAGTATTTTTATGTCCACAAACTCTTGGTTGATAAAGGCCTACTATGTTTGAGACACTTTGATAGGTGCTATGAGAGAGACTAAAAGGTATAATGGTGGGTTTGATCTCAAATGTCTCACATCTAATGGGGAAGGTGGCATATCTGTGAGTAGGGAGGAGTTAGCCTACAAATTAACGTGGGATTTTAATTCCTAGGTGTTAGTTGGGAGCTGGTGTGGAATTGACAGGAATGCTAACACAGCTCGGAGAAGAGAAGCTGGGACTGACTTCTGACCGAAAGGCTACCCAGAGAAGGAAAGCCTGAAGGAATTAGGAAAGGGAGACTAAGGTTTGAATGTGATGAGAGGGAGAGGAGTCACGGAGCTGGGCTGGGAATCAGGGCTTGAGAAGGGAAGGCTCAGGGTGCTCAGGGACCACAGGAAAGGGAAGGGTTGCTGCTGGGGGATCAGAGCAGTAAAGTGGTGATGCCAGTGGCTGTAATTAACGCAGTGCCTACTAGGTGCTGAGCCCTGCTCAGTGCTTCATGTAAGTAATTGCTTGTAATTTTCTTGACAGCCTCGGGAGGGAGGTAGCTTTAGCACCTTTCTCAGGGGAGGAAACAGACTCAGACAAGTCAAGTCCCCTCGCACTGGCAGGAATTTCAGAGCTGCTCTCAGAACCCAGTTTTGTTAGTTTCCAAGATCATACTTCTAATTGTTATGAGATGAGCTTTGTCTCTCCCGAATTCAGATGGTGAAGGCCTGATTCCGAGTGCTTCTGAATGTGACTGTATTTGGAGACAGGGCCTTTAAAGGGTGATTAAATTAAACTAAGGGGACTGGTGAGGTGGCTCACGCCTGTAATCTCATACTTTGGGAGGCCAAGGCAGGTGGATCACCTGAGATCAGGAGTTTGAGATCAGCCTGGCCAACATGGGGAAACCCCGTCTCTACTAAAAATACAAAAATTAGCCGGGCGTGGCGGTGCATACCTGTAGTCCCAGCTACTCAGGAGTCTGAGGAAGGAGAATCTCTTGAACCTGGGAGGTGGAGGTTGCAGTGAGCCGAGATCGTGCCACTGCACTCCAGCCTGGGCAACAGAGTGAGAGTCCATCTCAAATTTAAAAAAAATAAAAAAAAGAATTAATTAAACTGAGACCATTAGGGTGAGTCCTAATCCAATCTGACTGGTGTCCTTATAAGAAGAGGAATGACCTTGAGAACACTAGGAGAAGGCAGCTGTCTCCAAGCGAAGCAGATAGGCCTCAGGAGAAATCAACTTTGTTGACAACCTTGATCTTGGACTCCTAATTTCCAGGGCTGTGGGAAATCAATTTCTGTTTGAGCCACCCAGTCGGTGGTGTTTTGTTATGGCAGCCCTAACAAACGAAGATGCTAACCCCGCATCTCTGCCTCTCAGAAGGGCCTCGTACCCCAAGCTGTGGCATCTGGATTTTCTTCTGCATATTGAAAGCAAGTATTAAACATTTCTGAGTTAGGGAGAATGATGAAAATCAGTGTGAAGATTTCCCTGGGGGTGGTCTGTGTATGATTCATTCATTTTTTCATTTCAATGAAGACTTATGGAGCACCTGTTTTGTGACCTCTGCAATTACAGGGACCACGTTTGTCTTGTTCACCTTGGGGTGCCACCTACTCCCAGTGCTAAGCACCGCATCTGCTACATAGGAGATGATCAATAAATATTTGTCCAATGAAAGAAAGGATATGGGGTAGGTTCCGCAATTAGAGAAAGATGACAAGACAAATACAGAACTTGCCTTCAAGGAGCTGACAGTGTGGTGAGACTGGTAGTCAGTTTGTGGTTAGTTTAGGTGGAGCTGAGATTATTGTGCAGTGCCACCCAACGGAAGTTTTGCAATGAAGAAAATGCTTGATATCTTTTCTGTATAATGTGGCATTGTGGCCATTGCGTATGTGAAATGTGGCTACTGTAAATAGAAAGGGAATTTTAAGTTTTAATTAATTTGCATTTAAGTAGGCACTATGGCTGGTGGCTACTGTACTGCACAGTCTAGGATTAGAGGCAGGGAGAGTGTTTGTGGGCTGGGCCCTGGCGCTGGCCTGAGGTGATAAGGCTGCAACAAGGCAAAAGAAGGAAGAACCTTGGGATGTGTAGTGGGTTGCACAGTCTGGCGGCAACAGTGCCACTCCCTGGGATCATGTATGAAATGTAGAACCTCAGGCTCCACCTTCCACCTGCTCAAAGAGAATTCGCCTTTTAACAAGATCTCCAAGTGACTCTTATGCACACTGGGGCTTGGAAAAGCATGAAGCAGAAGATGTAGCTGAGAAAGGGTCAATAGGAGCCCAAAGCGAAAGAGGAATGAAACTGGATTGCGTGGAGTTGAGCTGGGCTAAGCTCCCCTGAATCTCCAGGGGCACTGAGATCCCCTCCTCTGTGGGCACCTTGACCCCTCTGCTTCCTTCTGACAGAGCTCCGATCACATGTGTCGGGGGTTCTGTGACCTGTCTCTCTCCTCTACCTGCAATCTACGAGTTCGTTAAGGGTGTAAACCTTGTTTTTTAAAACCTGAGTAAATGTTTATTGAATGCGTGCATGCCTGATGTTGGGAATGAGAAAATTAGCAGGAGTAGGTGGCTGGGACGGGAGAGCTGCTGAGTTTGATTCTAGACATGCTGCATGCATGTCTAACTGAAGGTTGGTGAATTGCCTAAGTGGAGTTGTCTGAAAAGAGGCAGGAATGGATGTCTGGAGATGAGGAGGGAGTCAAGGATGGGGTGGAGATTTTGGAGTGTCATCCACAGAGGGGAGAAGACTGAAACTCTGAGAAATAATTTAGATATCTGGAGGAGGGTGGAGACAGAAGGAGAAGAGTCAAGAGCTGGGAACCATGCTCAGATCTGGGACAGAGGGAGGAGGATACAGAACGGGAGATAGAGGAGTGATCAGGATGACGGGGGGTCAGCCAGGCTGCGGTGGCAGAATGATCTGGAAAGGAAGAGTGGCAAGAAAACTGAGTGGCCAGTGTGCCAGAATCCCTCATTAATAGAATATTTCTTTCATAGTATTTATCTCATGAAGCCTGTGTGCAACAGAGCAGAGGTCCGAAATAGGTAACCACAGATCCAGAAAAGTCATGGAAAATAGAGCCAATGGGAAAAAAAGAAAACCCTAATCATTGACCAGACCATCAAGCTGCCATTAGTGACTTTGCAGAACGTGTTAAAGAGGCCTCCTATTCATCTCAAAACTCGAAGCAGACATGCTTTTGGGGAAAGTGGCCTGATATTCATGCTGATGCCTTGGCTTCTCCCAGTGCATAAGCTTCCCACTTGTCACTGAATAATCCCAAATTCACTTTTCCTTGAATGTCATTCAATTCTGACCACAGGGAGCACCAAAGGTAGCTTCAGCTTCCCTGAAACAAGCTTCCTGTTCCTGAATTTCCTCTCATTCGTGAGTCCAGGCCCAGGTGCCTGAGACAGGCATTTGCCACAGCTGGCCACACCATTGAATGTATCGAGTTAACATCTGTTTCTAGAGGGCACGGCACTTAGCCCCAGGACTCAGCTTCGTGCCTAGCACTGAGCTTCCAGTTATTGCACCACTAGGGGCAAATGATGTTTCTCTTCCTATTCAGTGAAGTGGGATCCTATTTAGCAAGGAAAGAAAATGAACAACGTTAATTCCTTCCTAACTTTTTTTCATAACAAGCTTACTTAATTCTGTTTCGTGGAAACTCCACAGACATGCTGACCAGCACCTGCCCTGCCCGGGTGCGGTTTCCACAAGGGGGACAACAGCACCATCTAGTGGTTGAAAGAGATTTCACACTAGGTAGAACACATGTATTTACTTATTTTGATTTTTAGTTTTTGTTTTATTACAGTAATATATTGGCCGGGCGCGGTGGCTCACGCCTGTAATCCCAGAACTTTGGGAGGCCGAGGCGGGCAGAACACGAGGTCAAGAGATCGAGACCATCCTGGCCAATCAACCCCGTCTCTACTAAAAATACAAAAATTAGCTGGGCGTAGTGGCGCATGCCTGTAGTCCTAGCTACTCGGGAGGCTGAGGCAGGAGAATCCCTTGAACCGGGGAGAAGGAGGTTGTAGTAAGCCGAGATCGCGCCACTGCACTCCAGCTTGGGCGACAGAGTGAGACTCCGTCTAAAAAAAAAAAAAAAAAAAAAAAAAAAAAAAAAAAGTACTATATTTGAGGCATCACATTCTTCTAAATAATTTGAAACAAAAGCAGTTGGGTTTTCCTCTTTGACCATCTTCCAATCTCCAGAGGTCACCACTTTCATTTCTTTTGGCTGTTTATTCCCCCTTGATTTTTGTCTCTAAATGACACCCTTCTAGTAATACTTCTAGATGCTTCCATCTTCAGAGACGACCTATGAACTTTCCACCGCTGAAGATGGAAACGTGGCTCCCTTTCCTCCCCTGTCCCCACCACATGCTCACATACTTCCCACTTCTCATCCAGCAAGGGAGCTGTGCCACAGTTTTGGTTGGATGAATACTCAGTTTTAATATTTTTATGTCCATAAAGTTCTATTTGTATATAACTGATCCATGCAGCAAACCAGATTGCTTTGTCTTTCCTGCACAACGTTTTGTCTTCTCTGGAGGTACTAATTCATTGTCTTGGTTTAGTTTGTGTAGTTGTCCTTGCTCTTATCGCCAATTTCTTTTTTCTTTTTTTTTGAGATAGAGTCTCGCTCTGTCATCCAGGCTGGAGTGCAATGGTGTGATCTTGGTTCACTGCAACATCTGCCTCCTGGGTTCAAGCAATTCTCCTGTCTCAGCCTCCTGAAGAGCTGAGATTACAAGTGTGCGTTACGTGCCACCACGCCCAGTTAATTTTTGTATTTTGGATAGAGACAGGGTTTCCCCGTGTTGGCCAGACTGGTCTCGAACTCCCGACCTCAAGTGATTTTCCTGCCTTGGCTTCCAAAAGTGCTGAGATTACAGGTGTGAGCCATCACACCTGCCCTTATCACCAATTTCAATGCAAAAATTTCCACCTACAATTTCAATCTCCTCTCAAGATGTCCAGATGCACCAGAAGTCCTACTGATTGCATCTGGAGAAATCTCCCTGGGGCCTTCTGCTCCCTTTGGTCTGGCCTGGTTGCCCTCTCTGCCTAGCACACAGCTGACTTCCTGGCATCTCTGTTTCCTTTGCCTCACTCCCATATTGCATCCCCTGTTTCCTGAATGCCATGCGTGTTTCTTTCTTGGTTTACTCTCTTACTTTTTAGGAAGAACACGTCCTACCATTGCTTCCTAGGAAAGAGAGTGTGCAAGGTACAATTTTGAGACTCTGCATATCTAAGAGGATCTCTATTCTATTCTGTTGGCAGCTTGGGCATGTGTAGAATTCTAAATGGGAAATTGTTTTTCTTCAGAATGTTAGAGGAATTTCTTCTTCTTCCACATTTCAATTATATTGTTAGAAGCCCGAAGCAAGTTTCATTCCTGATCCTTTTGCGGGTCCTCTTTTTACTTTCTGGAAACTAGCCGGATCTTCTCTTAGTGAGTAGTGGTGTGAAGTTTCACAATGATGTGCCTTGGTGTGGGACTGTTTTCCTCCACTGTACGGAACACTGGGTAGCCCTTTTAATCATTGCCTTCCCTTCTGGGTGAGTTTCTTGCAATGCTTCTTTGATGATTTCCTCCTTCCTATTTTCTCTATTCTCTCCTTCTGGAATTCCTCTCACTTAGATGTCAGATCTCAGAAACCTCTCATTTCCTCATCTTTTTTCTCTACTTTCATCTCTTTGTGTTTTTGCAGTATGTCCTGGTAGATCTCCTCAACTTTTTTCTTTCAACCCTTCCATTGAGATTTTTATTTTTCTATCATATTTTAATTTCCAAGGGCTCCCCTTTTTTCTATTCCCTGAAGGATTTTTGGAGCATCCTCTTTATTTGAAGCGTTCTTCTCCCTGGACAGACTCTGTTTCCTCCAAGATGCCTTTTCATGCTTGTGTTTTCGCTCTGTCTTTCCTCAGATGCCTGATAACCAAGTAAGAGGAGGCTCTGGGCCTGTGAACTTGACATCTGTCAGCTTCCCTGGAGGGTGCACTGGCAGGGACTGAGCTTTTTACAGGAACACTTGGTATCAGATTTTGCTTGGGGGAAAGTCAGAATCCTCAGGATGAGCTCTTTCAATCTCCTGCTTGGAGGGTTGAGTCCTGACCACCAGCCTCTGAAACCAAGTTGGAGGAGAGAGCTGGGAGTCTAGATATCTAGTGTGGATATGTTTACTTAGTCATCCTTTGGGGGGTATGACAAGCCCATCCTTAACGGTTCTGTGTGTTTTTCAGTCAAGAGACCCTTTGTTTTCCACTTTCCAGAGAACAAATCTCCAGGCTTCTGCCAGGAAGGGTTGGGAGAAGTCTCTTGTCTGGACAGAGTCAGGGAGGGGAACAGGAGGTCTAACTAGGGTGCTCCCTGAATGGACTCTCAACCCATCCCCTCTTCTTTTGGCTGCTTCCTTCACCCCCCGACTTCCAGAGGTAGACAGGGTCATGGACATCTAATCATTTTGGGATTCTGAAGTGGCAATGGCGCTAGTTCCTGTTTTTTGTTTTTTTGTTTTTTTGTTTTTCTTGCACAAGTGTCGAATGCATCTTCTTTCTGGGTTTCAAGAAAGTTGCTATTGTTTCCTCTCCAGTTCTTCTCACCCTTCAGGGTTTATCCTTTTTTTATAAAAGCTGTTGTTTTTACTGGGATTTTTGGATGGGAGCAAAAGTAGAAGCATTTCTTTAACTTGCCATCTTTATGCTGAAGTCATTCATTCATTTTTAATCACCCATTCTGTAAACATTCTTGACCTTCTCCTGTGCAGTAGGCTCTCCGGTAGATTCCGCTGTGCACTGATGAATAAGGCTGTGTTTCCTGCCCCCATAGGGATATGTATTCTGTGTGGTAGCAGATAAATAAATAGCTATACAAACTTAAATCTCAAGGGGACACAGCTAAGGGTGATGGTTGGCTGTCTCCATGAAGGTCATCTGTCTTCCAAGAGACCCCAGAAGGTGACGTAGCTTAGACCATTTGCAAGGTGCTCTTGCAAGTTCAGACACCTAATTTCCAGCACAGCCATCTCCCGGAACACCCATCTCCACCGACTGAAGTTCAGCCTCCTGACGTCCAGATGAGAATGCGAATTTGTTCATTAGCTGTGCGTGACTGTGCCGGGGGCTAGAATACACAAGATGGCATGATCAGCAAATCTCTCCCTACAGGGGGCTGGACAGGAAGCCAAATCTTGATTGAAGCATGGCTGGGTGAGTCTGGAATCTAGCAAGGGCATGAATTGTTGATGCCTTATGGCCATTGTTCGTGGCTCTTGAACAAGAAGGAAGGGCATGTTCACTGGACTGGAATGCGGGAGCCTGCTGAATGAGGCTTACCCTTCCTGGAAAGTGCCTGATTCACAGCCCTGCTGAGGCCTTTTTTCCTTCAGGTGCATCGGGTCAGGTTGGGGGAAGACACAAAGAAACTGGACTTTTTCTAGATGGGGTCAGACTCCCCCACCTGCCTCCAGCTGATCAAGCCGTCCCCTGACACTCTGGCAAAGACAGATCTTACTGCGTCAGGGGACACTGTCTCTCACTAGATGCAGGCTCCAAGTGGGTCATCCCACATCTGTCTCTTGGTGGACACACCTGCTGGGGGGATTGAAGAATTGCATGAGGGGACTGATGAGCTCTAGAGGGTCACAGAAAAAGACCACCTACTTCACTTCACAGTAGCATCAGGAAACATGCATTGGACAGTTGTTCCCAGAGAATCATTTTCCCCAGAGAACCTGGCAGTCCTTAGCCTCAGTGCCCTTTTGAAAACAAGAAGCTAAGTCCCAAAGCTGTGGGGGTGGGGGAGTAGCCAGGATGGGATCTTCCTCCTCCGTTAGGATTTGCAGGGCATGGGGATGGGCGCTCATAGCTTCTGCTTACTGAGCCAGGCAGGACAAGGCAGGACTGGGGTGTGGGCGGCACAGGCGGGCATGGGCAGCACAGGTGGGCATGGGCAGCACAGGTGGGCAATGGGGAATAGGAATTGGACATGAAAGTGCCCCATGTCACTTCTGCTCCAAGGCACCAGGGCAGGCCAAGAGCTTGGGCCCTGGACTTTCCCTCTGCGGCCAGGGAAGACCCACTCTGGGGGCCGGGGTACATGACCACTCAGTTGAGCAGAGGCTTTGGTGGGGGAGCTGCTGTCCCCAATCCCCCTCCCTGCCCCCACCCTCCCACTCCATACAACCCTCCTCCTTATGGTGCCCCCAGGCCTCTGACCGCGCCTGATCCTGGTGGCTGTGGACCTCACCAGACCGGCCTCATCTCTTTTACCCGGCAGCACCACGTCCCCCAGCCTGCAGTCCTGCCCTGTGTAAGACTGTAGTTCAGAGGAGGCTGCAGTCCTGCCCTGTGTAAGACTGTAGTTCAGAGGAGGCTGCAGTCCTCCTCTGAAAGCCAGGGAGAGCAGCACAACAAACACTTAGGTTTTTTTGTAGGATTAAACACAGTTTTGTATTTTTTTAAAGGGGTTTACCGGAGATTATTAACCTGACCAAGAGGCAGGAGGCCAGGGACAGTCTCCGCCCTCCTCTGCAGCTGCCTTCTCATGCTGACATGATCTCATAAGATCATTCACCAGAGTGCTGTGGGAAGGGCCACACAGACAGTGAAGGTCGCTATGGTGACTGCCCCCTAAGCAAGGCCAAGAACCCTTTACAGAGCAGAGTCCCTGCTGGGATTCTCTTGCCTGCGGGCAGGTACAGCCCCGCATCCTAGTAGCCAAGCCTAGGCCAGGCCTTCTGTGCGGTCTGATCTCCAAAGAGCATCCCAGACACCCAGCACCTCCATTTCCACAGCCCCTGCGGGCCCCAGGGTCCCTGGAGACAGCTGTCTCTATCTGCATGTTACAGCCAGGGAAGACTCGGCGTGGCCTCCGCTGTGCATTGGTGGAGGACTTAGAACTAACACTGGAACTTCCTCATTCCTGGCTATATTTGATTTTAGTACTACACATAATAGTAATAGCAAGCAATGATATTTTATATAGTATTTAGCAGCTACAGGGCACATTCACACAACATTGTATATGGCAAGTAGAATTTGTCCTTTTTTCCAATGAGAAAGCGAATATGCAGAGGTTATGTAACCACTCAAGGTCAGGCTGCTGAGACACGGCAAAGGCGGACCTCGAGCCCGGATTTGCAGATCCAAATTCAGTGTTTTTCCTACTACCCAAGCTCCCTGAGGCTGTCACCCTGAAGTGTGGGGCCCTTATTCTAAAGCACGTCTCCTTCCCCTGAATGGAATCCTCATGAAATAGTCCCCCAGGCACTGCAGGCTCAGCAAGAGTGCAGGGACCCTGGCCAAAAGGCCAGTGAGACCCACTCTTTGGAAGTTCTAGGGTATTCTGGAGAGGCCTGGGGTTTGCAGTTGGTCCCGTAGGCCCTGGGCATGCCAAAAAGACTGTCCCACGGCACCAGCTGTGGGTGGATCTTTGAGCAGCATGGTAAGGAGTGGGGCAGGTCACATCATCTAATGTGGCTGAAGGGCGTTGACTTCAAGGTCACTGCACTGCTTTGTCTTTGCGGAAGCTGACCACTTCCAGAGCCCGGGCGAAGGTGCGCGCCGAGTATCTGCGCAAGGGGAATTTGCTACCTGCCTGGCCCTGCCCACTTCCCCCCAGCATTCAGTGAGCACACGGGCTGACCAGCTGGGAACGTGTGACCCTACTTGTTTTGACTTCAGACGTTATAAGGACACGTGTGAGGCAACTGAGGATCTGGAAGAAAGTGAAATGCTGAAGTATGGAACCGTAGAAAGACACAGGCCAGTGCTGACCACAATGTAGAGCTCGGGATCCCTCTTGAGCCCCTGCTTTTAGCTTGCCAAAGGGCCCCAGCATGGTTCTCTGGCCTCACTCCCTGCCAACCCCCCAGCCCAGATCTCCTCTCTCCACAGAGGAATGTGAGAAGCAGGGCCATCACCATCTGTTGCTTCTCTGGTCAGAGGTCCCAGCTTGAACCGCCTGCTCTGTGGGAATCTGACAGGTCTGGCAATGACTGAGGGAGTGGCGGGTGGTCCTCCCAGGATCTACTGGCTGCTGGAGGGATTGTAGCCCCCCGTGAAGACCATCAGCCAGACCATCATAACCTGGTAATACCCTGGGTCTTCAGAGAGGAGGCGGAGGGGTGGGTTATGCACACAGTATAGGGGCCACTCAGCTTTGTCCTCAGCCCAACCCACTGCAGATGTGGGTCTTGGTGTCTCTCCAGAAACAGAATGAAAAGTACCTCCCCTGCTCACTCCGCCAGAGACAGCACAGTACAGGCCTCCTGCGTGTCCTGGCACCACCATGGAAGGCGCAGTGGGCTCTGTGGATCTGACACCTTGAGCAACTCATGCCTTGATCTTGAGTACGTGTGAGACCCCAGCGGGCACCTCTTGGAAAAGACTTTCTTGGGTCAGGGTGGTGACACTTTGCAGCGGAACAGGCATCCCGGACTAGCAGGTTGGGTGAGACAAAGAAAAGGGAAGACACAATTTTAGTCATCCTTCATTCATGCTTTGGACAGGTATCACTCTTGGGAGCTCTGGAGCGTGAGGATCTTTGGGAACATACAACAATGACTCAGAGGAGGTACCTACCCTCCTCCTAGGACTTCAAGCCAGTAAAGGAGAAAGCCATGATCACGGATAAAAGCAACTTGAGAAGTAGCAACAAAGTCCTGCCAGAGTGCAAGAGTTAGGGGAGGAGGGCGTGACCACTGACTTGGGGGTTGGAAGCCTTCATGGAGAAGGCTCTGGGAGGCTGCTGTCTCCCTCTGCTTGCTGGTGACAGAGGTCAGGAAAGCAGTGAGGCCAGATCCTCAGAATGAAAAGTCGAATTTCTGTGGTGAAGCCACCGTGAGGCTCTTGGCCCATCTTCCTGGCCTATTTGTATTCATCACTCCAGCCTACCAGACAGCCATCTCTGCCCCAGTGCTCAGATGACCTACACACACGCCAGCCTTTCCCAGAGATTTATTTGTATATATTTACTCTTTAAACTTCTAGTAAGTTGCCCACATTTTTTTCGTAGACATTATCAGGTTTTTTTGTTTTTGTTTTTGTTTTTGTTTGTTGTTTTGTTTTTTTAGCTAATGTGTGAAAAACGAGAGAAATGTGAAAGGAGTGGGGACGGGGGGAGAGGAGACGCTCTCCAAACTGCCCTTGTGATTTCACCATCAAGCCCAGACACTGGGGAGCAGACATTGTAGGTCTTCCCTGAGGTTTGCGAAGTTCCTTGTCCCAATTCCTGAATGTTCAAAGACTGAGAGAGAGTATTTTGTCTTTGTGATCTGCTTAGTATTTATGCTTCCATAGCACAGTGGAGGTGGAGTCTGGGATCTGAGCGCTGGTTCTCTGTCTGTCATCCACGTTCTCTTGGGCAAGTCAACTGCCAACTAGCCGTGAAGGTGCAGGCTGGGGAACATATGGGTTCTTTCTTTTTCTTTTTTTTTTTTTTTAGACGGAGTTTCACTCTCGTTGCCTTGTTGCCCAGGCTGGAGTGCAATGGCCCAATCTCGGTCACTGCAACCTCCACCTCCTGGGTTCAAGTGATTCTCCTGCCTCAACCTCCCAACATATGGGTTCTTTAGCACTTGTAAACCAAACAAAAGTCACTTCTAGCTCAATAAAAATCACTCTATGAGTTCTAAGGGGCATTAATAGGAGCAAGATGTCTAGCATGAAGGAGGTGATGGTCCGACTTCACTTGGGCTGGTGGGAGCACACCTCCAGAGGGCCAGCCCCGAGGGGTACATGTGAAGAAGGTTCTTGGCAGGCTGGAGTGTTTGGGTGGATGTTGTTGAGGCAAAAAGCACAGGAAATATGGACAGGCCAGAGGTGGCTTTTTTTATTTTTATTTTTATTTTTGAGATGGAGTCTCGCTCTGTCACCCAGGCTGGAGTGCACTGACTCCATCTCGGCTCACTGCAAGCTCCGCCCCCCGGGTTCACACCATTCGCCTGCCTCAGCCTCCAGAGTAGCTGGGACTACAGGCTCCCGCCACCAGGCCCAGCTAATTTTTTGTATTTTTGGTAGAGACGGGGTTTCATCGTGTTAGCCAGGATGGTCTCAATCTCCCGACCTCGTGATCCGCCCGCCTTGGCCTCCCAAAGTGCTGGATTACAGGCGTGAGCCACCGCGCCCGGCCCAGAGGTGGCTTCTACATTCCCTTCCAGTGCAGGGAGTTTGTGAATCTATGAACCTTTCTTTGCATTCCAGGAAGCAGCTGCTCGGGGAGTGGCGGTCCAAGGCTTTTCAGATTGCTGGTGTGGAACCGAGCTATGGAAAATACTGAGCAGTTAGGTTCCCAGAGTTAGTGGCTGAGTGCAGCCTTGACCCCTCGTCTCACCATCAACACCAGGACCCCTTTAGGAAGGGTGTTCAAGGCCCTCCGGGAGCACCTCTTGCTAAACCTCTGCTTCCTCATCTCTAAATACTTCTCCGCCTCCCTCACAGGCAAAAGAGATCCGGACAATAGAGTAACATCAAAGGGTCTGTGAACTCCAGAGTGAGCAGGCGGATCGTCTTCACCTAAGGGGCTCACCGCTGAGTCTCGTTCCTGTGCTTCCTGGGAGGAAAGCTACGGTACACGCCTGTGCACACGCGTGTTACCTTGTTCCCCAAGCTGGAGTGCAATGGCACAATCTCGGTCACTGCAACCTCCGCCTCCCAGTTGCAAGTGATTCTCCTGCCTCAGCCTCCCAACATAAGGGTTCTTCAGCACTTGTAAACCAAACAAAAGTCACTTCTAGCTCAATACAAATGTCTTTACAACAGAGGGGAACTGGATAATCCACTGTGAAGACAAGAAGGAAAGAACATTGCTCTATGTTCTCACAAGGGAAAGGTTTTGAGAAAGCCACATGCAAGAGATAAAAATGCTTTCCCTCCGAAACCTGTAGCAGCCCGTCCGGAACGTGGAGCAGGCCCTCAGCAGAGGAGTCGGTGGTGGAAACCCAAGCGTCCTGGCTGCAGTCTTCCGGGAGCTGCAGTGTGAATGCTTTCCTTCTGACGGCAGACAGCTGAGAACCTGCAGGGTTAAAAGTGCACAGTCCGGGAAGCTTCCGTTCCCAGGAGAGCGCTATCAAGTCCATTTGCGGGCGCTCCACGCGGTCTACCTAAAGGGAACAGCCTGCGGCGCCGGCGCCCTATTCATCTCTACCGGTGGGGAGATGGAAAAATACCGTGCCGCTTAGCATTGATGAAGCGCTTGCTTCAGGGAAACTGACTAGAATCTATTTAGTCTCCAGGGCATTTCTGAGAGGCAAGCAGGCCTCAGGGCACTGCAGAGGGACCTCGTCTTTTTGCAGAAAGCCTGGCAGACAGCAAAATGAGGCCAAGCCTGAGGGCTCCCGGCTCCTTCTCTTCCTTGTGGAATGCCCTTTTGGACTGGCGTGAGTGTCGGGGCTCCGTGAATAACCTGCTGTGTGTCTTTGGGTGTGAGATTTGGGCTATGGGATGTGTCTGCACAATATCCCAGAGAAGGAAAAATTTTGTATCTGTCAAAAACCTACTAGGGATGTCAAAATAGGAAACAATATTTATAAATACGAAATTCTGGGTAAAACATGGCAAAGCTCCTCGAGATAGACAATAAGAAACAAAGAGAAGTGGTGAGCATCCTCCTACAGAAAGCCCCCGCCACCCTCGCCCCGGCTCCTGCATGCCAAGAGCCTGTCCCTGCCCCAGAAGGAGGCCACAGTGCCTCTGTGGAGGGGTCTCCACAGTTAAGGAAGGATGAAAGGTCACCCTGCCCAGCACAGCAGGTCCTGCCACCTTGTTCCCATCTACCCTTCTGCCTTGTCCACCAGCACGTCTTCTTTTAAGCCGGGCTTTCTCCTCTTGACTAGTCCCCCCTTTACTCTCTGGCCTCCAAGCTGCTTCTCCTTCCTCTCCTCCCCACCTTCCATGACCACTTGTTGTAATTTTATCTTTCTATAGTGTCCAGTTCAACAGCACCATTTCTGTGAAGCCTCTCCAATTTCCCCAGCTGGACGGATCTTCTGTATATTCGTAACCCTTCCTATGCGTTTATGCCTTGTGATGTTTGTGACTGTCCTCCCTTCTATAAGAGATTCAACTCTTAAAGGGCAAGGGCCATGTTTTATCATTGTTGCAACTCCTAAAGTGCCTAGCCTGCTGCCTTTTATTTAGCAAGGCCCTCAAAAAGCTTTGGATGAATTAATTGGAATCATCCAGATTTTCCCTTCATTCAGTTAGATTTCTTTTTCAAAGAAAGGCCTTCAACCTGGAATTTCTCACTAAGTGAGATGCTTTCATCTGCAGTGGCAGGCCAGGTTTCGGAGGGAAAGCATTTTTATTCTTGCATGTGACTTTCTCAAAACCTTTCCCTTGTGAGAGTGTATAGCAGTGTTCTTTCCTTCTTGTCATCTCAGCGGATTATCCAGTTCTCCTCTGTCGCAAACACATTTGGATTTTACCATCACTCTTTCACCAGACAAGAAAATCAGGCCTCAAAGGTAGAAGAGCCTATTCCAGCAGAGTCCCTCTGTCCTGTTCCATTTAGGAGGGCCTGTAAGGTGATGTGCCTTGCTGCTGGTGGTGTCATCTGCATGGCTGCCTTTCCTCAATCAAAGAAGGGCACTCACAGGTCAGCATCTGCAGAGAGCAGTGACCTGGGATTCCTTATGTATGGATGGGAAACCGCTTGTAGGTTTGTGGCTACATGAAGCAAAGATGCAACTCAGTCTCATTGTGTTTGAACACATGTCAGTGAGCTAGTTTTGCAAAACGCGTGCGACTGTGGTGACGAAGTCATATATCAATGAGACTCGCCAGTGGACACTGCTTGGCTCCTCCTGTCTGACTCTCATGGCTGCCAAGCATGTTTTCCACATCACTAAACAAGATCACCCCTCCCTTGGAGCTGGAGTCAAGGAGAGGAAATACTATCCACCAGAAAAAAAGCACAACCACACTGTCCAAATACGAGCATTCGTCTTGGAGCTGCGTTTCTGAAAAAAGTGTCTGTCCTCAGCCAAATCTTTAAAGGGGCTTGTGGGAGAAAATAGGGGAAATGTCAAAAAACTGTACCCAGAGGATTCATTCCTTTCCCCCCACCCAAAAATGGATGCTGGGAGAAGATACCTGCGAGTCACTCAGCATTAGTTACGGTGCCATTCTTACTTGGGGTGTATTGGGGTGTGGGGGGATGGCATCCACTCCCAGGGCTCCAGGAGCTGTGGTTCAGGGCAAATCAGATGCTCCTTCTGAACGACATAGAGACCTATGATCAGTGCACAGCATAGAGACCCACCATCAGGGCGTTTGCTTCGTCTTGCCTCATTTCATTGTAAATTATTAAAAGATAAAAAGGGACTGTGCCTTTAAATTTTACTGTTGTTAAAGTAATCTACATATAACCTTTAAAAAGGCTCTTGTTCACATTATCCCCTCTATATTCCTCTCCACACTCCCATATAGCTAGATCAGACATTTTATTAGATCAATACTCAATGTTGCATTCCGATAACTCTAATATTGTTCACAGCTGAACCAAGTTAGGGTATTATAAGTACATTTTCTCTCCTTTAAAATTGTTTGCATTTAGTGGAGTTAACAATGTTCTCCTTTTCGTGTTTACATAGTTCTCTATATGTCTATCACTGATTCATCCTGAAAATCTCTTTCAGAACCATAAACACCCTCTTAACACATATGGGCAATTCAATCTGTTCCATTTTCCTGGGAGGTGGCCACCTCTCCTTGCTGGCTATTCTCGGGGTCAGCTGGGCAGATGTCCTGCAGGGTGGCCCTCCACCATCACCCAGGCAAGCCCCTTTGCTTCTTGCCTGTGCGGGAGCCCATGTGTCTGGGATTTCCTGTGTCCCACTTTCTGGGGTTCTTCCCTTTCTTTAGTGGATGCATATTCTAGTCATCTCCTAGGAAATGGTCTGGAAGAGGTAATTTGAACCTTGTACATCTGAAATAGTCTTTATTCCACCTGCACATTTAATTGAGGGTTAGTCTAGGCATAGAATTATTTTCCCTCAACATTTCAATTTGAAAATGCTCCACTGTTTTTTGTAGCATCCTGTGTGGCTGTTGGGGATTCAAGTACCCTTTTGGTGAACAATTATTCATAATCATTGATGTGCAATATATTTCTCTTGCTTTATCTCCAGTGTTTTGAAGTTTTATGAGATTGCCTTGATGTGGTTGACATTTTTTGTTCAGAGTTCTTAGTGGGCTCTTTTAATTTGGAATCTTGTGGCCTTCATTTTGAGAAACTAAAATAATATATACAATTCCTCCATAATTTCTCCCTTTTATTTTTTCAGTTCTTTCTTTCTGGAACTTGTAGTACTAGTCTGGGTCCTCCAGGAAGGAGATGCCAGGACAGGATGAAACATGAGAGGATTTTGTTAAGGAAGATGGTGGTGAGAGAGTGTGGGGAGGAATCTAAGAGAGGCTGGGGGCTGGGGCAGCAAATCTGAACCCTGCAAAGGAGAGAGGGAGGGAGGATTGGAGGGTGCATCTCGTAGGGGACAGCTGTCGTGGAGCTGAAGCCCCATCAGAGAGCCTACCTCTTCCAAGAACTGGCCTGCCTTGGTGCTCTGCCTCACTCAGTGACCAGGAGCAGCTCCCAGAGTGTGTGCATGGAGCAGAGGCTGTGGAGGGCCTCAGCAGCTGCAGCTGCCAGTTGGCCAGGTACGTTCTCACGGCTGCCACCTCCTATCATCCTGTGAATGCTGACTCTCCTGCACGGATTCTATCCTTTTCTTATCTTTTCTCCCCTATTATTGTCCCTTAACAAAGAATATTGGGAGATTTTCCTAGCTTTATTTTCAGATCATTTTATCTGCTCTAATATTTAAATTTCCAAGTGCTCTTTCTTGTTCTTGGAGTCTTTTTTTCTAGCTTCTTGTTTGACATTTATAATATCATCTTTTTTCTCTGAAGGTAGTTGAGGGTTTTAGAAAATTATGCTATGCCTCTACTTACTCGTTTCCTTTCTGTGTTTGCCTTGACCTTTCTTTTTCATGTGAAAGCCTTTCCTCAAATGTCTGGTGACACTTGGCTGCCTGTCATTTAAGAAAGTGCCCCTAGTCAGCTCATTGGAAGCTGTGAGGGAGAGGGCTGCGTTTGGTCCTGCCAGGTGGAGGAACACCCAGGCATCAGTACTGGGAGGTCTTTCCTCTCAGCCCATTGGATTTCCCTAAAGAGTCCTTTGCGGCTGGGATGAGGCACCTGCGTGCTGAGTAGAGGAAGGGAGTCATGGGTCAGTCATCCTGTACGCAGATTTTCACACAACCCCCTCAGTCTCCAGGATATGCCTTGCCCCCTGCCCTAAGTAATGCAGAACCCAAATCCATACCCTTCCTGGGTTTCTCCAGAGTCAACCTCAAACCCTAGGCTGGGGAGTCTGTTTCCTAAAGGCACTTTCAACCAGTGTTCCTGTTTCCAGCCCCACACATCAGGTCTTCTTTCAGAGGCTCCCGGCCCCTCTGTTGTGTGAATGGGAATGTGCTACTATCCTCTAAATCAGACAGGCACCTGCAAAGGCTTTTTGTTTATCTGAATGACTCCTGTTGGAATATTAGTCATGAATAGGATAATGTATTTCAAATGTTCCAAACTTCTTTAAGAGAACGGGAAAGAAAACCATCTGTTGACTCTGGTCTTTGCTCAGGTCCAGAGGCGGGAGGCTCCAGGTCCAGTCTGAGGAGTAAATGTTGGATGCATAAACTCATCAGTGTTGGGAACCCAGTGAGGCTACACAGCACAGAGGGGCTGGACAGAGTCAGGGGAAGAGGAGCTGGCTTGTCTCCTCATTGTCACACGCCGTCCCACCGTGGAGGACTCACGCTGTCTCGTGGCTACAGAGGTAGTGAAGCGGTTGCCAGGGGCCAGAGCAGGAGCAGAATTTCTCCGTGAAGACAGTGGTTAGGAGGAAGGACTGAGAGCGCATCCCGCTGGGGTACTGGAAGGTGTAGGATTCCATCAGGGCAAATGCTATCGCTTGTGCTTTAAGACTAGGATTTGTGGAACAGGTAGAATGCATCTCCTGCCCTCCCCGTTGCTTAGCAACAGGCCTCTTTCTCATTCCCAGCAGGTCCAAAAGGGCCCAGTTTTGAAGGTAGGGGGCAAGGAGTGGGGGATGAAGGTAGGATAACTCCCTGGTCTGCATAATAATGAGACATTCTGGCTCCTTTGTGCAAAAGGTACCCGCCTTGCAAATGAATGAGGTAGTTGAAAAACACTTCTTTTCCCTGCTTCGGGTTTATTCTGTGAGGATGAATGCTTACCTGGGGCAGACACATGTTTCTGTGTATGTGTTTGTATTTCCACAGCAGTCTGCTGGATTGCGAGAGTCAAAGACATGTTTTCAGCCCACACCGGTGGGGAGGTCACAATGCCTGCTCCCGGGGCTTCCACACTGGACACTGGGTCAGGGAAGCCCCCGTTTCCTGAGTTGTTCTGTGGGACTCCAAAGGGCCTCCTGCCAAGCTCTCTGACAGTTCACATCCCATCTGAATAGCCTCATGTGCCAGTCCAGAGCCTCTGAGAAGCAGATGCCAAGAGGGGATTAAAAGTGCCAGGATTTTGTTGGGGGAGATGCCCAGGTGAGGAACGTCAGAGGGAGCCTGGTAACTTGCAGCTGGTAGACCACGGTCTCAGCCCCACCAGTGTAGTGCAAAGTCTGTGCTGTGAAGCTCTGCATTGCCCGGGACAGGCTGGCTGGTGAATGGTCAAGGGAAAGTCAGGTCAGCCTGACCTAGGGCAGGAGTCCCCACACCTGGTCTGTGGCCTGTTAGGAACTGGGCTGCACAGCAGGAAGTGAGCGGTAGGTGAGCAAACTTCATTTGTATTTATGACCCTCCCCATCACTCACATTACCGCCTGAGCTCTGCTTCCCGTCAGATCAGTAACGGCATTACAGTCTCACGGGATCGTGAGCCCTTTTGTGAACTGCACATTTGAGGATCTAGGTTGTGTGCTCCTTGTGAGAATCTAACGCCTGATGATCTGTCACTATGTCCCATCACCCCCGATGGGACTGTCTAGTTGCAAGAAAACAAGCTCAGGGCTCCCACTGACTCTACATTATGGTGATGTTGTATAATTATTTCATTATTATATAATTGTATATAATATATAAAATATATAATATACAATATTATATTCTAATATGTAATATAATATATAATACATAATATAATATAAATTATATATTAGATATAATATATCAGAATATATTATATAATATATCAGAATATAATATATTATGAAATAAGGAATATAACAGAATATTATTTTGTAGAATAGAATAGAATTTTTTTCTATTATATTCTATAATAGAATAGAATATTTCATTATTTCATTCTATATTCATTATTTCATTCTATAATATTATATAATAGAATAGAATATTATTTAATTATATATTAGAATATAATATATAGTATAATATAGAATATAATATATAATGAAATAAGGAATATAATAGAATGTAATAGAAATAAAGTAATTATTATAAATAAACACAGTAGAAATAAAGTTCACAATAAATGCCATGCGCTTGAATCATCTTGAAACCATCCTCCCCCACCACCTCCCTGGTCCATGGAAAAAATGTCTCCCATGAAACTCGTCCCTGGTGCCAAAAAGTTTGGGGACTGCTGTTCTAGGGCCACTGAATGATTCACAGGACAGGAGACACTGGTGAGGGGCTCCCTGGGGACTCCTACTTCCCTGCCCTGTAACATCCAGCCCCAGGTGCACACATGTTCAACCTCATGCCTCTGACTTAGACACCATCAACATAAGCATTCCAGCCTTCTGGTTCCAAGCCAGGGGTCCATAAACAAATCCTTCTTAGTTAGCCTCGGGAGCTCAACACCTTTGGTATCTCACCCACTTAACTGGCACGCCTACTCTTGTTGGATCTGGTTATAAAGTAAACTATGTTCTTTGAGAGCTGTTGCATACAGATGAGTTGGTAGCCAGTCTGAGCTGGCCCACAGACTCATAAAATCAACAGGGCCTCAGGTACCCTCACCCAGCACATCCAAACTCTTGCATCAAAGGTGCAAGGACTTGCTCACATCGAGAATCTGGCTGCTTTCTTGGAGACCAAGAAAATGAGTTTTTGTTTCTACATTTACTCCAGCAATCCATGAGGTAAGAGGAGAAACACCTCATTGTCTCTTTGTAGGAAAAAGAAGTTAATTCTTGTGAAAATTTAGACCTCTTTTCCCCACCTCAAATCTAGGCAGACTTGTCTGTCCACTTCTGGGGGGATAGATAGAAGCACGGTTTTAACTCACTCACTGGATGCTTTTGATGTGCTGGTTACATTTGGATTTATTAGCTGTGAGCTACATCTTGCCTTCCCTGGGCCACTCCGCAGCCCTGCGGCTGGAGGGCAGTAAGAATCTTTGGTTGCATCATGCCTGGATCCGAAGTCTTCTTTTGGCGGCAGAGATGTATGTAGGGTTTTCATCTCCCGTGGCATCCTTTCAATTGTAGCAAGACCTTGCCTAGTAACACAACCTCTGCCAGGCCTTTTCCATCTTTAAGGTAGAGGATCAAGGTGCTCGTGGGGTCTATTACGGAAAACATCTATCGGGAAAAGGCAAGAGTTAGCAAGACATTTTGATTACCTTCGCCCAAATGTCTTTCTTTCCTTTCCTGACGTAGGACTTCATAGGAATTTTGCACCATTCTGAATGAATACATTTGGATTTCTCAACATTTGTTCAGCTCCCTAATGACTGTTGTGACAATTGCTGTATACCAGTGAATGCCAACTGTTTATCTCTGCTCTGAACAGGTATGGAGCCCCTTCTCTCAGTATCTGTATCTTACAGATTTGGTGCATAGGCACTTAAAAGGAGTTGGTCTTTCTCAACTAGCAACCTTTAGGAAAAATGATTGGATTTTTCTCCTTTTAGCTGGGCTTACAAAATGGAGCAAAACATCATGATTGTGCAAAGGATCCGTTATGGACAGAAACTTGGCAGAGTCCCTCACTGGATGCTTTTGATCTGCTGGTTGTACCTAGATTATTAGCTGCGAGCTGCACGCTGCCTTCCCTGGGCCTTTCCTTGGCCCTGGGGCTGGAGGGCAGTTAGAATCTTTGGTTACATTGGACGAGCTGCGCAGTCTTTGTGGGCTCCCTTCAGTCGTGGGCTTGGCTTGTGTTGTCTTACTCTGCATTGTTTAGTGTAAATGGATTCTCACTAAGCTTCAGCTTCTAAGAGCAGGGATATCTGGGAATGTATGGGCCATCAGAAAAGCTTTTTTTTTTTTAAATACTCAAGTCATGAAGGTGGATTTCTTCTGTGTAAAGAGGTGCACCAAGTCATTGTAGGTGCAAGACTGCACTTGCAAAGAAGCAGAGTATGTGAATTCCTTGTGAGTGGGTCTTGATCTTTAATGCTGTTAGTGACTTTTGGTTTGCCTGATTGTTTTTTTTTAATATAAGAAGCTTGTAATTGCCAAGCATGCTTTGCTGTGAAGAGCTAAGACTCAAAATTTCCCATGCATGTTCCTTTTCTTTCCTCAGTAATGTGTTTTTCTGTGCTAGGTTACAAGTCTACCCTGGACCTTGTCACAGCTCAGTGATTGTCCAAGGATTCAGCTGCGACTCACATGCTTTGCCTTTTACTTGCCCCAGGGTTTCCATGCATTGAAGGCTTCCTGGTGCTCTCTCAGTGGAATTGCTTCTGGCCTGGCAGTTTGATCCTGAGGGTGACCCACATGTTTCTCCCCTTGGCTCCACACTTTAGGATGCCAATGATGACTGTTGTCTTCTCTTCATTCTTGTCTTTCTCATGACTATTATTATTATAGATACAGGTTTTTTTCTTCATTTGTCTTTCAACAAGCGTGTAATGAGAACTCATTGTGTTTGGGGTGCTAGGTCCTGGGAAACCACTGATTGGCTTGGAAAACACTGCTCTGGAGGGCAGGCACTTGGGCTAGGGGATATGTGCATGGAAACAAACTGTCACACGCTAGTGGGAGAGACACCATGATGAGTGGGGACTGCAACACAAAAACGTAGCTCATGGTATCATTGCTGCCTGCACAGGAAAGTACATCATACTTTTCCTATAGAAGACCTCATGGAAGCATGATCCTAAATGCCCTGGGTGAGCAGGAAGGGGCCTACTGGAGGCAGGGAGAAGAACATTCTAGAACAAAGAAATGGCATTTGCAAAAATATGCAAGCATGAGACAGAGCACGGCTTATACAGGGAATACCAGGCTGGTGTGGCTGAGGGTGGGTGACCAGGGGAGGGGTGAGGGAAGCTGCAGGGTGCCATGATGAAGGACCTAGTATGTGATGCTGAGGATCTTGGGCAGTGTCTGGAAGGTGGTGAGAACCAGGGTAAGATCTTGTTTACGTTGTGGAAGGGTTGCTCTGCCTGCAAAGTGCAAGGTGGACTGGAGTAGGGTAAGACCACGGCCGGGTAATCAGGGAGGAGATTACCAAGAGGCAGAAGGCACAAGGTCTGGTGGCCGATCGGCTGCAGAGAGTGATGGGGACAGGCGAGGATGAAGTGGAGCTCTGAAACAGGAGCCAGAGACTCCCAAAGGCCACAAAAAGAGCACACCTTGAATGGCACAGAGCCTTTTCCTTCCATTCACCCTCCCACTTTCAAGACTGTGATGACCTAGGCTCAAGCCAAAAGAATACAGAAAAGGGCCCAGGCCTTCTCAATCTGCTCTGTCTCCTGAAATATATATGGTTCAGGAATAGTATTAGTACTGCTGTGAAATAGCAAAAAGTGGTTGGCTTGATTATGTTGTTCAGAAATCATCATGAACAAGCAGGGTATGCAGAAATTGGAAAAAGAAAACAGAGCAAAAACAAACATCTACAAAAAAATGCTGAAGAAAAAAATTAGTGTAGAGACATATAAAAGATAGACCCCTAGAAAAGTCAACAATAGGCCTGGTGCAGTGCCTTACACCTGTAATCCCAGCACTTTGGGTGGCTGAGGCTCATCTGAGGTCAAGAGTTCAAGACCAGCTTGGCCAACATGGAAAAACCTCATTTCTACTAAAAATATGAAAATTAGCCAGGCCTGGTGGTGCACACCTGTAGTCCCAGCTACTTAGGAGGCTGAGGCATGAGAATCGCTTGGACCCGGGAGGTGGAGGTGGCAGTGAACCGAGATCGTGCCACTGTACTCCAGCCTGGGTGATAGAGTAAGAATAAAAATAAATAAAAAAAAATAATAATAAAAAAAGGAAGAAAAGAAAAGAAAAAGAAAAGTAACAATAAACCTTAAGGGTCAAAGGTTGTTCCCTGTTTCAGGCAGGATGATTTTAAGCCATCCTTTTAGAAGATTGTGAAGGATGTGCAAAGTGTCAGCCTTTCTTGCCACTGCCTTGTCAGAATCTGTGAGCAAACAGAAAAAAGAACGATGCCCTTACACATGAAACTCCCGGATTCTTTTTAGAAAAATAACAGAAAGAAACCAAAAATAGTGCAGAGAACAGGTCGCTTCAAAACTATTGAGGATCCAAAGATGTTCTGCCCTAAGGAATTGCTTCTCAAAAACTGTTATTAAGGTCCTTATCTGTCAAATATAAAACCCAACCCAAAAGCATCCCATTAGAAACTAGAGCATTGAAACACTAATTTTGAACAATCATTGTAAAGCCTCATCAAATCCAGCTCACTCATTGCAGGAATACACAACTCAAAGGCCCTAGGTAAAATGTAAATCTGAATTTTCCCAGCACTGTTTTGGATAAATAATTTCTTCTCTCAGAAGAAGCCTGTTGTTATTTTTCAAAATGGGTTTCCCAGTATGCAACAGAGTCCATCTCTGCATGCATGTATCTGCCCTGTGCTGTGTTCTGCCGTTACCATGCTTTGTAAACTTTGCATTCTGGTTAGATGCATGTGACCCACCCATGCTTCTAAGAGAAGATTCTTTTTGAATGCTCCGTGAAGTACAAGCCAGAATTTTCCATTTATTTAGAATTTCCAATGTTCCTGCCCCTCCCTCTCCTCCACTTGCACACACACCAATGTTTCTTGGCTGGGATTCAGGAATTGTATTTATTGGGGTCTCCCAGTGTGTCACCATATCCCCAGGGAGCAGATTTAAATGTGCGACCCAACACAGTTGAAAGCAACAGGTTAATACTGTCTTTGCAGAGTTAAAACAGCCCAAGCTCTCTCAGGCGACTGCCTCTAGGGGAAGTCTCATGGTTCGTTGCCCTTGATTACATTCTCGGGAGCTTTCTGGTTTTAACCAGATCTACCATTTGTCCTTGAGGAGCTCAGGAGAACTCAGCAACTGTGAATAACTGTTGCGGGTCTTTTCACAAGAGAAGACTCCGTGAAGTGTGCGGCCCCTTGGAGTCCGAGAGCAGCGATGAGATGTTCAGAGAGATAAGGGTAATCCTGGTCTCATGCTGGAAGGTGCATGTGACCATTTTGGGGATCAGGGTATTTGGATGCTGTTAAGGGAAGTGTTGGACAGCTGATGAATTATGCACAGAGTATGGGGAGCTTGAATCGGGTTCAGAGATAAGCCATAGGCATGGGCTAAGGTCACTTTAGAAGACCTCTGGGAAGCCCCTGCTGTGCTGGACTTAGTGAAGTGTGATGATACAGTCCCTGTGCTGCAGAAGCTCCGGTCCCCAGGAGAGGATGAGTAGGGATGACAGGTACAAGAGTGGCTTCGTGACACATCAGTGGACTGGCAGAGCATGAGCACGTTTTAACCTACCGACCAGGCTCCCCAACCCAGTCTGCTTCAAGGGCAGCCCTGGGGGATGGGGGGAGTGGTAGGAGAGAGGGCTGCTTCCTCTCCCAATACTCCATCCCCTCAGAGGAAGTGGAGAAGGGGAGTCAGGAGACCCCCAGAGCGTGCCCCAGGACCAGGTCTGAGAGTCCTTTCCAGCATGGGGCCCTTCACTCCTAGTCCTGCCTGAATCCATTGTGCACGAGAATTCACGCCCAGGCTGGGCAGTGCTGACCACTGAAGAGACAGGATGACGTCTGCTGGGGACAGAGGCTGCCAGGGAGTGGAGAAAACCCCGTGCGGCACTCGGATTTTCTTCAGCTTCTTACTGACACACCTGCTCCTTTGGCTGGGCGTTTCCCAGCCTGTGGTGTTTACAGATTTGGATTTCTACACAGATGCCCCTTAAGTATCTTGTAGCAGTGGGGAAAGGGGTGGGGAGAGAGCGGGAGGATGGCACTGCAGCAAGGAGAGTGGCGCGACCCAGGCACCCAGCGCACAGCGGGCAAATCCCTTCCCACGCGACTGACCACATCCACTGAGACCTGAAGCTGGGAATAGGCAGCCACCGGAGAAGCACAGCCGAGAGCTGGGGGTTGAAACTGCTTTCTCATCTATGAAGAGGCTGGTTTTCTCCTCCTCACTGAAGGCCAGAGGAAACGAGACTTCAACCTCACCCGTTAGGATGTGGGTTGGAAATCAGGAAGAAGCTTGGGCTTTAGGGGTGTGGAGAGGCAGGAATCCATGTCAGCGGGAAATGGACACAAACTTCTACAGACACAGAGCCTGCATCTTTCTTTCTGGGAGGGGTTCTGGTGGCCGCTTACTGGCAGGCAGGGCACGGGGCTGGCGTTTTTGGAAATCTTATCACAAGGCCCTCATTCCTGGGCTTGCACCAGGGAGGCGAGCCCCAGTTCTCCTGCTCTCCAGCGGCTCCCAGAGCAGGGGTATGTTTCTGATGACGGTCACCTCTGGCTATCACTCTGATTCTGCCTTTCTTCAGGTTGCCTGGGTCTATGCCATCAATGAGCCTGTAATCACTGGGTACAAGCTCCCTTGCAGCTTCCTTTCTGTCTGAGGTCGCAGGGATACCCACTAGCCCTGTTGCTCCCATCTTGCCTCCTCACTCGGCATGTTTCTCTTCCTGTTCTAAATGTCCCAGCTCATGCTCCTCCATGGTACCATCCCCATTGACCCCAGCCCCACTAGGGCCCCCGATGCTGGGTCTCAGCTGCGAGTGAATGCTGCAGCCCTGCGTCAGTCGCTCAGTCAGCACCCCACCACAGGAAAGCGCCGTGGGCAGAAGCTGGCGGCACCAGAGTTTCTGTCTTTGCTTGCTTAGCCATGTGGGTTAGGGAGCCCCAGGGATGCCAACAACCAGACCACAGGCGGGCTAATTTCCAAACGCAGACACAGTGAATGCCACCCATATTTCACCAGTGACTGGAGAGCAGATGCTGGGCCTTTCGTGGGCCCTGCATGTGCCTGGGGATGGAGAGAAGGCAGGACACTTGAGGGAGATGCCAGTGCTGCCTCTGAGCTGTGGATGCTCCCTGCCCTGGGGTTCATAAAAATAATCCTCTACGTGGCGCATAGAGTATTTTTGTGTTTTCTGAAGTATTATTACAGGCAGGCCCCAGCAACATGATCTTCAGCTCCCAGATAGGGAAATTCCCGCACCAGGAAAGGGGCTGGACGTGCACCTGTCACATAGCTGTTAAGTGGAGCTGGGTCTCTGGCCTTCAGGGCACTTCCTTTGTGGTCACACCTGGGTTTCAGAGCCACTTGGCTTCTACTTTTCTGAGCAGCTTCCTTCAGCATTTTCTTGTTTCCTCTGTGCTTGCATCCCGCCTGCCCCTTGGGGTCACCCTGTTTCCAGGCTATTTCGTCTCCAGGCCCCTTGGTCCAGCTGATGTGGGTTACAAGGCCCACCTGTGAGGTGGCAGTGGGCTAATTTTCAATAATCCAGTTGGTGACTGTCCTTCAGAGAGAATCTTCTGGAATCCTTGACTTAGTGACAGCACAGAGACTTCCTGAGTTCCTTAAGTCACATCTTCCTTCCCTTAAGTCACTTCTTTTTTTTTTTTTTTTTTGAGACGGAGTCTCACGCTGTTGCCCAGGCTGGAGTGCAGTGGCGCGATCTCGGCTCACTGCAAGCTCCGCCTCCTGGGTTCAGGCCATTCTCCTGCCTCAGCCTCCTGAGTAGCTAGGACTACAGGCGCCCGCCACCGCGCCCGGCTAATTTTTTTGTATTTTTAGTAGAGACGGGGTTTCACTGTGGTCTTGATCTCCTGACCTTGTGATCCGCCCGCCTCGGCCTCCCAAAGTGCTGGGATTACAGGCTTGAGCCACCGCGCCCGGCCAAGTCACTTCTTAAAAAAAAAAAATCAATTCATTTGTACAAGAACTCCTATATGCATTTCACACAGTGAAACCTGTGCAGTGTCACGCACTTATGTGAGACAGTCATTGCCTCTCTTTCACATTGTCAGGATGGAATTCTTCACTGGACACCTGCCACAGTGTCCTGCCGGCCTCTCAGTCAACCCATCTTCATGTCTCACTGAAGTCTCTCTTGCCATAAATCCAAGTCATGTTTCTATAGTGTGGCTCCTCCATCCGGATTCTCCCAAGCATTGCATCATTTAACCTGTACGATGGCCCTGGGAAGTAGATAGCATCATTGTCATCTGACAGATGAGAAATCTGAGGCCTGACTCTTGCCCCGTCTGAGGCCAGGCAGGTGTCCTTCCGGACGCCCCTCTGAAATCAATGCCGACCTCCCTGCGCAGCGCCCTCAGCAGGCGCCAGGGGGCGCTGCTGCTGGTAAGCGGGAGGCCCGGCGGAGGCGAGTGTGGGCCCTGCCGTGCCTTCTGTCTCCCCTGCGCGTTGCTGCCAGCGCCGTCTGCAGCACCAGTGCCTACTTACGGGTACTTTTCAAGGTCACTTCTAGTTACTGTTTCTTTCTAAGTCCTTATCACAATCTATAATTACTCTGTTTATTTGGCTCCTTTTAATTTCCTGCCCAGCTCCCCCACTTTCCTGGGTCTTGTGAAGGCCGTACCCCAGTGCCCAGCGCAGGCGGCTCCCACTACAGATGACCTGACAGATGCAGAAGGGAGGGCGAGCCAGGAGAGGGCACGCAGGGAAGGGAGGTGAGGAGGGAGGGCCAGCCTTTCCCCCAGGCCTTCCTTCCTTTTCTCTCCTGGCTTAGACATCTGAATTTACTCATCTTCTGGGCCAGATCTTCAGGGAACTTGGGGTGGAGACATCGGGTTAAGACCTGGGTTCCGGCTGGGCGCGGTGGCTCAGGCCTGTAATCCCAGCACTTTGGGAGGCTGAGGCAGGAGAATTGCTTGAGGCCAGGAGTTCAAGGCCAGCCTGGGTAACCTAGTGAGACCTCATCTCCACAATCAATATACTAGCCTGGAGTGGGGTACTTGCCTGTGGTCCCAGCTACTCAGGAGGCTGAGGCGGGAGAATCCTGTGAGCTGGGGAGGTAAGAGGCCGCAGTGAGCTATGATTGTACCACTGCACTCCAGCCTGGGCAACAGAGCAAGACCCTGTCTCAAAAAGAGCTGCGTTCCTACCTCAGTTCAGCCTCATATGAGTTCTTTAAATTCTCTAAACTTCAGTTCCCTTCCTTGTCAAATAGAGAAAACTAGAGCTGCTTCATGGGGTTGCTGTGAGATTGAATGAAATAATTTCTGCCGAGCCCCTACCGCAGTTGCTGGTACATGACAGAGATTCAACAAGTGTCCACTCCTTTTCCCCTGTGGTAATTCCATGCCTAGAAGGGACCCACCATTTAACCCCAATCCTGTAGAGTAAAATCAACCCCTTATGTGCCTTCAATCACATAAGAGGGGTAATTTGCCTGGTGGGATAAGGGTCTGGTAGCAAATTCACTACCACCTTTCAGGTCTGTGCCAAAGAAAGTCACATGGGAAAGGATTAGTTTTAATGAGTTTCTTCCAATAATTAAACCCAAGGTAGACACATAGCTACCTGCTGAGTCCTATACTAGGCTAAATTCTAACTTTCTAGCTCTGTGAACTTGGATCAATCACTTAGCCTCTGGTGTTTGGTCTCCTTCTCTAGACACTGGGAATAATAATGCTGTGTGTCATAGAGTGATTGTAACTACCGAGTTTAGCCCTGGAGACTGCCTGGGACATAGTAAGATCCGTTAATGTCAGTGATTTCTGGTCCATGGATGAGAAGGAGAACTGCCCTGACCGAACTAGTTTCACGAAAACTTTATGGAACATTTATTATTGGCCAGCCTTTTTTATATATCTTGTCTTCCTTCACCTTCAAATCACTCTGAAAAGTACGCGCCCTTCCCATTTTTCATTCATTCATCCATTCACTCCTTCAACAAACCCTAGCTGTTGCCACGGAGACATGCACCATTCGAACAGAGGTTAATTGTCAATCAAATATGGTGGTGCAGAGTTGACATTTAACTGTTTTTACCTGTCTTTCATGGTATGGCTCATGAATGTGTTGTGAACCTCCTTAAGGAGTGGATGTTTTTCTCTGGGCACTTCTGCTTGGTCTGTAGCATGCATTTCCTTGTCTCTTCATTCTCAGCTGCTCTTACTCGCCAGTGTTCTTTGCCTCTGCATCCCTTCCCATCCCTCACCATCCCTCATCATCCCTCCCCATCCCTCGCCACCCCTTGCCATCCCTCCTTAACCCTCCCCATCCCTTCCCATCCCTTGCCATCGTGGAGCTTCTCACATTCCCTTTGCCCACTCTATTTAATCCATATTTTATGCAGTTTCTCCAAGCTCTTGCACAGGGTTTAGCTGCTCTTGCACTTTTTAAAACTTTTAAACCCTTGACTAAGCCAATAAATGCTAAAATTGGGTAATTTTTAAAAAATGTAAATGAATACCCAGAAACACATTTTAATGTATGTTTTCAGGTACAATATTGAGTTCAAAATACATGAGATCTACGTATTATATTACTCACTGTAGAAAATCTAAGCTTAACTTAAAAAGACGAGGGGGGCAATGCTCCCAGGTGCATCCCGAGCCAATGCACAGGCACTCGTCCCTGCCGCCTGTCAGCATTGGCACTTATGAATCCACCATATGCAGTGTCCACACCATCCCTGGGTGTTTCCTTGGTCATTAGTTTGGTGAGCTAGTGAAAAACTAGCTCAGCTACAACTTGGAGAAAAGTAGCCTCTCTCTTCCCTGGCCTTCTCTGTTTGGAGAGAGCCCTGAGGCCCAAGGAGCAGTGTTGGGTATAACATAGGGATGCAGCTGACGGGTCCCTGCACTTGTGGCACTCCCAGCCTGGGGAAGGGCACTGACCCTGGTCAAGAAAGATCTGTAGAGTCTCCACTGTGGATCCGCATGCTGGGGATTCAGAGGAAGGCAAGACGGGCTGCTGTCCTGGAGGGTGCATTCTGTAGAGGGGAGATGGACACTCAGTGAACGCATCACCAGCAGGGAAATAAACAACCAACCTGACAGCCACTCTTGATAAGAGATGGGAAGAAGCCAAGACAGGATGGAGTTCCCACTGGAGCAGCGGATGATCCTTAGATTGGATGCTGAAAGGCTCTCGAAGAAGGTGGTGATGGAGCTAGGTCCCCAGTGACATGGAGCAATCAGACACTGGAAGACCTAGAGCAGAGCAGCCCTGAAGGAGGAAGCAGCAGGTGCCAAAGCCCAGGGCAGGAGCTGCGCCGCAGGCTTGCAGAGCAGAGGGGGCGGGAACATAGTGAGTGAGGTGACAGCGGGGATGACTTTGGGCTGTGGAGTGTGGCAGAGTCCTGGCTATATGGGGCCTTGAGGTCATCAGAACAAGGGGAAGCTGAGAGAAGTCTCAGCAAGGCAGCAGCGTGATCTGATATTCAGGACTCCTTCCTCGCTCTGATGGTGTGGACTCTATTACAAGGAGGAGAGAGAGGCGGTGGACAGATCAAGGAGCCCATTTTTGTAGCCCAGCCAAGGAATTATGGTGGCCTGGCAGCAAAGGAGATGAAGAGAAGAGGACAGAGAGGTCCTGACTATATTCTGCAGAAAAAGCAGACAACATTTGCTGATGGATTGCTTATGAGGGTGAGAGGAAGAAAAGAATTAAGGGTGAATCAAGGTTTCACTTGACTCTAGGGTAATGTGCCATTGACAGAGCTGAGGATGATCTGAATTGAACAAAGTCAGTATCAACTCACTTGTATTCAGTGCTAAGAAGGAAAAGAAGATGGTATTAGGAAATTTTTTTAGAGTAGGAATTTCAGCCCAAGATGCCTATACCCAGATGTGCTGTACCCGCATATATCACACATGGAGCTGCCCCTCTCCTGCTCCCTCTTCTGCGGTCTTCTCTCTGTCCTGCACTCTGAGGGTGGACATGCACCTCTCACCGCAGCCTAGTGGCCATGGAACCTGCAACCCCAGCCAAGAGCTTTCAGAGAAAGGATCATGCCAGGCATCCATCACAAAGCCTTGTGCCCTGGCTGCCTCTGGGTCTGGAAGGCTGGTCATGCAAACCTCAGAGGAAATTTAGTTGGTCTAGCACAATTGCATTCTCCTCATGTAATTTAATCTTATCGTTTCATGGCCAATCTTTTTCTCTCTGATCCACAGATTTCACCACTTCGTTAATTTGTCCCTAGCAGACAGATAAACAGAGTCTTCTCCCTCTGGGCCTCATGTACACAAAGATGCTCTGACAGGCCCCTTGAAAGCAGCTCAGAGCCTGCTGTCTTTTCCCGCCCGTCAGTTCTGGTGGGAGAGCCTTCTTTAAGAGGCTCCAGGAGGGGATGAGGGGAGAGAGAGAGAAGAGTTCCCAAGACCTGGCAAGAGCCCGGAGCAGGACTGTGCATCCTTCCTGCATTTTCTCTGCAGCTCACACAGGCACAGTGGTGCTGTCCTTGGGTCGGGCAGGTGAGAGCTGCCTGCCCAAATCCAGACCTGGGAGTTAAAACTGAGTTCCCCAAGTGCCACCCCAGTCTTTGGCTGTCCCAGTCCTGATCTCTTCATCCTGACTCTCGTTCAAGGGTCCACAGCCCTTGAATGTGGTCTCTTCATCAGAGCCCCTCAGCCCTGCTAAACGAGGAAGGTACCCGGCATTTATTGTGGCTTTCCCCATACTGAATCCTCTACTGGGCCTTCTGACACTTAATCCTATCTCAGCACTGTGAAACAGATTTCCTTATTTCCATGTTCATGTTCTCTAAACGTTCAGGTTTGGAGAAGCAAAGTAACTCGCTCTGATAACAAGTGGAAGAGGTGGTGTTTAAGCCCAGCTCTATACTGCCTTATAGCCTATCCCTTCACTACTTTCAAGGCACCGGTGGAGCCCCATCTTTGCTTTGCCAACCTTATTTGCTGGCTCTTTGCAATAACGTCTTCAATCGTAATGCGGATTGCAGCTTGGACCTCACACCCTCTGGGTGCCAGGGAGCCAGTATTTTGGTTAGTGCTAAGGCCAGTTTTCAATCTCATCGCAATTCCTAGAGGTCTTCCTTCTATCCTCTTTTCTCCATCTGCTCCAGTGAAGATCAGGGACCTTGGCAAGGTGCGAAAGGTCAGGACTCAAATGATGCTGGGGAAAAAGAATAAACCCATCACTGAAAATGGGTACAATTTTTGGAAGTGTGGGAGGGTAAGAAAAGTGAATCAGGAAGACAGTCATGTCCAAAACAACAAAAAAGAAAAGGAAAGGAAAGAAAAACTGTAAATAGTTCACAATGAGCTCCAGGGTTTTTATTGCTCCTTACGTTTCTTAGCAACATTTTTGTTTGTTTGTTTTCCAGGCTTAATCGATTACATTGAGAAATTAGCTCTGTAAAAACCCCAGGTAGGCTGCTGGGTCACGCACCAGTAAGCTGCAGAGGTGGAATTCAGGCCTGACTCCAGACATGTGTTTCAAGGCCAGAGACTCAGTGGGGAGCCTGCACGTGCGCTCCAGCTAGACCACCTCGTTTCTTTTCATAGGAATTAGTACTCTTAGAACACCAGGTGCTTCAGTTTCTTTCCCCAAACCCATCATGCATCTACAATACTTAGTAAGATCTAGGTTTGGCCTTGCAGGTGTGTCATCAAACAGATCATTATGATTTGTGCTACTCCAGATGAGGATGTTGAGAGGTGCTGGTTGGGGACATTCTTTCTAGTTCTTGATAGTGGCCCTTATTCAGGAAGTAAGTGAGGAACATCCAGCCCTGCCTTTGAGAAAGGGCCCAGCCTCTGGACATGCACAGTGGGGGGTTTCTGTCATTCTCCCGTGAGCCCTTGAATGTGGACTCCACACAACTCTGTGCCCTGTTGTCACCCAAGAAAGCAGCAAGGTCCCCATCCCAGTCACCTTCCATCCTTCTCTCTCCTTAGCGTATGTGGTGCGGGGTGGGGAGCAGAAGGAAGCAGTGGCACTGGGGAAATGTGGGGCAAGGAGGGGTTTTGAATGGGCCTGTGGGGCTCTGGCTCGTCTGTGAGGTCATGCTGAGTCTCCGGAAGTGCTGGCTCAAGTGGTAATTGGAACATCCGCACTGCTGACTCCAGGAATACAAGGGCTATGGGCAGGGAACAAAATGCCTGAAAACATTCAAACAAAAGATGTGCTGAAAGAAGGAGAAAGAAGGAGAAAATGAAACCGAGCTCCCAGGAGAGCCGAGAGAGGGAGCTCTTGCTTGGCTGGTGCAGTAGGAGAGACCCTGTGACTTTCCTCCCGTCCCACAGATCTGCCCTCTGGCACTGGGAGGTGTGAGGGACTTCACCCTGGAGCTGCCAACCCCGGATCATAACTGAACACCATTCTCAGGCTTGTGGAGCCCAGGTGCAGGTGGATGGGTGGGTGGGTGGGTGGGAGGGCCCACGGTCCAGCCTGGACTGCTTCACCCAAACACACCTGGGCAGCAGCAAGGAAGAGCTTCTCCTGTAGACCCTGGAAGAAAAGGCATCTCCCACACTAGCGGGCCTTCTGTTTAGCAGTGAGGGTGAGCAGAATAATACTTTCCAGGTACATTTCTACAACACAGAAAACATTAGACCAGTGAAAGAAGCCGAAGAGTGTAGGATTCCATGTAAATGATATGTTAGAATAGGCAAATCTACAGAGAAAGAGAGTTAGACTGGTGGCTGCCGGGACTGGGGAAGAGGCGATGAGGAGTGACTGCTAATGGGCACCAGGTTCTTTTGTGGGTGATGAAAATGTTCTCATATTGATTGTAATGATGGCTGTGCAACTCTGTGAATACACTGAAAACCACCTATCATACACTTCAAATGAGTGGGTTTTATTTGAAGTGGGTCTGTGTTGTAGCATCTACCAGTACTTTTTTCCTTTTTAGAGCTGAATAATATTCCACTGTATGGATACATCACATTTTATTTATTGATTCATCAGCTAATGGACATCGACTGTTTCAAAAGTTTCCCCTTTTTGGCTATTGTGAATAATGCTGCTATTCACATACTCATTTTCATGTGGATATGTGTATTTCTCACTGAATCCCCATAACAACAAAGGCACTAGAATCATCAGTATAGTGTGGAAAAGTACAGCTCAGAGAGGTTAAGGAACATCTTTGAGGCTGAAAAGCTTCTTTTGATTTGGCTTGATTTTGGTAGAATAGCAAATACATGAAAATAAAGTGGAGTTTAATTTTGCCTTTTCCAGGTCATTATACACACCACTGAGTGAAAAGAAACGAGGAAAGGAATGAGAGAAAGTGCGTCAGCAGGCCTTCTCTCCCGGGAGGTGGGTCTCAGTGAGGGCCCCGAGCTTGCCTGCCTTGGCATGGCTCTAAGGTCAAGGGGGATGCCCCCTTCCTGCTTGTCCTCTTTGTTTCAGAGGCAGACACCAGGATTGCTCAAGAGCAGTTCAAGACATTTGCTGGAGAACCCAGCTGGGAAGTCTCCCAGGCAGTGTCCTGTTCTGAGAGGGCTCCTGGGTGGGCTCTGCCCGGTGATGAGGATGGGGGCATGCTAAATGCCAGCAAGAAGAGCCCCAGTGAGAAGACTCCAGCATTTGCTCAAGGGCAGCTCTGTGGCATGGAACAAACGGTCACCGAAGCTACTGGCTCTGCTCCCTCTGGCTCCAGGGTTTTCCCAGAAAGCACTTGGACGTGGGAGGGTGGGTGATGACGTGCCGCCCCATTAATGTAACTCTGATGGCTTGGCAGAACCCAAGCCGAAACTGGTAATCACTGACCCTTTGAGGGTCAATGATACCCGTGGGGCATAGCAACAGAGTCAACAGAAATGCTGGCTCTCCCACTAATCCACTGCCCTAGAGCCTGGCTATTCTTACCTCCTCTCTGGGAAGCAGGATGCTATTGCAGCCTGCACAGTAGCTAGAGAAGCCCAGGATTAAAGGCCTCACAGATAGGGACAGGATTGCCTCCTTTCATTCAATGCATGGCAGGAGCTTGAAGGAGAAACTGGAGTTGCACGCAGTATGACTCAAGGTGTTAATAGCTTGATCATGTTCTATGTCCAAGTGTGGTCTAAGCTCTTTCTATCCATCTGTAAGCTAGATATGAATGCCCCCATTTTTCAGACAAGGAAACTGATACACTGAGTACCCAGTGTTAGAGCTAGTAAGTGACTGACTTCAGATTCAAACACTGGAAACCCACTTCTTAAATCCTACGCCATAGGTCACTTGATGGGACTAGGACAGAGAAACTTCAAACACACGAGGTGTGGGCCTAGAAGGCATCCAAATCCCCTTCCAAACCCAAGCACCTGGTGCTCTGTGCCTTAGATCTTGTGTGTCTGTGGAAGCTGGGATACAAGGGCCTTCTTTGCCTGTGCAACTTAATGAATACTAGTCCCCTTGAGTCTTCATACTCAGTACATTAGCTGAATTTTTTCCATTTTATAAGTTGTCAAGGTTGGGCATCCTATATGTTTTCTTTAAAACAAAGTGCACTTTCTTGTCGCAGACACTCGGTAAAGCATGTTCAGGCCTCCTGTCCACATGGAATCCATGCCTTTCCGGTCTAGAAAGACTGAGTTGATTTAATACCAACCCAAACCACAGAGAACTAGAAGGGTCAGACTAATCACAGGATCTCTGCACACATAATAGCTACAACTTTTTAATAAACATTGAAATGCCTTCATTAAACTCCAGTGCCATTTGAGGTGGGTGGCTGAATATGAGACTTAAGAACAGTTTCATTACAGATATATCCGGTTTTCAGAACAACCATCTCCTTCTCAACTCACGTACAGGATAAACAAGTGGAAGAATGATTATTTGATTTGCAAAAATTATTCTTCACTTTATAAAATAATCCACTATAGGATTCCTATAAATATCTAATATCCTAATGCATATGTAATATGATTCACCATACACAATTTCTGTCTATATACATCTTTTGAGAGTATACAGTGATTTCAATATGGAATATCTACATATGTATAATGATATTTTCAATGCAGCGGTGTTCTTTTTAATAGCAATAAAAATAAAAAGACCATGAGACTAGGAAAGACTGTGGATCATTGTGTTAATTTAATTTTCAATCTTAAAATCACTAGAAACTAGAATGGACTATTTAGGGAGGTGTGGCCTGAGCATGTGGTAGAGGTTTGAGAACTTGGGTTAAAGTTGAGTCCACCGGAGCCTGAGCTGACCTTTCTGCCTTTGCTGATGTGGAGGGTCCTGTGTGTTCCTGGTCCAGACTGACTGAAGTTTCACCCTGGCTTCTGTGTGGGCCTGTCCTCTGTCCCCAGACAGTAGCCATGTGTGTTGTATTTTACCAGGTATCTTCTCTAGTGTGCCTTCATCCCCATCCTAGGCCCTGACAGAGACAGTGTGATAAGTTCTGATCCCCACAGGTGGAATCCCAAACCAAGCAGCTCTTGCTGGTCATCCCAAGATCTACTTATACATGAGGTTTTGAAAATCATCTCCTGAACCTCTTCCGACAGAGGTGAGTGGCTTGATTTTCAATAAGCAACTATTGGACACCCCAGGCTACAAGAAAGCTGGGTAAGCATTTGGTTATGCAGAGCCTCTTAGGCAAAGGCTGCGGGACCTAATCATCTGCCCGTTCAGGTTCTGCAAGTGCTGAGTCCCACCACCAGCATCAGAGAGTGGTGTTAGGCTGGCATTGCCCTCTCCACAGCCCCTTTCAAAAATCAAGCACACTGAGTCATTCACACTTTCCTGTATTTGCTTATTTCCTTGACAGATACCTGTTGAGCCTCTGTTCTCTGCCTGGTGCTGGGGTGGGTGGGCACTGGGGACATGGCGGTGGAGGAGACAGCACAAAAGTAAATATATCAGTTAAAATTACTGTTCATACCACAAATAAAAGGAAAGCATACAATCAAATATTGAAAGGAGAGGAAACTTGATTTAAATGGGGAGGGGGATCTTCTTCCTTCTTTGAGAAACTAACATTTACATGTCCTTCTGAGAAATGACATTTAACTTGAGGTCAAGAAGTCGACAAGGGGGTGGGGGTGGTGTGGGGGACAGTAGAGTGCCAAGGGTTCCCAGCTGAGGAAATAGCAGGTGATACAGGACCAGAGAGGTTAAATGACCTGCTCCAGACTCTACGGTTGGAGGCCGGAGGGCCTCTGATGTGTCTTTTTGCCTTTGTATCCCCAGTCTGCTTCCTAAACATGACCTCAGCACTGACTCCAAGGTCAAGAGCTTTGCCCTCTGCTAAAGCAGTGATGAGCATGGGGCGGGCTCATCGTCACTGGCAGGTCTTCCTTATCCACCAGGTTGTGGGTTGGCGGGTGGGCAGGTGGGGTTGTGGGGGGGTTGCCTCCTCTTCCCACAGGAGCCATTGTCATCACACCAAACTTGTGCCTATGGAAGAAGTAACAACACCCTGTAGAGGTCTACAGATGTCGCTAAATGTAAAATGTCACTCCCACAACTTCAAGTCATTTGCTTATGCCGGGACAATCCACAGAAGCTTCCAAAAAAAAAGCATGATGCTGGACAGCGCATCTTCAGTTGCTCTCATGGCTGCTTCTTAATTCTCTTGATATCATAACCATTTCTAAACTCTGCCTGGCTCTACCAGGCCCCTCTCATGACATCAGGGCCTATGGCCTTCTCTTCCAACACATACCCTCAGATCCAACTCAGGGTACCTAGTGCCCTCTCCATCAAGTCCTCTCCTTCCTCCTCTTGTAGTGCTTTTGTAGATGCTACAAAACCCCAGAAACCTGTGCCCTCCTGATCCTTTTGTGCTCACTATCTAAAAAGGTTTGGACCCTTGCTAGCTCTCACCTTCTTATGTGATCACTCACACAAAGCAAGGAAATGTGTAGAAAACCATTCCTGGTGCAGAGTAAGTTGATGCTGAATAAATATTTACTTTCCCTCTACATTGTTTACCAACTGTGTTACGTATGCTTTAGGGTTTAAAAGCAAAGACTTGTCAGTTGGGAAGATCTAGATTCTTCTAATCTTTGCTCTTCTGGCTTTCTGCTTTGTGACCCTGGAGAAGTTGCTTAACTTCTCTGAGCCTCAGTTCCCAGCCTCCTAGAGTTACTATGAGTTTAAATCCAACAACACCTTTAAGAGATTTTGCATCCGTGCCTGGGATGATACTACAGGCCTTTGGGGGCCCAGAATGTCACTACTCCGGAGGGGCACCGCTGACATCGTGCTCCAGAGGGCGCTGTTCACTGAGACTGCCACAGCGTGTGTCTCCTGCAACAGGCAGCCGACTACAGAAACCCTCTCTGGCCACCTTAATGGCCATTCCACACTCTCTGGAGACTGTTCTCAGCCCCAGCCGTTTTATTCATTCATCTGTGCTTTGCACTTCCATTTTTTTTTTTTTTGAGACGGAGTCTCGCTCTGTCACCCAGGCTGGAGTGCAGTGGCCGGATCTCAGCTCACTGCAAGCTCCGCCTCCCGGGTTCACGCCATTCTCCTGCCTCAGCCTCCCGAGTAGCTGGGACTACAGGCTCCTGCCACCTCGCCCGGCTAAGTTTTTGTATTTTTAGTAGAGACGGGGTTTCACTGTGTTAGCCAGGATGGTCTCGATCTCCTGACCTCGTGATCCGCCCGTCTCGGCCTCCCAAAGTGCTGGGATTACAGGCTTGAGCCACCGCGCCCGGCCTGCACTTCCATTTTTACCTTAGTTTACCTTCTCAACCCTGGCTCAGCCCACTTAATGTCCAATAAAGCAATGCTTTCCCTTAAAGTGCAGTTGAAGGGAAAGTTTATAAGAGAAAATTCTTAGAAAATCTCTAGCATAGCCAAGTAGCTCCCATTGTGTGGTAGTGAGTTTCTCCTGTCCCCTAGGGTGTTCCAGCTCCTTGTCACTGTTCCTCACAGCCCCTGAGGATGTGCTGCTCTCTCTTTAAAAGTCTGAACAAGGCAGGGACCAAGTGCTTCTTTTTGGTCTTTCTTCATATAGCTTAGACATGCTAGCATTTCTGAAATATCTTAAGAAACTATTATGAAGAACAGCAGGAAACAATATGGGAAATACAGTGGCCAGGCATGGTGGGTCACACCCTTAATCCCAGCACTTTGGGAGGCCGAGGGAGGAGGATGACTTGAGAACAGGAGTTCAAGACCAGCCTGGGAAACATAATAAGACTCCATCTCTACAAAATCAACAACAGCAACAAAATCACCTGGGCATGGTGGTGCACACCTGTGGTCTCAGATACTTTGAGGCTGAGGCAGGAGGATTGCTTGAGCCTAGGAGGTCGAGGATGCAGCGAACTGTGGTTGCACCACTGCACTCCAATCTGGATGACAGAGTGAGACCCTGTCTCAAAAATTAAATAGATAAATAAATAAATAAGAAAGAAAAGAAATGAAAAAGAAAATACATACAGGATAAGCATCCAGCTTCCAAAGCATTGATTTCTGACTACAGCAAATGCGGACTGCCACCAAAGACTGGTAAGACCTCACGAACACTTTGCCTGGATTCAGGCTTCACTAGCTCCCAGTGGTGGGGACATCACAGCTTCCAGTGCTTCCCACTGGGACCCAATCAAGGTGCCAAGAAGAGGTATAGGTTTTTGTGGTGAGAGTATAGTTATCTTAGGATAACCAATGGCTTTGGGAAACAAGTTAGCTAGATAGAACTTAAAACCTGAACTTGAAATGTTTTAACTCATTTTAATGGGTTTTTCTATTGAACGTGGCAATATCCTGATGTTTCACTTCTTCATACAAAAACAAACGTACGTACCAATTGCACATAGGCATGTAAGACTTGCGGAAGCCACGGAATGCAACTGGTTCTCGCCAATGGGCTTGTAAAGTGGTTTTATTGTGTTATAGTTACACTTCTTATTTCCTGTGCTCTTAGGGTCTGTCATGGTGTCAGTGCTCTCCAGTCAGAAGGTACCCTGTGTTTGAGCAAGTGGGACCTTTTGCAGCTATGGAGACCTACACCATAAGCAATCATGGGGCGTCTCACTGAGAGGGCTTTGGAAAGGACTTTCATAGGATCTGAGCATGTTTCAGGTGATGTGGTTGGGGAGAGGCTTAAGGAAGCAATGCTTTGCTCTGGATTAGGTGCTGTTAGGGAGTAGTGATGATTCTATGATTCAATATGTTGATAATTCTTATTATCTAGGTGAGAAGATTGATGTGAGGCTAAAGCTGTTCTGGGGAAAGAAACAGCAGACACTCATCATAGCCAGGATGGGGGGATATTTGGCCATTTTGTGGCTTGGATAACGTTTGTGTTTTGACGGAGTTCAGACATTATTACAGAGTGACCTTGTTTTATCCCAGTCCATCATGATCTGAGTGGCCTGGTCTGAGGCTGACGATCTGTGAGATTGCTTGTGCTTGACAGGAGCAAGACCCAGCCTCCTGTGCCAGGAGAGCCAAGACCTTGCTGGTAGTTCAAGGTCAGCTCCCAGAGGTCAGGACTGCTTTTCCACCGGTCAAATCCTAGTTAATGTCTAGGGTGAGAGAAGAGCAGCATCAAGCCTTGGTACCATGGCTCTGTTCAGCCTTGCCAAGGATAATTCTCTCCCTCTATCCCGTTCCCACCTCTCCAAGATAAGACTTCTGCCCTGATTATAGAGAAAACCTTTATAAAACATGTTTGTATTTTCTAGATCTCCTGTTCTGCACTGGAAGGACGGGCTCTGAAGCTAGCATAGCTGATAGACAAGATATGTTGTCAGAACTTTCGTCACTCTCACGGAAGCCTTTTCCCCCATTGGCTGTAATCTCCAACATGGCCCATTTTGCTCCACATGGTAGATCCCAATTGGCCTGGACCAGTGACCCCTGGTTAAACTGCCACACTAGTTTAAAATTTGTGAAGAAGTGATAACAATTGTAGCTATTTATTGCATAATTGCTATTTTCTAGGAACTTTACCTATGCTATTGCATTTAAATCATACAACAATGTTTGAGAGTATATTATTATAGCCATTTCATAGGTGAGGAAACTGAGGCTCAGCAAAGGTCACCTAACTGTTGCTCAGGTCACCTAACTGTTGGGTGGCAGAGATAGGGTTCAAATCCATGTCCGTGCTAACCCAAACTAGAGGCCTTTCCACTCTGCCACACTGCCTGTAGCTGTTACCTCCTCTGGGAACATTCCTGGCTGGGATCTCCTATCTTCTCCTGATTCCTTATGCACAAAAGGCCAAGTTATTCAAAAGTGATATACTCTGGCTGGCCCAGAGATGCCTACAGAGCACGGTGTGCCTCCTGAGAGTACCAACACCATCAGACCTTGTGATGCTCCAGCCCTTTCTCCCCAAGCTGTCTTCTCTGGAAGGAGGGAGGCACCTGGGAAGGTCCTTGCTGCACTCGCACCCTGGATACAGACACACTCTGGCTTCACTGCAGTGGGGACCCACTGCTCACTCCACAAAAATGTAGGGTATTCCTGAAGTGCATTCCCAAGTCTAGCCTGGAAGAGTCCTGAAGCTCAGATGCCCTCTTCTATGCCCATGAGGCCGGGAAAGATGGTTTCTACCAGCCTTGCCAAGTTCTATCTAAAAGGAGCCCATGCTGCTCCCATGTGAGCTGCCTCATAGTGGTAAAGACATCAGAGATAACTTCTCCGGCATTACCGAACAGAAGGGAAATGCCACCCTCTGTCCACCACAGGTTCTCAATGTGATAGGTGTAGTCTGTGGAGCTGGATGGTTTACTGCTTCTCGGGGCTCTGAACCTTTGCAAATCCAGCAGGGTAGCGATCCTCCAATAGCTTGGATGATTTTCATAGAAAACAGGAAGTCCTCTGCAGCAGCAGTTAGATGCACTTGTTTTCCCTCCTTAGCAAAGCTGAGTAAGAATACAAGTCCAACACCCACCCACCCTTCTGGGTCTCCTCTTTGGGGCCACCTTAACATCCTGTCCTCAATCTTTTCAAGGCAGCAAACCTGCCCCATTACAATTCTTGAATTACTTATTCGTGAACAACTTGAGAGCAGGGACTGTTACCTTGCATTGTTTCCTAGCACAGCACTTGGTATATAGCAGATGCTCAATAAATAGAGTGTTTATATTGATTAAGAAGTAAGAGGCTCTTCCCCATAATCCCATTCAATCATTGCTATGGAAAATCCTCAAGATTTTCCGTAGAAAATCTTTCTGGATTCAATCAACTGTTGGTAAAGCAGTAATTTTTTCATAGAAATGAATTTCTTCTCCACTGCAGTTACAAAGGGACGGGAGAAAATCATCTGACTTCTTCTCTCAGGCCACATAGCTCATATTTCCTACCTCTAACCTGAAATCCTGACTCTCAGAAATGTCCTAAAGTTAACTAAGGCTGTGTATGAGCCATGAGAGGTTTGACTAAAAGGCAGACTACAGTAAGTGTTTTTGTTTTTCCATTTCTGTGGAGGAATAATAGACTTCTAATTCTAAATCAGAAGCAGTAACAGTCATGCCTATTTCCCTTTCCCCTTTTTGACACAGTGGCTGTTTCACTGCTGAGCAGGCTGGGGTGGTAAGTGCTGTAAGAAATCCCAAATTCATAACGAATTGTTCTCAAGTGGGTGTCTCTGGAAGAAGAGCTTCTGCACCTGGGTTCATCAGATTCGCTAAGCACCACAAACTGTTGGTCCCTCCCTTAAAATGCGCACATACTGACTAAAGTAGATGTTACATACAAATGAAGCACATATTTTTATGGAGAAAAGGAAATTCAGGAAGAAAATATGTTTATTTTCAAGAATTTGAAGGGCTGTTAAATGGAGGAGACTTCAGACTCATTTAGAATTTTAATGAGTTTTCTCTGAAGCACAACTAGAAGAATGTTCTTTATCACAGTTTCTCCTTTAGTTCAATAAAAAAAACATGTCAAATGGTACACCAAGTGCAGAGTGTGTTGGCTCTAGCTTGCCTTTGCAGCCCAATGTCTCACTGAGGCTTTCCATGCTCCATTATTTGCTTACTTGAAACTTCTTTCAGCTCCTCCATGTTTTCTTTCCTCGGTTGCCCCTGCCTGGGTCCCATAGAAGATTACACTGTAATGTGGTTAGTACGGTACACGCAAGACATCTCCATTAGAGTGGGAGCCACCAGATACTAAGTGATATAAGTGACAGCAAGCTCATTGATTTTATGTACTCATTGGTTTATTTATTTATCATCATTCAGCAAATATTTATAGAGTTTCTACTGTGTGTGACTCTAACTCATCTTCAGGGCTTGGCCTCAGGGTTGCGGTTCTGCTCATCAAAATAGGTGCTCCCCGGAGGGCTCCCACTGTTTCATATCCTGGCATTTATCACTGGTCATTTCACAGTTGATTGACTCATTTGCACCGCCCTCTCTGCTGAAATGGGAGCTGCATGATAACAAGGACTGATGTCTAGGATGTCTAGTACAATGGTCAGCACACACAGTCAACACCGGGTATCAACACATCATCAGTGAATAATGATTGATAAATAAATTAATGTATACATAAATGCAATGAGTTTTCTGCCAGTTGAAGTAAGTTTGCAAAGAAAGGGTGGATCCCCAGCTGATGGGGATCTTTTAAAAAAGTTATTCTTTTTGGCATTATACCAACCATGCTAGGTTGTTAATTGATTTCCTTAGTTCACTTCTCCATTAGACTATGAACTCCTTGAGAACAGGAAGAGTTCTATTTGTCTTTGAAATCCTACAGAATAAGCATACAATCAATGTTTGGGAAGTGCACAAAATGTCTATTTTCTGAGAATGTATTGTTTACAGAACAAGAATGCTGAGGCACTAAAGAAAAAGTGGCAGTAATGTAATCCACTTGCTTTGCCAAGCCACTAAGAATACCTTGGTAAATATTAGCTAACGCGCAGCCCTTTGCTTGCTATTAAGATTTACTGATTTCAATAGAAAGGAACCTAAAAACTGAGCATTTTATATAACGCAGACACCAGGGACAATCTCTAATCACCTAAGAGTTCATAAAATACATATTGGCTCTGTCTGTGGTTAGATTAAATGCCATTGTCTAAAAAACGTAGGATGTGTGCAATAATGGGTCTGCCATGTGAATGACAGCTTTGGTTAGTGGATGAATTTATCCTGTATCATTGCATTCTCTAAGAATAATCCCTCTCACTCTGAACAAATAAATCAATAGCATTGGCTAACCCAGTGCATATAAAAAACACCTTCAGTAAATGCCAGGTTTTCCAGAATAATAAAGACTTCCAACAATAAAGACTTCTTTTAAGTCTGTTTCTTACATAACTGTTGTATAGAGAGATTAACGTGGTATCTTGTTTCTTCCTGGTGTGATCTTACTGTTGTCTTGTAAATATGTACTTATCTATGTCTGTATGTTCACCTGCATCTTTGTGAACCCTTGGAAAACTCAGTATTTCAGTGGGTTTCAGAGAATAGGCTGGGAGATTGATGATAAGTAACTATTTCCGGCCAGTAGTTATTAGGCACAACTTTTAGGAGAAACAAGTGAGCAATAGAGCGTGGCCAAGGAGAGGAAGGCAATGCTGGAACCCAATCCACTCCTGCCCCCCAGGGACCTTAGCTGATGGCTTGTCATGTCTTGGCATGTTGGTATTCAAGCCATGTGATGTTGGAAAGAAAAAAATACATATTCAACTTGGGGCTTGGTCTGAGAACAACCAATTGCCTTGGTTTAAATCACACGATTCCACTATCAAATTAAGTGTTTTCAAGTTAACACAAATTAGCGTCAGTCCACTGACTGTCGCCTACAATAAATTAGGCTGAGTCTGAAAGAAATCAGTCTGCATAGAAAGACCAACTCCCAGCACCACTTCCTTGCTTTTTCCTGCCATGAATGCTTCCAGGTGGAATGTGTTTGAGACATTGGTAAGTGGAGGCTGGGGAAATCACCTCTCTGCAAAGCAAGGCAGATATGAATGCTTCATTATTAATGCAGTCATGGAAACCCAACGTTATTCAAGTGATCAATCGGGATACTTCTTCACTCTACAGAAATCTGCTTTACCTTTAAAAGTAAAGTGAATTTAAGGGAAGCTAGAGGAGCAGGGTGGTGGGGGAAAAAACTCAGAAGTTGGTGTGTTAGGAGCCATCTCTGGAATTACAATGTATGACAAAGAGAATGTGGATTCAGTTGATAACTGTTGGTTTTAGAATTTACTATTTGAGCTGAGAGTCCCTCTCTGGAGAGCTGGATAAACAGTCGACCCTGAATGCACCTGGGAGAGAGGTCAGTCCACATGGGTGTAGACCAGGGTAAAGGATGCGTGTACGAGGAAAGGAGGAGACCATTTCCTCCTCTGTACCTCACATGCACCATCCCCTAGTCCTCGCTGGGGATTTGAGGTCAATGAGGGCAGTGTGGGAGGAGAGGAGGGCCCTCTGACTATGTGCATTGTTGTTTATTCTCTTGGCAGCATTTTTTTTTTCTTTATGTCTTTAAGACCTGTTCTCAACATTTCCAATCACCACAGCTGTGGTTTTCTTGTCACCGCTTTGACTTGGTGTTGGCTTCTTGTGTTTTCAGCTGGGTTAAGGCCTTGAACAAGACACTGTGGGATATCACTATTATTTAAAATGTATCACTCAGTTGGTTTCGCTTCCTAGTTCTTACGAATAAACACATTTTTCAAGGGGGATTTTGAAATCTATTTTAAAAACATATTTGCATTTAATGAAAAATACCCTGAAGACATTGCAGACCAGGGTGGGCACACCTTAATATTCTTGGGCATAGGGGAGGAGGTAATCTAGCGTTTATGACTTTGGGTTTCACCATCGTTGGCTGTTTATGGGACAGTCCCTTCACTATTTTGCTGTAAAATGGAAGTCACAGTAATGCCATCTATAAAAAATCAATTGAGCAGATAGGAATTTGAAAAATGTAATTCATTCACTGAATTATTTCATTTATGTTTACTGAATAAACAGTAGGCACTCATCAACTGTGCTAGCAACTGGGATATAGGAATGAATAAAGTATGGTCTGTCTTAATGGAGTATTATTTAAATCAATGCTCCCCAGTCCTCCAGCTTTGGAGTAGGGAAGGAAGTGTGAGATGTGTTGATGGTGGCTCTCATACTATTCATTTTGGGAATCTTGGGAAACCATGGGGAGAGAGTAGGAACAGGCTTGTAGATTTATGGAGAAGTCCTGTGAGACCATCTGGTTGGATCTGAGCTCTGTTCTAAATAGTGTTGAGCATTTAACAAAAAGAAATATGACCCATACTTGTCTAAAAATATTTTAGGGAAGTGTAACTTTAGAATATAACATTTGATAACTGAGACACAAAGTGGTAGAAGCTCCCCTAGACTGGAGGCAGGGAGCCTATATTCTAGTTGTCATCCTGCCACTGGCTAGGTACATGAATTTGGACAAGTCATTTAAATTTTCTGAATCTGTTTTATCACTTGATAAAAGAGAGAACAGAATTGAATTAGGATTTTTCTTGATATATGAGTATCAATAGAAGTACATAGATGATTTAGGAAGTATATTGATGAGTGTTTTATGGATCAGTTATTTATTTTTCTGTATCTCAAAAATATATATAATGCTTCAAGTTTGTGATTTCTCAGAAATTATTGCTTAACATAAGGCTAAATTTATGAGAAGGTGATTTAAGTAATATTCAATAAAAAAATACAGGTCACAATTGGTTATTATAAACATATTTAAGGTTGCGTGAGGCCAGTTGAGGTCAGGAAACACTTGAATATATAATCTCTTAGTCTGTCTCCATTTCTAGCTCTCTGTAATTATTTTGACTCTTTATATTTGAGTAACATGGTCTTCCAGTGGAAAGTTTCTATCAGAAATAGCATTGCGGTATCCAGAATAAACTTGTCAGCTTGCCAAATGATTAGTAACCCAGATAATTTTGAATGATCTTTTCGTAGTTAGGTCTTTTATGTGAGTCACCTAGTTCACTATTGCTACAAACATAATCCTTTTTTGTTTTTCTTTGATGTGTTTTCAGATCAGGGTGTTGACAGAAAGTATGTTCAAACGTCTTCGGAAATGGGTCGTCACTCGCTTTTTTGGGCCTTCTCGGCAAAGAGCAAGGCTAGTCTCCAAAGATGGAAGGTGCAACATAGAATTTGGCAATGTGGAGGCACAGTCAAGGTTTATATTCTTTGTGGACATCTGGACAACAGTACTTGACCTCAAATGGAGATACAAAATGACCATTTTCATCACAGCCTTCTTGGGGAGTTGGTTTTTCTTTGGTCTCCTGTGGTACGCAGTAGCGTACATTCACAAAGACCTCCCGGAGTTCCATCCTTCTCCCAATCACACTCCCTGTGTGGAGAACATTAATGGCTTGACCTCAGCTTTTCTCTTTTCTCTGGAGACTCAAGTGACCATTGGATATGGATTCAGGTGTGTGACAGAACAGTGTGCCACTGCCATTTTTCTACTTATCTTTCAGTCTATACTTGGAGTTGTAGTCAATTCTTTCATGTGTGGGGCCATCTTAGCCAAGATCTCCAGGCCCAAAAAACGTGCCAAGACCATTACGTTCAGCAAGAATGCAGTGATCAGCAAACGGGGAGGGAAGCTTTGTCTCCTAATCCGAGTGGCTAATCTCAGGAAGAGCCTTCTTATTGGCAGTCACATTTATGGAAAGCTTCTGAAGACCACAGTCACTCCTGAAGGAGAGACCATTATTTTGGACCAGATCAATATCAACTTTGTAGTTGATGCTGGGAATGAAAATTTATTCTTCATCTCCCCATTGACAATTTACCATGTCATTGATCACAACAGCCCCTTCTTCCACATGGCAGCGGAGACCCTTATCCAGCAGGACTTTGAATTAGTGGTGTTTTTAGATGGCACAGTGGAGTCCACCAGTGCTACCTGCCAAGTCCGGACATCCTATGTCCCAGAGGAGGTGCTTTGGGGCTACCGTTTTGCTCCCATAGTATCCAAGACAAAAGAAGGGAAATACCGAGTGGATTTCCATAACTTTAGCAAGACAGTGGAAGTGGAGACCCCTCACTGTGCCATGTGCCTTTATAATGAGAAAGATGCTAGAGCCAGGATGAAGAGAGGCTATGACAACCCCAACTTCATCTTGTCAGAAGTCAATGAAACAGATGACACCAAAATGTAACAGTGGCTTTTCAACAGGAGTAAAACAAAGTCTCTAAAGTTCCTAGTGGCTAGAAGCATTATGAAGCAGTCAACAATTTAGGGGTACAAAAGTAGGATGAGAGCTTTCAAAGTCTACCAGCAAATGACCCCTGAGCCTCGCAATTGTGCGAGGCTTGTCCCACAAGACATGCATCTCTACAAGGCTACTGTATTAGAACGTGCAATGCATTTATATGAAACTGGCATATGGGAGCCATAGGTGCTCATTTGGAATCTTAAATATGATTATTTGAGCTCATATAAGGTTGATGGGAGCAGACAAAATTATCAAAAGTTTCATGCATAGGCCAAATATTTTTTAAAGTTTCCTTAAACAAGTTATGAACTTCAGAAAGGATCAGGGAACAATAATAATCTCATTTTGATTCTACTGATAAGAAAGACTCCACTTTTATTTTAATGTGGACTTTTACTCAAAGAAAAATTGTCTCCTAATTTGGGGAGATGAACCAACCAATCAACGACAATAAGAAAATGCTTACACAAGGAACAATTTGAGGCTCTAAGCTTCTCATGTGGTACATTTAGACAGAGGCTAAATCTACACACTAGAATCTTGATAATACCTTCCTGTAAGACAGAACACTTTAGTTAAAAGTGGTGATGATATTTCTTTCAATCTGTATTGGATGGCTTAAAGGGCTATAAAACTGTTTATAAAGAGCATTTCCTGTTCTTCCAAGACAGCAATGAGGAGTTGGAAGGTGCAAAGTCAGTAGAGAAGGGAATGTATCATTAATGCACCTGAGAAGAAACAGTTTCATGTGTTTCTCCACCTAGAGTTTGTACTGGAATGCTATTTCTAAAGAAGAAGTGGGAAAGAGAGAGGAATGGGATGGAGCCCCACAGTCAGAATGTTACTATGTCTTTCTTTCTCTGGGAGCCCATCTTCCTAAAAGGGATCAGCTTATGGAAAGATCGACCTTGAGGGGAAGGTTCTACTATGAAAGTCTTTTTCAGATCCCCAGCTGCATCATTTTGAATGTGTCCTGGAAAAAAGCTGGTACTCAAAGCTGCTTAGGAATCAAAATGTTTTCAGTGTGTTGATTAATATAGTAAATTTCTGAAACTGTGCATGCACTTTGATTATTATTATTATTACTATGCATTAGCTGAATCAGGTCCCAGGTAAAAATCCTCTTGCAGATAGGACCCTCTCCTGGAAGGGGTGGGAGGAGTGGAGAGGAAGCAGATAGGACACATTTGTTGTCTGGAGTCCTCAGGAGGAAATGACCCTGGCCACAGACACACCCCTTCCGGTACAGCTCCATCACGCCTCTCCAGTGTGAGTCTTGGCACATAAAACGGTAGCTGCCCACAGTTGTTGGGAGGGATGGCTTATGTTTTTGCATGCCTGGGTTGTGTTTGTACAGATCTATGCACCACTCCGGTCCTTCTGACTAAGAACAGTGGGAAGTCTGATGGGTTTAGGGTTGCACACCTTGTCAGTGGCCATAACAGTGGCCATAGCTGGCCCATGTGGGACTCTCACTCTGTGCCTGTGAGTGCTTTGGCATCACAATTTAATGTGCTGACAGGAAAAAGAAATCAGGTATCACAAGCTTGAGGGAGCTGGAATTCTCTGCTGGCCCACTGTGATGATGTAGCCCCTTCATAAACTGGAGGGAAACTGTGTTGACACTTGTTCCCAGCAGCATGCATTCCTCCTGGTGTATTCTCCTGCTGGCTGGCAGCGTGCATGTGGATGGCTGGAAGTGAGATGGTCATAAGCAATCCATTCCCTTTGATTGTTTAGGGAGCTGAACAACTGACATCTTTCTGATTGGTATTTACTTCTGGGTTATTCGGTGGAAGCCCGTCTGCTTCTAAATATCCCTTTGCTAGGATCAAGACACTCTGCACCTGGAGTCTCTTTTTTAATGGAAATTCCCATTGACCCTCTAGCAACCATTAACATAGGTACATCCAATTAAGCCCCTAGGAAATGAGGCCTGGAACAGGTAACTTTTGATAGGTCTAAGGAGTGGCTGGAACCCCAAAGCTCATAAAACTCTTGTGCATTTCAAGAAAGGGGTTAACAAGGGCATGGTGCTCAAGTAGTAAAGAGAAATGAAAAATAGCTTCAGAAGGCCAAACTGCTTGTGGGTTAACACCACTGCTAAAGGCAGCCTTTTTATTACAATGCAGTAACATTTTTCCCAGTGGGATCTGACCACATCAGTACTGCTATTCGCTACAGATGCCAGGTTTTTCTATTTGCTGATTTTAAAAGCAAGTCAATAGTTCTAATTCCCTTCACGAAAAACTGCATCCCATGATGCATTATTATATTCAGAATTTTCCTTGAGACTGATTCCCTTTGAATTGCCCAGTTCATCTCTGTTGCTATGGGGATTTTGACTAAGAGCATTTGATCCTGGTTGAATCTTCCTGGACGTAGGTTGGCTTAAGCTCCAATATTTAAGAGTTAAGATTTGGGAGGTTGTCCTTAATGGAAAGCACTAAATGTTTAAAAATTATTTATTCCTTAAGAGAGAAAAGTCAGAAGGGAAAGATCTTTTCTGTGTTGCCAAATCTAAGACATGGGCTGATCGGTGACTCTCCTTCTGTGTCCATCACTAAGAGAGTGTGCAACCGGACCTTCCAGAAGAACTCCCAGGGCGGATTGCAACCGGACCTTCCAGAAGAACTCCCAGGGCGGATTGCAACCGGACCTTCCAGAAGAACTCCCAGGGCGGATTGCAGAGACAGCTGAGGAAGTGTCTTCCTTGGGGATTTTTCATGCAACGGAATATGGGTCCTCAACAGGATGCTTCTGTGAATAGCACGGGGATCTTTCCCTGTCTAGAACAAACGTTAGGACAGCTTCTGATGGAAAGAATGCAAATGAATCCGGCCCCGCCCCTGAGCCGTTGTTGCCTGCCATTACAGGAAGTGTGTGTCAATCAAAGCTTGACAGGGGAGATAGAGCATTTTATTTTGGAAGCCAGAAGTTTGAGAACAATGACTGGAATTTCCTCTTTCTGTCCGGCAAGGGCTGTTTGTCATTGGGGAGATAAAAGTCCAGGGCCAGGGAATAAAGGTTATCGGGAACTGCGCAAGGCAGAGCCATGGGGGGTGGGGGGGTGGGAGGAGGGGTTATGGAGGAAATCTATTTCAATGCCTGTCATTAAGTTTCCATTAAAAGAACATTCAGTTAGGAATTCAAAAATAATTTAATCTCCCCAGCCAGATGCACCCAGCTGGACTCCTTGGAGCTGAGCCCCTTGGGGAGGGAGATTTGCACCACCGGCTGCAGGGGCCAGGAGCTGGGGTGCGTCTCTACCCAGTGCGCCCTTGACTGCTTGGGTGTTCTAGAAGACATCGGTATCCTTCCGTCAAGTGGGAAACCCCAAGGCTTGTGCAGTGGCAGAAGAAAGTTATTTACTAAGAGTTATTTACTAGGTTGTTACCATGTCTGAGGTTCTGTTTACAGCATTTTATACACCTTCCCTCATTTAATTTTCCCAGCAATCCTAAGAGGTCAAGACTCTGATTATAACTTTATTTCACTTGAGGCAGCTAAGGTAAGGAACGTGTCCAGAGTCACTCACCGGAAAATGGCAGGGCTGGCATGCAAACCCGGGCAGTCCGCCTTGAAAGCCCATGAGTTGAAAATCCCTCGTCGACATCCTAGGAGGGATCACCCTCTGAGGGGATTCCCCAGGGCCATCACACATTTCCCTGAAACCCACAGATGACTGGTGCATGCTCTTGGGATGCATCTTATAGTTGGGAGAAACCACTCATTGCTCAGCACAGGACAGAGCCCTGGCCAGTGCTGTACGAACATCTCCGGAATTGCAGGTTCTAGGAAAAGGCAGTCTTTTCCCACGAACTCTGGGTCATCCACCAGGCCAGATACGGAAGTATCGGGGTGTCCTGAAGATTTGATTAGCCAGTTGGTGCAAAGTATCTTCTGAATACTAATATATATACTGCTCTCTCTAAATATATACAAACACTGAATATATATACTAATTATATATATAATTAAAAACTATGTGTGTGCATATGTGTATGTATACACACACGCACATATACATTTATATTTCAGTCTTTGATGTAGAGGCAGATATTATTTCCATTTTGATATGGGAAGTGGCGCCTCAGTTCTCCCTGGAGAACAGCGCCTGTGTTCTCTACTCACCTCTGTATTCCTAGCACCAGCCTCTGCTAGTTCCTCACACAATCCATACATGGTTATAATGAATAAAATAAACAAATGAATGATTTGCTCAAGGCTGGTAGTGGATTCAAACCCACATCTGTCCAATGAACTTTTGACTGACCTATGTCATCGACCAGTCATTTGTCAAGGGGCCTGGACAAATGACTTGACTTCGTTAAGCTCCAGTTTCTTTATTTGTAAAATGGAGTTTTGTAATAGAGTTAAGGGGGAGATTCAGTGAAATAATAGATGTTAAAATCCATCTGTCGAAAGTAAATGGCTATGGACACGGCAACACGGGATGGGAGCAATGGGTTTGAAGGTGAGGACTGAAAGGGAGGACACGGGTCCCCCAGAGCAGACCCGGCACCTGATGCTTCAAGGGCAAAGAAAGCAGAGCCCAGGGCAGGGCCTGATGGAGACCAGTGGAGGCCTGGGGGACAAGAACAGTGCCTGCAGGGGTCCGTCCCAGCTAGGACAGGCTATGAGTTGGGGGGGTTTTAGTAGAATCCTGGTACTTTAGGTTTGCCTTCAATTCAAGAGATGCTTATTTTGGGTTTACTGTGAGCACTGGGGATGCAAAAAAGAGGAAGGAAGGGTCCTGCCTACTGCAGAGAAGATCCAGGAGTTCCAACCAGTCCAGGGGACGAGAGTTAAACTGGAAAACTGCTAATGTGGGGGAGAGTCCTTTTTTGTCTTATGCCATGTCCTTATGATAGTTTCAACAAAAACAATATTGACTCCACTGCTAACAATAAGACTATTGATTACAGTCTTAAAAGTATTTGGGATTAAACATTTTGAAATAATCTCTCCTATAGATTCTCTTTATATAGCAATGTACAAACAACACACAGTGTTAGTCACTTGAAGTAGTTCTTTCCTCTGTGTGATCAGGTACCAACTGGACACAGGTTCATTTGTTTCCATTTATTTCCAGTCGTTAGAGTCTGTTTACTGTTTTCCTTTTTTGATTTAACTATTTCTTTTATGAATTATGCAAGGAATTTATATAATTTCGAAACCACAGAACAGGGTTTAGAAAACATGCTTCCATTCTTGTGCCCTCCACTCTATTTCTTCCCCTTCTATAAAGGGTAACCATCTTGATTATTTTGTATCCTGTGGCAGTTGCTTTGTGAAGGATGTAAGCAATGCATATGTGGCATGTTAGTACTTACATGCAGCCCCTACTCTTACACAAAAAGTAACACTCTAGAAACACCGTTCTGCAGGGTTTTCTTCACCTAACAGAATGTTCTGCAGATCACTATGGAGGGATAAGTGCTGATAATACCAGCATCTGTGGGACACCCTGCCGCTCCTTCGTGGGTGCTCTTGCAGTAGTTGCTGGGATCTTGCTCCAGAGGCTCCTGCTGTGTAGTTTTGAACCTGAGCGACGGTGGCCTTGTCTGTTTTGCCTTCCTGAAAACCTCCCTCTCTTTGCAGGGTGCCTGTAGGGCTGATTCTGACTACCCTGCTGGGGAATAAGCTGGGCTTTCGACCAGGGCTCCCAATGGGAGACAGTCTGGCCAGGGCCAACAGCTCTTTGAGGATCAAACCTCCGTGGAATTTTGGCTGGGTAGAAAGTCAGAAGAAGTATCCTTAAGAAAGACATGCCACTCCAGTACATGGGGTGGGGGCTCGGCTGGCGAGGGGAGATTCAATTCCCAGAGCATTCTGGATAACTCCCTTTTGATTAGCATCCTCTGACCCTTTGGGGTTAGGGTCATGGAGCTCACCATTGTGTGGAAAATTTTGTGTGCAAGTATATTAAAATTGAAATTAATTAAATTAATGAAATGAATAAAGGCTACAAACTAAGTATGAAAAAAGTGCTGAAGGAGGCAGGGGAAGGCTTCTAGGAGGAGAAGGCAGCTGATCTGGGTTCGAAGTGTGGCTACGATTTGACAGAGGGAAAGGTGAAGGGTAGAGAGATGAGTGACCAGGTGGGCACATGTTCCAGACGAACAGAGCCACAGGAGTGTGAATGTGCCTGGGGGCTCTGGGAAGTGCTGTGCAGTTTTACATGGCCACGGCATGGCCATGTGGAAGGAACGGTCCAAAGAGGCAGAGGTTTGGTGCCAGGCAGACTTGAGTTTGAGTCCTGGCTTGATCAGTCAAACCACCAGAGTCTCTGAGGGGGCATGGGATGATTAAACATGTATTTCAGGACTATATCTCTTATGTTGGCATGAGGGACGGATTAGAGCATTAGAGGCTGAAGCTAACTTTGGAGGGAGGCAGAGAATGTGTTGTCATTTCCATTTTTCAGGAGGGGAAACTAAGTCTCAGAGACCACATGACTTGCCCAGGTCATGTAGCTGTAAAGTGGGGAAGCAGGAGTCAGAACCCAGGGTGCCTGCCTGCTAGTTAGCCCAGCGTTCTTGCCTGCACCTCTCCCTTTCCTGGAGCCACCCACAAGCTTCGTGCCTGGGGGTCACCGTTCCTGAAGGAGAATGCACCTGGAAGGTGGTAGCCAGGACCAGAAAGGCAGGTGAGTCTGGGAATGGAGAAAGCACCGCACCCTTGCATTGCTTCTTTTGGGAACACAGAGGCCATGTGCATCTACAGTTGCACTTAGCATCTGAGGAAACTGGGAAGCCCTCACTGGAAGGGAGAACACGGAGGCACCTTCCTCTACACCAACAAAGTGAAAGTCAGCAATCACTAATGAGTGGGCTGTTGAAGCCACCAGCAAAGTTGTTTTTAGTTGAACTAAAAATGGCAAGTAGAGACCATAATTATCCCTATGGTTATCTCAGTTCCCCACATCAATGGCCAGATGCAACCTGAACCTGTGGTGGCCTCTGAAAAACACAGCCTGATGAAGCATGAAGAAAAAAGTAGGCAAAGAAGGAGGAGGGATGAAGGCAAGAAATAAGGTGCAAAGTTCAGGGGCTTTGAAGACAGACGGATTTGGGTCAAATCCCGGATTTCCCACTTATTGGCTGTGTTTGGCTTGAACAAGTTCTTAGCCTTTCTGAGCCTTTTTTTCCAGTTGTGAACAACAATACCTACCTTAAAGGGATAGGGTACAGATAATAGTATGAAATAGTATTTAACAAAATACTATGTAAAGAACCTAGCACTGTGTCTGATATAGGCTCCCAATAAATGGTAGTTTGAGTGATGATGATGATTCTGGTGATGATGGGCAAGGCCAAGACAGGGTGGGTCTGGCTGATGAGCGGGAGTGCCATGCTGTGCCCTCATTCCCTCTGTCCTGGGCCTCATCATTTCCCAGCCTAGATTCCTGGCCTTGCTTTCCATTTCCAGGCTTGATTTTAACCTGAGACACAGTAGCTCACCTTCCTCCCTGTGCCTGCCTCCGAGGTGAACTCACAGAATCCTAGAAGCTTAGCTGTGAGAGGGACCTAGGCAAAGCCTGACTCTACCCTGTTATTTCACAAGTGGAGAAACTTAGGGCCCCTAAGTTTCTGCAGGGGGTCTTGTTTAAGAGGAATAATGTGTCTGAATGAGCTTCAGAAAGAGTCGATTGCTGACCCATCCTGTACTTCAGACATCCCCCTGGCTGGGAGTGAAGAGAGGGGAGGGGAGGGGTGGAGGAGGGGATCTTACTAAAATGGGCAATTCTGAACTAACCTGCACTTTGTTGGCGAGGGGTGCTTTGGCCAGGAGGTGGCGCCATACACTTCCAATTCGCAAAAGTGAAACTGACCTGGTTGAAAAGTTGTCTGCCTCTGATGGTTAAGAGGGCTTGGCTATACTCAGAAAGCTCTTAATAATGCTTAGAATATTTAACAGAGATATATAAAATATTGGGCCTTCTAGTCATTGCTGGGGTGATAAAATGACTGTGAAAGGCATCAAAAAATTTAAATTGTGATTTAAATATAGAAGCTTATCATTCTAGAGAGATTAGACTGGCTCCAAGGGGAAGTTGTTACCGTGTGTTAGAGTCTGTGAGAGCCCATGTGCTTTACATTTTCCTGACAATAAAGCTGAAATAATACCATGACTCCCATTTTACAGATGAGAAGTCTGAGGCCCAGAGAGGTTAAGATGCGTGCTCATGGTTCATACAGGGCTGGTCAGGGCAGTGCTGCTATGTACCTATACTCAACATTTATATGGAGTTTATTATGAACAGATATTTTAAGTGCTTCATGAGTAGCTACTCATTTAATCCCAGTAAAAACTGTAGATAGCAGAACAGGCACTTTTGAAAGCACAGGTCAGGCTGGGTCAAAATTCACGGGCTTCCCCAGGAACAGGCCAGCTCCTCTCTCCTGGAGGCCTGAGTCCAGATTCTTTTTCCGTTGCTTTCATATGAATTTGGTAACTCACTTACCCTCTCTGAGTTGTGGGTTTCTCATTCGTAAGCTGATGATAACCCCACGTGGCTGTTGAGAAGATCAATTAGTAGAGCACATGACACAGAGTTAACCACAAAGTCACATTCCTTGTTAAGGGATTATTTTACCACAGACACCTAATAGATGAATTTACATAAAGGCATGTTTGTTGTAGGATTATGTGTGGGGATGAAAAGCCTAAGTGTACCACAACAGGGAAATGAGTTAATGCAGTGTGAAATGCCAAGATATATATATATATTTTTTGAGACGGGGTTTCACTCTTGTCACCCAGGCTGGAGTGCAGTGGCACGATCTCAGCTCACAGCAACCTCCACCTCCTGGGTTCAAGCAATTCTCCTGCCTCAGCCTCCTGAGTAGTTGGGATTATGCACCAACACTCCCGGTTAATTTTTTGTATTTTTAGTAGAGACAGGGTTTCACCATTTGGTCAGGCTGGTCTCAAACTCCTGACCTCATGATCCATCCGCCTCGGTCTCCCAAAGTGCTGGGATTACAGGCTTGAGTCACCATGCCCAGCCTGCTATTTTTAACAAATATTTGGGTACTGAGCAATGTCCTACAGACACATTTAGAAAAGAAAATACACTAGGAGCTCCATGGAGCTCACACGCTTGAGGCGGCTGACAGGGCACACCAACGCCAGAGGGGAGACTTGGCACAAGGCATCCTCACCTAGTGTGAGGCACCGAGGAGAGAGAGCTTCTCTGAGAAAAAGACCTGGAAGTGAAATCTGAAGCAAAAGGAAGAGTTAGTCAAATGATGGGTGGAGGGGGGTCCAGGAAGAGGAAACGTGTCCAAAGTCCAGGATATGAGAGCACAACCCTTCATAAACCATATCTTAAAAATAAGGAATGATTTTAGACAATGTCCTCAAAACATCAGTTGAAAGAAGTGTGTATCAGAAATTACAAACTTTTTTTAGCTAGAAAAGGTTTTAAGTGTGAAATGTTTTTTAAAATGTCGTATTTTGTTGCATATATATGTGTACCCAAAAAGACTCAGAAGTAAACATGAATGCATTCTTACATTTATTCACTCACTCAATCATTTATTCATCAAATGTGTTTTGAGAGCTTACGGCACTGGGGCCTGCTGAGGGCCGTGGGATAGAACAATGAAGAAGACAGTCCAGGCCCCACCTTCATGGACTGACTTCCTAGAGGAGGGAGACAGAAAATAAGCAGATGCATGCATCCATTTAAAATAATTTCAAACAAGCTGGGCGTGGTGGCTCACACCTGTACTCCAAGCACTTTGGGAGGCCCAGGTAGAAGGATCACTTGAGCCTAGGAGTTTGAGACCAGCCTGGCAACATAGCGAGACCCCATCTCTACAGAAAAATGGAAAAAATAGTCTGGCATGGTAGCACACACCTATAGTCCCAGCTACTTGAGAGACTGAGGTGGGTAGATCACTTGAGCCCAAAAGTTCAAGACCAGCCTGGGCAACATGGTGAAAACCCATCTCTACAAACAGTACAAAAATTAGCCAGGCCTGGTGGTACACACTTGCAGCCCCAGCTACTCAAGAGGCTGGGGTGGGAGAATCACCTGAATCTAGGAGGTGGAGGCCGCAGTGAGCTGTGATCACACCACTGCACTCCAGCCTGGGTGACAAAGCCAGACCCTATGTCAAAAGAAAAAAAATTCAAATAGTGATACAAGAAAATACGAAAGTGTGATAACATGGAGAACAACTCACAGGGAGGGCGCTTCCTCAAACCAAGTGGGGAGGGGAGGCCTCCCTGAGGAGCAGACACGGAGGGAGGGCCAAGCCACAGGAAGAAGAAGCCAGTCATGCAGACTTGGGTGGAGAATATTCTAGGCCAGTGGCCTTCAATCTTGGACACACATTGGCATCATCCAAGAACCTCAGAAACTACTGCTGCTTGCCACCCCTCAACCTTTGAGTCTGCCTTAATGGCTATAGGGGGACAATCTGGGCATTGGGATTGTCACAGGAATTTTCCTAAGCTCTCCTGGTGACTCTGAGAATGCTGACTCCTGAGAACCCTGGGTCTAGTGGAAGTGACTCACAGCATGATTCCGTCAGCTTTGGGTGGGAGCATACTGGTCATCAAATAACAGAGATCGATGTCCAGGTCTTTGGAAACCCTTAGGGCACCAGAAAATCCTGACTCCAGAGATCTGCAGAGGGGCCTAGGGATTCTGTTTCCATAACATGTGCTCTCAGGTGACTGTATCCACTGCTAGGCCCGACAGATATCCTCTGCTAGGACAAATGAGAAACCCACAACTCAGATGACCAGTATGACCAGTATGACCAGTATGCTCCCACCTGAAGCTGACCAGATCATGCTGTGGGTCACTTCCACTAGACCCGGGGTTTCTAATACTTCTAATATTTCTAATATTCTGATTGGTACAGATTTTCTATCATGACAATATATTTCTTTTATCATAATTTTTAACAAATGGTAATTGAGAGACAGGGCATTGTAGCATCTAAGGAGCTAGATTAAATTCTGGGCCTGGATTAGATCTGGTAAATTTGAATTCGAATAAATAGTAGTGCAATCTGGGCAGTAGATGTTACCTTTCTGGGTCTCTGGTTCTCTCATCTCTAAAATGAACCCTATCATCCTACAACTCCATGAACTGGAGCTGCGGGTGAGGAAGAACAGATGGCAGCCTGAACAATGAGCCACCTGACTCCGTGCGAGGGGAGGTTTCCAAATAGCAGCCACGTCTGAACATCCAAGCTCTGCAGGATCTTAGTTTTTGTTTTTTAACTAGTTTTTAGGTGAACTCAATTTCTGGTGTTTTCTTATGGTAGGCTCTGAATGGAACACAAAAAAGTAAAGCACAGCCTTCTCTTTGTCCCATTTCCCTCAAGTTGACCCTGCTCTCCATACCCATCTCTCTATGCCCATTACAGCACTGCCACCGCGCACCTCCAAGGCCCTGGGTGGAATCGGCCCAGGCCAGCTGGCAAGATTGCTGTCTCTGTGTCCTCTCAGTTTTGTCAATGCTCTATGTCCACTTTCCAGAATCGTTCTCTTGCCTTTTCCATTTTCTCCTCAGAGAACACAAGTGTGGGCAGTCAGGCTCTCTCCCTCCCTGTCACCCACACTCCTGAGGCCTCTGTTGCAAAGTGAAGAGGAAGGAAAGACCGACTGTGCTTTTGTTTCTTGTTCAGCTTCCTGATTTCATTCTGGCCCCGCCTTTGACCAGGGCCATCCTGAACTACTTGGTCATGATTTCTGGTAAGTAAGAAGGCAGTGACTAACTAGGAAGCAAGGCAGTGTGGTGGGGCAGGCCCCTGGATCCAGAATCCTCTCCTGGCTCTGTCCCCAAGGAGCTGTCACTTCAGTTTTGTGGCCCCTAGGGGGTGTGAGCATTCCTGTAAAGAGCTGATGGGTGCATCTTTTCCTAGCTCTGGACCAGTGTTATGCTGGCAGCCTGACATCAGTGGTGGCGGAAAGCTTATGTCCCGGGAATTGGCAAATGTGATCACTCAGGGCCTACTGTATTAGTCTGTTCTCATGCTGCTAATAAAGACATACCCAAGACTGAGTAATTTATAAAGGAAAGAGGTTTAGTTGACTGACAGTTCAGCATGGCTGGGGAGGCCTCAGGAAACTTACAATTATGGCAGAAGGGGAAGCAAACGTGTTTTTCTTCACATGGCGACAGCAAGGAGAAGTGCCAAGCCAGGGGGGAAAAGCTCCTTGTAAAACCATCAGATCTCGTAAGAGCTCACTCACTATCATGAGAACAGCATGAGGGTAACTGTCCCCATGATTCAATTACCTCCTACCAGGTCCCTCCCACGATACGTGGGGATTATGGGAACTACAATTCAAGATGAGATTTGGGTGGGGACATAGACAAACTGTATCACCCACATTTGCCCCCTTCAGTGGCCAGCTGCTAACATTTACCAGCTCACCACTGAGGGTATCTTTCGGGCCTAGCAGAGGATACAGTCACCTGAGAGCACGTGTTATGAAAACAGAGTCCCTGGGCCCCTCTGCAGATCTCTGGAGTCAGGATTTTCCGGTGCCTTAGGGGTTTCCAAAGACCAGGACATCAGTCTCTGTATTTTCTTTTGTTTTCTGTTTTTTCGGTTCTTCTTTGAGTGGCATCTTGCTCCATAGCCCAGGCTGACACGCAGCGTGGCATGATCATAACGCATTGCAGCCTTGAACACCTGGCCACAAGTGATCCTCCTGCCTCAGCCTCCCAAAGCACTGGGATTCTAGGTGTAAGCCCGCACATCTAGCTGGACTCTGGGTTTACAACAAGGGGTGAAACCGGTGGATTACATGCCCCTAAAGGCCATTTTCAGCTCTAAAAATATCTGCTTTTGGTTGCCAGCCAACGTGTTCGTAGGTTGGTGCAGGAACCGCCAGAACTGAGCTGCAAAGAGCAATGGTCCTTCTGCAGAGCCATCTCTTCCTCACAACCCTGGGCCCTGCTCTGCCTGCTGAGCCTGCTGACAAGTTTCCGCCTTGACGGAACACTTCCCACTTCCCAGGCTTGGGCGGACCTCACGCTGGGATGGGAGGTGGGTGACTTTTCCTCACTAGCTGTGGCTTGGAGGAAACGGGGTAAGGCAGCCAGGTTTTCCTACCGGAAGTGACTTCGCAGGGGGAAGTTGAAGTCTCCACGGAGAGTCTACCGGTGACCTTCCATGCCCTGGGGTCCCTTCTCCTGGCTCTAAGAGGCTGGCCTGGGGCATGCTGCCCATGCACATTGGGCTGATGGTAGATCTTGCCAGGATTTGGGGAGGAGGGAAATAGTTGCCAAAAAGAGACAGAGGCAGAGATAGACTTAATAAAACAGAGGGAAAAGAAAGAAATAATAAGCAGCGCGCCAGAAAGCCAGAAACACCGGGAATGCCTTCTTCAGCCATGTAAGAGGAAGCTGGGGTTAGGAAGGAGTTTGTGATGTGCAGCCCAGCAGGGGAAGCGGGTCCTGTGCATGACACAAGGTCCTTGTAGCTGTAGTTCTCTCTCCATCCCTCTCCGGCTCCATCAGCCCAGCTGCTCAGCTCTGCGGTGATCTGCACTTGGCAGGAATGGTTTACTCCACATTCCTTCTGTTTCCCCTCTCCCTTCTTTCTGACCCCAGCTTTTCCCGTCTGCCTTCTAGAGCCACCCGAGTTAGGCCTTCCTGCTCCCTCCTTCTCAGCCTCTAGCCCTCCACACTGGGCCCTGTACAATCCACTCTGGTTGGGGGCGGGGGCAGGGTGGCTCCCCAAAGCCTCTGGTCTCCACACTAACAGAGAAGGGGATCCTTCTCTCTCCATAGATCCCCCGCCACCCTGCCATCCACCAGCGGCTCCGCTCCAGAGAGGTGAGGGTGGGATCTCCAGGGGCAGGTGGAGACCTCTCAGAGGCTCCGGCGCCAGTGGGATGCCGCCCAGGAGCACACTCGAGGGGAAGGTCTGTGCTCCCCCTGGGCAGAAAGCAGGGAGAGCGTTTGCGGAAGAATGGAAGAAGGGGGACTCCAGCGGGGGTCCAAGTTTCAGCTGCCTCCTACCCCCAGGTCTTACACGGAATTACCATCATCTTTTCAGGAAAACCAAATGGTTACTGCAGGGTCACAAGATCCCTGGACCGCGGAGGGAACCACTGTCAAGCTAGATTCCTGTCGCCCCAGCCAGGCAGGCGCACAGCCTGGCGTCCTCCCTCCAACCCTGCGTTGCCCCTGTTCTCCCCAGCCCTTCCCCACCCTCGGCGTTGGCCCACCCGAGCTGCCCCCTGCGTCCCCCCACCTCCCCTCGCCCAAGGCTGCCCCCAACCCCCGAGCTGCTCTCCGCTCCCTCGGCCACCCACACCATGAGCTGTCCCCTGCGTCTGCTGGCCCCCAGCGCCCTCGGCCACCCCACCCGGAGCTGCCCCCTGAGTCCCCCGCACCTCCCTGTGCCCAAGGCTGCCCCCAACCCGGAGCTGCTCCCGGACTACCCCGCCCCCCGCACTCTGGCTGCCCCTCACCCTTGAGCTGCTACCCGCGTACCCCGCCCCCCGCGCCCTGGGCTGCCCCCCACCCCCGGGGCTGAGCCCGAGCCGGCTCCGGCTGTCTGCGCGCAGCGCTCCAAGGCAGCGGGGTGAATGGACGGCATCCAGCCTGGCCGGCAACTTGAAAATAAAAATAAAACAGAGGGAAAAGAAATAAATAATAAGGAGCGCGCCAGAAAGCCAAAGAAAATACAATCCCAAGCCCCGAGCAGGCTTCAAGCCTGCAGCCGGCCCTGGGCCGCGAGCCTCTGGCGTCCGAGCCACCGGGCCCCTGCGCCCCGCCCGCGCGCGTCCCCGTCCTCGCAGGAGAAACACAATCCGCGCTCGCGCTGCGCCCGGGCTGAGGGAGCCAGAGAGGCCCGAGGACGCCCCCGCCCGCAACAGGGACCGGCTTGTTCTTTGTAATGGCAAATATTTATTTTGGTTCAAGTGGACCCCTTTCCACAAAGACCACTTGGTTGTAATCAGTAACACCTATTTTCAGATAATCTGCCGCTCTCTCGGCAGAGCCCACGGAACTCACCCAAACAGAGATCTTTTCAAAGAGAATTTTAAATGGGCTGAATTCACAGACGTCTGGAGGAGGGGCCTGGCGGGGGGTGAGGATGGGGGGCGGGCAGGGGGAGATGAACCTGGGTGGTCAGGCCGGAGCTGGGCCCAGGCGCTGCCAGGTGGACGCCTCTGCCCTGGGTGGCGTTGGGGGGTCTTCCAGGAACCTTTCTCAAAATAAAACAAATCGAAAACCTTTCCCTGGTTGGCCAAATGTTGCTGCAGAGGTAGACTTCCAGAAACTCCAACACCGTTTCCTTTTCCCTCCCAGAGAGCTTCTACGTTGTCAAACGCGGACTCCATTGCGGGATGAGGCCCCCAGACTGCCCCAGCCCTCGAGTCCCAGAGTTGCTGAGCAGCCGTATCCCTTACTGGTAAAGTGGGGACCAAACGTGTCCTTGTCACAGGCGAGCTGCTCATTTGAGAACGCATCTGAGCACGGGCAGTGGGCGGGCGTCCTTCTAGGTGCTGGGATCACCAGGGAAGAAAACCAGAGCGGTGCCCTAGTGGAGCCTCCTTCCAGTGGGGAGAGACGGACATTAAGCCAGTGGGTACGATGGACAGTGACGTATGTTACAGGAAAGAAAGGCCTTGAAAACTGTGAAGGGCTTTCTTTGTGCTTCAGCTCTGCGGTGGAGGCAGCTCTCCGGCGGGGTGGTCTGTCTCCTGTGGAGCGGGCAGAAAAGGCCACGAGTCAGAAGGTGCTGCTAGTGCCGAACAGCTCAGGGGTGGAACTGGCAGGCCAGGGTCCAAGTCCACCTGCTAGTGTCGTTTCAGAACCTCAGAACCCTCAACTATGAACAGGGACGGGCAACGCCCGCCTCATTGGGCTGTTCCAAGGGTTAAATGAAAATGGATAGCCCTCAGTGTTAGTTCCTAAAGGCCACATTTCAGCCTAGGTCCAGTGGCGATGTAGTGTCCTTCTCTCAGATGACATTTGCTGACTTTCCATAACATAATATAAGATTTCTGGGTGAAGCATGGATACTAGTAAGTCCTGGACAGGGGAGCCCCTCTGGGGAGATGCTGTCCTGGGTGGTCACACATTCAGTGCTGTCCTGACTTTGGCCGTAGGGGTGGCCTTAGGCTGGCCGGTCAGGGTGCCTCACTGACAGTAATCATCTAGGCAAACCAGATCTTCCTGCCCAAACATATTAACTGGGAAATACGGAGAGATTGAGGCAAGATGGTAGTGAGACGAACGACCAGTGGCAAGCTGTGAGAAGGGATCTCAGTCATGGGAATGCAGGAACACCCGCCATTTTGGACACTGGTAGCTTTTTTGTTTGTTTGTTTGTTTGTTTGTTTTTGAGACGGAGTCTCGCTCTGTCGCCCAGGCTGGAGTGCAGTGGCGCAATCTCGGCTCACTGCAAGCTCCGCCTCCCGGGTTCACGCCATTCTCCTGCCTCAGCCTCCCGAGTAGCTGCGACTACAGGCGCCCGCCACTGCGCCCGGCTAATTTTTTCTATTTTTAGTAGAGACGGGGTTTCACCGTGTTAGCCAGGATGGTCTCGATCTCCTGACCTTGTGATCCGCCCGCCTCGGCCTCCCAAAGTGCTGGGATTACAGGCGTGAGCCACCGCGCCCGGCCTACTGGTAGCTTTTTTGTTCCAGCGCCAGGAGGCTGTCCCTCCAAGAGTTCCTGTTCTCCTGAGGTTCCTGTCTCCCTCACTGCCATGGCTGTTCGACAGTAAATTCCCAGTGTTCCAGGAAGCCTGCATGAATGCCTGTCAGTTCAAAGAAGCCATCTTCTATGAAGCCTCTCTAAATAATGAAGGGATTTTCTCTGACTATATGTGGCCAGGTTGAGAGTGGGGAGACCAATGACAGGTATGTGGTGTGCGTGATGGTGATTAAAACTTCAGCAGACAAAACTGTTTCAAAAGTTTCCCTTCATTAACAGTAAGGGCCTCCATGCTGTTAGAAAAATTACTTTGTGTATCCTAATGCTGTTTTCTTTGTCCTTGGAGATGACTGGAAAAAGGGGACAGGACTGATTTACTTACTCTTTGTGCTGGTTGGGCCAGGCTGGGTCTGAAGTTATGTCATTGCTTTCCATCAAGAATGTGGCTTTCTTCCTCTGATGAGATGTCTTTAGCGTCGATTCTTAGCTCAGAGCTTGCAGAGGATTTAAACTGGGCTCAGACAACCCATTGGGGGTTGATGGCCCGGGAAAGATTATGATAAGGAAGGGGTGAGGGGCAGGAAGAGGGGTGGTGTTTTGGAATTTGGGATAATTGAATTTGCTGTGCAGCCAGCAGTTATGACTCGGGTCATCTGCTGAAGCTTCAGTTGTAAATCTACCAAGACCAGGAAATTCCATGGTTAGGCCAATCTTCGCATTTTCTCAGAGATCAGAATGGTTGAGGATTTAGTGAGAGATGGTTTTCACCTAGAGATGCTATGTGTCTCATTAAACTTTATTTTTTCATTAATATCATTAAGCTGATTTCCTGGACACCCAGCATCAGCCCCCCGACTTTCTGTCATATTCTTGCCCAGGAAAACCAGCAGGCCCTCATGCATAAAGAATACTTGTTAATCTGGTCTGATTAGCCAGAATGCTGGCAGTGGAATAGGCCCCCTCCAGGGACCGACTGCAGTTGTCTTAACTCCAGTTTCCTCTCCATTGCCTTTGGCCAGTTGACTGAGCAAAGCTAAGGGACCATTTGTAATTAGCTCCCAACAAGCTGAATAGCTGATCTCTTGAGAATTAGATACTTCTTGCAAAGAAATTTAACCTAGGTGAATGTTGTATGTAAATATGATATTTATGGCTCTTTTGAGTTTTTTGGAAACTCCACAAACGCCCATAATATCCCTCCCGGAATTAATCAGACTTCCCCAGAGGTAATGGGCTTTGATCTTCTAGGGATATGGGTTTCCTAAATGAGCAGGACATCGTAGGGGATGCCTGTATCTTTGGTGACATAGCTCTTTGTGGGGATGGAAACGTCTTTATTTTTTATTTTACTTTGAGTCCAAGTCTCGTTCTGTCCCCCAGGCTGGCATGCAATGATGCCATCTCAGCTCACTACAACCTCCACCTCCCAGGTTCAAGCAATCCTCTTGCCTTTGCCTCCTGAATAGCTGGGATTACAGGCGTGCACCACCACGCTCAGCTGATTTTTGTATTTTTAGTAGAGACGGGGTTTCACCATGTTGGCCAGGCTGGTCTTGAACTCCTGACCTTAGGTGATCCACCCGCCTCAGCCTCCCAAAGTGCTGGGACTCCAGGCGTGAGTCACCGGGCCTGGCCGGAAATAGCTTCTTTTCTCCTCTTCTCCCTCTTCATTCTCATCTACCCCAAACCTTGGAGTGTTGGCTTTGAGCACAAATGGCAACCCTATGATTTGGTTGCTGGGTTGAAGCCACTTGATAAATCGGATTCATCTGAGTTTTGTGTCTTGGATTCTGATGATCACTGAAGTTTGTAAATATTCAGTATAAAAGGAACCGGCTGAGAAGCATCAGAAATATCCTTATGAAGGCAGATCTAGCTATAATTGAATTAATTTTGCCATTCAGAAATTAGTGGCAAGTTCATATTTCTTCCCTACAGACTAAGTCACTATGGGTAGAGTTTGCATTCTCCACATTTTAAACTTCTCGAGTGGATGTCTGACCCAAATTGGTTTCCTAATGGTTATCTGTTCTGTTATGACTTTTTTTCTGAATGACAAAACTTTGAGTTATGCAGAAAATCACTGAATGATTTGATGTTCCTAAAAGAGACAAAGAAAGAGCGAAGGAAGGTAACGCTGTCAAGAAAAGCTGAGGTGTCTGGAAAGTATTGCTTGAATATATGCAATGCTTCATTAAACATTTCTCAAAGCCAGGGGCTCTGGGCGATATAACCATCAGTGGGGAAAGAAATACTGCATCTTCTGGGGAAACCAGTTAACACCAAAGGCTAGCTTGGTAAAAATTACTGGCAAGTTTTAACAGTGGTCTAGCTCCATACTTTAACTGCATCTTCCGTAATTTTTATTTTCTCTGTGTATTTCTGGAATTAACAATAACCGAGGAGAATAGACAGCTCACGCTTCCCTCAGAATTGCTGGGCAGCTGTATTGGGTTTGGACACTTTTTGCCCAGCGGGTGCAGTTTGACAAATAGACACATACTGGATCTTTCTAGAAGCCAGACACTGGCTTATAAAGAAGGAGTTAGACAAAGTTTCTGCCCTTCATTCCCTTATTGTCTAATGGAGGACACAGACTTTCGGCACAAATAGATCCCAAGGTCTCATATTACTCTCTCTTCACAGAACCCAACAACCAAAAATAATTAAAAAACCATGCATTCTTCACCCCAGCCTCTACCAAAAACATTAACGTTATAACCCAGAACATTGCTTTTTCATCCTTACCAGCCACACTCTGTTCCCCTTCCCCTTCCAATTTCTCCCCTGCACATCTAAAACAAGGTTTTAACATTTCATTTTCTCCGCTTGTCTGTCCCTCATTGCTTCCTATCTTGTTAGCCTCTCTGGTTAACTACTCCTACATCTCTTTTTCTCCTTTAACTGCTCACCAGATTCTGCATCTCAAAAGGCACAAGGGTGTGTGTGTGTGTGTGTAAATATGGTAGCAGGAAAACCACAATTTAATGGATCTTGTGGTCCCTTTTTGCCATGCATGGTCAACACATACACACACCCAATGAGATATGTGCTGTTGTAACTGTGTAAGCACACACCTTCCCTTCTTCCTTCCCTTTTCCTCCCCCCCACTCCCCACTGAGGTCTTGACTCCAGTAGCCATAGGTGCAGCAGAGCAAGGCAAGAGTCAGGGGGTAGTGATATCAGAGCCTGAAAAGGATGAGAAGGGCATCCGTGTGGCACATCCTGATGGGAAGTGTTAGTGCCCTAGTGGAGTAAAGAGAGCATGGGCCGCAGGGTATGCAGCCTGTCCTGGGTGTCAGGGCTATAGCTGGTGGAGGAGGGTTTGCCTGTGGAGGGGTTGCCTGGGTTGGGGCATCAAAGCTTGAACAGGGTGAGAACAATATCCACAGAGAGGCACTGCCTGGGGTGGGGTGAGGAGGGTACCCATGCAGTGGGGTGGCCCAGATGGGAGTTTAGGGCCAATGCAGGGAGATGAACACGTTGCATGGAGGAGGAGGTGAGATGGAAGACTGGGCGCATGCAGAAAGATTGACTCGGAAGTGCTTATAGGATGCCTAATGGAAACCATTCTTTTCACTATCAGATAAGGGAACTACGGACACAAAAGGGGATACAACATCCAGTGTTGGATTAGAAATGAATGCTTCTGAGTGAACTCAGGGTTTCAATGTAGATAGATAGTAGAAATAAATACAGAAATAAATGTATATGCATAGTCATATAGATAACAAAAATAAATATCGATATAAATGTATAAGCATATACAGTCATGCACTGCATAATGATGTTTAGGTCCATGAAAGACCCCATATACAATGGTGATGCCACAAGACTATAATGGAGGTGAAGAATTCCTGTCACCCAGTGACATTGGCACTTATGCCCTGTGGAAGTGCAATGCAATATTCATGTCTGTGGTGACGCTGATGTGAACAAACCTACTTCCCCGCCGGTCTATGAAAGTCTAGCAGGTGGAGAGTATGTAATTCTTGATAATGATAGTAAACAACTATGTTACTGTTTATGTATCATTATTTTAGAATGATAGATTTTAGATATAAGTAGATAATGCCTACTTATATGTTTAAAAAGTTAACTGTAAAACAGCCTCAGGCAGGTTCTAGGCTAAATATGAGTTCATGTCTTCATTTCTAACAAAAATTTCAAGGAGTAAAATGAAATATTTTTTAAATAAAAAGAGTGTATAGAATAAGGATATGAAGAAAATATTTTTATACTGTAAAATGGGTTTGTGTTTTCGGTTAAATGTTATTACAAAAGAGTAAAAGAGTTAAAAAATTTAGAACTTTATAAAGAATTACGGTAAGCTAAGGTTAATTTATTATTGAAGAAAGAAAGAGGTTTTGTGGATTTAGTGTAGCCTAAGTGTACAATGTTTACAGAGTCTGCAGTGGCGTACAGTTATGTCCTAGGCCTTCACATTCACTCACCACTCACTCACTGACTCACCCAGATCAATTTGCCATCCTGCAAGTTCCATTCATGGTAAGTGCCCTATACAAGTGGACCATTTTTTATCTTTTATCCTCATATTTTTACCGTACCTTTTCCATGTTTAGATACACAAATACTTCCCGTTGTGTTACAGTTGCCTACAGTATTCAGTAGAGTAACATGCTGTGCAGGTTTGTAACCTCGGAGCAATAGGTTCTACCACATATCCCAGGTGTGTAATAGGCTGTTCCATCTAGGTGTGTGAAGTACACTCTATGATATTCACAACCTTAAAATCACCTAAGGACACATTTTCCAGAATGTATCCCCATTATTAAGCAAGGCATGACTATATATGTATGTATATATGTGAGTGCATATAGACACATACATAGATATATGATATATGTGTGTGCATGTATCTACATCTATTGCCTGGCTCTGTACACTGAGCGGGCCTGGGAGCAGGGACACCCCATTAGCAATTGGACATCTATCCCCAAGGTATTGGGTTCTAAATAGCATTTCCCACTAAAAAGAACTAGGAATCCACGGGGAGATGATTCATTCCAGGGCTGGGGCACAAACTCCAAAATAAGTTGTTGTGGGAGAAAGTAAGGAAGCACTTAAAGACTGATGGGAACATGTCAAAGGAGACAGGAGCCAGCGTGAATGTCCTTCCATTGGGACAATGTAATCATTAAATAACAGGTCATATCCACTCAATAAAAGAGAAAGCCATGAGTCTTAGAGATACAAATAAATGAATGAATACATTGAAATTTGATGTCGAATGGGATATTTACATATTTTCAAAGTAAACCTCCACAAAATACTTATTGATTACAAAGGGTAAAGGAATAACTTTTCAAAGGAGAAGCCTGGGAGACACCGTCTTAAACAAAGAGTCGATACATTGAAACAAATTCGTCTTAAACAAATTCGTCGATACATTGAAATGATGTACCACCCAATGCAATGCCAGGAGAAGGCAATGCCAGGAGAAGGCAGCGTGACTCCTGCGACGGTCCTCTCAGAGAAGCCTCAGCTCAATCTAATCACAACAATATACCAGCAATCCCAAATTGGGGAACATTCTACAGAATACCTGACCTGTCATATTCAAAATTGTCACAGACCTGAAAGACCGAGGGAATGTTCCAGACTAATGGTAGATGACAGCATACACAATCAGCGATTCGGAATGGGAACCTTTTGCTCCAAAAGACAGCAGTGGCGACAATCAGGCAACAGTGCATGGTGCCTCGGGATTACATAGGAGTAATCCGCCTGCATTAGTTATTCGATTCTCTTGATTATACCGGACTATGTAGGAAAAGGTTGTTGTTTAAATGAAATATGCCCTTAAGTGTTTGGGGTTAATGGAGCATGGTTGGCAACTTTCTCTTAAATGATTCACTAAAAACTGTTCGTCGTACTGTTCTAACTTTTCTGGAAGTTCGTGACTGTTTCAAGATTTTACAGTTATAAAAAATCACAATTCTATTCTGTATATTCACAATACAGAATAGAATAGTGAGGTTTCACTCTATCTTCGATCAGAGAGGAACAGAGACCTGTACAGAATTTTGAATTTAAAGAGGAGTTGCCCCTCAATGAAGACAGTAAGACCTTGACAATAATACCTAGGAAATCTTGCAGTTTTCTAGTTCTTTTCAACATACAGAGCATTTTTATGTACATTATCTTACTTAACTCCGGTGATACTGTTGTATAGTTATTATAATCATCCTCATTTTATAGATGGGAAAAACCAAGCTCCAAAACAGTAAATTATAATATAGGCAGTGGACATGCTGGGCTTCATAACCAGGTTTTCTGGACTCTGGGCCTGTTCTTCGTGTACTCACTTATCATATATTTACTGACCATTTACGGTGTACTGCTGTCACTGCGGCAAATAGGACAGACAGTGCCTTTTCTCATGGAGCTAACAGGTGGCTTTAGGTCTGCGAAGAGTCTGAATCCAAGCTTGCAAGGAATAAAATCCCAGCTCCCAACCTTTATTTCTTAGCCGATTGAAAAATCCCATCCAACATTTCTGTCAAAGCACATTTTTAGCATTCCTTTATAACAATCTCAATTTATTTGCAACATCCTGCAGCTTGGCCACATGCTCCGCTGGCTTTAGGTGCACACATAGAGCCAAGGAAGGGCAAAATCCCAAGTGGGGCACTGGGAGGGCTGTGGATGGGGAAAACGCAAAGGTTCTCTGGAAAACCTAACTTATTCCTACTTTGCACCCATTTGGAAAATGTCTTTCTGACCACAAAACAAAAATGACACTGCACTGAACTCCCCAAACAGGGTGCCCATCAGTTACGCAGAACTTAATGAATGTTCTTGAAAAATACTAGCCAATACTAGCAGATAATGATGATTATCCATAAACCTCCTGTACAGCAGTCTGCAATGGGTCTTCCACACTGTCGTCCAATGTCTCATAGAAACTCATGCAGGAGATATAACTCAGGTCCTACTTAATCGATGAAGACAAGTTACCCAGGAGGTGGAAGGGCCAGCATTTAACCCAGAGTTTCTGGCATTATATTCATTTTCATTTGTCTACTCAAATTGCCTCTTTCCTCCCACTAAAGAAAACACATGAGTTAACTCAGCTAAAATGCAGAAGGTTAATCTAGCAGTTGTAGGTGAGTGAGTGGTCTCACTGGAAATTTTTCCTGTCTCCCTCTAGAGCTTTTAAGCTGAGTGTAAATTGACTATGTGCTTAGGGATTTACCAGCTCGGACAGACTGAAACAATTAGACAGGAGGCCACATCAGACTGAGAGAGAGAGACAGACCCCAGGCTTGTGGGCCCACATTCCTTTTAAAGCTTCCCTCCCTATCCTTTCTCAACTGGCTGAAACCCTAAGGTTTGACTGGCTAACCCACTTCCTCTCACAAGTGTCCATCCCCCGAGGGAGCCTGGGATTTGTAGTTTTGGAATCAGCTGGCCTTTCATAATCCCTTAGCCGGACTCCCTAGCTGAAGGCATGTAGTGTCAGTTTCAGTAGCTTTCTATGCGATGAAATGCCCAATGCGCTTTCTGCAAAACCTGCATTCCTTCGCGGATAAGAGCAAAGCTTCTGTATGCTCACCAGAACCCAGCCAGTCCCCTGGCCCCCATCCCGGTTCTTATTACCTCTCCCATCCCTGTCCCCATTGATACAAAGCATCCTCTTACCTCGACCTCCTGAGGGCCTTCTGGACACAAGCCCAGCGGTACTGTTGATGGTGGAGGAATTTCTGAGCGAGGGAGCAGGGCTGGGCAGCAGAGAGCCATGCTTAAGGGTTGCTTTCCCCAAGCACATTCCCCAAAAGGACACCTTTTCAAGAGTTTGTAAGGCAACAGGTTTACGTGATGCTTGTTAATTAACAGATATTGGAGGAAATACGGTAAGAAACCAAGTCCACAGAAACCACCTCTCACAGAAAGTACTGCATTTTGTTCTGTTTTTTACTTCTCCACTAAGCATTGCCTTGGGTTGGCAGTGCCGTGGCTTGGGGTGGACAGAGGCTCCTTTCCTCCCTTGTGTTGTAGAACCTCCTGATCTCATTTGGTCTAAACTAGCAAACCTTATCTGAGAACCTCTTAATCCACTTCCCATTGTGTATGTTCATCACTCACTTGCATGCAGATATTATTGGTTAAGTAAAATAACAATCTTTTTAAGTGTTATTACATTTTCTAGTGGCTGTTGACTATTAAAAATGTTTTAAAATAACAGATACTGAAAATAGGCCCAGCGTGGTGGCTCACGCCAGTAACCCCAACACTTTGGGAGGTTGAGGTGGAAGGATTGCTTGAAGCCAGGAGTTTGAGACCTGCCTGGGCAACATAGAGAGACCCTATCTCCACAAATAAAATAAAATAAAATAAAATAAAATAAAATAAAATAAATAGAACTTTCTTTGTGTGGGACTCAACAACATTTTTTGACACTGAAAAAAGATGACCTCTGCTATAGACTGACTGTGTCTGTCCCTTCTCCCAAATTAATATGCTGAAACCTAATCCCCAATGTGAAGGTATTTGGAGGTGATGAGGGCATGGTGGTGGAGCCCTTAAGAGTGGGATTAATTCCCTTATGAAAGAGACCCCAGAGCACTCCCTTGCCCCTTCCACCATGTCAGCACACAGTGAGAAGGTTTCCTCTATAAACCAAGGCAAGGGCCCTCACCAGACACTGAATCTGCTGGTAACTTCATCTTGGACTTCGCAGCCTCCAGAACTGTGAGAAATAAGGTTCTATTTTTATGAGCCACCCAGTCTATGGTAGTTTGTTATAGCAGACAAAATGGACTAAGACGACCTCCCGCTAAAGGACTGTTGGCCAGTGTCCCAAACTGTGGGGAGGAATAGCTTCCATGAGAACAGCTTGCAAGCCTGCATGCCCGCTTTGCTTGGCTGGCACTGTTTGTTAGATGGCAGAAACCTCATGGCACAGGCACAGAATGATCCAGTAGGGAAAAGACTGGACTAGCAGCCAGGAGGGCAAAGATTCTGTTTGTCCTCTGTGACTAGTCAGCTGCATGCCCTGGAGCCAGCTAGCAAACGTTCAATCTGGGCATTGCAGGAGACTAAATGCCAGTCCTCCCTCTGTACAAATGCTTATGAGGAGAAAATGGTGCTTCAGTCCTGTCAACGAGTGGGCCAGCTTCTGAGCCGTAGGACAAATCACTGTGGAACATATTCAGGGGGCGAGATTTGGCTAAAGCTCTATGACTCTGTAGAGTAGATGAGCCTGAGCCAGTGTTTGAGTAGGACACATAAAGAAAACCTTTAAAAGGATGAACTAATGGGCTGAGCATCTTCTTACAGCACTCAGAAATATATGCCTCCATTTTCCCTAATGAATACTTTGCAGATTTCAAAACTGATGGGAAAATTGCGTGGCTGAGATGGAGATCTGCAAAAGAATTCAGCTAGATGGTTCTTAAACATACCTGGCCTTCATCATTCCTCCTTCTATGCTGGGGCCACTAATACCAAGTTTTAATTTTCTCCTTTCTTAGAAGTCACTAGAAACCCAGTACATGCACACACACTTTTTTCACTAACGACTAACTTCTTTGTTTTGAGAGTTAACAGCAGAGGATATTCAGTATAGAGAAAATAGGAAGAAAACAGTAGAATTTTAGTTTCAATTTATTTTTATAACACCATTTAATATGTTCTATTTTGTATTTGTTTTCTAATATGAAGAATAATGTAACAGTTTGTATATATGATTTATAAATCAATGTGCATATGTTGAGAATATGTGCTTTACACAACTTTTTAAATGGCAGGGTGCAAGATTAAAAAAAAAAATTGGAGACCATTGTTCTGAAACACATCCCATTTCATTTAGGTAGACACGTTGTCTTGAAGGTACTCAGTGTTACCCAAAGAAGGTTCTAGGATTACCAATACTATGAGTTGAATTCCTTGCAAATCAAGGACTTCCCAGGTCTCGCTCTTTTCATTGTAAAATAGAGAAAATGAAAACAAGCTACCTAACAGTGAAGCGACTGGAGGCAAGTTTCTTCCTTGGGAAGAAAAATGACCTTAAAAATCTGCATGAGCCATAAAATCCTGGTCTGAGACCTGAGGGAAGCAGGGCACTCATTCTCTGCGGGAGTAGCAGAAGGTGGCCACCTGGGTCTGAAGTGCCCCGGGGAGGCTGCAGAGTTAAATCTCACAGACAAGTCTGGATAGACCAGCTCGCTTTGCTCTGTTCCTTACATACAGGTTATCCATGGCCTTGGCTGCCATTTTATAAAACCCTTTTAGGCTAGAGGAAGATTTAAATAACACACAAGAAAAAATACTACAAACATCATCAACAACAATGAAAAACCACATTGATTTTATACCTTCTGCTGCACTGCACTATGTACATTTGAAAAATTCTTGATAGTGCAGGAAGTAAATAGGAAAGTTCCCCAGAAAAAAACCCTTTGACCTCACGGGGGCGGTAAATAAGAAAACTGTCCTCAGCGCTGAGAGAAGGAACCATTTATTTAGTCAAATTATTTTACAACATGGTCTTCATTGACAGTTGTCAGCTTAACACTTCATATAGTTTAAAAAGTCAACAATTACCTGCAAAATTATATATATTTTAATGTCTAAAAATATGTTGCATATATAGAGCAGGAAAATCCCTCCTCTGCACAAGGGAAAGTTTTGTTGTTTTTCCCAGAGCTGTGATTATTGCAGTACTGTTACACACATTTCCAAAGCATTAAAGATCTAAATGGATTATCTTTCCTTGCTTGTGTATGCCTGTTAAATAACTGTACCAGTGCTTTGCTTTCTCGTAAGTCAGTGACTTAAACAGCCCTGTTTCCTTTTCAGCAATAGTCATATTATGCTTTTTAAAAACCAGCTATAAAAACGTACAAACAGCCCAAATGTACAGATTGATAAAAGATGTACAAATTACATTTAAAAAAAATAACAGCGACTGATTCGATAGTAAAACTGCTTTTGTGACCGAGGTCAACTCGTTTATTTATTCTTAATTTTTAATTATTTATTTTTAATACTGTGAGATATAGGAAAATAACTCTGCATAATTTATACAGTAAGTTGCCTTCTGATTGGTTGACCCTGGTCGGATGGTCTGACAAGCGCACAGCGCTTGCGAATCTGTTTGAGTTTAGAAATCCCTACAACTTTTCCAAGTTCTGGGACCCACTGTCATCATTTAAAAAAAATAGTTATTTAATTCCCCATCTTTCAGGAATGTATGTATTTGCATTAAAATTTCTTAGTTCGTATCTTGACTATTTCTAGAGAGAGTGGTCAGTTGAGTGCATACTGTCCACTGAGGGGGATTCTGCAATGCCCTTGACGTCTTAAACACACACACCTTCTTTCCATCAAATTCCAGTTGGGTGAAAACTTCACTGGCCTTACAATCAATGTTCCAGTGCCATCCACTGAATTCGGTCCTCCTAAAATTAGATTATAAGCTTCCCACCTCTATTTTCACTAAATCTCAAACCAGAACATGACTGGTTAAGTCCATGATTCTGTGTCGTACTGAACCCCTAATGAGACCCGTGTATTGATAAGAAACTGCTTTGGTCATAAAAACATAAAGAAAATGTACAGCTTCTTTCTCAGAACCATGACATAGCCATTCCAGTAATTTTAATATGCAACTCACAAGATGCTAGGAGACTGAGAATTCAAACTGGCATACTGGCCCATGGAATTATCCATCTCTTTGTTCAGGTAGAGGAAGCAAAAGTTACCAACATTAAAAAAAATGTTTTTAAGGAACAAATACAAAGGTTCTATCCAACAAGAAAGAACATCCAGTTTTGTCTTCTCTTCAAGGCCACATATGTCCTGTAGAGTCCAAAGCATCCAGTAAGTGTGCAGGATGGGCTTCAGCTAGAAGGCCACCGATGAGTAAGCTTCTAGTAGTAGCTGCCTAAGTGTGAAGGCACATGGGTGTTAGGATGGCGGGGGACATTGGGGTTGGGGTAGATTCCCCCCGTGGGGGAGGTCCAGTATTGTGATGCGGCTCCAAAGAAGTTGGAGGAAGTGACAGGCATGGAGGATGGATGGGGAGGGACAAAGTTCACCTTCTGCTGGTGGGCATGGTAGGAAGGCATGTAGGAGATGTCAGAAGGGTACTTGTACATGGACGACTCGGTTGGATGTGGCTGCAGAGCCTGGGCAATGCCATGGAAGTCAAATTTGTAGGCATATCTTTTGCCGTGCACTTTGGTCATAATGTTTTTATCATAGTAATATCGGAGGGCCCGGCTCAGCTTGTCGTAATTCATGTTGGGCTTGCTTTTCCGCTCGCCCCAGCGCCTGGCCACCTCATCGGGGTCCGTCATTTTGAACTCCCCGTTGGTACCCTCCCAGGTGATACAGCTGGCGTTGGCACTGTCGGAGAGCAGCTCCAGGAGGAATTGCCACAGCTGGATCTGCCCACTTCCTGCAGGCCGTGAGGCAAACGGGAGAGAACAGAACACCTCAGTCCAGAGAAGGCAGAACCCAGTTCCCTAAATGCAGGGAGCTTCTCATCCTTTTAAAGAAACCTTTTGTTTCCTTTGACATCGGGATCGACCTGACAAGCCCTTCTTCTCACTGTTGATTTGCCTTTCTGCTTGCCTTGGGTATAATAAGCGAGGTTAGATCCTAAGATGCTTTGCCCCAAGGCCTGGTAAATGGAATGTGGGAAGTGAGGTGCAAACTCTGCCCAGAACTAGCTGTGTGATCTTAGGCCAGTGACATCCTCCCTCAACCCCTTTGGTAAGACTTTTGAACCTCTTCATCTAGAAAGGCCTGAACCACTGTCTGATCTCTAATTAGTGGTCAGGTCTCCCAGGGAATTCCCTGTCAGCAGTAAAGAGTCAGGGGCAAGGCATGACTGTGGGAGTCATTGGGAGAAGCTGCCTCACGAGCTTTAGCTTTTGGCCCCTGGCAGGTCCTACAGCTTGGCTTGCAGCTCTAAGTTCTACAGAGAACTTGTGCAGAGAGAAAAATACCCAGAATATGCTGGGTGGCTTCTTTGTCCTCTGGCAGGAATGCCCAGGCATGAAGGAATGGGTAGCGAGAGTCCCTGGGATGGGAAGGTGAGTGGACCACACTACTGCAAGAGCCTGCTAGCTCCCAATCTCGATGGGCTTGGTTTAGAAGGATCCTCTTGAGAGTTATTTTTGATACTAAATCTTTAAAATACAAGGTCAAATTGACTATATCTGCAACTTTTCCAGGACACATCTCTTTTATAAGGCCAGATAACTCAGCAACACTTTCTAGAATCACAAATAAAGCACTTTGGAATATTTACTTATTTGTGCCTTGCATGCGGGAGACAACGGAGAGCTGAGTGGAGTTGTCTTCTTTTTCTTTCTTGCCCATTTTCTCCAGTTAAAATGCCTACCTGTGCCGCTCATTACTTATCTACACCTAAGTGCACATATGCAGTGCTAAAGTGTTTATTCCCAGAAGCATCCTCAGCTGATGAACCTTGACACCTCATAACAAGCCCTGACCTCTTGTTCACATGCTCCAGAAACAGACACTGAACATTTCAAGGAAAGAGGTGCATGTTACTCCCCACTCAGGTGTCTGGACAGAATTCTCTGTGACTTCACAAAGCTACGAAACATTCTGGCCAAAAAAAAGGCTTGCAGGCCAAGGTAAACTCACCAGGGTTGGCTAGGCGACTGCTGGTCGGGCCCAGGATCTGATATGGATCTAAGGAAATAAAAAAGGAAATTTGTTTCAGTGTTATTAAAAATATGACAACCGCCATAAGAAAACCATAAGGGTTTATACTTTTATTTCAAGATCACGGGAAAGACTGATTTCAGAAAACTTTACTGCTTTTATTTGCAGATCTCAAAGATCTTGATGACATTTGTGGTCTTCATCTCAATAATGACAGAAACAACAAAGAATAGGAACAGGATTACTTTTTCTTATTTGGCATCTAAAATGTGCAGATTATGTTGTCATTACCCAAGGCAAAACAATGAAAACATTTGGAAAGGAACTGGCTAATATTCAATGATACAATAGACAGCTGACTCCATGAGCTTAAAGAAGGTCTCATGGTTACTGGTCTTTAATAGCTCTACCTAATACTAACAACCTTATTAATCTGTTTTTTAAATGTAGCATGAAAAACACATGCCTAGAAACCAAGCAGCCTGGGTTTTAGCAGCAGTTATGTGATAAACAAATAACTTGTTGGACAATTTCTAGGAATCAGTTTTCTCATCTGCCAAATGAGTGGGTTGGGCTACTGGATTCCTCAGTTTTCTTCTAGGATAACACTCTGTGATTTGAAACTTAGAAATGTCAGCACAAACCAGAGTTTGTATTTTAGCTATAGAATGACTATTCTTAAAAATCTCACTTTACTCAAAACGTATGTGTTCATTTAGCCATGAAAAAGTCTTTGCAATATTGGTTTAGGTGAGAGGTTTGTCTCGTTTTTTGTTAGTTGAGGAAATCATGGTAGAGAGCTGGGTCTCGACTTGGCACAATTGTCATGTATTTTGTGCAATTTTGCTATTTTTTAAACTATAATTACAATTTTAAAAATACCAATATGATTTTTGGGTTTCTACTTAGAACCATAAATTAACTTCAAGAGTCCTTAAGCCCATTGAGACCATCTTTTCTCATCCACACCATTGATATGATAACTCAAGTATTTTTGGCAGGTGATGCCTAATGCATAATTTTGTTGTTATTGGACAGTCTTTAAAACTCTCTAATTCTGACTTGTGATCCACAGTCAGCAAATTTTTTCTTAACCTTCCAGGTGAAATGTCGGTTGATTTTTCTCTTGCTCTGCCTTCTGTGGAGATGCAGAATAACGTTTGCCTACCCCAAAGCAAATGACTTGTTCAGAACTTTATCTCAGCTGCATCACATAAGAAGACAGAGAGAGGAGCTGGGGCTTGGGCACAGCAGCTGTCTTCAGATAGGCAAAGGGTTTCGGAGAAAGCAGGAGGAAGGCTTCTCCAGAAGGCAAAGCTTGAGCGGAAATTCCAGGAGGCGGACTTTGGGTCAGATAGTGGAACTGGGCCCAGCTAGAGAGTCAATGCCCTGGTTTACTATAAGCACAAGTAAGGTAGAGGTGAGGGTATGATAGACCCAGAAATCTCCAAGTTCCTCTCCAATACGGAGTCTCCAAGTCCACAGCTTTAAAAGTTCCTCTGCCTTAATTGTTAAGCCGATCCATCACAGGGTGGGGATATTTCTGAAAGTAAGGTTTGGTGAAGTATAAAAGGCTTGGACAGGAATTTGGGGGTCTGGGATTATAGCTCTATTTCTTTCATTAACCAGCTGTATGGTTTTTAGCGAGTCACTTCACCTCGCCGGGCCTCAGTTTCTTTATTTAACAAAATAAAGCATTGGAACAGTTCATCTTCAAGTTCCTTTCACCTTTGATATTTAACAAGTCTCCACTTGATTTCAGTACCTGTTACTTCATTCGCAGGCCTATTAGGGTCAAAGATAGACCCTCTTTGAGAGAAATAAGAGAGAACATATGTAGTATATTGTTTAAAGCCTCCATCAGTTGACCATGTGGAATCAACTGTGCAGGAAGCAAAGGAGAAATTACATATCCTGGGCAGGTACCTGGCTGGGGCCGTTGCTCTGTATTCTTACTGATCGTTTGTGCCCCTCCAAGGGGAGGACCTGTGGCAAGAGGGAAAGAAATGCAGTGAGTAGGACCCGGCTCCCCGAAGGGAGTGAGACGTCTTGACAGATGTGCTTTCTCACTCATTCCTTCACCCACTCTCCACTGACTCATTTATTCCTCTTGTTTTAGAAACATTTACCTAGAATCTGCTATGTGCTGGCCCTGTTCTCCATGCTGGAGATTCAGGAATGAACAAGCCATTCCTGGTAAAACTTGCAATCCAATGGGAGAGACAACAACAAACACATTTTAAAATTCCTAAAATTTTGTGTTTGCTCAAATGTCACCTTTTCATTTTCAAATTTTTAAAAAGTAAACCAACAGTAGAGCATCACTGATGGTACTGAGGCCGCGGATTTCATTTTCAAATCGGAAAGTTAGAGAAGTCCTGACTGAGAAAGTGACATCTGAGGAAAGATCAGCTGCTTAGCGGTGTCCCCGTCTTGTGAGTTTCCTCCTTGGTATCTCTCACACACCCTTTCCATTCCCATGATCACTTCTGCGTTGCAGATCTGTGTTGCTTCTTGCATGGTTTGTGGCTTAGTCTGACTGGTGTCCTCATTACTCTTCTCTCTCCCCACAACCCACCATGCACGCCACTGTTCAAAATCTTAGTGACTCCTCATTGCCTAAAGAACTAAGGCCTATCTTCATAGCATCATTTACGATTCTGTTTCTTACCTTTCCAGACTTCCTCTGCATCACACATCCTAAACTCCAGGAACCTGAGGTCCTCTCTGACTGTCAGACATGCCAAGCTGACGTCTTCCCCAGCCCACATTGCCACAGGTCCAAATCCTGCCTCTCCTTCCAGAGCTGACTCAAGTGCTACCAGGTCCACAAGCCTTCCTTGATACCAACCAGATGAAAGGAGTTCTGTGTGTGCGTGGTTTCTCTCTCCCGCTTATGGGACCAGTGCATGTCTGATTCATCTTTGTGAATCTTATATTGCCAAATGTCATGTGCAGAGTAAGTAAATAATTAATACACATAATTGGAAGGGGTCTTGGTTATTGTTTTGGCATTAATTTGTAACCCCAACCTCTTTCTTGAAAGAATTTCCTTTACCACCTGCTCATGTGCTTCATATTTTGCTTTCTAGGCATGGCAAGATTGATTTCTGGTACAAGAGTTCGTGAGTCATTCTTGCCCCTTATTCCCTTAATGGGCGATATTGGGTAGACTTCGACATGCCATCATCTCACCACTTGGTGGAGAAATTGATGTCCCAGACCCCCCCGGCATCTCCTCATCAGGGATGGAAGATGTGGAGGAGATGGCGGGGGTCTGAGACATCAATTTCTCCACCAAGTGATGATATGTTGAAGTCTACCCAGTATCAAGGGGGATGGGGAAATTGGTATGACTTAGCCTCAACAGTTAGGGGAGCAAAGTTATAGAGAGTCATTACCTTGATTTAAATAACAGAAGCCACAGCCAGTGACAGTGACCATTCATTGGTATAGAACCTTGTCTCAAGAAAACCTTCAAACTTCCAATGTTCTAAAACGGAGTGCAATAAAACAAAACTCAAAAATCTAAATGAAAATCTCATACCATCTTTCAAGGACTGGGTATCATGGAAAGGCCCTAAATTGGCAAATAATTTTGATGTCTACTCAAAAAGCAGGGAAACAAATGTTTGCTGCTCTCCTGTATCTTATGATCCTGTTCTCCAACCCCGTCCTCAGAAACATGCTTTCCTCCAAAGAATTATAAGACATTTACTTACTTTTGTTGAGGCCAGAATTCATGTTATTGCCCCATGCTCCTCTTCTGACTGAGTCATAAGAAGGGTCTAATGAACAATAACAAATAGGGGTATATTAGCATCGCCTGCTTCTCAGAAAAGTTGCGTGAGCTTTATCTATAGTGATCAGGAGAAATAAAATTCAATTCAGCAATGGCTTTTAAAGCATCCCTAAATTCTGGAAGTGTACTCACCCCCTGGGGTTGGGGTGGCGGAAAGAACTTTAACACTCTTTGAGAAGATCTGGGAGCCAAAGTAATGGGAAGAACCCTCAATGTGAAGTCAGAGGATTGGTTCAATTTCTCTCCCTGACACTATTTGTTGTGAAACCTGGGATGAATAAAAAGTCTCCTCTGGGCTTCAATTTTCTTTAATGTGGAAATAAAAATTTATGTTTTATCTACCTTATGGGGTTGTGGAAATGACCAAATGAAATAACATATGGAAAAGCACCTTATGAAGCTTTCTACAAATATAAACTGACACAAGGTTAGACATTTTTTAAATGTCCGTAGTTCTGAGGCAAAATCCTTCAAGCAGCTCTGAAGAGCAGGCAAGGTCTGGACTGGGTGAAAGGCCCATAAAAAGAGTGTCTCAAAGCCCAGGGCCGTGACATTCCTGGGGGCCAACTCCAGTCCCCGATTTCAGAACATGGATGATGTGGGATGACATCACAGGGGTGGGAGCACATTCCAGGCTCTCTGAGGGCTCTTGGGCTTTTCTGTTGACAGTGGAGAGGAGTGGGCTGATGACCACAGAGAAAGGGAAGAGGCCAGAAATGTGGCTGGGAGAGGGGCTGGATCAGGAAATGAGTGGATGGAGACCTGCTCCCCACCTGGGCATGACTAAGGGCTTGCTTCTTGATTGTCTTGGAGAATACTCCTCAAATCTGAACTTTTGTGATCGTAACCTCTTTCTTGAAAGATTCCACATGCTTCCGTAAACGTGCTCAGAAATCGATTAACTAACTAGCTGGAAACTTCTTCCTTCCCTTTCTCATGGTGGAGTCCCATTGAGACATTGAGCAGGAATAGCAGAGGAGCTTGAGGATACAGAATTATGACTTTCAAAGTCATTCCACGAACAACAAAGAAACCATAAAAACCATCCGAACAAATGGAGCACAAACCTCATCAAACAAGAGTCTGACAGGGTAAAACACAAACCATGCCCTTCAGCCCCTTCTGAGCCTCTCAAACAAATTAGAATAAGAGTTGGGAGACGGGTGGACTCTGATTGCCTGGCCTCATTGTTTCTGGCTAAGAAGATCCAAAAAACAGGGACATTTTTTTTTGTGGAAAAATCCACGTGCAGATGCACATTCCTCAAGGCTCTGGAAAAGCCAGTTCAGTTTTAAAATTACAGTCTTTAGCAACTGGCATGAAAAGCAACACAGAAAGTGAGGGGGATGGGATGGGGAGGAAGGGCAAGGCAGGGGACAAAAGAGAGAGGCAAAGCTCCACTCCTGTTTTTGTTTTTGTTTGACTTTTTTTTTCTTTCCTAATTCGTCCTCTAAAGGGATGCTTCTTGCTTAAAAACAAACAAGACAAATGAAAAAACAGCTTGTTTGCAAGCTTGGAATGAGGTGGAAGGCTCTGATGGGCATTTTCTGAGATGTCTTGCTGAGGAAGTGCAATGTTGGCAGTGGCAGAACATTTTTCTTTGAGCAGGAGGAGGCTGCTGCTTAGGCCTCCGGTAATAGATTTGGGACCAACTTCTACACTGCATTGTGTGCATGGCCAGGGAGTGGGTGTGAAGTCATAGGAAACATGTTTCTTGTCCTTGCATGTGAGTATGAGAGGGTAACTGTGATTGTGAGGAAACACGGGTCATGTGCCTAAGGCGTGGAGGAAACACAAAGGGCTCCTGGAGGTTGAGGGAGAGGTGAGTGGAACGAGGGCCGAGAGAGGGGAGTGGATCACGCAGGAACAAGGCAGAGGTGGGTGGCGAGATGTCAAGGCGAGGTCTAGAGACAGCCATGGGAGGAGCTGTACCACTGAAGGAGAGCAATGTAGAGGGAGAGGAGAGAGGGCCGAGGCATGTTCAAGGTCTTGCTGATGGTAGCTCAGTAAACTCTGTGACCTTGGCGCTGCAGGCAGTGGGAACTAAGGGAGGTTTTGTGCATGCAGCCATGCTAGAAAACAGGGTGTGGCAAAGAATGAGCCTGTGGTGGTATGTGGGGTGGATCCGAGGGCCTGGGGGAAGGAGATCATTCTAGTGGGAGCAGAACAGAAAGTAGAAGAGAAGTGACACATTCAAACAAAAAGAAAAAAAAAATCACTAAATTTCAGGAATCGTACATGTCATCTGAACTTCTGACTTCACTTCTGACTTACTGCATGGATAAAATCTGTCTCAAGTTTTTCTAAACATTTTTTCTGCTCAATCATTAGTCTACTGAAGGCTTCAACCCTCTCTGAAAGCTATCTGGTAACCACTCAGAATTATTTTTTTTGGAGCCTAAATTATGGCCATGGCTATAGTTATCACTGACTTCTTATCAGCTTTTCTCCCTATTCTCTTATTCTAGTTCCAGGGACAGAGCAGACATGCAAAAATCTGAATGCATGACAGAATTCCCTGTCACCAACAGAGGGCATATGACCATGGGATTTTCCCGTAGCTCTGAGTGATGGAGCCTGGTTGAAGGTGTGCCTTATCAGAGCAGTGGCTTGGCAGCCCCATCTTTCTGTGATGCCCCAGGGCCTTAGGAAGGAGGCAGCGTTTGATGGGGCAATGTGTCCACAGGCCCATCTGATGGCAGAAGCCTGGCTAACAGGACTCTGGAAGTCCCAACCAATGCTACAGTCCTCACATAGGTAAAAAAAGGAAGTGACAGAAACACAGAGGCCACTCAGCAGTCAGCCTGAACTGTGCTCTCACTGTGAAGTAATAGAGTCATAAATAGCAACAGGCCATGCCCTAAGCTGGTGTCTTCATCCAACGTCCATCCCAGCAGCCTGTGGAGTCAGAGTAGCAAAGACCACAGGCCTCCCTCTCATTTCTTTTTCATTCCCAAGTAATTGCATGGAAAATCCTCCCACTGGTACCTGGCTGCACAAAGGACAGCCTGAGCCCATTGGCTCTGGGTTTTAACAAAAGCACTCCGTAGGCTCTGGGGCTCGAAGAGACGTCTGGTCAATGTAAGATTTAAGTTAAAACCAGCATTTTCAGAGCAATTTCTGCTCCAAAGAAAAAGCATGAAGATGCAGAAGGCCAAGAACTAAAGTCTTGCATTCTGCCCTAGGGGTATGAAGAACCAGGCCAGTCTTGCAGAGTAAATGAGATACCCAAGTAAACACCCAGCATAGTGCCCAGCACAGAGGGGGCCTCAGTGGATGTTAGCAATCAAGAATATGGTTTGTGTCATAGACCAAAAAAAATTCAGACCCAGAAACATGTTGGGCAGCCTCCCAAATCCACATTAATTCCCTCCTCCCCGCAACTCCCTCATCCTCCTTCCTCTGCTCTTCTATTTCCACTTATCACATAATTTAATCAGTAATTAATTAGTGTTTGTCGTTTATGGTTCCTATCCCCCTGCCTCCTGAACATCAGGTCCGTAAGAGTAGGGATCTCTGTTGGGTCGGATATATCCAAGCACTTAGAACAGGGCCCCACACAGAGTTAGTAGACTGTAAGTATTTGTTGAATGAATAGATAAACTTGGCCAATATTTTCTCCTACTTGCTACGTATACACAATTCTTCTTATTGTTCATGATATCACTAGTTGAAGAGAACCCAGTGCTCCTTCCCTGACTTCACGAAATTAAGCCTCTGGCATAAGATTTCCATCTGGGGTGTTGAGGGGTAAAGACTGCATCACTCCCGTGTCCCCTCTGAGTAGAGTGGATCACAATCCACCTATTTATGAGGCATAGGCTAAAAGCTTGTTCCCACAGGGAAGTCAAGGCCTGAATGCTGCTTGGTGAAGTGATGTGCATTTTATGTGTTTTAAACAATGTCAGTGTTGAAGAGAGGGTTCATTTTTTTTTTTCCTACTAAAAGTCACTCAAGAAAAATGTAGTAGTGTGGTCATCTCCAGTCCCCAACATACACACAGAGCTATGTCTATATCCTGAATGCAGAAGTCTGGACCAGGGAGCCGACCCAGTGGCTCACATCCCCACACAAACCTCCTTGCAGAGCCCAACACCTGGCTGCGTGAGAGCTCCTGCCCCAACTGTCCCTCAGTGCATGGAGTGCGGCTTAGGCAGGGTGTGCCTGCTGTGAGAAGAAGCCTGAGCATGCATGGAGGCCCTCTAGAATGTGGTGCCTGGAGTCTGCCTCCCAAGAACTGACTTCTGGAAAGACAAAGTTGAGATGGCAGCCAAAGGCCCAGTATGTAAAAATGTGGCTGTCAGCACCAGTGCACCAGTTGACAATCTCGGTCCATTTCCATGGTGGCAGATGGCTTAATCAGCAGACAATCACACTGGTTCTGACAAACTCACTTTTCACTGTAGTGAAGGCCGACACCTGGCTTTACAGAGTACCAAGATAACAGATCTTATTATTGTGATTCCTTTTCAGAAGAGTGACCCAAAGAGCTTTGCCTGGAGTTTCTGGTTTCGGGCAGTCCTGAGATCAACTCTTGCCAAAGCAAAGAGGCCGGAGCCTCATTCTGGAGAATGAAGACATTGCCAGCCATTGTGGATAATTCAGCCTCACATATATGATGTCCTTAACAGTATCACCATTATGTGATGCTTGGTGGGGCAGAATTTGACACTAAATGGCCTCTTAGATTCCAGAAGCGCCTCCTGGGGTAGAGAAATATGAGCATGGAGATTTTTTTCCTACAAAGTCTCTGTTGGAAGGAGAAAGCTGTTTCTGGACATGACCCTCTCATAGACATACCAGTGTTAACTCAGCTTCTGTGTGAAGCTTTAACCTGGTCCTAGAAATATGGCCAAACATCTCTGGGAAGATATTTCCTTCAGCTCTGATGCCTCAGCTGTCTGAGAGCCCAAACGTCCCCGCCGGCATGCAGCCCTCCACCTTGTGACCTGACTGGAGGCCAGCAACACAGCGATATCAGCCCACAAAAGCCTCTCTCTTCATCCCCTCTGTCGTAAAACCTTGCTCTCAATGACTGGGTGGAAAAAGATGAATTTTCCCCAAAACTTCTCATTGAATTTCTGGTTGCTGCTGAGAAGGCTGGCAGCACCTAACCCTGTTTATCCTTGGAAATCCTGGCTTCGGAATGCAGACCTTTCAGCCGAGCCAAGCAATGGGCAAGGCTGCTTGTGCTCCCAGCAGAGCAGGGCCCTTTGGTAGCCAGAACCAGACCTCCTTTCTTGAAAGAATGAAGATGCACAGGAGAAATGCTCAAATCAATGGTAGCCCTGAGACCCAAAGCCCTCAGCTTCCTCAGAGAGCTACGCCCACGAGGAGGAAGATTCACTCCGACTCTGACAGGGAAGAACCTACAGGTGAGCAGTGGTCTTTGTTGTTGGGCTGTCCGACAGGTTATGACATGTACTGGTCAAGGGCTGGACTAGGTGACCCCCTAAAACCCCGTCTCCGTTGGAGGTCCTGTACTTCTAATAGGTCCAGTCTTTGGGGAGGAGCAGCCTCTCCCAGACACCAACCCTGCAGAAGCTGCTCTCCTCTAAGCGTTCCTTTGTCCTGCGCTCCACCTGCCAGACCTGCTGCAGGGCCTGAACCTTCCCAACCCACAGCTCAGGACCAGCTTCTTGTCTGCTGCAGTCTCTGCTCCTCCAGTCCTCACCCTCAGCCCTGCCCCGAGGCAAAGTAGACGCAGGGCCTAGGATGTCATCGTGAAAGTATCCTTTCTCTCTGGTGGGCCTGGGGATTATTTTGACAGTTAGGAAATGGGACTTACAATCAGTTAACCTGGGATTGAAATCCCAGTGGCAGACATTGGCCTTGTGGAGTGACCTTGGTCATGTTGCTCTGCTGCTTTGAACCTCCAGTTCTGCTTCTCTGAAAAGCATTAATCACAAGTGCTTTCCACAGCTGCTATGAGGATTAAATAAGCATGTGCTAAATGGTGATTTTAAAAATACACACCACATACATGTAGTCTATTCAGTCCTGCTTGCCCCTCTGCCATGCTTATCTTGGTGAGATGAGGTTCCCAAGCTCATTGAGGAAGGCCTTGAAAAGGAAGAGAAGCCTGAGGGCTATAAAGGAGGAAGGACAGTTTTATTTCTGTGCTCCTGGAACAGTGATTCCCAAATTTAAATAAAGTTTGGCTCTCAGGCTGGGTGTGGTGGCTCATGGCTGTAATCCCAGCACTTTGGGAGACCAAGGTGGGAGGATCACTTGAGGCCAGGAGTTCAAGACTGCAGTGAGCTATGATTACACTATTGCACTCCAGCCTGGGTGACAAAGTGAGACCCTGTCTCCAAAGCAAAAAAAAAAAAAAAAAAAAAAAAAATATATATATATATATATATATATATAAAATAATATAAATATATATTTTTTATATATATAATAATAATAAAATAAAATAAAATAAATCATGGCTTTCTTTTAAAATAAGAGGTGGATTATTATCCTGGACCCTGGTTTGAGAAATCCCACCCCAGAAGACAGACAGGGCTGATGGCTATGGGTGGTCTGCCTGGATGTTAGGTGTGGGCATTACCCAGCATCCTCCTTCCTCCCCTACTGTCAGGTGCCAGAGTCTCTGCCCACCTGGCCTTGAAGCTCAGGACCAAGTCCTCACTGCATCCCACCATTCTAGCGGGGCTATTCAACCTTCACTTCAGCGGCATCTTACATCCCAAAGAGCAACAGAGGAGCTTGGCATCCACTGAGACCTTGGAAGAAGGAAAATATCCAAGGAACGCTTTCCCCAAACTTGGAACTCACAGGGAAAAAACATCCTGGATCAGGTTTCCTTTGCTTAAGGATCTTGTCCTGGAATCCAACAGCCCCTCCGCCTGGGAGCCGACCCTGCTGCGTGGAGCATAATGGAGGTACTGTTGAAGATATTAGATGGGCAAAGGGAAAAAAAGACCTAGGAGGAAAAGGCTTGGAAGAAATGACTGACTTTTAAATATGAAAAGCGTGGAGAGTAAAGGGGCACATTTGCTGGGCACAGCCTTGCCATGGCCACGTGAGGCTCCCTGCTGAGGCTGGGCCCTTCTTCTATTTCATTTCTCCCACAGGCTCTGTGTCTAAGTGACACAGATGTCTAAATGACCTATTTATTTTGATAAGGCCTCAAAGTGGGATTTTTGGGCCAGCCTCATGTGGAAAAGCAATTCATACTGACTAGATTAACTGGGTGTTTGCCAAAATTTCCTTCCATATTGGGCCATGTAGACGCAACTAAATTGCATACCTCTTAGGTCAAATCTGCCTCTGGTTTAAGAGGATTCTAGGTAGGAAAAAGAAAACATAACAGTTCACTTAGGTAATCAGGCTTGAGGATAAACGAGAGGCAGTTTATGCACAATCCCCTCTGCCCTGCTCTGACCCTCATGGTTGCAATGTTCACAGCGAGGTTGCCCTTCTTCTCCATGGCCATAGGGGATACACTCTTGCATCTGTGTAACATTCAGCTTGTATGTCCTTTGCTTTCAAAGTTCTGCAGGTCAAGGCTCGCTGGTGAGTTTTCTTGTGTCTACTGCCCATGTCCTGCTTAGCCTTTGAGTGTAATTCTTTGTACACTTGTGTCCCTTGCTAGGTGATCATCTTTAGGAAGAGGGGTTGTATCTTAATCACCTTTGTTTCTCTCAAAAACTCATTCTTGCCCCTCACCGTCACCAACTTATTGGATTAAATCGATGCCTTATGTCCCACCACACATTTATTCATTCAACAAAGTTTTACTGAATGTCTACTATCTTGCCAGACACTTTTATGTGCTGAGAATACAACAATGGCTAGACAAACGTCCTTCCCCTGTGGAGCTGACATTCAAGACAAATAGTAGATTACATTGTATATTAGAAGGTGATGAACGCTATGACGAAGAGAAAAACAGAGGAGGGAAGTAGGCAGTGCAGGGATGGGAGGGCTTCTCTGAAAACATATAATTTGAGCAAAGACTTGATCTAACATTATGAAAACGGAGCTCTACATACTTCCATAATTTTATTTTGAAAAGTGACAGATTGCCCGACATTGGTCTCAAAGTCCCTCTGGAAAGCCAATTCCTTTTCATTAGATTTTGTATGAGTGAGAGTTGTTTATGTTGTAGGATAGCAAAGTTAGCTAAGAAACTTGACGGCATCTCTTTTGATGTCTGAGAGAGGAATAGTGAAAGGTGAGATGAACCCCATCTTTTAAAGACTCAAGCACTTTTCGCATATTTCGAATCAGGTGATTGTCAAGTCTGTGGTCTTGGATTCACATTGAATCAGAACGGCCATTCAAATCAAGAAACTTTAAATCCCAGCACTTCCCACGATTTGCCTTTTGGCCTATGTCTGAAGTGCTTTGCAGGAAAGGACAAGTTTCTGGGGTCAGTGTAGCAGAAGTGGACAGGTAAGTTCATCCTGAAGGAGCACTACTTTTTTTGTTTGTTTGTTTGTTTCGTTTTGAGACGAAGTCTTGCTCTTGTGCCCCAGGCTGGAGTGTGATGGCGCGATCTCAGCTCACTGGCTGGAGTGTGACAGCGCAATCTCGGCTCACTGCAACTTCCATCTCCTGGGTTCAAGCAATTCTTCTGCCTCAGCCTCCTGAGTAGCTGGTATTACAGGCGCCTGCCACCACACCTGGCTAATTTTTATATTTTTAGTAGAGACTGAGTTTCACCATGTTGGACAGGCTGGTCTTGAACTCCTGACCTCAGGTGATCCACTCACCTTGGTCTCCCAAAGTGCTGGGATTATAGGCGTGAACCACCGCGCCCGGCCAGGAGCAATCCTTCTTTTGTGGCCTGGCAGGTGAGCAGGAAACACTTCAGTCCCTGAGCTGTGCATCCACACATCAGACAGAGCACAGTCGTTAAAAGAAAAAGAACCATCAAGTTTTGGTAGGTGGAACGTGGTCTCACTTATTATATCACAGAATCAGAGGCTCCTTTTCAGACTGGAAGGACTTCAGACATTATCTAAACCAGACATGCAAATTAGCACAGGCCCAGAGGCCCAAAGCCTGAGAGAAAGCATATGTGGCCATGTAAGAATTTTAATAGAAATTGAAATTATGACTCATAGCAAAAAACTGCCTCTCTCTAACCTCCTCTAGTATATTGGGCAGGGCTGATAATTATTTTGCAGACAGGCCCAAAAGGCCAAAGACTTCTTGAGCTCAAAGATTTTTCAAAATGATACCCAGAATGATTTTCATCTCTTTGGAAGAGTGATACCTAAAACTTATCAAGCATAGGATTGTTTGTGGTGTTACTAAGGGCTCTTAGAGATTCTTCATGGGAAGAAATTCCCTAATTTCTCATGAATCCATTCCAAACAGGGAAATGGCTCATGGCAAAGGAAAGAACTCTGGGCTGGGGGGTCAGAACTCCTTGCTTTGCCTCTCATCTCTGTCAGTTATGAGCTGTGTGGTCTGAGGCAAATGACTTAACTTCTCTGAACCTCTTAGTGAACCTCTCTATAAAAGGTAGATACTTGGCAGGGGCAGGAGAGAGTGGTGTGATTATTCTTAAATTTAAGAGTTTGGAAAAGCAAATAGCACACTGGATCCTCACAGGGATCTTTTGAGAATAAATGAGACCGTGCATATGAAAATGCTTTCTATACTCTAAAGCATCCCACAGAATTCTAGCTGATACTGTTTTTCAGAGTTTAGTTCATGAGACATAAGAAGTTAATTTTTCTTGTGTCAACCAAAGCTAATGTCTTCTGGTTCTTCCTTTATTGGAGCAGGATTGAGTAAATATTCAATGGTATTTACTGAATATCTACAGGGCTGGAAGAAAAGAGCCAGGAGAAAACTCACAATTAAAGACCACAAGGTAATCTGTAATTAGGTCCATAAATAGCCTGTAAATGAGGTGAGGCTCTGAGAAGAGACTATAGTCTTAAGGAGGAATAAAAATGTATCTCGAGGCAGATAGGAATTGAATCAAGTTTCAAAGAGTGTGTTGGATTTTGACACATAAAGTAATTGTTCCACTCAATTTTTACCATCTTTTCTTTAGAATATTTCAAATACAAGAATTTAAACTTTATCAAAGAGGCATGTTAAGCCTCTTTTTAACATTTTTATTTTGAGACAGGGCCTCACCCTATCGGTCAGGCTGGAGTGAAGTGGCGCAATCTTGGCTCATTGCAGCTTTGACCTCCTAGGCTCAAGCAGTTCTTGTGCCTGAGCCTCCCAAATAGTTGGGACCACAGGCCCGTGCCACCATGCCTGGCTAATTTTTTAATTTGATGTACAGATTGACTCTCACCATGTTGCCTAGGCTGATCTTGAACTCCTGAGTTTAAGTGATCTTTCCGCCTTGACCTCCCAAAGTGTTGGGATTACAGGTGTGAGCCACCACACCTGACCCATGTTAAACATCTTGATCTTACGGATCCCTGAGACCAGAAAGAAAAAACCCACTGACATCCTGGATAGTGTTTCTAGCCTCCATATTTCCTCCTCAAAGGCTTCTTTCCTCCAACAACGATATTTCATGAGAAACAACCTCTTTATTAACTTAGATAAGGGCTTCTGAAGAGAGAGAGTTATTAAATCGATAAAAAGAGATTAGAAAGGTTTTTATATTAAAATAACAAATGATGTTTCCTATACGTTGGCCTTTCACTAGAAGATAGCCTAAGCTCATAGATCTCTGTCTGGCATAAAAGAAGCTTCTCTGTCTCTCTCTCTCTCTCTCCAGATAGATAAAAGAATTTGGTTGATGAGAATTTGGTTAAACAAGTTTCTTTTAAATATCTTCCAGCTACCAATCCCCTCAAATAACCTCCCTGTGGTGGAATTTCTAAACCAGTATATTAGGCAGAACCAACACATTTGGAATACTCTGTACTGAGGTGGCCCCTGGTAGGGCATTGTGGGCCTGCCCCTTTTTTTCCCAAAGTATTTTGGGACCCCTCTCCTCTAAACAGCCAACGGGGATCACTTTTAATTTCTATTACGAACCAAGCAATGGCAATGAAGCTGCATCAAGCAAGGCCAACTGCACTTGGAGTCTTTGCTCTGTCATCTGGAGTGGGATGAGTGTGCAGTGTCATGGTGAAACTTGGTAGAGATGGGAGGCTGAAAATAGTAACATCCGAGAGTCTGCAGATAAATCAGAAGACATGCAACACCCAAATGGCCCACCCAGTGGGTGTGAACTGCCACTGAGAACTGTAGTGGAGCTCTACCCTGCCAAGCACTCAGGGTCATGAAGGCCCCTCCCTGGCAGTGCAGGAGGAGTGGTTGTTGGGCTGAGTCCAATGGGAACCAATGGGGAGGGTGCTCTGGAGTCCCCCAGCACCATTGCCACAGCCTGGCACCAGTTCCCTGCTCCACTTGGAGGTTTACCTAATGTCACCGTCCTTTCCTAAAATGTTGCTGGGCTCATGCATTCATCGTCACCATCATTAATGTTGCAGAGCCCATGGGCGCCTGTGAGGGTCTTGATTTATTCAGAGTGCATCCAAGGGCAGCTCTGATAAGAAAGACCAAAGACAGCCTGGGGAGGGCAGAAAGGGCAAAGTGGGAACTTCTGAGTGGCCAGTTGCAGTGCCTGGCCTGGCACCTTCTGGCACAGGGGTGAGAAGAAGTGAACTCTGTAGTGGCAGGAAGGCGCCTTTCTTCTGCAGTTAAGCACTGGGATGAAGCCCTGGCTCTCAATACTGGGGCAGTGCAGGGGCTGGACATTCCAGAGCAATGGAAGGAGATTATTCTAAGAACATAAGTGCTCAGCTCCAACGTTCTCCTCATTCCTTCATCTACCGAGGGCACAGGTGAATTTATGAGGGGCGTGGGGCAGCTGGAGCATCCTGGACGTGTCTTTAAGATGCTTTAAGCTGATTTTGACATCTCTTCCTTCTCCTTGGGAATCATGGGTTTGTGAAGCTCTGAGGCAGAAGATTACCCATGAAACTGGTAGAGCCATGAAATTACTTGAGGGAAACTTTATTTCCCTCAAATAAATTTCCCTCAAATAATAAATTTATTAAATTTATTGAATTGATCCACCCCCACTCTTATTTTGTTTTGTCTCTGAGACAGGGTCTTGTTCTGTTGCCCAGGTTGGAGTGCAGTGGTGCAATCTTGGCTCATGGCAGCCTCGATCTCCTGGGCTTGAGCAATACTCCCACCTTAGCCTCTGGAGTAGCTGGGACTATAGGAACACACCACTACGCCTGGCTACTTTTGTTTATTTTTTTGTAGATATGGGGTCTAGTTGTGTTGCCAGGGCTGATCTTGAACTCCTGGGCTCAAGCGATCCTCTCACCGTGGTTTCCAAAGTGCTGGGATTACAGGCATGAGCCACTGTGCCTGGATGGTTTCTTAAATTCAGTTTATTGAAATTCTTATCGATAGAGTGTTACTCAATATAATACTTTCTTTTCTAAATCTCTTTTTGTCCTTTATCCTCTTAAATGTAGGATGAAACACAAAAGGATATGTGTACAATTATATAAATTATAAAGCATAACAATGGGAAAAAATCTGTGAAACCACCACAAATGATGCTTCCTATACGTTGGCCTTTCACTAGAAGATGCCTGGAACCCATTTGTCTCCATGTGGCATGGAAGAAGCTTCCTCTCCCCTTCTCTCTCCAGAGACAGATAGAAAGAAAGAATTTGACTGATGAGCATGGACAAAGCACGTTTTTTAAAAATACTTTGCAGCTCCATTGCCACTGCCCCACCACACCCGGCAAACAACCTCTTTAAAGTGGAATTTCTAAAATTCTAACTTGCTAGATTGCTTCTTGAAATGCAAATAAGATTGATCGCATTGGGTCAGGCTCCTGATTTTTTAGATGGTAGCAGGAGTCAACAGATGAATATATCTTAACAACTAGACAACATCAGCTACCTGGGAGAAATGCATGATGGGGGTGGTAGATGGAGTAGGAAAGGGCCATTTTGGAGCCCTTGCCATTGCCTAGGTGGGGAGGGGACTGCAGGAACAGACTCTCTTCTGTTTCATACTAGCTTTGTGATTCAGGCTTAACATCATACCTGTGATTCAGGTAAAATGGGAATAATCATAATGCCAACTTAATAAGGTTTTATGAAGGATAAATGTGAAGTGAATAGGAAATTTCTTGGCACATAGTAGGTGCTTAACAAATGTTAGCTCTTATTGTGGCTGCCTGGGGCATAAGAAAAGTTAAGACAGGAAGGTGGAATTGAGCAGAAAGTACATTCTCCCTGCAATGTCACCTTTCCTTGGCTTGGTGTGTCCTCAGCCTCCTCCTGATGGGCATAGACCTGAAGGGCCTGTGGAGTCCAGTTGAGAGCAGGATCCTGTGGTGGTTGGGCCAAGAGGGGGCTCTGGTGCCATCATCTTGTGACTGAAATCTGCTCTTTATCAGTCTTGCCTTCTTACTTAGGGATGGGACTGATCACAGCTTCCAAGGAACCACCCTGGGGTCCCAAGCAATGGAAATTTAGGAGAGGGTAGAGAGGAAAGGCAGTGCCACGCCAGCAGCTGCAGTGGATAGAGCCAAAACATCCACCTTGTAGAAACATCTCAAAGGGTTAGTTCTATGCCAAACTGCTGGGGAATAGTTTAAGGTACTTTGCCTATTATTGTCATCCATCCATCCAATAGTCCCCACCTTCAAGATGCTTCCCATCTCACAAGACAGAAGACTGCTAGGCTAGAATCTATTGAATGCCGCATTGGTAAAACAGTGGGTATAAGCAAAGCATCCTGGGGAAGAGCGGACAAGACCATAATGAGGCGATGCTGTCTGATCTGACCAGGGCCCTAAAGGGTGAATGTCGTTCCCTGGAATATGGATTGCGGGTGGGGACTGAGACGAATGAAAGGCATACCCGGCAAAGGGAGAATGGGGAAACATGCTTCCGAAGTGTGTTTGAAGATAGAGTAGACAGGAACTAAGTCATATTTGAAGGACAGGTCTTTAGGTCAGAACCTAAATGGGCAAAGCTGTATTACCGGAACGAAACTGTCACACCTCCGTGCTCCAGGGGGATCCAGACAGTTCTGGAACTTGTCTCTAGCGGTCCCACAGAGCTGAATCTGGATGGTCTTCCAATAGGAACACTTTGAAGGGTGGGTGATCACTTCACAGTCCCTCAGGGTATGGTGGTGACTCAACTGGGTCTGAGTAATTAAAAGAAACCCCAGGATGGCCCCGTTCCCAGGCACAACACAGTCTCCTTTGAACTCTAGGTGGTCACCCCTAATTGTGCCCGTGGCCTGCATAACCTCTGGTAGCTTTGAGGACATCTGAGTTCCCTCCACAGTGGGATGTATGGTGATGTGTTTCATTAAAATAATCCATCAATCAACAGAGAAACTGGGGAGAATGATCATTGGAAGATAAGGTTGTTTGTATCTATTTCAAAAGAATCCTCAAAGAAGTAAAACATACAGACACAAAATTCCTCTGATGGAATAGGCCTACTTTTAATAAGGCAGTGGACTGATACTCAGTCTTTTGCCTCATTATCCTGGAACAAATTTACACTTGTCTTAGGAAACGGGCTAACTGTTTCCAATAATTTGAGGAAAGTGTGTCCCAGTTGCTGTGTAAGCCACACGTGTGCAATAGCTGTTCGCACAGCACACCCACGAGAAGAAATAACAGTCCTTTTACTTAGAGAAAGGAAGGATAATGGTTACTTAGAAAGTGTCCCAGACAAGCTGTCAAATTGAATTCAGAGAGCTGGAGTCTGACTCCAGGACAGGGCGGGCTGGCTAAATTCCCAAGGGATTGGGGTTTCCTGCCTGCTCCAGCTTAGAGACAACGAGTCTTTGTTTCCAGTTCTCTCACTCTCCCTCCTCCCCCGATCTCTGTTTCTCTCTGTCACCCTTGTTCTTTCTCTCTCTCTCTCTGTCTCTCTCTCTCTCTCTTAATCTCTCTCGTGGAAAAAAAAAATGCAACTCTCCGAAGAGGGTCAGATAGAAAGCAGACAGAACATTAACTCAGGAATTTCAAAGGAAAACAGTTTTTAAAAAATAAAATGGAGAGAGTAAGCTACTGTCTATCCCATAATCATAAATCTTGCCTTTGGACCACAGAAACAGCATATATACATACACACACACTCACACACACACACACACACACACACATCCAGCAATCATCCCTGATTTTGCTAAGAATGGCTTAGACACATTTCATCATAAAGGAAGAACATATAATGACAATGTTCTTCACAGGCTCTCCTGTGAGGCCGCAGTACCCTCCAATTGGAAGTGTGTGTGCTCTGATGTAGATGGAGCCTGTGGGGCCACAGAACCTGCTGCATGAGAGATGTTATTTACTCCCTAAAAATAACAGATTACTTCACAGTATTACAGGCCTTTTCCTTCGGGTACACATGTTCCAGACCAAGCCCCCATATGCAGAGGGCTCTACGAGGCAACACACACACAGCCCACCTCCACACTGAGCACCAGCTTGCGCCCTCCCATACACACACACACACACACACACACACACATACACACACACAAGGCTGCCCAACGCCCGCCCTCCCAAGGACTGCACCCAGGAGCGCATCAGCTTGCTACAGGCAGTGCATATTGCAAGGAACAAACATGCCGTACTCGGGAACCCGTTCACCCGGAGAAATAAGGCAGAGATGTCTTGAGGCATTTTTTGAGTTACAGAAAATTTCAAAGATATATAAAAGTAGACAGCAGAGTCTAATGAACCCTGAGGCCCCATCACCCTGCTTTAACAATCATGAATTCATGGTCAATCTTATTTCAGCTCAATGCCCACCTACTCTGCTCTCCCTGGCCCAGTTACTTTGACACAAGTCCCTGACTGTCAGCTCCTTCGCTGAGCTTCCTGTCTCACAATGAAACGTCTAACTGCACCCGGTTCTCCAGGTTTCAGGAAGCCGTGGTGCATAGGTTCTATCCCAGGCTCTCTTCCTGAAACCCACATCAAACACCCAGGCCTCAGTTATTCCTGCAAGGGCTCACCTGGGCTCCCGTCTCCAACACCCAACTTGAAAACTTGCACCCACCCCAGCAAACACACTGGTTTCCTTGGTGCCTTCCTCCTTCCCTTTGCTTCAATATCTATTTCCAGCCCAGCCAGGCTGAATTTTGCTAGAGGTCTCCATCTTTCATTATGACTTCTAAAATCATAAAGGACACCCATACAGGAGCTAAATGCAGGGGAAAATGGAAAGACGTGGTAATATATGTGAATTGCTCTCACTCCAAAGCACAGTAGTTCCTTCCTTCCTTAGCTGTGTGTCTCTCTGTTTGACTAGAAAGTGCTTGAGGGAAGGTGGTGTGCTGTGTTCACCATAGTTGCAGGGCTCAGCCTGGTGTTCTATGCACAGAAGATTCTCCACAAGAAAGAAATGAATGAATAGAGGAGAGCATCAATCACATAATTTAGGTCTATTCCTGACTAAGGTACCAGGTATCTACAATATCTGCCTACATAGGAATAAATGTATATATTTGTCTTCACTCCCTGTGTGACCGTGGCTGGGTCCACACCTTCTCTGGCCTCAGATCTCTTCTGTTCTGTAAGGGATTTGGAAAAGATGTCCAGTTTGAGCATTAATGATTTTCTATCTCTTCATTACATTCAGAGAACTTCTTGTGTGTAGCATGCATTGTTGTGTTTTGATTACGTGCAGTTTTACATTTCCTTCATATTTCATAGGTGTGTCTCCCTAAAAAGTTGTGTTTTTGCTTTGTTTTTTGAGACAGAGTCTCACTCTGTCACCCAGGCTGGAGTGCAGCAGCGTGATCTTGGCTCACTGTAACCTCCGCCTCCTGGGTTCAAGAAATTCTCCTGCCTCAGCCTCCCTGGTAGCTGGGACTACAGGCGCCCACCACCATATCTGACGAATTTGTTATTTTTAGTAGAGATGGGGTTTCACCATGTTGGCTAAGCTGGTCTCGAACTTCTGACCTCAGGTGATCTGCCCACCTCGGCCTCCCAAAGTACAGGGATTATAGGCGTGACCCACCGCGCCCGGCCCCCTAATAAGTTTTAAAGCAGCTTGGCTATCTATGTATAGCATCCTTCACAACCCTTGGTACAGTGTTAACATCTGGTAAACCCTCAAAAATATTGTAATTAACTTGCAATAATAATGTTAACTACTATTGTAATTTTCACTGTAATAAATTAGAATAACAATTTACAATCCTTATTATAACTTTTATTGAGCACTTATTGGTGTGTCAGACGTGCTGATTTAGGAGTTTTAGATCATCCCTGAAGGGGCACTACAATTATCCTCATTTATACATGAGGAAACTGAGGCAGAAAAATGTGAGCGCATTGTCCAGGTCACAATCTGAGTCCAGAGCCTGAGTTTTAATCAGTATGCTATAATGCTGAAATAGGAGACCAATGTCTGCCTTAGGTAAACTGAGAGTATTAAAGAATCCTTACGATGTTGTCAGATGCTTGAATCAAGTATGCTGAGATAATGATTCCAGAAGCAGCCTAGAGGAAGCATAGAACACAGCAAAGGCCCGAATTTGAGTCTTGTACTGCTTCATGACCTGGGTGCCTTCTAAGGACCCCTGAAATCTCTCTGTGCCTTGTTTTCATTATCTACAGAAGGGGGATAAAAATACTACCAGCCTTGTCATCTCATGGTGATGGCACCAGAGGGCACAAACGGGATAATGGATAGGAACGTGCTTGGCAAACCCTACCGGGCTGCCAAAAAGCTGTTGTTACCATGTGCATGGCTCCTGCCACCTAGGACTCTCCTGGAGAGAAGCCAGGCTCTCATTAACATGGGCTTCAGCACCAACCAGGCATTTCACTCTAAGGCACACAGAAAGGTAGTTTCTCCCCTCTCTTTTCCATACTCAGCATGCAAGCCGACAGACTTTTTATCCATTAGCCAAGGCAACGGCTGGAGATGGCCATTCCGCCTGCAGCGGGGCTGCGGTTTTCTGTTTCTGCGTTCAATGGCAGCCCTGAAAGGCTCCCAGGCTGGGGCTAGAAGCTCAATGCTCCACAGGCCCTTGGCCGGTTGATGAGTTCCAGGAGTTAATAAACAAGGAACTCAATATCCTCTGTCTTTTGGAAAGTCAGAGGTATTTAAACAGATTCAGCATGAGGAACTAAGGAAATGAGGGCTTAGGCATGCAAAGAAGCTCTGAGGAGGAGATGTGCTGATTCTTGCATGCTGCTGGGCCAGCTGAGTGAGCTGGGAAGGCCTCCGGCAGGCTTTGCCCAGAAAAACAAAGTGAAGCTCTGACCTGGGACCAGGGCAGACACACGCACATCTGCAGCCTGGAGGACTGGAGAGAACAAGGTGTGGAAAGTCAGTAGCCCTGACTCCAGGACTCTTATATGCTTGAAAAGGTCACTTAACTTCTGCAACCCCAGTGTCCTTCCCGTAAAATCACGTTACCAACACCCTATCTACTTTTTAGAGGACTGAATGAGGACATGTCAGAAAGAAATTTCTGAGATGTACTAATGTACAGTTGTCAAAATCAGTAATATCATACATCAGTAAAATCAGTCATCAATGACAATGACAAAAAATCTAATCAGGAACGTACAGTCTCTTCACTTACCTACACCTTTGTCAATATACCAGTAGGGCCTGCTATTCCTTTTCTAGGACAGTCTGGGGCCAGACAACTGCCCAGTGTATCTCCAGGGAAATCTGGAGTAGCTCTAAATGGGCCTCATTTCTCTCCAGTTGTCTCTGTTCTATAAAGCAGGCTCCTCTAGCTTGGCTGCAGCTTGGCTTATAGGAATAACCTGGAGAGCTCTAAAAGATTTCCAACGCCCAGGAGTCATCGTTGGAGATTCTGAATTAATGCGTCATTTTTTGGCGCTTGGGCATCAGTATTTTTTTATTTTAATTTTTGCATTTACAAAATTTTAGTAAAATATGTAACATAAAACTTACCATTTTAACCATTTTAAGTGTACAATTTAGTGCCATTAAGTACCTTCACAATGTTGTGTGACGATTACCACCATCCATCTTCAGAACCTTTTCATCTTCCCAAATGGAAACTCTTACCCATTAAACACTAATTCCACATTTCCACTCCTTGCCACTCCTGGTAACCACCATCTACCTTCTGGCTCTATAAACTTGACAGTTACCGCCTATGAGTGGGCTCATGCAATATTTGTCCTAGGGTCAGTATTTTTAAAGATCTCCAGGTGATTCTCTGTGCTCTCAGAACTAAGGGCTGATGCCAACCATAAGTCGTGTATCGGTTCATCTTTGGAAAGAGAAGAGTTTAGGGATGAAGTTGGAGCTGATAGTGGGAAAACCGCATGGACAGAAATCAAGTAATGCAAAACATTCACATCTTTGCCCAAGTTACTTTTAGGGTAGGTATTGCTTTTGCAGAAAGGCAGCTGGAAGAGAAAAGCTGTATTTGCCAGAAAGTGAGGGGCTTCTAGTCTAATCCTCTAACCTGGTTTGAGTCCTTGCTCTGCCATTGCGTAGCTGTGTACCCTTCAGTGAGTCACTTAATAGTGCTGAACCCCACTTTCTTTGTCTGCAAAATAGAGATAATAATATCTACTTCAAAGACCCAGTGCAGGGCTCCAAAGCAAAGCATGTGAAGGTGTCTGATATATTCCAAAACCCTTTATAGGTGACAGCTGTGGCTGCTATTGTAAATGGATAACAATAGCTTTTATCCTAATTTATTTTTTAAGGGCATTAGCCTTGATAAACTAAAGGTAGAGCATAACTGCGCTAGCTGGATCCAATCCATGTCCATAGAATATTTAATTTAAAGGGGCTTAAAGATTGTTCTAAATTAATTTTTAAAATCTAGTCTTACTTCCTGGGCACAAAAAACCCTTAGAGATTGCAGCCATTTTCAAGAGACAAGCTGGAAGGGTGATTATACAATTTTAAAGCAAAAAGCCATTCTAATTTGATAAGCGCTTTGAAGACACATTAACAGACAGCATCTCCTCAATTTCCTTGCTTTGTGCTTGATGTCAGCACCTGCCCTTTGTGGATTGCACCAGTGTGCACTCACACACACACACACACACACACACACACACACACACAGAGCTCTGGTGCTCTTGATGAACTCTGGATTTGTTTGGGGCTGTGTGTGTCTTATTCAAAGAAGACGGAGCCAAGGTTGCCTGATGTCTTCTAATAGCTAATAGATAGTGTTTAGAGCAGAGCAGGAGAGCCAGTGAGAGGTGGGGAGGAGGCAGGGAGGGAGAGAGGGAGGGCTTGGCTAGCTTTGTCTTGCTAATGTACTTTGTTTTGTGGCTTGATGGGTCGTTCAGACAGATTCAGACCACCTCACAAGGGGAAGGCATAGAAGAGCAAGACAGCTCAAGTGGAGAGCTTTACTGGGGACAAAAGATGCACCTGCAAAGCACAGGCTTAATCGTCTCTAGAGGCCAGGCCCAATGTTGGGAGATAAATGCCGGCACCACCTGAATAAGGTCCTGGCAGTGTGCGTTTGCCTGGATACTACAGTTAATTCATTTCAGAAGAGGGGTTGCTACCCAGCAAGAGGGAGCTGCTCCCACAATAAGCCTGAATGAGCCAGCAGTGTTACAAATGTACTCCCTAAACACAAAAGGGCCAAGGGAAGGAAATGCGTATGGCAGGTAGAGGACAGGGCTGAACAATAAGACCTGCGGAGGAGGAGGAGGAGGAGGAAGGAGGTGGTTAGCAACACATTTCAATTTGGATAAACCAGTTTCTAAACTAAACCCTATATCTGAAGCCCAGTATCAGAAAAGCTTTCATTAGCTCTGCTTCAGAGCCTCACTGGCTAATTCTGATGTTGGTAGCAGGTTGTAGCCTGAAGTGTTGGAGAAACTTACAAAAATTCGAATTCAGCAGTTCAGAGGTTAGGGCTCCTCCCAACCCTCCCTCCCTCCTTCCCTTCCTTCCTTCCTTCCTTATAGCCTTGCTTCCCTCCCTCCCTATCTTCCTTCCCTTCCCTTCCTTCTCTCTTTCTCTCCCCGCAGTCATTTTCCCCTTCTTTTTTCCTCCCTTCCATTTGTGGATCCCTATCCACAAATGAAATACAACTCAATATGTGAAAGAAATCAAAGGACAGTGGCTCTTGAGCCCTCGCAATGTGGCTCCTGTCATCTCCTTAGAAGCTCCAGAGTCAGGGCTGGCCTCTTGCTGACCAAGTTCCTCCCTTCATTTGACAGGAAACTGAGGTTCAGGGTCTGAAGTGATTTTCTCACGGGAAGCCAAAGGTGCCCTGACCTTCAATCTAATGCGTTTGCCACTAAAATATATTTTCTGTCTTACAGACATTTGCAACAGCATATTAAAATAGGTCATCCAGTGGAATCTGACTCACAATGCAGAATGAATCCATAGAAATTCAGTTTTCATGACAAAACTCAAGAAATCTGATTTGGAAAGGAAAAACAGTGGCAGAAACAGGACTGGCTCAGGGTGGGATAGGAGAGAAGGAAGCAAATGAAAAAACATAAATATTTAAAAGTGGATTCATTCTGTGGTATAACTCTTCCACTAAACCTTCTGGTCATTATTCAATTATAAATTGTTAACAGGAAACACAAATTTCTATGTGATCAAGTTGTAACCTTGGGCAAGACACCCAGCGAGTGTCTTTGGGTCTCTGCTTCCCACCCCATGCGGATGTTGAGCCAAATGGTCTTTCCTTAGAAGAGCCTTTGTTTCTCTGAAAGGTTATGCTATGCTGCGCTATACGTAACTCATCCTGAGAGCTTGTGCCTTTCTTCTATATTATGGGGAAGGTGAGTTAGAGAAAAACTGGGGACAGAGAGCGAGCCAAGGAGGACAGAGTGCCTGCCACACTCTTATTATTTATTCTTCAAGCTCCTATTCAAAAGTCCCCTCCTCTGTGGAATTTTTGCCATGCCATGCAAGTATTGTTTCCAGTCTCTCTCTGGTTCCTAATAATTATGCATTCACATTTTTTCTCCTTTAAACCAGGTACCATGAATTATGCCTGAAATCTAACACAGTATCGGAACCACTCCTCATGACGTTTCATAAAGACACTGAGCAATGCTATTGTGACATTTACTAAAATCTTCGTTGGCAAAGAGCATTTGCTGAGGCAGTTTTCTTTCTCAACAAAACCAAACCAAACCAGACCAAACCCTTAAGCCACCATTTAAAAAATGTATTGACATTGCTAAAATTTTTTTTGAGACAGAGTCTCACTCTATCGCCCAGGCTGGAATGCAGTGGCGTGATCTCGGCTCATTGCAGCCTCTGCCTCCTGAGTTCAAGCGATTCTCATGTCTCAGCCTACCAAGTAGCTGGGATTACAGGTACCTGCCACCATGCCTGGCTAATTTTTGTATTTTTAGCTGAGATGGGGGTTTTGCCATGTTGGCCAGGCTGGTCTTCGAACTCCTGACCCCAAGTGATCCGCCCACTTCAGCCTCCCAAAGTGCAGGGATTACAGGTGTGAGCCACTATGACCGGCTGCTAAAATTTCTTCGGAAAAAAACCTTTAAGGGTAGACATGCTGGAATCCTTGAAATCCTCATTTCATTATTTTCATCAGAGAAAACTCCCAACTTTCAACTTTGAAAGTAAGCAGCATTCATTTTTTCCTAAATGTAACATGTTTTCCTGCATGGAATGACAACTTCAAGTTGTATCTTTGTGATATTATTACAAGATACTGTAAGACCTTCTTTACTGTATTTTTGCAACTGGTAGCACAAGTGGCAAAAGTCTTTGGCTTCTCGTCTTTGTATGCTAGGAAAAGTTGAGTGGAACAAGCTTGTTTTTTGCGTCAACCTTAACTACATGGGACTGTGTCATGTCTGGTTCAGAAGAAAATTTTAAGTGCACAAAAGAACAAACTTACCTTCTTTGACGCTCAGTCGTGAGGATTGGTCTGTGTGGGAGGTTGTATTATAGGCCAGCAGTGAACCTGAGAGGCAAAACATAAACAGGTTATCACCAAAATGTTCTTCTGAGATCAAGAGTAGGAGATGACATGAGGAGGGAGAGGAAAGGGAAAGAGATGGGGAGAGGGGAAGAGGGACAGAGGACTCCTAGAAAGAAAGGAAAAGCGAATGGAATCCGTTTGCTTGGAGACAATCATACAGGCCTGTAATAACTTTACGGAGTAAAGAGACAGAATACATTGGAATGAAATGCTCTCTGGGGAAACAGACAGCATGACCCCTGAGCTGCCATATTCATCATTCTGAAACGTTCTGGTCTGTGCCATCTCATGATAGGAACACAGCACTGAGAATCAGTAAACCCAGGTCTGTTCCAGTTGTTATTAATTCACCATGTGACAGTTGGTGAGTGACTTGACATGTCTAGATTTTGATTTTTTTTCTTGAACTAGAGCAGAGGTTGGCAAACTTCTTCTATCAAAAGGAGAGAGTAAATATTTTGGCTTTATAGGCTAACTACAGTCTCTGTTGCACAGTCTTCTTAGTTTTTGTTGTTTTGCCCATGGGCCAGATTTGGCCTGCAGCTTATAGTTTGCCATGGCCTGGCGGAGAAGCTAGTATCGCTCCTTCTTGCTGTGGTATCCTTTGGGTTTACATACACATGGGTCCTTTCCCAGGTGAGGGTAAGGTGCACGGGTATCTGTTGCTGGTGGAGGGGCGCTGGGAGTTGGGAAGGAGATGAGTGGTAGTATTCCAATAGGAACTTTTGCTTCCCTTCACCTATGTCTAAGAGCACGCACTGAACCTGAAGAGTCATGCGTTGAATTTTCTGTAATCTCAGAATGCTGATATCCAATCTTTAAAAATTCAACTTCAATGCATACCTCTTCTATACCCAGAACTTTGAAAGAATAATTTGCTGTTGTTGCATGGAAAACATATTCTCCCTTCTTTCCTAAAACTAGATTTGTTCCTCTGTTTAAAGTGAATTCAAGGTTGTAATTTGTGAAATATAGGCATTTGTGCCATTCTCTTTGAGACTCTCCTAGGGAAATCTTAAAGAGCTCTCGAAACTAGGGCTGGGATCTGCTTTTACAAAACATACCGTAAGTTCAACACATGTGTTCGAGGCTAAGAAAATTCTTCTAAACAACGCTTTTCCCTGCTCCCTGTGGCCGAGTGGACTGGCTTGGGTGCCAGGGGTGGGAATGGGCTGTCAGACACTCCTATTTTTAGTCTCCAGTCATGGAAGGGATGCAGAAATGGAGCTGCCACCTCACCCAGCTGTGGGCGTTTGGTTGTGTGCCTCAGAGAAAATGTGTGCACTACCCAAGCCAGGCGATGAAGAAGAGAATTTATTTATTTATTTTTGAAATGGAGTTTCGCTCTTGTTGCCCAGGCTAGAGTGCAATGGCACGATCTCAGCTCACTGCAACCTCCGCCTACTCATTCTCCTGCCTCAGCTTCCCCAGTAGCTGGGATTACAGGCATGTGCCACCACGCTCGGCTAATTTTGTATTTTTAGTAGAGATGGGGTTTCTCCATGTTGGTCAGGCTGGTCTTGAAATCCTGACCTCAGGTGATCTGCCTGCCTTGGCCTCCCAAAGTGCTGGGATTACAGGTGTGAGCCACCGCGTCTGGCCAAGGAAGAGAATTTTATAAGAATTGTCCAACTGCCTAGAACATGACTGTTAGTTCTAGCTCTGCAGCAGCTCTAGACGGAAACAAGAAGGGGGATGATGGGGGTGTATTGAGCCCTCTGTATGCCAAAGTGTGGCTATGTGGATGCCATGTTAGAAATGAGACAGTCACATGAATGTAACATTCAAGAGCCAGCTACATTTGGTTATTCCATTTTCAAGAATATCAATGACAAAGTAAGGCCGGGACAAGTTCCTGTTAATAGTCACACAGCAAAAAATGATGTTTTGGGCAAAGATGGACCACATATTTGACAGCAGTAATAGTGTATTTTTACTGTATCTTTTAAATGTTTAGATATACAAATACTTGCCATTGTGCTACAATTGCCTACCATATTCAGTACAATAACATGCTATACAGGTTAGTAAGCTAGGAGCCACAGGCTGTAGCATACAGCCTTAGTGTGTAGTAGGCTATGCCATGTGGGTTTGTGTCAGTACATTTTGTGGTATTCACATGAAGATGAGCTATCCCCATCATGAAGCAAAGCATGACTGCATGTTTATTAAGCAAATGAGAGTTTAAAATTAGACCTGCGTCTTATCACTGACTAGCTTTGTGCTCTCCATTGATTTCTCTCATCTCTCTGAGCCACCAGTTTCTCATCTGCAAAATGGGTGAATACCACTTAGTGGCATTGTGAAGATTAAATCAAATAATGCATGTAATGTGCTCAGAATGGACCTTGGCTCATAAGTGTTCCATAAATGCTAGCTATGATCATTACTATTTTTACATCCTTTCTCCCACAGATGTCACAATTACATACAATAGTTCTCTTTATACATGCATTTACTGAGCATTAGTCTTGTCCTCCGATTAAAGTTATGAATGGGTTCTGCTGCAATAAGAAATAATCCGGCACGACTGGAAGGAAGTGAAGAAATGGAACCAAACGTTCCGAGGGAATACAAAAAAATCCCAGAAGCAGGACCAAGAATGCTTGCCTCTCTGTCCCTGATATTCTCTCCCTCAGGCTGAAACCTCACTGCTGGAGCAAATAAAGAAAAATGATGGTCTCTGAGGAGCAAACTGCCTGAGTCATTAGTGCAGATGTAGCCGAAAGCACGAACCTTAGATAAACCACATTTATTACATTTCCCCCTTGGTGAAAGTTCTTCTTTGGGCACACATGAATTCCACAGGAAACTCCCAGAAAGCCAAGAGAAAGGGTCATTTGACCTCTCCAAAGCTTGCATGAAATACATATTTCATGGCAACCTAGGAAGAGGATTTTGCCCTAAAGACTGTTCTCGGTTCAAGTTTCACTCCTAGAAGGAGAGGCTGCCTTCCCCAAGCAGGGGCTGGTTGGGGGCATCTGGCCTCTCACCCAAGGGACCCAGATTCCCTCCTCTTCTCCAATTTCTACTTCATCAGTTCCCCAGGCTCTGTTTTCTTAAGGAACTTGGTCCGACGCAGGCAGGTCCTCCTGGAGCCCAGCCTCCCTCTCTGTGGCTTTGGACTGCTTTCTCCTGCCCTTGAGGCTCTTTCTGGCCTGACACCGCCACAGGCCTGTGCTGCTGAGCTCCCCATCCTTCCTGATACCAGCACCTCAGGGTAAACAAGCCACGGTGAAGTGGGGGATGCAACGCTCCCGGAACATGCACAGTGTGCCAGACGCTTGCCATCTATTCTCTTACTTAATCCTTGCATAAGCCACGCAGACCAGCATTCCCTTATTCCTTTTTACAGATGAGAAGAGCAACAGTCAGCGAAGTCATATCATTTTCCGAGGATCACACAGTCAGAGACTGCAGGAGGCAGGACCCCCATCCTGGTCTGTCCACAAAACCTATCCTCAGTCCGACAGACCCCACCGCCTCCAGACTAAATCGTAGAAACAGGCAAAACTCACCTATGGGCTTGGGAGGCAGGGTGGTGGTTAGTTTTGGGGAGGAAGTGGTCGTGGGGTGGAGAGAGGGTGAAGGGGGCTGAAATTCTACTCCTTGACCTGGGAGGTGCTTATGCGAGTGAGTGGATTCACTTCATGATAACGCCTCAAGTAGCACACTTAATGATTTCTGCACTTCTGTGTTATAGTTCAGTTCAAACTGAAGTACAAGATTTGCCTACTTGGTTATTTGTAAGTTTCTGTATGTGTGTTTGTATGTATATATTTGCATATGGGTGTGTATGCATATACGTATATCTATTTATTGGGGCATTTTTGCTCTAAAAAGCATAAAGTAGTTCCTGCTGAGAACAGAATGGCCTTCCCAAACTGCAAGCATGCGGAAAAGATCGTTTTCCATTCTATGTTTGAATCCATCTGCTGCTAGAGACAGTACCTGGATCTGAAAGGAGAGGAGAGTGAGCAGTGTGAGGCTTTGCAGGTGTGGGGTAGAACCCCAACAATCATGGTTTCTGCTGCTTCACATTCCCCCAACCTAACCTGCTTTTCATCGGGGACACCTGGGCCAGGGGACACAAGAGTCCCAGTGCTAAAGCCTTTGTCTCCTGCCTCGCTGTGACCATAGAATTCACCAGTGCCCCCTCACAGCCAGCCTATTGAATCCAGGTCTCCCTTTTCTCTGGGCTGCACTGCTATATCCATAGCTCTGGCTGAGGGTGCGGGAGCGGGAGGGTGAAAGGCTCTGGGATCTTTTAACAACAATCCTGGCTGACTACTGAGTCCAGGGAAACCCGACCTTTTGTTCAGCTGGAATTCTGTTCTCCCTCACTGGTCAAACCCTGGCCTGGAAGTGATAAGATTGCACCAGCTTAATTGCCCAGACTCAAAACCTCTGCCCGACCATCTGAGGCTGCAGGTAGACCACAAAACGCAAAATGTGTTTTCCATTAAAGTTTAAATTAAAAATGGGAATCAAGATAGGCACCTTTTCTGTGGTCTCCCCGTCGCGCGGTATATTTCATTCTTTTGAGCAGCCACTGTTTGAAGACGCAGTTTCTTAGTACTTTTTCCAGGTCAGACCCAGATAGACATACAAAACCAACTTGTTTGTAAAATTTTAAAAAGGCTCTTTTTCCTCCTGCCTCCCCTCCTCCCCAGGAGCCTGGGGCTCCCAGACATGCGCAAACTCCCCCCAGCGGCCCTGCGCCTGAACTGCCCGCCCTGCGCCCTCCGTTTCTTCGAGGTCCATCCCCGCCTTGGCCTGAGAAGGGACAAATCTCGTTCCCGCAGCTGCTGCTGCGAAGGCTCCTCTGCCACAGGGGGTGTGTCTGGGAGAGATACTGGTGGGGCCGACAGTCAGGCCAAGAGAAGGACAAAGTTAGCGTGGCGATAGGTTTGGCTTAATCGGCCTTCTTCCAGGAGGCCACAGGAAAGTTTTTGGAAAGCATTTATCTCTTGGTACAAATGACAACAGAAAATGCCGTGGGGGAAGTGGCCGGGCTGTCCACGTGGAAGGCCGGGCGGGAGTGAGGCTGCCTTGCCTGTGTGGCGCAGGCTGGCTTGCTGTCTCCAGGGCCGGGGGGACGTCGGCAGCGCAAGGCCAGGGACTGGGACTCCAGACGCCTGAGTGTTAGACACCAGGTGCTCTCAACTGGCTGGACGCCTTTGAACCAACTTCTGAAGCTGTCTGGGCCTCAGTGGTTTCAGCTTTAAAATGGGTATTGTAGGTAGTCGTCCACAAGGGGGCAACCTTTGTTTCTTTGAAGACGGAGCCTCCCTGTGTCGCCCAGGCCAGAATGCAGTGGTGCCATCTCAGCTCACTGCAGCCTCCCCCTCCCAGATACAAGCGATTCTCCTGCCTTAGCTTCCGGAGTAGCTGGGATTACAGGAGCCCACCACCACGCCTGGCTCATTTTTGTATGTTTAGTAGAGACAGGGTTTCACCACGTTGGCCAGGCTGGTCTCAAACTCCTGGCCTCAGGTGATCCACCCGTCTCAGCCTCCCAAAGTGCTGGGGTTGACAGGTGTAAACCCTGGAGTTTCCCAGGACCCATGGGAATGACCACAAGGACCGTGGCCACCCCGTCATCACAGTCCTCCTTGCATTTCCTGTGGCCGGGGGTGGGGGGGTGGAGGGTGGGCAGCGTGTGACACAGCTCCTCTGGCACAGCTGACACACCCAGGTATGAAGAACAAACACCTCCCTAGCACGCCTGGCCATCAGACAGGGTCTGTAGGGGCTTAGGAAACTGCTCTTTCTTCTCCACCCTGGAAAATATATTTGCATTTAAAATGTAAAAGTCTAGCTCCCCTCCCAGACCACCAGAATAAACAGTCAAGTGAAATTTACATTTTCACCAAAATGTAAATTTGATGCCAAAGCTTCTTATCCTATGAAGTTTTCCTTTTTCTAGACTTTCTACTAAGCCCCAGAAAGATTAGATCAGAGAAGTGCCACCAACTTGGAGTCTCCTGACTTCCAACCAGCCACAGGCTCAGGTCCCCAGTTCTGCTCTATCAACTTTCCTTCACCCGGCAGCACTTCCTCCACCGGAGTGAAGGATCTCAGCTATTTTCCTTCCATCTCTTGCTAAGGTGGAAATATCTGAGCCCCACCTTCCTCTCCAACAAAAGGACAAGATGATAAAGCACAAAGAATCAGCACCCTCTCCCCTTGCCTTGACTCATGGCCTCAAACTGTCCACAAGCACTGGCCTTCCTCCTGAGCACAAAACATCCACTGGAAGTCAGTCTGGAAAAACAATAAAGTGTTTGAAGGCTTTAAAAGGGTTTAAAGTGCTGGTTGTCACTGGGGAGTTCCCAGCAATCCAGAGCAGAGACAGAGCAGACGCGATCGCCAGCACATGGCCTCCTGCAGGCGCTTAGCAGCCAGCCACCACCTCACACTAGAGGGTCCCCAAGGCTGGAACCCCAAGGTAGACACCAATTAAAAAGCAGCATGAATCTAAAAGCCTTTTCCCTGACAGTGGATCATTTTAAGTCTAGGTTCCTCAAAAGGATATTTCAATACTATGTTGGGGCAAGTTTTTTTTTTTTTTTTTTTTTTTTTTTTAATTTAACACAACTATTTTAATTTTTTGCTTTCGTAGGCAGACATGGCTTTTCTATCAGTGCACAGACCACTTTATAATGAGCTTTTCCACCCAACATCATATCCTAAGCACTTCTCATGGTGTTTCCCGATAATCATTTTAATGGCAGAATAACTACTTCCCACCTTGTGGATGTGCTACTGTTAGCCACCATCTTCAACTCTGGATATCCGCCCTGCATGTTCAAATGTCTTCAGTACACAAGCTGGATTCCACCTCGTCTCCGCTCTGGAAATATGCTCCACTAATAAGTCCCTTTTGGGAAACCTAACATTTTTATTGATTGGGGGGCATTTTCTGTCTATAAATATTCTTAAAAAGAAAGAAGCGATTCACTTTTTCTTGCCATGCTATACCCCCCAAAATGCCATCCTCTGCACCTCCACTTCAACCTTGTTATCTGCTCTTCTCCAATAGAAGGTCTCTCTACCAGGGACCACCTTCTCGGGCATTTGTCTCACTCCAGCATCTGTGCTTCCATGGTTTGGTGGCAGGAAGTACTAGGGGGATTTGGGCTGTTTATGGACTGGTTAGGGCCCGGGGGTCATATGGCATGAATGGGCTTTCTCCACATGGAGAGAATGCCTTGAACATTCTACCAACAAGGGCATCTGCCAAGGAGTCTCAAAGCACTAGACCATTTAACTAACAGTTCAGAGCATGCCATCTATGCTACTGTTGTCCTCTCTACTCCTGCAAATGAAAGAAAGGGCTCAGGGTTCCTGCAAACTCCTGCAGGAATCAGGTTGCTTTGCTGGTCTCTCCTTCTCTTGCTAACCTCCATGCACCCACCCTGGCCTGCCTAGATCACTGCGGGACTCTGTTCAAAGATCCTTATTTTTAAAAATTCCACAAACAGTTAAAAGCTGAAAATATGAATTAGAAAATGCTAATTATCCAAAGCTCTGAAAAACTGGGTGGAAAATTGTCCCTGTGTTTGAAATTGTTTCTTGGGCTGACCTCATGTTACAGCAAGACTCAGACATGAGGTAATTGCTCCGGGGCTAACATACACTGCATCATCTACTTTCTCGCACTGGTTACCAGACGCTTCGGAAAGGTGACCAGAGAGCACAGAGGCACCAGTGGAAACTTCCAAAGGCATTTTTTTGATTTTTCATTTCTCCAGCCAGCACGTGTTGCCCCTGCCCCATGAGGAACACTGCGGCTGAAGGGGACAGTGGATTCCAAAGACGGGGAGTTAAAGGTCCACCGAATGATGGAGAGCAAACAGAGCTCACCAACCCAGAGCCAGCCAGTCCAGGAAAAGCAGGTCCCAGAGGTGCTGTCTAAGGATCTCAACTTGTGAAGGGGGCTTAAAATCATCAATCACCTGCCCAAAGCTAACCTCCTGCAAGACTCCCAGCTACCTTGGCCATTCACAACAAATAGCATCTCAAGGCTGCCCTGTCTGTCTTTGCACAGGGCTGTTAGAATGCTCTTACATAGTGCGAGCCCATACCTGTGTTCCTGTGATCCTAGCACCATCTTTTCAGGCCCCAGGACAATCCTTCCATACTTAGGGGTAGCACTGGTACACCACCTGGCCTGGATTTCCAGCAAAGTGTTCAGGCTGAGGTTACCAGTGGAACTAAAATAATTCCATTCTTCTGCTCTGTGTATATTTCATATCAAATGAAATTCATATCAGACTGATGGGCACTTGGTGCTAGAGTGCCTCTTATTAGATAAATCTCTTGGACAACTGCCCACTTGCTTTCTTAAGCTCACCCTTTCCAAAGCTCTTTTCCTTCTCTTAGCTGTACCAGAAGAAAGTCTCCAGATCCTAACACACCTGCAGCTGTGACTGCTCTTCCTTATCAAGGAAGTGTGCAGATACCAGCCCTGTCAAATGGGGTTAGGGGGTGCCAGAGTATCCCAAGATTAAGAGGAAGCTAATATGTAAATTGTTTTCAAAACCTTAAATCCAAAAGCCTTGAATGTAGAGTTTCCTGGAGGAATTTTAAATAATCACTTAGGAAAACACCAGCCAGGGCACAACCCATCTCTATCTATTTTCAAATTGGGATAGTTTCTGGAAAGGCAGTCTCATGGGAAGAGTGTAACCAGCCTCTGGCAGACCCCCTCCAGGTCACAGCTCTCTATTTTTCTCCATTCCTCGTTTTACTTCCTTTGACACTTCAGGATTGGGTCTGCCCCTCGCAGGGTCTGTAGGAGCCCACGTGACCTTGGCAACGCTACAGGCCCCACAGTGCTGCTCCCGCAGCATCTGCCCAACCTGAACGGGCAGCACTGACTTCCTCTCCCTGGGTTGGCCCCATGGGAAACGAGCAGGCCTTGCAGCTTCCTCCCAGCCCTGGGCGCTTGCGTGGCACTTACTTTCCCTGAGGTAACTGAGGTGTGACAACAGCACTTCCGTGTTGTAGAGGGTGGTGGCGCGGAGGAAGTCCTCCTTGTTCATTTTACACAGTTCCTTGCCATCCATGTTCTGGAAAAAGGATGTGTCGATCTCCATCAAGCCGTACTCCTTTATGGCCCATTCCAGCCACTGCCTCACATGCTCCTGTGTCCACAGTGTAGGGTCTGCAGAGGAGAAGATGTTGTTAGCAAGGGCTGCAGGTAGGTAGAGGCTCCCTGAGAGCTTAGGAAGCCTCCCTCACCCCTTGTCCCTCTTTCTCTCCCTTCTCTCTCTCTGGGAAAGCTCCCTTCCAGATGGTCCCCCTGGAACAGCCATCTGGCTCCATGGCATCTGGCGCTGCCTGAACCACTTAGCACTCCAGGGAGGTGCTTAGCTGCCCCGCTACGTAGCCTGACACAGCACTCTTTAAAGTTCTGGAGAGCAGTTGAAACCTTTGCCTGAGAAATGGTGGCATCAAAATGAAAATAAACACAATTTCACAGATCCCGGGACCAATGTCTCTGGAAAGGGGAACCATCTGTATTTCAAGAATATTAATGATTTCATGAAAGAACACGGATCCCTCAGATGGCTACAGAAAAGAAACAGAGAGAGAGGCTTTTACTGCAATTCCATCTGTGCAGTTGAAAACCCAGTGGTGTTAGTCCTGAACAGAAACCCAATCTAGATTTTCCCTTTCGAGCACAGCTGTGTTGAAATTTCTACCAGGACATCCCCAAAACAGTTTTTAGATATTTAAATACCCAAAGATGAGAGATGGTATCGGGGAGAACCTTTCAGCTCTTGAGTGAACACAGGTAAGGTAACCACTGAGGCCATCTCTGTGGTAGGACACTCATACCTCCTTCGCCTTCTCAATGTGTGTGTGTGTGTGTGTGTGTGTGTGTGTGTGTGTGTTGGGGATGTTGCACTTTCAGCACAAGTGATGAGTTCCAGCAGGTTCACAGTAGGCAGAACTCTTTTATCACTTATCACAGTCTGAAACCCATCTCTTCACTTGGCAACCAATTGTTAGTAGGTCCAATAAACACCTTAAATATCCTCATCATAGAATAAAACTACATGACGCTTGCCTTCAAGAAATACTCATTCCCATGAAACAGGTAGGCAGGCACACCACTACTAAGCAATGGATTGTGTGGCGGTGGTTTGAGGACTCATAAGCGGAAGGGAATCGTGAACATTTGGAGAGTCATGGAAGACTTCCTGGAGGAGGAGAGACTCGGCATTTTATTGTGAGTCAGCCATCAGCCTCCGGCTTCTAATGAGCCTGTTTAACATATTTATTAGGCAGGAATATCTGTGCTACCCCTCAACCAACTCACCCTCTCATTCTACAGTGTCTGTGAAGGCTCGTGGCAAAGCTGGGAACCAGGATTGAATGACTAGGAGTGGACGCGGGGAAAGAAGCAAGGCTCACACTTCACAGCTGGGAAGCCAGAGGCAGGTTTCCCAGCACTTTTACACAAGCATGTGTCAGCTGCCCTTGGGCTCTCCATCCCACCTTGGCTTTATGGGTGAGAATCTGGGTGGAAGGGCCCGAGTCTGCTTTGCAAAATGCCTAGGCCCTGCCCGTGCATGAGAGTTGTGGCTGTATTGTGCTGGAGGTGGAGGAGCTGGCAAAGGGGAAGAGTTAGGAGAGTTTGGGTTCACAGGTCACAGCCTGCTGCTGAATGCCATTCCAACAACCTAATGCCCCATGAGCAGTGACGGTTCAGATGGTGGGTGCTATGTGCCACCAGCTCCGTGAGCCCTGTTTGTACTTACCAAGGAAATCTTTTAATATCCCCATTTTACAGATGCATTGTGGAGTCTTAAAAGGTTAAGTCATTTGCCCAAAGCCCCATTGCTGGTAAGTATCTGGGCCGGGGTTCCAAAAGAAACCATCACAGGACTTCACTAAGTTGAAGAGGTGGGTCCCCCCCAAAGCCCCTTTCCTCTTCTCACCATCCTGCTTTACCTCACCTGTGAGTTACACTGCTCTGATGCCAAAAAGCAGAGCTCCTCTAAAGCGTCATTATGCAAGTATGTATTCCTCTCTCTCAGATACATTTCTTGCTCTTTTGCTCTCCAGAAGCAATTAGGCACGGATCATTGGCAAATGGAAATAATTTTGCACCTTTTCAGAATTCTAGAGAAATATATCGTAGGGGGAGCTGGATTATGTAGCATATTATTTCATTCTTCGCTTCTCCCGGTTCCTCACTTTTAGTATCCAAGGCCTCAAGTTCAATTTTACACCATATATTTTATTTATTTTATTATTTCCTCCCTTGCTTTGGGCTCTGCAACAATATTATTTCTCTCCCTCTACAGCACAATGAATTATAAATCTTCAACTCTGGATCATGCTAAACTCTTCCAAATGTTATTTCCTGGATGATTTAGTCCTAGTTTCTTCCCATCTGAACATGGAGCTAGTGATTAACTAGGGCCCACATTTATACTTGTCTTTAAATCCCATCATAAATTCAATCAGTTATTCCACTAATATTTTATTGCCTTGATTTGTGGACTTGCCCAAATGAGACTTCCCCTCATGTCCACAGCCTGGCCTGGAGGAAGCCAAAATGTGTGACGATCTGAAAGATCTAGCTGGAGCTAAAATAATGAAGTAAGTCCATAGCCTGAGAATTCATTACATGACGTGCTTTGAAAATCATTTGACATGAATTTGTGCTATTTTCACCATCACTGCTATAGGTAACTTGGCTCACTGAAGCCTGAGGTTTTGCTATTCCTTTCGAAAGCATTTCAACACTGACTGGAGGTTTGGAGGGTTGACGTAGCAGTCCAGCCACTTCTGCCCATTTTCCAGATTCCTTCCCAAAAATGACCCCCAAAATGAGATGGTGCCAGAGGTTGGTTCAAAGACAATCTCAGATCCCCACACCCTTCAGTCCCACAAGCCTTCCCTCCCGGGCTGGGAGCTGTTTGGCTGAAGCAGGGGAGTTTGAAACCGTTTGAGTGAAGACCCCGTGAGGCTCAGCTTTGCTTTGGGGTGTACAAAGAGATTCCCACCTGTCAGTTGTGGAACGGTTTCCTTGTCTGCTTTCGGTGAGGAGGGAGACGACACACCTGGGCTAAACGTCACTAGCTGGTCTCCTGTGACAGGTGGCTTAAGTAATGCCATGGAGATAAAGCAATTTACACGGTGCCTGGCACCTAGAAAGCACTCAATAAATAGAAGTGATTCTTCCTCTTCCTTTGTTAGGTCAGATGCTTGTGAAAGAGCAAACTTAGAATTGCTTTAGGAGTCGTTTCTAAGTCCTAAAGGATACGGAGAAATTCCTGTAGGCCCCACCCCTCTCCTGCCTCCCTCCTGCTCACACCTTCTTGAATGTGGCCCAGAGCACAGGGAGGCAGCTGTAATCCAGGGATATGGTGAGATGCAACTTCTCAGGAAAAACAAACACCATGGGCCAAGGCAGGAGGCGCCCCTTAAAATTTCTGCCTTTAGACCTACAGGCAGATGCCTTCGGGCTACCTCAAAGACATGTCTAACCTTTTGACTTCAGATGCAACTACATTTACACTTTTCCACATGGCAGGAGTTTTGCCTCTCTGGTAAAGTTATTTTGGTAAGATCAGGTTTAGTCTCTGCCCTGTAATCCACTTTGCTTAAGATTTGGACGTCCTTGCTCCTTCTACCTGGCACCAGTTCTACACGTGGCAGTTTTTAAACACCCTTTTTGTGCAGGCGGCTGAGCGTGCTGGTGCTAGCTGGGGTGGAGTGTCCAGCCAGTGGACTGAAGGACTGAACAATGATTTTATTTTCTGGGACCAACAGCACCAATACCTAGGGAAAAAGAAGCTATTTTTACCTAATGATATAACTTGTGGCACACATGTTAAGGCGCTCCATTAGTTAAATATAGTTCTTTCTATTTTAAAACTGAAAGAACTGGCTGTAATTTTGGAAAGGTGGAACCCGGCAGATGCCGGGAAGTACAAGCCTGGAGGGAAGGACAGGCCTCTGCAGCTGCCCTCCTCACAGGCAGGGATGCCCACATCCAGAGCTCACGGGAGTCCTTTTGGGTGGAGGCGGCTTTGCCTCTGCTTTCTGAGCAGCCCATCCTTGAGGACCAGGCCGTTGATGTAGAATTTGTGATGTGGTCTGCTTAAGGGTGGGGCTTCTAGCATCCACACATCAGGTGACATCTGGGATACTGTCTTAGGGGGCAGCTAGGAAGTAAGGTAAAATGTGTGGCCTTTTTTTTTTTTTTTTTTTTTTTTTGAGACAGAGTCTCACTCCATTACCCAGGCTGGAGTGCAGTGGTGCGATCTTGGCTTCCTGCAACCGCCACCTTCCTGGTTAAAGCTAGTCTCCTGCGTCAGCCTCCTGAGTAGCTGGGATTACAGGCGTCCACTACCATGCCTGGCTAATTTTTGTATTTTTTTTTTTAGTAGAGATGAGGTTTCACCATGTTGGCTAGAACTCCTGACAAGTGATTCACCCGTCTCAGCCTCTCAAAGTGCTGGGATTAGAGGCGTGAGCCACCACTCCCGGCCCGTGTGCAGCTTTCTCCATTTTGCAGTTCCACAGGGAATAGAGTATCAGATAAAGGTTTAGATGCTCCCTGCCCCTAAGAGAGCGGGGAAGTGAATGGCGCCCAGGCAGCCTGCTTCCTGAGTTACCTGCAGGGACGATGACTCTCCTCTCATTGGTGGTCATGTTGGGAGGAGGGGGGCCATTCTTCTCGTCCATATAGCTGTTGTAGTTCATGGGGTTGGACTCGCCTCCACCCACCAGCTTGCTGCATTTGCTCACGCTGCAGTCCACCGGAGACTCCCTACAGTGAGAAGAGACAAAGCCCAGAGGCGGTCAGCACTGACAGGGCAGCTCGCCCCAGCCTCCGAATCATGAGCTCCAGGGCTCCGATGACGACCATGGAGCCATTGCCCAGCCGCGCTTGGTGCCATGACGATGATGATGCCCTCTTTCTATCCTCCATGCTGCCACCAGAGTTTCCTTCAAATCCCAGCCCAGCCCTATAATTACAGTACGTAAAACCTTCTGGCAGCGCCTTAGTGCCCTCAGACCAAGGTCTGAGCTTCTTTGTGTGGCATCGCAACCCTCCCTGTCTGACTGCAGCTTACATTTTTAGCCTCACTGCCAGGCAACCTAGTCCATGCTCCCAGACACGCCTTCCCCACAGTCCCCCAGCACTTGGTGCCCGCCTTGGTTATAAGGACTTGTCACACTGCCTGATTCTTAGCTTGGCCTGTGCCTCCTGACTGCTGAGTTCTTGAGAGGATGGTCATCACTCTTTGTTTAACCCTAATATTCTTACATAGGAGGTGAGCAGCAAATGCTTTCTCAGTGAGTGATTTCTGTTGTACCTAGAGAAGTTTAATGCATTTCTCATACACTGTTATATTCGAATTTTCCAATAAACCCCCAAGATAGGCACAGCAAGGGTTACTATCTCCTTTTCATGGTTAATGAAATCCAGACAGGGCTTTCTGGCTCAGAGTCACACAGCTAGTCAAGGTGGAAACAGGACTCGGGTGTTCTGTGTTAAGCTTCACTATCAAGCACACATGCAAAAGAGCTGGTTGCTACTTGGAGAAGGAATGGAATCCAGGAACTTCCCCCTGATGGAGAGGTGGTGGCCCTGTGGCATTTTGCAGCCCTGACCCCAAGCTCACCGTGGAGCAGTATGGACATTCACAAGGGAGAAAGCAGATCATCCAACTTAGCCTAGAGCTACAGAACTTGATCAGCACCTGGTATTTTGCAGCACTGGTGATTGGGCAGCTGTCTGGAGGGGTGACGTCCCACCCATGGCCACCTGGTGCCCTAAAGCAGGCTGGCAAACACACTCTGCATGCCCCCCCAGCCCAGCATCACACACCTCCAGCATACTTGGGGGAGGTGCCACCCTGTCACACCCAGTGCCTGCTGCTCAGCCACTCCAGCAGCAGCAGGACCAACGGAGATGATGGGAAGGCCAAGCAGAAGCTGTAACTGCCGTTATACTGAGCGGGAAGCATCGGTTCTGGCAGCCTGGGAGACAGCCAGTTCTCTCAAAAGCTCCAAACCAGGCCTTCAGACCAAGGAGTTCAGATAAGGTTCAGATTACAGCCTTCCAACTCTAGGCCACATAACCTCTCCGGACGTTCCAAAGGCCTGGCCACTGTTCTCCATCCCCTGCCAGGGGCAGGAACGGACCACAGCGAGGCCTTGAGGAGCAGGGCCATACCAGATAGGGACCCACCCATCCCACAAGCAGGGACGGCAGTCACTAACCCAGAAGAAGGGAGATCAGCCCAGGGCTTCCTGAGACCCAGGCAGGGCGGGGAGGCCTGAGCACATTCAATAAAGAAAATTAAATGAATTTGTTTCTTAATCTGAAAGGAAAAAAATAGTGAAGATCACTTATCATAGCTGGGAGATAAATGCTCCACTGAGATATTAGAAGTCAGATGGTAATTTTTTCCTGATGTCTTACAGAGGGGAACATGGGCTGAAAATGAAAATAAGATGTATAACTCACACATGTTAGAATTTAAGGTTTTACTATTCGCCTACTGTTTTTCCAGGCAGAGAACCAAGAACCAGCCGTCAGAGTCGCAGATTGCTGAAGGTTTAACATCCCCATGGCAGTGGAGGGGAGGCAGTAGCACATCAGGGCTTTTCACCAGCATTTGGCCCTTTGGCTTCGGCTGCGGAAGGACCTGGCCGGAGATGAAGCAGTCCCGGTCAGACCCTGCTGCCTGCATCTGAACCGAGCTCCGGCTGGAGTGCACTGGGTCCCCTCACCCGCCCTGGGGCTAACTGCAGGCACACACTCGCACACATGCATGCCCATGTGCACACACACTCCAACACAGAACATGTGTGCACAAAACTCCACCCACATGCATGCACACACGTCAACAGAGAACACATGTGCACACAGATGCATGCCTCCATGCATGCACACACGTCAACACACATGCACAGATATGCACTGTACACATTCCAACACGGAACACACATACTTCACCCACATGGAAGCACACATTTGAACACAGAGAACGTGCACACACACACGTACACTTCATCCGCACACACACGCATAGCTATTGCACACACACGCATACACATGACACACACATACACACACACTCACACACACGGCCTGGCAGCCTTTCCCTGCATCCTTATCGGCTGTGAAACAGTCCAAGTGCTGCCGAAGTTTGAAGGATTCAGTTGGCCTGCAACCAAGTGAGCAAGGTTTTCACTGGCGGGCGGCCTCTGTGGGAGAGGCGGGCTCCACACTGCATGCTCTTCCCTTGCAGGATGCCCAGAGCAAGAGGGCAGAGGGCCTGGGCAGGGGTCTCTCGGAAAGGAGAACGACAGCAGGGGGCAGGGGATGGTGGGACAGGAGGGCACACTCCATGGGCTCCTCCCCTGTGTGGACGGTGGAGAGACGATTTTTGGAAAAATTCTTTTCCACATCAGCCGGGCCCCTGGGGATTTCTGAGTTAAAAACTGACCTCTTGCTGTGCAGAGAAGTCAGCACCTCAGGACTCACTGAAATGGAGTGAGCCTTTAGGGTTATGGCCATGTACAGTAGGCACAGGTGGCAGGGCTGGTCCCAGGTGCCAGGGATGGAGGAAAATAAATGTGAAAAGCTGAAAGAAATGTTTCCCCAAACCTGCCTAACACATGACCTTGTAAGGAGAGGAGCCACAGACACCTGGACGAAGGGAAAGTGGACTCAGAGGAGGAGGGGGCTCTCTTGCTGGGGTGGCCGTGGCCACTCATTCCCTGAGCAGAACCTCCTCATTCACTGAGCCATAGAAGTTCTCCCAGTTCCGCTTCCCTCCTCCTCTCTCCCTGCCCCCGGCCCTGTGCACACACCTGCTCCCCAGCTGGACAGGTGATCGCTTTGGCCCCTCGCCTGCTAGGGTGTTTCTCCTCTGGAAAAAGGCCCTGTCCTCGGTGCCAGGCTTCTGCACTAGGACCCGTAGGCCGGTGTCCTTAGGGAGAAGGGCTGGCACCATCCTGGTTCCCCACACTTGCCCAGCTGGCCCTCCTCCCACTGCTCAGGGAGAGAAAGAAGGAAAGCCATACCTCGCCCGCTCGCCTGCCAGACCTCCCTCCATTCTTGCAGCTCCCAAGCACCGTGCCTCCTCCAGCCAGCGCAAGCCCTGCGTGCGGCCATGGGGCTCCACGGCTGCCACTCAGGGTGGGTACAGGTGAAGCCCAGCATAAAAGGCTGCTCTTTAATGAGGCAGCTGGTGCCTGTGAAGAGGGCTTGATGAAAACAAGCGGGAGGGGGAGCGCGGGACGAGGTTTTGCCATTCAGCCTGCCTGCACTGCTGCTAATTTGTATTAAGACCTGCACTTACAGCTAGCATGGGGCTGGGGCCCACTGGCAGCTGATAGCACTGGGACAGGTGACAAGAGAGCCTGGGGCTGCCACAATAGATCAGGGAGGTGGCGGTGGCCCCAAGGGTGTAATAACGAAGCACATCTCCTCCATCTCAGGGCAACAGAGGCCACAGCAAAGCTGCCGAGGGCAGGGTAGCCCTTGTCCTTCATTTCCACTGCTGGTCATAGCTCTTTACTCTTCGAGTTCTGTGTGTGTGTGTTCTGTGAACATTGCTACTGGTTTCCAAAAAACCTTTGCAATCTGTTAGACAATTTAAAACAAGGTGTGAAATCTTGGGTGTTTGGATGAAGGGAGATTTCAAAGACTTCTCCCGAAGATTACCTCTTTAGACTATCAAAAGATCTTCTCTACCTTCCTAGTCTACTCAGAGCAACTGAACTTGGGCATATCGTCAGACCCGCAAATCTGAGCCCAGGCTCACTGTCAAAGGACACCTGATGTTCACACGGCCAAAGTGAGGCCTCGAGGGCTACCTAAGTCACATGGTTGCATTAGGACCCGTGGCATGTGATTCCTGCGTAGTATGCACCCTGCGCAAAAATTAAACAATCTGTATTGCCTTTAGGATATCTGCAAGACGTACATGTGACTCTTTTGTTTTTGAAAAGGAGATGCAATAACTTAAAAGCAAATTCCAAGAAAAGAAAAAGCATCACCCATGATAAAGCCATCGCCCTAATCTACTAGCTGTTTTCATCTCCATACACAGTAGATGCTGCTAACTTTTCCAGGATCCTGTGTATGCCTCCCCACCCAGGTTACGTGTGACATGTCTCATACTGCAAAGTTCAGAGCACTGGAGTTTAGAAAGGGGCCTCACAGCCAGAGAGGCACAAGTTCCATGGAACAGGAGCTGATGCTTCTCTGTGTGGAATGTGAGTCTCTAGGTGTCCAGGGCATCCAGACCCTGGGGGCCAGGTCAGGGAGTGTCAAGGCAGGTGAGCGCTGAACTCTGGTCCTGAACACCAGGCTCACAAGGCAAGTCTTGCATTTCCCTCTATAAACTGATATTCTTTTCTTCACGGGATGTTTTCCCCAATCCCTGTGGTTGAGACAGGATGCAGCTGAGAGTTATTTGCAGACCACAGCTTGGATCAAGTTGCTGAAGTCTACATGTGAAAAAGAACCTATGGGCCATACTGTTTCAAGGCAGCCCAGCCTAACAGAGTCAACCACAACAGGAAGATATGAAGAAAGAGGCACAAAACTCCCTCAACACGGGAAAGCCACCTGCCTCTGAGATCCTCAGACCTCAGTCTCTGCACTTGACTCTTTGCCCCGGGCCAGAGGGTTTGTTATTGGGGTGAAAAGCAAGTGGGCATGGTAGCTTCAGGCGCACTGCACACCTCCTTCCCGCCAGAGACACAAATGCCAGTGGGTCTCCGGTGAGCATGAAGATGTAACTCAGAAGCCCATGCTGTCAAGGAACACAGAAAAAAATGCGCTGTGAATCACAGAACAGTCCAGAACACTGTGGCCCAGCACTGTCCAATAGAAGTAGAATGGGAACCACATGCGCGAGATACATACTTTTTTTTTTTTTAATATGAGATGGTGTTTCGCTCTTGTTGCCCAGGCTGGAGTCCAGTGGCACAATCTCGGCTCACTACAACCTCCGTCTCCTGGGTTCAAGCAATTCTCCTGCCTCAGCCTCCCGAGTAGCTGGGATTGCAGGCGTGCCTAGCTAATTTTGTATTTTTGGTAGAGACAGGGTTTCACCATGTTGGCCGGGCTGGTCTTGAACTCCCGACCTCAGGTGATCCTCCCGCCTCGGCCTTCCAAAGTGCTGGGATTACAGGTATGAGCCACCACGCCCGGCCGAGCTACATAATTTTAAATTTATTAGTAGCCAGATTTTTAAAAGAAAACAAAACGATGAAATGAATTTTAATAATATATTAAAGTATATTAAGATGTTAACTCAATATAGCCAAAAGATGATCATTTCAGCATAATCAATAATCAATGGGATACTTTACACTTTTTCCATAGTAAGTCTTCTAAATCTAGTACGCAGTTTATATTTAGAGCACATCTCAATTTTCAACTAACCGTATTTCAAGCCCTCAGTAGCAACCTGTGGCTAGTGGCTGCTGCATTGAACAGCACAGGTCTAGCCCGTGAGCCAGGCGATCTCAAATTGTACGCCCTACCTTGGTTTTCTCATCTGAAGTTCAGAATCATTACAACATCCTCTCCTATCTTTTTGTGTTATGGCAAATTAGACCACTGCAAACAACCAAATCATATGTAAGTAACAAACTGTCATTATCAGCAATACTCAGAGGATATGAGACGCACGGTGTTCAGGATGAGAGATTTAAAGAGCCTGGCATTTATTTCATTCTGTCATTGCTTTTTGCATAATTAAATGACAGGGTCTGACATGGTTCCACTGTAAGCAATGACATTTTTCTAAAACTCCTTGCTTCCTGCTAGCCACTAGTCCAGCTTACACGTGAGCCCTTAGGGAATATTTGTGGGGTGCTGGCGATGGCCGTGCCTAAGCTGCTTGGCTCTGAGAGCCCACAGGATTGTCTCTGCTTGCCTAGGGTGGGTGAGAAGACATCAGTCTTTCCGAACCTACTTTGTTACCTGCTGATGGTCTGGGTCAAGACAAGCAACTCAAAAGCAGAGGCTGCTGCTCTGTGTAGCCAAAGCCAGGGAAATATCCTGTCTGTTCACTGGAATATTCACACAGGCCCTCTCCAGCTGGCTTTTGGTGTGACTGGAGCCAGGTATGAGCTGGCAAGTGGGTTCCGAAAATCAGTTTCCTTGGGCCCTCTTGGCCCAGGATCAGTATCCTGGAGTGCTTGAGGATTCCCTGGGAGCAGGGGACGGAGTGGTGAGCAGCATACTTCCTTCCCACCAGAGACACAAATACCCATGGGTCTCCAATGAGCATGAAGACGGAACTCAGAAGCCATGCATCCATGCGGGCTCAGCATTGCAGGGGCTGAGTCAGCAGACCTGGGTCTGTGTCTTAACCTTAAACAAGCACCTTCTCTTTTGAGTCTGCTCAGCCATGTGTTCATTCAGTTATTTATCTGACGACAATTTATTGAGCACCTACCGTTTCAGGCCCTGCTCACATGTCGGGGGGGAGGTGATAAGAACTAGGACACTCTAAGCGGAGTAAAGAGTGAGGAGGCACTGGTTTCAATCAGGTGGCCAGGGGAGGCCTCTGAAAAGGTGAGGTTCAGGTAGAGAAACCCAAAACTCGTGAGGGAGAGAGTCATATGACTAGATGGAGTAGGAATGTTCCAGAAGGAAGGAGTTCAGGGGAAGAGATTCTGAGGCAGGAGGGTGCCTGGGGGTCTAGGAGCAGCAGCTAGAGTCTCCTGAGGCTGGCGTGGAGGGAGGAAGTGGGATGGAGGGGGCAGTAGAGAGGATGTCGGAGGGATGGTGGCGCCATGCTAAGGGCTTTGCATTTCGTCACAAGCCATTAAAGAGTTTTGAGCAACAGGGTTACAAATGAGGAAAGCATGGTTCTGGCTGCTTGCTGTCCGGAGAACAGACTTCAGGAAGGCAGGAGGAAGTGGGGAGAGCAGGATGCCCCTGCAGAAGCCTAGGAGAGGTGCTGCTGGCTTGCACCAGGCAGGGGCGGTGGAGGTAAGGAGTGGGCGGATTCAGGTTACAACAGGCCAGAGAATCTCCAACAAAGCCGGGCGCGGTGGCTCATGCCTGCAATCCCAGCACTTTGGGAGGCTGAGGCGGGCGGATCATGAGGTCAGGAGTTCAAGACCAGCCGGGCCAACATAGTAAAACCCCGTCTCTACTGAAAATACAAAAATTAGCCAGGTGTGGTGCCACGTGTCTGTAATCCCAGATATTCAGGAGGCTGAGGCAGGAGAATTGCTTAAACCTGGGAGGCGGAGGTTGTAGTGAGCCAAGACTGAGCCATTGCACTCCAGCCTGGGCAACAGTGTGAGACTCCATCTCAAAAAAAAAAAAAAAATCTCCAACATTGGGACCTGGATCTTCAACAAGCATTGGGAGCCCCTTGTGGAAGAGCCCCATTTAGGAGGCGTCGTAGAATAGGCCTCCCCACCGGGTGGCCATTGGCAGGAATGAGGCGGTGGTGCAAAAGCATGACACACGAGCAGAGGGAGCAGAAAGGTGCCTAGCGGATGGCACGTGGGGCTGGAACCACATGCCTGGGTTCGGGCTCCAGCTTTGCCTCCTCTAAATCCTTAGACAAAGCAATCTCCCCTGAAAGCCCCACTTGCCTTCCTGTGTAACAATGAAGTTACGGTAACTACTTCGTAGGACAGTTGTGGGGAACAAGTGGTAAGATAATATGGGAAAATGTTCAACACACCATGTCCTTCGACTGTTAGGAACTCCAGCACCATCAGAATTACCTCTGGAGGGAGACTCATCTGAGGGGCTATGGGCTCAGAACCTCTGAGCCTTCCTGAAATCCCAGGATCTGGAAAGGTGGCTGAGATCCCAGTCGCTGGTTTTGGTTAGTGGGGTTGAAATGTGGTAGGGCTGGGAGTTCCCACAGGCAGGTCTGAGGCCACGGGCTGCTCTGGAGTTCTCCCTCCCAACCACGCTCATTCCCTTCTCTCTCTTCAATCCAGACTGGTTTCCTCAGTGACCTCATCCACTTTCACAGTTCAAACTCCTTAGAGATGATGCCCAAACCTAAATTCCAGGCCTGAAAGATTATCTGAGCTTCAGTTCCCAAAGTCTAGTAGACGTTTTTATCTGGATGTTCTACCGATTGCTCACAAGGAATCTCAAAGAGAATATTGACATCCCATCCTAAAGCATTTCCTGTGCCACCTTTCTGCAGCTGCTCACAGCACCAGACTTTAAAATGTGCAGGCTTTAGTGGCCTTTGGTTCTTTCCTGTCATGTACCCCCTTCATTCACACTTTATTCACCTAAGCCCTGTTAATCATCTCTTTGCTATCTCCCTTATGTATCTATCCTGTTCCATTTCCATAATCACTACCATCACTTAGTTCAGAACTTCATTATTTCCTATCTGGGGTATTTTACTAACTTCTTCACTTGTCTTTCTGACTCTCCCATCCTACCCTTTGTGCAGAAAGATTGTCAGTTCGCTAGTCTCAAGTCACTGCTCTGATGAGGTTAAATGTCACATCTGTGCTCAAAGTCAGCCTCTGGCTGTGGAATCAACGGCACATGTTTTCAGCCTGCCATTCAGGGCCCTCTCTTACTCTTTATTTTCATCTCTTTGTGCCTTTGGCCCAGTAGATTACCTGGTATTTTGTGAATGAGACTGATGTTCTCTGTCTTTCAAGTCTTTGCTCATAACAATCACTGTCACTACAGAGCACGTGCCTAACGCGTCTCAGGCACCATCCCGGGTCCTTTCCCTGCGGCATCAGAGTAACGCTAGAGTAAGGAGCCATCAGGAAGTGAATATCCCAGTCCTGCCTGAGAAAGGAGAAAGCTGGGGCTCTGAGGGGTTTCGATAACTTGCCCAAGGGGGAGAGGCAGGATGTGAAACTGAGGCTGCCTGTCCACTGTCCTCTTCCATGACCCTGTGATTTTCTCTCCTTGGACCCTCCTGTCTCCATTTCTACAGGCAAAGCCTGAACTGACCCAGTACTGTACCTCCTTCATGCACACTTTCCAGGTGCCTGCCCACTCCCAGACACAGTGAGCCCCCACAGGCGTCTACCTTCCTCATCCCTTCTCCACTTTTACTAAAGAATGGTTTGGTCACCTTTGCTCTGCTGAGACCCACCCAGAGGGGTTAAGTATCTTCAACGGGACAGGGAAGAATAGCTTACCACTAAGCTGTCCCCAAGAGGACTGGACCTGGGCCTGGGATTAACAAGAAATAAGTGTTCCATGAGCGTCTGCACAGGCGCTTGGGGCCTGACTCTTACCTGGCCTCTGAGGGCTGCATGGGCCCCAGAGAGCCGGGGGGCTTCCTGGCCCTACTCCATCCCATCTTCAGTGTGTGGCCCTCTCTGCCTTAGCTCTCTAGAGACTGACACATGCTTCCTGGCCCAGCTCCAGAGCTCCATCTGCTGCAAAAACCTTAAGTGCCCGAAGCCACTTACTGCAGATCTGGTGACTTGGTGCTTTCCTCCAGTCCTGCCTAGGCCTGGCGAGCTTACCTGGATCCATTCATGTGGTCATACTCCCGCTTGACGTTGACCCTCACTGGCTGATTGATCCACTCCTGCTGCGGTGGGAGGGGGTTGATCTTGTGGGGCTGCCCGTAGTCAGGACTCCCCGAGGCAGTCATGTCGGCCTTGGGGAGATGGGCCGCTGCTCCGTATGCTGAGTCAAAGAGGGACTGGTCGTCGCTCACCACCGACAGAGCCTCCTGCAGGGCCAGAGAAGAGACAGAAAGCCCAGTGTCACTCTTCACCCAAGCAAGTGGCACTCTTGCTTTGAGCTGGCAAGGTGGCCCAGGGCTGCCACAGGACAGCTTGTCTGGAAGTTCCTGTTTGACTCACACTCCAGGGGGCAGATTTGCCCTTATGCAAACCAGATGGGTGTTTGCAGGTTACCTGGGTGAGGACAGACTTTGGGCAGTGGAGTGGGGATGGAGGATTCATGAAAGTGGGTTCATTTATTGGTTCTGTAGTCTGGGACCCCCAAAAAGGACGGTGGAGATAGGGAGGCCAAGAATAGTGGTGACTTGGCATGGAATGTAGTATTGTGGTGGTGTATGAATGCTAGATTCTTCCAGGCATAAGCAGAAATGCCTCTTATGAGCTGAGTGGAGTCATCAGCAGTGAGGGGAGAGAGGAGATCCAGCATTTATTTTCTAGGCAAGGCCAGTGAGATCCACCCAGAGAGGCTAGGTGTGCTGCTCAAGGTCACACAAGGGAAGGGTGGGGCCCATGGCTGTGGCCAGGCCAATTTCAGTTTCCTTATTTGTAACAGGGATAAAAATAGCTTTAGCACAGAGTCGATAGGTGGATTAAGTGAGAAGATCTGGTCTGGGGGTGTAGCTTGTAAGAAATGCTCAGCAGTTTGCTGAGGGCCCTCCAGGAGGTGCTGGTACATCCTATAGATCTCAATGTTGGTGACTCAGCCAACCAAAGGACGAAAGAGGAATCTCAGACACGCGAAGTGCCAGTCAGGGCAAGACTGTCCGAAAGAGGCTGTTGGGTCCTCCCACTCATATTATTCCATCACTGACTTGGGTGTGACTCTGGGAGATCATGGATTAAGAAAAGAAGTCTTGGCCAGGCATAGTGGCTCATGCCTGTAATCCCAGCATTTTGGGAGGCTGAGGTGGGAGAATCGATTGAGTCCAGGAGTTCTAGACTAGCCTGGGAAATGTGCCGAAACTCTGTTTCTACCAAAAAAAAAAAAAAAAAGAAAGAAAAGAAAAAGAAAAAAGAAAGAAAGAAAGAAAGAAAGAAAGAAAGAAAGACAGACAGAAAGAAAAAATTAGCTAGATGTGGTGGCATGTACCCAGCTACTTGGGAGGCTGAGGTGGGAGGATCACTTGAGCCCCGGAAGTATAGGCTGCAGTGAGCCATGATCGTGCCATTGCATTCAGCCTGGGCAACAGTCTCAAAACAACAACAACAACAACAACAACAACAAAAAACCTTGCACATTCCGGAGATCTGCTACCAATCAAAACATGAGGATAAGAGCCTTCCATTATTCCATGTCACATCGAATCACAGGCATCCAAGGTCAGGGACCAGGGCATAGTGTTCACTACAGCCATATAATTACACCAAAGTAAGTCTTCAGAGAAAATAGTAGTCATCTATAATTGATATATAATCTCTATAATCAATAATTATATAATCTATAATTGTGAATAATAGATGTGATAATACATGCAAAGTACTTAGAACAGTCTCTGGCACAGAGTAAGTCATACTCAGAACATGTTAGGTATCATGATTATCAACATTCAAACAAAGATTCTCTTAGGCAACCTGTTAGGGGCTGCCTTGTGACCTCACAAAATTCATGTGCTGAAGCCCTTACCCGCAGTTCTCAGAATGTGAGTGTATTTAGAGATAGGACCTTTAAGGGGGTGAGGTGAAATGAGGCTGATAGGGTGGGCTCAAATCCAATACGACTGGTGTTCTTAGAAGGAGAGGGAATTTGGACACGCAGAGAGCCCCCAGGGAAGTGTGTGCACAGAGGGGCTGCCACGTGAGGACACAGCAGTCATCGGCAAGCCAAGGAGAGAGGTCTCTGAGAAAAACCAATCCTGCTGGCACCCTGATCTTGGACTTCCAGCCTCCAGAACTCTGAGCAAATAAATTTCTTTTGCTTAAGCCGCTGGTATGTGTCATGGAAACCCTAGCAAATGGATACACCATCTTTACTTGAAAATGTAGTGATAGGTGAACAGCACTTGTTAAAGCTGGCATTTGTGTACTTTCCTTGTGTAATCCACATTCCTGAATTGAATGTCTTCTTCAGAATGAATGCTCTTCATATGCCTGTGGAATTACAACCTGCTCCGTGGGCTTTCTCTTCTCTCCCAGGGCCATTCTCCACCCCAGCAGACTCACAGCCATAATTCAAAAGAGGAGGCTCTTTTATGGCTGTTTTCAGCTGGGATCAGGGAAAAAAATCCTGGAATATGTTCTATGAGTCCTGCTTTTGCACCAGACGGCTTTGGAGTGTAGGTGCATCCAGAGGTGCAGTCAAAGCAGAGCTGCCCACACAATATTAGAACACTTACATCCTCCAACCGAGGTGATCTCCCTAGACCTAATATCTGCTGAGACGCTTCTTCATTTTCTACCAGATGCCCTTGAGTCATGCTCAGAGTAAAGCTGTGCTTGTCGGAACCATTTGTTTCTTGGTTATCATATCCACTCTTGATTTCAGCTAGAGATCAGCTTTGGCTTCGTATCCTAAATTTTGGACTGTTACCTGGGCATAAGGAATTATGGTTCCGAGCTGAAAAGGGTGACATTGCAACCTTTCAGACAGCTGGCCCTGACTCCATGAAATTCCTTGAGTTCCACCCTGGAAGCAGAGGACACATTACCACCTATGACCCCTAAGTGTCTTTTGGTGATAAGGGTGAAGAGCATGCACCACAGTCCTGCTACAAAAAGAGATGACATTTCAGGAATCAGGTAGCATCTTCTGCTGTAGAGAATGGCTTACATTCTTAGTTTATCATTCATGAACCTTGGGGTTTCCAGTAAAATAATTTCTTTCCCTTCCCTCTTCTAGGTTGGGGAAGAAGATGATGGGCTATCAGAGGCAAATAAGCCCGGGAGGCAGGACTGGGCACAGTGACGCTCCAATAGACGGGCAAAAAGTTCCTCTCATCATTAGCCAAAGAGGGTGGGCCAGGCAACAGTGAACACAGGGTGGTCCTGTCCAAGGGGACATGCAGACGGCAAAATCCAGACTTACAGCAAAGAGAGTACACAGGGAACACAAAGCCGGGTTCTGGAGGCAGACCTAGGGGAGACTTATTAAGGAAGTGAGTGGTACACAGCTAGAAAAAACAAGTGATGAGATAGAGTGTAGGTGTAGAAAGGGCACAAAACCTGTTTGAACTCATTTTGGAATAAAAGTTTCCTTAAGAATGTGGTTCACAATCAAGGAAACTCCAATCAAGTGGCAACGTTGTAGGAGGAGAGCGTCCTGGTTCACCGCGAATGCCTCACACTACTGTCCAGTCTGGGCATTTCTCTCTGAGATTCTTCCCTCCCTGATGGCCCATTGACATGCTCTTCCCTTGTTCAGTACACCTCGCGCACTCCTTGGCTGGATCCAGCTCCCTTGCAAGTTGTGAATACCGTTGTCATCCTGCCACAATCTGCTTAAAACCCTCAGAGAGCTCCCTAGAGATAGACCACAGCAAATCTCTTATCAGCCACTTGTCTTCCAAAGGTCATCTTTGTCCCACCTGCCACCCTTACATTGCACAACTTCCTCTTGCTGCAACTTCTGTCCAAGTCTAACTATTCTCACTGCTCCACTAGACAAGCCCTACTCAGGTATGCTTCTGTGTCTTAATTTTGTGGTTCCTTTTGCTGCAAGTAACCTTTCTTTAGCCTTTCACCCTGATGCACAATTATCTGTGCCATTGTGTAAGGTAAGTGAGATCTTCCTGAGAGCTTCCTGTTTCCATGAAACCTTTCTGGTGATGACCTCTGACTCCTTTGAGCTGTTAACAGCTCGTGAGAATACCGCTTTGGTTATGCATGCATGCACACACACACACACACAGACACACACATCCCCCTTCTATTTGCAATCATTGCTAGACCAAAAACTTTTTTCCATTACAATGTGGAGAAAAGAAGTGATAGATCATGGGGGCTGTGAAGAGAGAGAAGATGAAGGAGAAGGGTTCCCTGTCTGTCTCATTGGGCTGAATTTGAAAAGCTAATATGGGCAAGGGAAGGGAGGTGAGGGCCACTAAGCGGAATAAAAGATTTGGGGAGATAAGGCCCCAAACAAGCTGATATGAGACCCAAGTGAAAAAGCAGAGTTGGGGAGGAGAACATTCTTGCTGCTTCTGCAAATAAATGGCACCCCCTTTTGCAGTTCAATAGCTTTAGGAGCACCCCAAGATCATGCCCTTGCCAAGTACACTGTCATTTTTATGATGTCACTGGCAGTAGGGAGCCTTCTCCAAACTGCTTTAGGAAGACCAGAGTAGGGACGGAGAAGGCAAACAAGAGGAATGAGTCTGGGCAACTTGATGTGGGTGCTGCTGTCTGCAGGCGAGGAGCTGCTGAGTTGGAGAAATTTCACTTATTTGCAGCTTGTTATACATGAGGAGCTGTTGCTATTTCATGTGTGTCTTATAAAGCTCTTTACTTAAACTCTTAAAACTTTTTAAACTTAAAACTCTTCCTTATACTTAAAGCTTACAAGGAAATGAGCATGTTGCTAGCGTTCAAGAACTTTCCACCGATAAATCATCAATAAGTATTTAACTGAGCTGATAGGCTGGATGTAGAAAGAACACCAGCATGCAAATTCACCAGCCATCCTCAGAGGGACTACATTCCTTCCGTTTCTAATGACTTTGCTTCTCCTATTGTTGCTGATGATTTTATTCAAGGGAAGAGAAGTTAGTTATTATTTAAAAGACTTGTGGGCTCCATGGGGCTTTAGACCATGCCATGTAAAATTGACTTCCAAGTGAGAACGACAGGAGGCGTGGGCTCCTAGCCCTGTGTGGGGCTCCGTTCTGGGGTTCCTTCTTGACTCAACAATTGTCACCATAAGAGGAACCCCCAGGCTGGCTTAGTCATTGGCTTCTGAGAAGCACTTTCCTTTGCAGAATGCTGGAAAGGCTAGGTCTGTGGGTCCGGAGGCTCTGACCTCTCAGCCACTGAATCCTAGATCCAGAGGGTAGCACAGGGTCCCTTGCTCCAGGTAGGGAAGTGTCCCAGCACATTTGTACCCAATGATGCCCCTTTACCAGAGACCTCTGGCAAGGTGAGCTGCTTGGGGTGGCATCTGAGCTATAGCAGATCACTCACATTTGCGGATAGAAATGCTTCCTTTCCACGACCTCCTCCTGGTCCTGGATCCAGCAGGGGCATGCTACCGACAATGCACTTGTCTCAGTAGGACGCTTTTTCTCCTCCAGTTTGGGCAAGGTGCCTTTAGTACATAATACACCCTCTGTCGTCATTACAGGCAACAGATATAAGTAGTAATAATCACAGCACTTATTAAGTATAAAACACTGTTTACATGAGTAACCTAATTTAATCCTCCCGGCAATTCTACGAGGGATGTACTCTAATTTTTTCAGACGAGAAAATGGATATTCAGAAAAGTGAAATAACTTGCTCAGTCGCACAAAAAATGAGTGTGATGTGGGATCCAAATTCAGGTCTACAGCCTAAGCACATAACCACAGCTCTTTACAGGTTCTTTCTTGTGAATTTTCTGTCCTCTCAATTAGACCATAAGCTCTTTGAGGGTAACTGCAGTGTTTATTGTAACTTAGAGCACAATCTCGAGTCAGAGAGATTTGCGTTTCTATACAAGCTTCATCTGCTGCTCATTCTGCATCTAGTACAACTTCTATGAACTTCATTTCCTCATCTGTAGGTTGGAGATAATATCAGTACCTAACCTGGCAATTCTGGATAAAGATAAAATGAGAAAATATGAGTAAAGTACCTAAATCAAGCACCTAAACTTCTTGGAGCAAAGTAAATACTTAAAAATGTGGCCAGGCACGGTGGCTCACGTCCGTGATCCCAGCACTTTGGAAGGCTGAGGTGGGAAGATCATCTGAGGTCAGGAGTTCGAGACCAGCCTGGCCAACATGGTGAAACCCTGTTTCTACTAAAAATACAAAACTGAGCCAGGCATGGTGGTGGGTGCCTGTAATCCCAGCTACTCAGGAGGCAGAGGCAGGAGAATTGATTGAACCCAGGAGGCGGAGGTTGCAGTGAGCCGAGTTAGCGGCACTGCACTCTGGCTTGGGCAATAGAGTGAGACTCAGTCTCAAAAGAAAAAAAAGAAAAAAATTGTTTAAAAAGCTGGGCACAGTGGCTCATGCCCATAATCTCAGCACTTTGGGAGGCTAAAGCAGGTGGAGTGCTTGAGCTCAGGCATTCAAGACCAGCCTGGGTAACACAGCATAACTCTTTCCCTACAAAAAATAAGAAAACAGGTGTGGTAGTGTGCCTGTGGTCCTAGCTACTTGGAAAACTGAGGTGGGAGGATCACCTGAGCCCAGGAGGTGGAGGCTGCAGTGAGCCATGATCATACCATCCAGCGTGGGCAACAAGAGTAAGACATTGTCTCAAAAAAAAAAAAAAAAAAGTTAAAAAAAATTTTTAATGAAGGTCAGTGCTGAGAAATGGCGTGAGAATCAGTGGGTTGGAGATGGGTCAAGAGGGAGTTCAGATAAAGCCAGAGCGATACCTACTTCTCCGCATGTTGATTGTTTAAAAGATTAGTTGCCTAAATTTCTAGTAAGTAGATTTGGTGATGATAGAGTCTGAAATGCAAATCCCATGGGCTCCTAGAGAGCAGAGCCGATTTCACTAATCTGCATGTCCACTCTTCCTTTAAAACTATGGCTGTCATTCCATTGCAGGCTCAGCCCTCTGCCTGTTTCTGGCTTCTGAGTCCAGGCCTCTAGGTGGCATAGATAAGGCTCTGTTGTATAGCCTGAATAGCCCTGTGAATGAGGAGAGGAGGCATCTGTTGTGAGATAATGAAAATTGTAGGTGGCCAGCACCTATTTATACTGTTGTTCATACACCACATACTCAGTGAATATCAGAAGAATGGCGTGGGTACATCTGTGCATTCATGAATTTTAAAACTTCACTTATTTTGGAATTTGTCACATATATGTGCCTATATGTATCTTTTCTTTTTATACTCACAAATGTGTCTTCCAACATTTGTTTTCCTTAGATTAAGTCAAATGTTACTTTTCATGTGCACATCAGTTGAGTGATGGGGATGTGGTCAGAGCGTAGCCGAACGATGGCCTGGCCGATATGAACGATGAGCAAACAATTGCATCTCCAAACAGCCTAGCTAAGGCCGAGACGGAAAAGCCTCCAGAGGGGCAAGGAAAGAGGAAGAGGGTGGCTTCAGGATCTCCCCATTTCATTTGGGAAGACAATAAGAGAAATTTCTGCCATTGTCCTATGTGTGGGAAGGAACAAATATTTCACAGTTATGAGTCCAGTGGAGTTAGAGGAGGAAAAACGCCAGACGTGGACATGAGTGGGAGACCCTTTCTGTCTGTTCTTCCTTATATGTAGGCTGAGTTTTATTTCTTTTTTTTTTTTTTTTTTTTTTTTTTTTTGAGGCGAAGTCTCGCTCTGTCGCCCAGGCTGGAGTGCAGTGGCCGGATCTCAGCTCACTGCAAGCTCCGCCTCCCGGGTTCCCGCCATTCTCCTGCCTCAGCCTCCCGAGTAGCTGGGACTACAGGCACCGCCACCACGCCCGGCTAATTTTTTTGTATTTTTAGTGGAGACGGGGTTTCATTGTGTTAGCCAGGATGGTCTCGATCTCCTGACCTCGTGATCCGCCCGTCTCGGCCTCCCAAAGTGCTGGGATTACAGGCTTGAGCCACCGCGCCCGGCCGGCTGAGTTTTATTTCTAACACAGAATGACCCAAGACACGGAGCCTGAGAAGCACCAATGTCCCATGTGTCCTTCCCATTCCTTTCCTTCTGGCCTGCCCTGAATCTCCTAAGGACAGTTGTCTGGGGCTGAGCAGCTTGGCTGGAGTTGGTCGGTGAAAGGAATGTCAAAAGCAACCCGACCAAGTTCCCTGTGGCTGCCCTGCTCAGTGGGCCCACTCAGCCGCTCCCGGTGCAGGGCTCTGGGACGCTAATCTCTGGCATATCCGTTACCCAGGGTCACCACAGGGAGCACACTAGCTTTGGCTTTTTGTTACATTCTTTGCATAATGACATGAAGTCCCTTCTCCTGCCAGTTGGAGAGAATACGAAATGTAAACAAGACACTTAGGTGCAAAGCCCTCTGTGTTCTCTGCTTTGGGAACCCAGCAGGCTCTGCAGCAGTGGGGGTGATCAGCCTGGGTTGGGGTCACTCCAAGTCTAATCTGAAGTGTCAAGAGTAGGTGGCTGCTCTGAGCAAGGCCAACCCTTTTGCTTCTCTCACCTCCCTACACGCACCCATTTCTTGCTCCTTATTTCCACTGCATAGAGGGCAGGGAATGAAAAGGGAAGAGGAGGTAAATTTTATGGCAGTTGGATAAGGAAGAAGATAGGAAACATTAGTCAGTCACCAAAAAAGCATTAACTGAAAACTCCTTTGCATGGGGCACAGTCGCATTTTCTCAAAATGACCATCAGAATATTTTGGATCTTTGCCTCTCTCTTCCCATCAAAAGGCGGAGCTTATTTTCTCCCCCCTTGAACCCAGATGGAACTTTGTGATTGCTTCAAGAAATGGCCTTGCATGACTTCCGGGACAAGGTGATAAAGGTATTATGACTTTCACCTGCTTCTTGTTCTCTCTTGGGCCTCTAGTCCATGGAAATCGCCACCATACTGTGAGGAAGCTCAAATTAGCCCAAACTGAGAAACCGTATGGAGAGGCCCACAGGAGAGGAACCGAGGCCACAGCCAACCACAACAACATCAACCTCCAGACTTCAGAGTGACGAGCCTTCAGTGAAGGATAACAAAACTCACGAGCCTAATAGTTGGTTTATGCCACTAGGTTTCGGGGTAATTTCTTATGTAGCCATAGTAACCGGAACATCTCAGAGCATTTTACTCGGCAACCGAAAACCCATATTCAAAGGCTGTAGAGGTGACTGTCTGAGTATCCTTTCACTGTGGTTATCAACACTGGCTGGCAGGAATCAGCACCATGACTGAGCAGGTGGGGAAACTGAGGCACAAAGCATAACCTTTCTAGGTTCACACAGTGAGGGGGAATCAATCTCAGCATTAAAGTCTAAGTCCTCTGATAAACACATAGTGGAATTATCTCCAAACAACAAAATCAAAATAAACAACAGACAAAAGCCAAACAAGGACCACTTTTTAAAATGAGAACGATCAAATAGAATATGTATTATTTACTGACATGAAGTTTCCAAGGAACTTTTACTATCATCACCTCATTTAACCTCTTAAAATATGAGTTAGGATCCTTATATTATTGAAAAGAAAATTGAGGCTTAAAGAGGTTTGCTCCTGGCCTCCGGCCCTCACCTAGTGAGTCTCCAGACTGCTGGCTTGGCTGCAAAGCTTCTACTCTCCCCCTAAACCGTTTCCACTTTGCCATCTCCAATTTTAGGCCGTGGCACACAGCCAAATCTGCCACAGAGCTTCAGAGGGCCCGGCTGACTTTTCTTTTCTTTCTTTCTTTCTTTCTTTTTTTTGAGATGGAGTTTCATTCTTGTTGCCCAGGCTGGAGTGCAATGGTGCAATCTCGACTCACTGCAACCTCTGCCTCCCGGGTTCAAGCGATTCTCCTGCCCCAGCCTCCCAAGTAGCTGGGATTACAGACACCCCCCCACCACACCCACCTAATTTTTGTATCTTTAGTAGAGACGGGGGTTTCACCATGTTGGTCAGGCTGGTCTCGAACTCCTGACCTCAGGTGACTCACCCACCTCGGCCTCCCAAAGTGCTGGGATTACAGGTGTGAGCCACCGCGTCTGGCCCCCAGCTGACTTTTCAAGGAGTCTTGTTGAACATCATTCCCCCTCCCAAGTGCCTTTCCCCTTTGACTTAAAATTCCACTTCCTGGGGAGGGGGCTTGGCAGTGGATGACCCAGAGAAAGAATTCCTAGAAGATGCAATTGGAATTATTTGCAGACGACAGTACTTTATTTAATGGCGTTTTACAAATGAAGGGTCTGAGCCTAAGTGAGCTCGGAGAAGGGGATCTCTGCGTCCTCCCAGGACTGTGCGCTGTAACAGAATCCAGAGCCATGGCCTTCTGTGCCTCACGGGCCTCCCGCTCAGTGCTGCTCCAGGTCTCCCGTGGTATTTACCTTTGCCTGTTGACTTTGAGTGTTCACAGTCACTTTTTTGACCATAACCACATTTAAAGGGCATCTCTAAAGATCAAAGTTAAATTCTCCTCCCACAGAGAATGCTTTTACTGCTGAAAAGCAAAAAGTGCTGAATATGGAAACTCACAGGATGGGAGATAGAACGTTCATCTGAACCCCACGAAGCGAACTTTTTACAGTGCGTTTTACTTTCTGTTTCCTTCCACTGGGTCTGCCCACTGTCCAGTGGCTTTTTCTAGATGGCAGTGGGAACCACCGAAGGGCCGGCAGTGCTTTACTGGGTGTAATTCTTCACACTTAACCGTCCGGGACCAAGCTCCTCTCAGAGAATAAAGTAGGGTGTGGCCTGACCATTAAAGTAGGTCCCACAGTGTCAAAGGGACAGGGCAAAGCCAGACTGAGATGTTGAGACTTACTACAATTAAGCAGCTTAGATGTTCTCTTCTGTAAGACGGATCCAGTATTCTCCCACCCAGCCTGATGGGTGGGAAGGATTAAACACAGGCCTCACTGAAGCAAAGGTGGGATGATAAAAACGGAACCAGCAACCAGCACGACAAAAGCCAGATGGCATGGGAGAACCCGCAGGGAGGGCTGCTTCTGGGAAGGCCACCTGGGTGCACCAGCACACGTGCTGTCCCACATACTTTTCCCGGGGACTCTGTTCTGCCAGATTTCACTGGAGTGGCTGTACCAGTCATGAAAAATACTGCAACACAGCCACACAGGTGGATAAAGTGCTGCTGCATTGAGATGCATCACTTCTCTCCTCTGCTCTGGGACAAAGAAAAGGCAGGTGATGGGCACTGTGGCTCCTCCAGAACCCTGCTCTGAGACAAGGGGCTGCTGCCCTGCAGCCCACGCCTCATGGATTGTCATGATGTGAATGTTGTCCCTGACCTGCAGAATGGTTTTCTGATCCCAGTGATGGTGCCGCCTGAGGATGGGTGAGGATCTGGACCCCACTGGGAGCAGCCTCTTCCTGCAGAGGAGCCCTGGCCATCCTGGCTGCAGATGGGGTCAAAAGGCAGCAAGCCACAGCACTGCTCTCTTCCCTTCATGGACAGCTGCTTTAAGTCTGTTCTAACAAAAGGCACGGGCCACCAGCTGGGTCAATGTGGAGCTTTATTGGCTGTGCAACTTTGGGCAAATTACTTCATCTCCCAGCTCCTGGACATTTTTAACCATCCTCTACTGAAAGCTTCATGCTCTCTAATGATGACAAATGGTCAGACTTCCCTGACCACAGAGAGCTGAAAGTTTGCAAGAAGAGCCTCCGTGGAAAGTGACTGCAGTGCTTCCCTGTGGAGTGAATTTCGCCCACTGCAGGGATGAAGGAGTAGCCTGGGAGCCAGGATAGAGATCCGGAGCTTTCCTATAGCTCGAGAAAGAGGCTTCTGAGAGCGTCCCTTGAGGACTGGTCTTTCTGGGAGCTAGACCAAGAGGATCTCAATCTGGGTCTGCAGGGACAAGAGAGGACTCTGCGTGACAAAGGGAAGGTGGGAGTCAGAATATTCAGATCCTAAAGGATGGGCTCCCGCAAGGGAAACAGAGACTTGTCCACCAGGGTTGGAGGCGGCAGGTTCTGCAAGTTTTCTAAGCCTTGAGGAGAGGAAGGAGTGTGGATGGCATGTGCCCTTGGAATCTCTTCGATTCCGGGGGTCATGGGAACGTTCCCATTCTTTATCTCAAGGACAGATTCTAGTTAGGCACCCTGAAGAGAAGAACCTCATCAATCTGATTCCTGGTTTTCATCCCCAGTTGCTTGCACACTTCCTGGCACCAAAGAGGTGTGCAATGAATTATGTTAATAAATAAAAGCCTCAGCGCCAGATGGAAAATGCAGGGACCCTCCCTCCCTGCCCACACCTCCACACCAGTCAGACTACCCCTTCTATCTTTATGCTTTGAGCAATTTTGATGAAGCCTTTCCCCCCAGGCTTGTCTAATTTTTTTTAAAAGCAGCCACACCCAGTGACTGTTTCTTCTTCAAATTTAAACGTGAAGCCACTGACCGCTTTCCCCAAACAACCACTTGAGGTCCTATTCCTAGAAGCTATGATCTTATCTGACGATTTCCTCACGTGGCAGTTGCCATGGCAACCGGGGCCCTCACAATCACAGGAAGCCCACGAGGAAACGTGCACATGGCGGGGCTTCAGTCCCTTCCAGCAACACCCAGGGAGCAGCCTGGCAGAGGGACGAAGGCCAAACCAGCCTCGCGATGTCCTGCCTCCCGCACACAAGCCAGGAAAGAACACCGCTTCATCTCCACGCACAGACGAGGCCTGCATCCATTTTATTTCGTTTCCTCTCAGGGCATGGGGACGGGGGAGACCCTGAATCCGCTTTCCAGCTCTTAATGGCTGCTTCTTTTCCGTGATTCACGGCTGAGGAGCCATGCTTGGTGACCTCGGGCCCATCAAGTCGGGAAGCAGGTCCTGAGAGTGCAGTGTTTCCAACTAGCACATCTGGGTGAACTGCTCTGTCCAAGGTGTTTAGCTCTTTTGTGGCCCAGGGCATATGGTTACCATATTGTTGCAGCGACATGTGGCAGAAACCTTGTGGATGGGAGTGATGGAGGGAGGTGGGGCCTGGGGAGGTCCATTTTCTGGGAGAGCTCGGCGGCCAGGGCCCTCTCTGCCCAGTTCCTGTGCTCTGTTTCAATCTGCTCCTCCTTTCCTTTTGTGCTCTCCGTTCATTTTCCCTCTGTCACCTTCAATTGTTCTGCCCCGTGCTTCCATGGCTTCTCTTTCTTGCTCCGCCTCCTGCATTTTAATGTCCTATTTCAAATAGTTTTTCTTCTTGTTATGTAAGGCTTGCCTGCCTCTTTCCTTCCTGCACTCTTAACCTTTAGAGGCATATTTAATGTACATTTAATACACATATGCAGCTTCACCTGCATATAATTGCCTCCCCGTCTTCTCTGCCTAATCATATCTCATTCATTCACCAAACTGTTGAACACCTCAAATTCCGCCTCCTCCAGGAAGTCTCCCTGCTCACTCCAGCTCAGCATAGGAACCTCCATTCTGCTGAAGTCTGTTGTATGGTCCACCTCTACCACCAATTTGGCACTTTATCTTAGACTGCCTTGTCACGTTGCTTTGATATTTATTTAACCGTTGCCTTCCATTGTGGTTTTTCATAGGTTTATGTTCTAGCTCTTCAACTAGATTGTAAATTCCCCACGATAATTTTCTTTGTGCTTGTCTGTAGACATGATTGTCACTTACTAGCTGAGTGAATTGGTCCCCTTATCCATAAATGGGCACAATGACAGCACCCACAGGGTTTTGATGTGAGGATCGAGGGGGCTCTCCACTCTGCTGGTTTGTGAGAGGTACAGTCCTGTCGTCTTTGATATATTACCCACAGAGCCAGACTGTCAGGATCTGAATTCTGCATCTACCACTTGCCAGTCTTGTGACCTTGGACAAGCTTTTTAATCTCTCCATGCCTCAGTTTCCTTTTTGGTAAAATAGCGATAATAATAGTGTTCTAACTCGTGCCTGTCACATAGCCCTCCCTGAATGTAATAATCGTGGTACAGAAAAGGCACTCTATCTCTCTGGGCTTGTTTATGTACCTATTACATAAAAGGACTGAGCTACATGATCTGTTTAAGATCCCTTCCAGGGCTTCAACCCTAACATCTTTTAGTGGAGTGATTCTACAGCACCTTTGCCTGGAACGGTTCCACTTTATGCTATTGTTCCAGGAAATGCTTACTAGCGCCTCCTTTCACTCAAAATTATCCCACTTTGGATGATGCATTATATGGCCACCCTGTCTATGAGTAAGCTCACATAACATGGTGTTCATGAGCTTCATGGGCCCTTTGGTTGTCATGTTCGCTCTCCCTTCTAGAGGGAGTCAGGGGAACTGAGGACAGCCTGGTCTCTACATGAGGAGCCAAGCATCCTCTCATCATGGAGCTCAGGCTCCCTCTCTGGTGCACAGCTGGTCCCTCCGTTGGCAGCTGCCCTGCAGACAGTCACTCACAGGGCTGGCCTACATCCTGCTTAACTGGAGTGCTAAGCCTGGACAGTCCAGCACAGGGGTCTCCCGTCTCCCGGCATCCATCTACAGGCAAAGTAGATATTTTGTGAACCAGTCCTGCCGTAGTCCTCCAGAGAAAACATTTCAGTGGGTTTATATGGAGATGTTTTCTTTGTCAAGCTCAGTAAAGCTGAGCAGAAAACCCAGCTAAAACCCACTGACAGTTCCTAGGGGCTTGGACTAGTTTAGTTACTCCATAAGGGGCAGTTAGTGTTCTACTCTTGGAAGCTGCTGGAGGTGCCAACCTTGCCCAACAGAGCCATGCCTGTCTGTCTGTCTCAAGGACATGTGTCTTCATGGCAGGGAGGCTCAATCCTCCACATTATAAAAACTTGTGGGAAATGGAAAATTAGCCTACCAGGTGTACATGCCCTGAGATGTCCCAAACCTCAAAAATTTCTGAACTTCTATGTCCTGTTCAGTTCCATTTTCCTCAGGATCCATTGTCAAAGTCTGCCAAGTTTCCAAGTTCGTTCTTTCTTTCTTTCTTTCTTTCTTTCTTTCTTTCTTTCTTTCTTTCTTTCTTTCTTTCTTTTTTTTGAGACATGATCTTGCCATGTTGCCCAGGCTGAAGTGCAGTAGCATCATCACGGCTCACTGCAGCCTCAAACTTTTGAGCCCAAGGGATCCTCCTACCTCAGCCTCCTAAGTACCAAGTAGCCGGGACTACAGGCACACACCACCATGCCCAGCTAATTTATTTATTTATTCTTTATTTTTTGTAGAGACAGGGTCTTACTATGCTGCCTAGGCTGGTCTTGAACTCCTTGCTTCAGGCGGTCCTCCTGCCTCGGCCTCCCAAAGTGATAGGATTACAAGCATGAGCCACCATGTCCAGATCGCTCCAAGTTCTTGCACTGCGACTTCCACTTGGTTTTCTGTGTGATTGAGATCTCCCTTGTTCATTGTGGGTTGGTGATGTTCATGAGAAACCCAAAGGCGATGAAGCCAGTGGAGCCAACCTTCTCAAACCTTTCTCTCTTGGGAAACTGTGAGAGCAAAATGTCCCCGGGGAACCTTGTGGTCCTCTTGCTCCTTTTATCATGAACCAAAAATGCTCTCAGGTATGACGTCAGTCTGAATGGCCTGTAAAACATGTTGGCGGTTCTACATAAAACCAACAAATGCATACTCGTCAGCATCAATCTTAAAATCAGGATCAAGAAACAAAAAACTTTACCTAAACTTCTTATTCATTTACATAGAAAGAAGTTGAATTCTCTGATTTGGTCCAGGGGAGATGACTGTGATGCTGGCACTGTTCTAAAATCTGCACCATGCAATGCAGAAGCAACTCGACTTGTGAGGTTGTTGAGGACTTGAAATGTGTCTGGTGTGACTGAGGAACTGAATTTTTAATTTTAGTCAACTGTAATTCATTTGAATTTAAGAAGTCACGTTATGAGTGGTTACCGTCTTGGAGAGGGTAGGCTGTGGACACTTGTGTTTGGTGACCAGACTATGTGCTCCTCAAAACATGCGAAGGTCACTCTGGATATTTCTTTAACATGTCTTGTCTCACAATGGTGCCCTAAAACAGATTTGTCCCACAAAAGAACGCTCATTCACTGATGTATTCATTCATTTAGCAAATATTTATTGCATATCTTCTATGTGCCAGGCACTGTGATAAAAGCCAGGAGTATGTCTATGGAAAAATGATGCCATCGTTTTAATGGTATTGTTAATGACTATGAGATTAGGAGAATTGTGGGACTTTTCCTCCATGGAACTGGCTAAGTCCCTGCAGTGAACTAAATAGGTGAAATGCAGATTATTCTGGGAATATGCATGGTAACCCTGGAAAAGTGAGTAGCTGCGGCAAACCTGCCGTGTAAACACAGGCTGTGCACACAGGTGGGGAAGTGACAACGGGAAAGGGGAGAAGAGTCTGAATTAAATATGGTGGGAACGATGGTATGTTTGAAGCTTAGATGAAATAGGAATAAAGTCCTCGAAAGCGTTCTAGAAAGCACATGGCATTTACAAATGGAAGCAGTGCACTGTCAACGTCACTGTGAGCTCCCGAGACAGTCCGGGCACAAGCTTCCCCAGCCACCCCCACGTAGCATCCCAGAAACCAACCAAGCAAAGGAGCCATTGCCTCAGGAGAAGGTGGCAGAACTTGAGGTAAAGAGGTGGTGCAATTGGCTACCAAGGAAGGGATTTCAGAGGACAGGAAAGCTGTGAACTGAGCAGGAATGGGGGGAGGAGGGGCAAAGGCATTAACACTTCATTGGCTCGGGGACTTTCTGGTCAGAGACAGCCAGTCAGGACCTCAGATGAGCATTTTATCCCCTCTTCTGCAGAGCACACAGCAAGAAGGAGAGGGGGACACGAAGGCTTGACTTTGGCACTTTCTCTATTGAGTCAAATGTTGTGGCTCTCACTGCAGGATCCTGAAACACCGCTTAGATCTGGAGTCCTCTGGAAGGGCGGAAGAAAGAGTCCACAATAAGATGCCCCTGCATCTGGACTGGCTGGAGGCTCTGGCCTGAAGAGTCACGGTAGGCAGAATGACTGTATCTTATTTTATTTATTTATTTATTTATTTATTTATTTATTTATTTATTTATTATTTTTGAGATGGAGTCTCGCTCTGCCACCCAGGCTGGAGTGCAGTGGCACGATCTCAGCTCAGTGCAACCCCTGCCTCCCGGGTTCAAGTGATTCTCCCGCCTCAGCCTCTCGAGTAGCTGGGATTACAGGCGCCCATGACCACGCCTGGTTAATTTTTGTATTTTAGTAGAGACAGGGTTTCGTTATGTTTGCCAGCCTGGTCTCCAACTCCTGATCTCAAGTGATCCACCCGCCTCAGCCTCCCAAAGTGCTGGGATTACAAGCATGAGCCACCGTGCCTGGCTGAGTGACTGTGTTTTAAACCAGAGCTTGCAGACTGTGGGCCCTTAGCCCCTTAACTCGTTGCCGTTGCCGGTGCTCCTTAAATGTCAGACCCAGCCTGGGGATGCTGGCTTGCCAGCGTGCCTGGGAGCTCTTCCCTCTTTCCCTTTGGGTTAACAACAATATTTGCATGAAAACAGGATCTCTGTGGCTGCACCTTCTCTCCTTCCTCATGTCTCCACCAGCCTTCCTTTCTGTTCACCTAGTCTCCATCCCCATCGGCACCAGGCTGAGGCCCAAACATCATCTAAGCAACCACCTACCACCCCAACTCTAACAAGTGGCCTCTGAGCTATAGGGGTGTACCACTCTGAAGGGAGGACCCTGTGATACTAATCTACTCCTAGTCTGACTGCCAACACTGTCTGATCTAAGTGAGGAAGAGCTCATCTAAAACATTACTCTCGTAACCCAAAGGGGTTACTGAACTGTAGTTTGGGTGGGGCTTCTCCCTCCCTCCCAGCACACTAACCCTCCTAATTATTTTTAATTTAAGCTAATATGAAAATATTTGCATTCTCTGAGCATGCAGAAAATTAACCAGGGCAAGTGGGGGAAGAAGTGGGGAGCTAAAAGTATATTGGAACCATGATTAGGCCAGCCTAGGAGAAACAAGGTTGACCATATTTATGGGGTCTTGTTTTTTGATGAGCCAACATTGTTTGAGGATTTCTCTGACTTAATTACAGGACTCTCATGGGTCACGACTTCTGTAAGCAACAAATGTTACTTTGAAAGGGAAGAAGTGAATAGATAGAAAAGGTTTTGTCTTTAGACGCCATTATTTGTCATGATAACAGATTTCCTCTTTCAGGCCCATGTAGGTCCCTGGAGAGCCTTATGGAGGGCACCGTTCAGGCTGGAGATGGTCTGATCTCTCTCTGTCCACATACATGTGCGTATACATTCCCAAATATTTATTTCACTGGTTAGCTTCTCTTCCAACTCCCACTACAGGCCTTAGGGTTTCTTGGGAGATTGCTTTCTGCACTTATGGGGCAGAGACGTGGGGTGGAAGTTGGTGACAAGGAGGCATCTATTCCCTACCAATATTAGGGCACATGAACCAAGGCCCATGTGTCCCTCACACATGGGGATGAGAGGCCCCGCCAGTGGCTCTGGCCAGGCTTGATGCGGCTCAGACGTGGCCCTTTACTCCCACAGCTAGAGGAAAATCCTGTCAAAATGGCTTAACGATCTTCTAATATTTCCATGCAATTAAGGCCACATCTGTCTCCCAGGCCCCCACACTCCTTTGCTGGTGCACAGACATGAACCAAACAGTCTGTCTTGTCGATCTGGAAGGTAACAAAGAGCTCCATTCATAACTGTAGGCACTTTCACCATTTTTTTTCAAAGTAAAATAGAGTTTTCACTTTGAGAATAACCTGTGTGGCAAGCAAGCGAAGGATTTTTCCCCCCTAATAAATCAAATTCAACAGCCTAATAAAATGCTGGCTCCCCCTGCCCCCACCACTGCCTCCCTCCCTCCCACCGTCCCACTCTCAGCCAACAATCCCTGGGAATGGAGAGTAGTGGGCAGACCCAAAGGAGGTAGGGAAGGTGAGCTGAGAGCAGATGAAGGGAATTAAAACGCCTTTTGAAGGCTCATGGGCTTGTTCGGCAGACTAAAGAGTGAGATCGGTGGGGAAGGGGGTTGAGGGGTGGAGGCAGCAGGAGCGTAAGCAGTGTGCCTTTCCCTTTCCCTCTCCACCTACTTTTTCAGCCATTCTGGGCTTGTTTTAAAACACTTCTTTTCTTCTCCTGCTCCCTCTACTCCACAGCTCATCCCCAAACCTTCAGTAAACCTGCTGCTTCCTTTTTTTTGCATGGGGAAGAGCAAGAGAACTATGCTCCTAAGGATGGAGCAAGTGCTCTTGGGCCCCACCTGCAGCTGAAGGCCCAGGGAGGAGTGTCTGCCTGCCTGTCTCCTCAGAGCAAGGCTGAGAGATCTCCCTCAGCCTTTGAAGCCTCCAGAGAGTGAGTTTGCAGGAGATAAGTGCTGATAAACATCGAGTTTGGTGCTTATCCGCAGCAAACACAATCTTTTGAGGTTCTCTCTGCACTCACAGGCCATAGAGACTCTAATCAGAAAACAGAAGGGAAAATGCAAAACCAAGCAGTATTTGCTGCTGATTTTTCTTCTTTTTTGTTTTGTTTCGGTTTACACACTGAAAAGCCCAACATAGATACTGTCATACAAGAGACTCCAGAGCAGAAATGTAGCCCTGGGTCTTTGCTTTGTTTGGCTTTTTTGGTTCTGACGTCAAGGGAAGATGTCTTCACAGAGCTGCACATGAAAAGGATGGGCCGGACACTGATAACGACGGCAATCTGCCTCCAGCATTCTTCTTTCCAAAGCGCTCTTAGTCATTGCATTATCTGGCCCTTATGGCAACTCTTTAAGGTAGGTAGGACAGATGGTTCACAGGTAAAGAAACGGCGCCTGAGCTAGGATATGGGATTTGTCCAATGTCACACAGCTTGAAGTGGGGTGCCAGGAGTAAAAGCCAGATCTTTCTGGCTGTAAAGCTGGGCTCTGTTCACTCTATATGATGCAGAGGCTCAGCAGCCGGAAGGTAACCAGGAATCGAAGTGGCCTTGAATGTGGGTGTCCCACCTGGAAGCATTTGGAGAGCTCGGGCGGTAGTGGATGAAGTCAGGTGGAGAGGGCTTTGGGCTTTGCATCATTTGAGTAATGAGAGAAAGGTGAGGCCTTGGTTGTCTTGTATTTTGAGGCATTGTTTTTATCTTATGTCTTACCTATGGGCTATTAGCAAAAAGCGGATGTGGAAGATGGAGTGTAGAGTAGAAAGAGCACTGAGTCAGAGGTCCAGCGTTCTGGTCTCTGCTCCACCCCTGTCCAGGTAGGGGGTCTTGAGTTTCAGTATTTTCTTCTATAAAATAAGGTGGATGGCACTTAAGTCAGGAGAGCAGGGCGACGTTAAGGGGAGCTTGGAGAATGTTTGCTCCCCTATACAGTCATTCTTCTAAAATTATACTGTAATAATGACAATATTAAGGTAAAACCTTGCCATGACTTGTTAAGGCTCAAACAGTGGTAGAACCTGGTGATGTTGATCCCTTCCAACTTCAAAACTCAATGACATTGATGTGGGAGTCTTGAATTTGGGGAACTGCTGATGGCCATTTAAGTCCATAGAGATAACAGGCTATTTCCACACGGGTTTTGATTAAGCAATCCTACTTCTGACTGCCAAGCAAGCCCTCAATGTTATGTATCATAAGCTCCGAGCATTCGTCTGCAGGTAGAGAGACAGTGAACCTTCCACAAGAACCTCACAACACAAGTAACTGGAACTCAGCCCAAAAGAATGTTTCCTAAGGCTAAAGGTGACATGATTCACATGAGCTATCTTAGGCACTTCAATAAGCCCTGGATGGCCATTTCTAGGATGGGAAGTGAGATTGTGGGGTATGCTGAGGCAAGAGGGCTTTTACTCGATCTCTATTTAAATTTTCTGCAGAATATATTCGTGCACTGTTTATTTTATTTAAAATCAATTTTAAAAGATAAAGGAAAATAGGAATGTCTTGTTCACAGATGAGTTCATGGTTTGGAGACAGGGCTGAACTACATTGTTGACAAAGATTCATTCAAGTTCTAGAACTCATAGACATTAGAGAGGAGGACCATGTTGCAGAGAGCTTGTGTTCTGGTGTGGTGGGGTTGTGGTGGGGGAGGCATGCTCCATATGTGTCTATCATTCAAGCCTTGTATATAAAATCCCTACTTTCTGCTTCAGCATTTGGCTTTTTCAGCTCCCAGCGAAGGAGACCTGACAATAGTGCGGTGAGGTGGTCAGGGAACGAACCCATTGTACAGATGAGGGAGCGGATGAGCTTGCACCCTGGCCTCCCCTTCCTCTGTCCTGCTCCCACTGAGCCTGTGCCATCCCTTCCATGTAGCTAGCTGGATTCAGCAAACTCAGTTTGAAAATGGACTTTCAGAAGTCCCTATCCACTTGAGTTAGATCTACTGCAGAAAACCGTCTCTTGGGCACTGAAAGATATCCATGTTATTTCACACAAATATATACATCTTTTTGAAAATGTTTGGTTGGGTTTGTGGCCGGAGGCTTGGCATGGTTGTTTGGTTGTTAGAATGTGCTTTCTTTGGGACGAATGCAAAGCAGGGGTTGTATTGGGATGCTGAGTCAGGCTCTGCCCTCAGTGACAAGGAGTCTTTGTCTTGTTCATGGTTCTCCCCACACACCTGCACACATATAGATACCCACAAAAGCGCATTTTGAAAACTAATAAAAATTGCCCTGAAAATATTTAACTTATGCAAATACTACTATAGCAGAAAGTACGCATATAGACAAAACAGCAATCTACCTTTTCTAGAATCTGAACAAAATTTTCTGTTGATTATATATACAGAATTTGCTGAACATTTGCCTTGGGAAACCAGTAAACAATGCAGTTATTGGTCCACTGTCAGCCTAGGCTTCTGCTTTGAGATGTTTTACCTACGGTGGAGATTGTCATCTGTACCTGGCATGTCTCTGGGTGTATCTAAAACAAGCATGTCTCAAGAAATCTTTCCAGTTCCTACATTCTCAACCAAAGTTTCTCAAGTGACAAACCAACTCAGGGTATGAAGCTACCAGTTAGAATTTCAAGTGTGACAAGCCTGCTACAAGAGTGTATCTTAACTCTAGGGTTTCAGAAGCCAGAGGGCTCATGCTACCGCCAAAAGCTGTGGCTTACCAACTCGTATCACCCCTTTCCTTGGAAGTTTCTTAAGATTCCAAAATGTAAGAATTATTACCAGGTGTTCTTTGGCTAGTGATGTCTGATTGCTCTGCATATATGAATGAATGTCTACAGCTCCTCAGAAAGGAAAGCAAAGAATAATGTTCTTATACTGGGCGGGGGTGGAGGGTGGGGACCTAGAGGGTGGCTGAGTGTTCAGCTCTAGTAGCTTGCATTTCCTGTTTAGTGGGCGTGAGGGGTTTACACAAGAAAGTCTCAATGTTATGCTGGATGGACAGCCTTATCCATCATGCCCAAGGAATCTCTGCCTAAAGGTGATCAATTTGGCTTCTGCATACCACAAGGAGGTTTCAGTGTTTAAGAACTTCGGGATCCACAATGTCTTAATTCTAGATACTTGTTTCAATTGTCTTGTCCTATTTGTTCAAAGTTCCCTTCAAAGTTGAACAATTTCTCAGGCCAGCTCATAGGACCCTTGAAGGAAAATTTGAAAAAATCTTATTTTTCTTAATACTATTTTCTGTTTGCAGGAATGATATGAATTTGCCAAGGGACTTGGCATCTAAAGGTTGGGGGAGGCTCAGGAAGCCCTAGGAAGTTCATAAGAACCTCACAACTTAGTTTCCAAATTCAGACTCCTGGTTCACTCAGCTACCTAGGCCGTCATGGGTCACATAGCTGTGATAAAGTTACCTTTCCTATCTTATCTAGACATCTGATAATATGGATAATGTGAGGATTATTTCTCCATCATCAAATTGATCTGTCAAGGAATTATACCAAACATACAGTTGCAAAGTTCTCCCAAACTGGCAATCAAATCTCTGAAAATTAAAACTAAATGGTGTATTAGGAAGTATACTTTGTTTTTAGATGCATCCAAACCTTAGAAATAAAAAGTCCACCTTAAATCCATCAATACAAATAAACGATAACCATGATTACTTCTATGTTATTATACAGGACTTTAAATATACACTGAGGTGCCAGAACAAAGTCCTGGGCTGGTTGAATTCTTATACTTACCTCCATTTCTGCCTCTCTCTCTTTTTAATGGAACTGGCAGAAGATGCATTTTCTAGACTTATTTCCCCTCATATTGTTGTTAAAAGTAATAATAATGACAAGTGAAATTTGTAGATTATTTTATAGTTTAAGACATTGATCATTTATAGTTAAGACATTGAGCCTTCCCACATCTATAATCTTATTTAATTACTTATTTAATTTTATAATCTATAATCTTATTTAATTAAGAAGGCAGGATTATTCCCCTCCCCCACTTTGCTGATGAAGAAACACAGGTTCTGAAGGCCAAGGACTACATTTGTGGTCACAAAGCGGGAAGGGGAAGAGTGTGAGCCCAACCCTCTGGACTCCTTTCCATGGGGCCCTTTCCACGACGCCGCACTTTCTCAGCTGCATTCTTTGCCCACAAACACTACAGCAATGAGTACATTTATTTTTCCATATCGATACTATTTTTCTTTCCCTTTTGATCTTGCCCCTTTGGTTAGATGGTAGGCAATTTTAGGGCAAGATCTTTATCTGTTCGTTACTTACTGTTTGAACTTGCAGTGGGCTCATTAGGGGTCCAGGGACATTTGCTGATTGACGGCATGCACTGGACATGAGCCTGCTGGCTTTGACATTTTAAAACTGCACACTTCCCTCAGTGACAGTATGCCCAAGCAACAGGCCTCCCTGACATTTTCTCAAAACCAGGAAATGAAACTGGCCACCAAGAGCAAGTGACCGCCAGCCAGGGCATTGGTGCAAACCAAGCAAAACACACCACAGTGCAGGCAGCGCGGGTCACAAGGATGAACGCGTTCGATCTGCAGTTATCTTTGAAGAAATGTAGCATGTTCCTTCCTCCCACCGTGGTTTCAGCCACAATCATCCTCCTCTTTTAAACTGGTTGAATTATGTTCCTATACAGTATTTGTACACAAAACCCAACCGTAGACATGCTTTTCCCTATGATCTTGGTCTCTGCACATGCACAAGAATAGCCTTCTTCCATCTGAGTACTAAGCCTGATCCTGCTTAGCTTCCAAGACCAGATGAGGCACGTTCAGAGCAGCGTGGCCATGGACAGCACAGCCTCCTCTAAACGTTTTGGCTGAACTGGAGGACAAAGCAGGGCTGTTTAATATGCAAAACACTTTTTTCTTGCGTTTTCCTTTCTATAGCTTCCCCTCTTTAACCACCCCTCTCCACCTTGCTTTTAACCAAGTCAAATCTTTGGCAAATGGTTTTGGGGATTTTTTTCAGCATGTGGTAGCAAAGGTATTTTCTGTCTGTGGCCTTGGAGCCCCTGGGTGCTCCGGGGAAGCTGCCATTGCACAGGTAGCAGTAATCTGAACCCCTGCAGCTCAGCAGCAAGCCGCGGTCATAATCATGTGCTCTGTCACTCCTCTCCTCACTGCACCGATTGCAGCCCAGATAGGAGGAGCATGTGGGAGCTGACTCCTCGCTAAGCAATGACTTGAGAGAGAGAGAGAAAGAGAAAGACAAGAACTTCTCTGCATATGAATGCATCAACATGTACCTCTCTGGGTACCTTTGTTCCATGTGAAAGGAAGGGAGGCAGCCAAAGTAACCCTTGGCTAATTAGACAAAGGCAGACGGGCACAACAGAGAAAACTTCTGCTGGATCCAGTATCTGCACAGCTTCAGGGACTTTCAGCGCACAGCATCTTACATCACACATGCATAACGTTCCTGCCAACTGAGTCCAAATGGCAAATGTGGTCTTTGTAGCTTGACCTGTGACACCCAACAAATTCTAGACCATGGTTGGATTTGCTGTGACTCACTTTGCATATTTCCATTATTTTTATCTACTCTGGCCCACTAACTTGACCATGTTCACTCAGCATCAGCCAGGTTCTAAAGAGTGAGGGGAAGCCGAGAAAGCTTGAATGGCGGAAGTGTGTAGAGCTACTGAGATGCTTCTGGGACACTAGCAGGACACTGATCCCACTAGTTTTTTTCATAGTATGGATCCTGGACTTGCTGCCTCAAAATCACTTGAAGTGCTGTTAAAAATGAAGATTCCCGGGACCATTCCAGATCCAATGAATTAGAATCTCTGTAGCTGGAACCGAGGAATCAGCATTCTATACACTCCCCAAGGGAATTTTGTGCAGATGTAAGCTTCAGAGCCACTGAGTTAGGTACTCAGTGAAAACAAAATCTCTTGCCATCAAATTTGATTGGAAAATGCTGCAGACTGCATTGTGCCACACTTTCCCTTGGAGCTTCAGGATCTCCATTAGCATACTCAGGGCTCTGATAAGTCCTGATGCAAAGAGACTTGTTTAAGTTCCTTTTAATTTCCCACACTCATTTGAACACAGAATCCTGTTTTGAGAAAGCAGCTTTGAGCATCCCTTGGACACATTTGAGAAGTAATGAGATGCTTTAGTAAGAGCCACTATTGCAAGTCGCTGAAGGACTCTGCTTCTCTAGATCTGATTTTTCCTCTCTTCCTCCGCCACAAACCTCCCAAACAATTGTAAAAAGGAAGTGTGCTTCTCTGGGCAAAACAAGGGCATGCCAAGCCCAAGAGATCATTTATTTTTTTCTTTCTTTTTTGGTAACTAGTTGATTTTTAGAATCATAACTTGCTTTGGTTATGTGTTGGAAGCAACGAAGCATATTCCTCCTGTCTTAATCATTTTTGTGTAAATGTCATGTAAAAAACTGGGGCTTTCCTTGACTTCTCCAATCCCAGGCTTGTATCTATCCAGCCTTAACGTCTTTCTCAGAACACTCTAGTTTTTCTTCATAATACGTACTACATTTATAATTAGATATTCACCTATGCAAAAGTGTGATTCCTGTTGCTCTCCTGTTGGACTACACTCAATGGAGGCAGGGTCTTCATCTGTTTTGTTCGCCTGTGTACCCAAGGACTTAGCACAATGCCTGGCAGAGAGTATGCACTCCAAAACTATTTGTCACATGAAAGACTTTCCAAGTTTTTATTTTGCAGCCCGTATAGAACATGACAGTCAAAATTACATAGACTCACATTGGTTCTGTCTGCCCATCAGAATTTCCTGAAAAGCTTTTTTAACATGCATGGTTCTACCTTAGATATCCCAGACGAGAAACGGGGAAGAGAGCTGGAGAATAATCTGGTAGTGATTGGCTGAATGGATGGAGAAAGAAGGGAACCAGTGGAATTTTTTTCTTGTCTCTTCTCCTGCTATAGGTTTTTAGACAAGGCTCGGCACATTTTGGTGCCTTAATTTATTTCACTGTTTAGTAAAGCTGGAGTCACATTTGCCACTCATCTCTTGAAAATTGCATGAGATGTCTAGTTAAGCAATTTTCTCTTCTTTTCTTTTCTTTTCCTTTCTTTCTTTCTTTCTTTCTTTCTTTCTTTCTTTCTTTCTTTCTTTCTTTCTTTCTTTCTTTCTTTCTTTCTTTTGAGATGGAGTCTTGCTTTATCCACCAGGCTGGAGCACAATGGCACACTCTCAGCTCACCGCAACATCCGCCCCCCAGTTTGAAGCGATTCTCCTGCCTCAGCCTCCCAAGTATCTGGGATTACAGGCATGTGCCACCACGCTCAGTTAATTTTTGTATTTTTATTAGAGATGAGGTTTTGCCATGTTGCCCAGGCTGATCTCGAACTTCTGACCTCAAGTGATTTGCCCGCCTCTGCCTCCCAAAGTGCTGGGATTATAGGCATGAGCCACTGCGCCCAATCTACTTAAGCATTTTGAAATCTTAAAATAAGAGACAGTTTTGAGGTCAAATCATGACGACTATTTCTAGCATGATGGCTTTTCTGCACGTGGCTGTGAACTTTGGGTTTTGCCAAATGATTTTTTATGCAGTTCACTCAGGAAGGTGTTTTGCTGTTGTTGTTGTTGTTGTTTTTGTTTGCTTTTTGTTTTTTTGTTTTTTGCTGACACGGCCCCTTTAACAGAAAAAAAAAAAAAAAAAAAAAGGGCTGCTCTGCTCAATTTGTTAACCACCCTTTCATACTTGACCTCTTATTTTGTGGTGCAAAAGTTACACAAGCAGACCGTTAGACAAGCACACTGGCTCGCTGGTGTGTTTTGCACCATCTGTCTGCAGCCAGGCAACCTGTGCTCAGAAAAGATGACAGCAAACTCACCAACCCCCACATTTAGGTTCCTAAGGGCTCCCTGCCCCTGAGCAGTGCTGGGGTTCGTCCAGCCCAGGTCATAAGCAGCACAGGAAGCAGAGGGCATGGCTAATGTACATGTCACCATGTGGCTTATGGTCACAGCCTCACCCTACCTTCAAACCTGTGCAAGCTGCAACAGCAACAGGAAACGGCCAAGCGTCTATATATAGCCACATTGAACTTATCCAAAGGTGCTGTTTTGCACAGATTATTATGAACTTTTTCACTGAGAGAGGACGTGATGGCATGTGCCTTTTCCTCAGGACCTCCCGAGGCACTTGTAAAATTAACCATTCCACCTGAGAAGGAAGAAGGATGTTACACCTTTTGGTTTCTTCATTTTCAAGGCAAACAGACTGGTGCCTTTTCTTTTGCAAAAGATTTCCAGACACATTCAGTGAAGGCTAAAAAAGGATGGGAAATGGCAATGGAAACATAGAGGATTTCTGTGAGTCTCTAAATACAGCCCATCTGGGAAAACCATTCATTCCATAGATTGAGTTTCCCCTGAACATCATTGATTAGTGTTTGCTTCTCCCTAATACATTTCCCTGGCAAATAAATAAATACATCCCTTCACGGTGTATCCATCACACAGCCCTTGGTGTAGCTCCCCTAAGATCCCAAGAGGCAGAGACAAAAGGAGTGGGTGTCAGGGCTTGAAGGGCCCAGCACCACAGATCACCTTTGTTCTCAAAGGGAAGCCTTCAAAAAGAAGTGAAAACATGTCTCTGTTCCAGAGCACTTCTTTACTGCTTTGGAAGCGACCTTCTGGGCCTGCCAGTGGATTTATCAGCATTCTAGAACAGAATGTATATTCTTGATACTGGGCCTGACTTAAGTGACAGCGATTTGCTCCATATCCAGCTCTTTCCCCTATTGAGTAAGCACGGAAATGAATAGGATGAGCAGCACAGCTACTGAGATGCTGGCCCACAAAGGTGAGTGTAAACACGTGGTCTACACACGCAGGCTGGGTGGCCTTGGCCAATTAGGAAACCTCTTTGAGATTCCAGTTTTCTTCTGTATGATAGGGTTGTGAGGATGGAATGAGAGAGTATAAGTAAAGTTTTTAACACAGTACACACTTAACAAATGCACAATACAAGGTAGGCGTAGTCAAAGTGGTAATAATATACGAATCAGAGGAGGACTTGAGAGGAGAAAGAATCCAGACTTCAAGATTTTTGACTTTTCTGTTTCCTGAAACTTCCCGTGCTAACTCAGCTGGCTGGCTCTGGCAACGTGAATGAACTTTGTATTCTGATATTAGAAATGGTTCAAGGTCAAGTGCCAGGTGAACATAGTTTCTTCAGAGCACTCCCTAACACAGTGTCACTTAATCAACTGGTGGCTAAAATTTGCAGTTCTTCTATTCTGAAAAGGCATTAAAGTTATAGAATGCATTTTGAAAAAGTAAGCATCTCTTTAGCAAAAACCATTCTGGAGAACAAGGCCAAGATGTTTCCCATCTCCACAGTTCCACCAGCCAGTACCCGGGACACGCTCTTCCCGCCTGGTTCCCAAGAACCGGGCTCTTGGAATGGGGAAGCAGAGGTGAATGATCTGGCTGCCATCCTTTTAAAAAAGGTGACAGGTATGTGCATTCATTTAGTGTACATGACGCCTGGTACGAGGACACCAAAAGGAGCAAAAGGGGGCCTCAGTTGTCCTGAGTCCTGAGTTCATTCTGGAGCCCGCTTGCTGCACTCATATTTCCCATGGGCAGCGCCATGTGCCTCACAGGCCTCCACTCTGATCCTTTTCTTGTCCCACCTCTTCAAATGCACAGCATCGCCAACCATTGTTCAGTCTCGTCACTGAAAGCTGAGCACACAGTGGCAGAGGCCAAAGCCTGTGGCTGTGTGTGCCTGAGATTAAGACTTTTATCTGATCTTTGACAACTTGCAGAGGAAATCCTGTTCCAAAACTCAGAGCTCTGAGAGAAGGGTTGCCAGCAGTTCTTCCCTCCCACCTGTGAGATAAATCAGGGCACCTGAAATGCGAACCTGGGCTCATGGTTGAGAAATACAATAAGCTCACCTGCTCTCACTCCATTCATCTCTCCCCCTACCTTTTTTCTTTGAACCACGGAGCATGACGAAGTCCCTGGGCAGAGCCGGGCTGGGAGTCCTTTGTATTGCCCTCGTACACACCCAGTTACAAAGTGGAGGTGCCCAGTGGAAGACTCCCTGCCGCTGAAACTCAAATGACTGTCCTGGCTTTCGGATTCATGCAGGAACTCAGCCAGCTCTTTCTAAACCGAGGCAGACACGGGCAGCTGTGTCACCTCTGTGTAGACCCAAAGTGGTTCTCAACTCCTTGAGTCGAAGAACATCAGGCAGAAGGGTGTGTCTCTGGTGGTTGGAGTAGAGGTTGCAGAAAGTTGTAGGTTCCTCTCATTTCCTTCACCCCACCCTTGGCTAGGGGACTAATTGAATGTGGTTAGTTCTAGATGGTTCATCACAGCCCTGGACTTGACGTAGCCAAGGCAGGTTTACCTGATATTCAGGTACAGCTGGGATGCCCACCAGGGCAAATGGGGAGTGCAGATGAGAATTTCTGTTCGTAAAGGGAAGAATCCCAATACAGAATGCACTGGAACGTTTGCCTTGACTCTGCTCCTTGGATGGCTTCCCTTACTGCAAAACAGGAGTGGCTCTGGTCCCAAGGATGCTCAGGCGTACTGGGTGCCCGAGGGAAATGGGCAAGAAAGAGAAGGCAGAGAACCTGCCTGAGGGAGCTTTTACTCACAGGGGCCACTGCAATTATGGAAGAAATGTTGTTCAAAAAGTGTCCAAGCATCAACACACAGGTGCACCACCAGCAGCAGGCCAGAGAGGGTGGTCCAGCTCCAGAGGCGACACAGCTAAGAGGTGCAGCCTCTGCCGCAGCACCCTCATTGTGCAACAAAGGGACACACGGGTGATTACTACGCACTTTTTGGCTCTAGCGTCCCATGGTTCTGTGACAGCCTCTGCCAGATAATTCATTAAGGATGAAGCCAGACTCTTCCTGCTGCCTCCCAGAGGGAATCCGGAAGTGCACTGTCTATGCCAAGGCATGCCCATGTCCTGGCCGCTCCACCCGCGTGGTGAGCTGGATGGAGACAGCGTTAGTCCCCGGCCTGTCGCACTGTCAGACTCCGCAGCATTTGGGGCTGCACCTTGCGGTTCCTCTTCAAGCAGAGCTGCTCTGCTGAAGGCCCAAGACAGAGGGCCATATTTTGTGTTTTGTTTTGTTTCAGCTTGTGAGGAAAATGAACTTGCTAGTCAATATGGAACTGGCCTGAGGGGAAGTGGGTCAGGGAGGGAAGCTTTACTTCTGGCCGGTGTGGGACAGAGAAGAGAGCAGGAATGCCTGATCTTCTGTCCCGTTCAACTCCTTACCTCTCCACTTAGACAGAGCTAGGCCAGACATAGAGGACGGGTGCCTCTTTTGCTCTGAGATGGGCTGTGGCTGTGGGACAGGGTGGCTGGATGCAGCGGTGTGCTGGAACTGGCTCGTGAGGTTCCTGAGAGACAGTTGCGTGCATGTCTTCCCAACTGCATGCCCAGTGGGAGCTTGAGGCTGGGCACCGTGAAATCGGTGCAAATTACACAAACCTGGAGAGCCAGTTGTTAAGTGTTTATGAGCACATGTGACTGAATGTACCTGCTTCTCAATCAGATGGGACTCAAATCTATGTACCAAGGTCTTGGGCTGCAGCAAGTCAGCCTTTGAAGCTGATACATCAACCCTTTCCACAACCATTACTCTAGACCTGGCTCTTGGGCTCTGTCCAGGTCCTGGCCGCCTGCATCTCATGGAAAGGTTGAAACAGGACCTGACTTGCTGAGATCAGCATCTAGACCACCCAACTCCTCACATGCTTCCTCTTGAGGACTTAAAGTGGCTTGCTGTGGCTGCCTTTCTAATCCATCAGCTATAAAGTATATACATAATACTAGCCATTATTGATTTAGGAGCTACTGTTTGCCAAGTACGGAACTAAGGACTTTGCGTAAGTTATCTCATTTCATTCTCACCATAGCCTTATGAAATAATTTCCTCATTTTATAGCTCAGGAAGGTGAGGCTTGGGAGGTTACCCAGCTTATAAGTGGCAGAGCTAAGATCTGAACTCAGATCTGATTCCAGAGTGTGCTCCTTCCAAAATCTACATTCTATCAACTACAGACATGCCAATTATTAGTACAGAAGAGGATTCTCCCTCTTTGAAAATATATCCAAATATTAACTCCAGACAGGACCTTCGAGAGTGGCACAGCTCCCAGGGCCACCATGCAATCAGTAGTGCCCTTCCCAAAGACACAGCACCCTCCCCTGCGAACACACTTCCTCTTCCCCCCTCTGCCCCAGCCGTTGTCCCTCCCCTCCTTCAAACTCTACTCAGAACTTAACTTCCTCCTTGAAGCATTCTGTCATTAACCCCATTCAGTTTTGATCACTTCACTAACTTTGCTTCTCCTCAAATACTTATAATGTTCACACTAGATTTCTGCTGCCCTGTTTTTACAACCGTGTCCTCTGGCTGTCCTTCATTAAGCTGCACCTATGGGCAAAGCACCCTAAGACGCTTGTCCCACTGTGGCCTCTGGGGCTTGGCCTCCTCTGTCTCTGTCTGTGGGCCTGTGGATAACCTGCCCTTCCTATCTAAAAAAGGGTACTGCCCAACTCTCTAGCCAAGTGACTCAAGGATCCACTTTGTTCCGGCCAAAGAGGCCATTGGTGTGGAGCTTAGGCAGGGTAGGGGTGGCAGGAGAAATAGCCAGGCCGGTTAGTGTTCCTCCAAGAACTCTCCTTCTCCAGCCTTCAGCTTTGATGACACCTCTGAGGATTTCCTCTGTCAAGTCTTGGGGCCAGGCAGGGACCTCATTCTCTGCAAGTGGGTCTTCCCTTGGGCTTCCCGGTTGTACCCCCAGCCCCCTGTGCCCCTGGATTGAGTTGTAGGTTGAAACTAGCCATGGAGTAGGAGTCTGGGGCTGGGTTGGGGCAGCATCTTAATGTGTAATCTGGAGTGTTCTGAAAGGTGAGCCTACACAGGGGAGCATGGGTGGGTGTCAGCTGGGGAGGAGGGCAGGGAGGCTGAGCTGGGGGTTGGGGGAGATTTATGCCTGCCAGTCATGCTTCAGAAGCTTCTGAGTGGATGGAGAAGGGAGACCGGACCTCGAGTGTTCTGGAAGAAGACTCCAGTAATGTGATAGTAGCAGCTGGTCTGATTTGCATCTGGGAAGCTGAATTGTTCAGAGAGCTCAGCTGAAGCAGGGAGCCATTCCGGAGAGGCCTCCCCTGGCCAGCCAGGATTTGGACTCCTCAGTCCCCTCTGGCTTCTCTTCTGCCTTGTCCTTGTCCCCTACTCTCCCCATGCCCAGGACACATTTGAATTCCTCCTCACTGTTAAGAGCCAGCTGTGATCTCACACTGCCTGCTTCTGTCCTGAACGTTAACAGGCTTTTTCTCCTGCACGGACTGCCACTTTTAGACTGGCACACAGTTTTCACAAGACAGGGTTTTGTGGTTTGGGTTTTTTTTCCCTTCATAAGTTTGCAGCTGCTAGTTTTGAAACCACCAGCCCTGAGGCAACTCAGACACACACACAAACACACACGCACACACACACACACACATACAGAGACACACACAGAGAGAGAGAATGAAAGAGAGGGATGATGAGATGTCATTTTAGAAATCATTTATTACATTCCAAATGTCCTTGCTTACAGTCAGGCTTCTGTTGGTGAAAGACGCCTAGACACACTTAAGGGTTTGTGGGCATTTGTGGGCATTTGGGCGTCAGGGTAGTTCTCATGAAGTGTGTCTCCCATGCTGGGTCCCTGGCTGTCTGAGGCTGACAGGTGAGTGGTGAGGGCCCAGAACTTTTGATTATGATCTGACATGGACCGGCCAGCCACCTATGTCCCGCTTGAATGTGTGTGCATGTGGATGCACCAACGTGTGTAGGTTGGAGGCAGGGGAAAGGGGAGGAAGCGGGAGATATAGGAAGACCCTGATTGAGTTTCTGAGAATTATGCAGGAATCACATTCAGGCCTACCTAATGGATCCCTTTGCCTATGCAGCCATATATCTTTAGCTGAACACAGACTTGAGGCTAGAAGAGCCCAAAATAAACTGAAATCAGAACAAACTACTCATCTTCAGCTCTCCCCTCACCCTCACACATCCACTAGCACTTGTGGTGGTCAATTATAGTTTTTATCTAAACCAAGAGAACACCTAGAGTCTCAGCCTAGCGTCCTCCCCCTGGACAGAGCATGGGGGGCCCTCAAGAGGCCACGCTGTCAGCCCTATTCTGGGTGACTTTTATGCCGTCTCTTTGCTGGCATTCTTACTGAACCCCATCATTCTCTGCAGGCTTAATCAAACACTTTTTGCCTGTGGGAGGAGAGAGAATCATCGTGATATTACCAAGGAAGGGAAATGAGGAACGCCTAGGCCTCCTAAATATGGCCTGCTTTGACCTGAGAGTGCGGAAACAAATCTGGGACTTTGGGAATCTCTACCTCCATAAACCTTCGTGCCTCTCCTAGAACCGTGCACCCATTTTGATTCCATGTCAAGACGATGTGTGCTCTTGTTTCTCCTCACCCTTTCTCCCCACTCATTCCTTACCAAACTTATTTGGGGTCCCATGAGGCTCAGGCAGCGTAAGCAGGAGAGCTTGGGATAGATTTTTCTTTGTATCATCCATAATCAGTGAGTATTCTGCATATGGCAGGCACTCTGTAAGTGCTTATTTAACTGAATTGAACAAAATGTTAGTTATCACACCCTCTTCTGGAAACCTGCACTGATTTTCCTGTCATTGACAACAGAAAACCCAAATTCCCTATAGCCTGGCACAATAGGCTTTCCGGGGTCAGGGCTCACCCGCATCCTGCCTCCTCACCTGCTGCCCCATATCCGTGGCACTCTCACTGGCCTGGCACCATCCCATGTTCACACCCTTTCCGTGCTGGTCCCTGTCCCTGGAATCCCCTTTCTGGTAAATTCTGAGTCATGTTCAAAATCAACTCCAGGCCAGGCACGGTGGCTCCCACCTGTAGTCCCAGCACTTTGGGAGGCCAAGGCGGGCGGATCACCTGAGGTCAGGAGTTCGAGACCAGCCTGCCCAACTAAAAATACAAACAACTTAGCCCAGTGTGGTGGTGGGCACCTGTAATCCCAGCTACTCAGGAGGCTGAGGCAGGAGAATTGCTTGAACTTGGGAGGCGGAGGTTACAGTGAGCCAAGATCACGCCACTACACTCCAACCTGAGCGACAAGAGTGAAACTCCATCTCAAAAAATAATAATAATAAATAAATAGACTCCATTGTTCCTCCTCTATAAATCTGTTCCTGACTCTTGGGTCTTTCCAGTAGAGTTGGTTGCTCCTGCCGTTGGGTTTTTGTGATGTTTTGCACCTAGCACCATGAAAGCACTTGTTTTTAGTGTGAGCGTTCATTTACACCTCTTTCCTTCAGAAGATCTTAAATTCATCAAAGACAGGGATCATGTCTTATGCATAATTGCATTCTCAGTTTTGCACACTGCCTAGAATAGTAGGTATTCAATAAAGGATGATTACAGTAATGAAAGAACAAATGGATTCCATTGATCTACTTCTGGAATCTCAAGCAGGGTTTTCCCATACCTATCCTCCTTCTTCCCCTTTCTTTCCCATACATCACTACCTCATGGAGCTCAGCACATATATGGCGCCAGGACTGCATCTCTTTTGTTTCATTTTCTGGAATGTCTCCATTCTTTGGCACAAATTTCCTAAGATTACCCATAGCGTTCCTGCTCACCATGCTTCTTGGGTTTCTGATGTTTGCAAAAACATTGACTCATCACCTGGAGATGTAGACACCCATGGAGATGGGCCTTCCTGCACCACAAAGTACCTCCTCCATGAAGCCCTCCTACATGAGTCCAAGCCCACAGGGAGCTTCCATCCCGCCTACACTGCCTGAGCCCCCACTTGCTCCTCTCTTCTCTTTAATTGTACCATGGTGCCAACTGTCATGTTGTTATGGAGTGAGTGTTTGTGTCCCTCCCCAGACTCATACATTAAATCCTAGTGGACAATGTGATGGTATAGGAGGTGGGATCTTCAGGGGGTGATTTGATCATGGAGGCGGAGCCTTCAGAGTGGGATTAGTACCCTTAATAAAAGGGACCCAAGAGAGCTAGCTTGTCCTGTTTCTACCACACAGATACATAGTGAGGAGTCGGCAGTCTGCACCCTGGAAGACAGCCCTCACTAGAACCCGATCATGCTGGCACTCTGATCTCAGACTCCTGGCCTCCAGAACGGTGAGAGATAAACATTCACTGTTGATAAGCCACCCACGTATGGGACTCCATTACAGCAGCCTGAACAGCTTGGACACGGGTATTTTTCCTCCCGATTGTTTGGATTCTCCCCCACCCCGCGGTGCCCAGTGCTTGATAGGGGAACGACTGCACGAGGTGTTTCCTCATGGCCTTTCTGCACACTGGCCTCCGTCCCTCATTCCCCAGGCTCTGCACTTTCCCAAGGGGACTTTACCTCATCTGAGTAGCTCCTGATCTAGCGATATTAATCAGCCACATCTCAAGGACTGTCATTTTTGTTATAGAATACATCTTTGATAATGTATACATTTTTGGAAGTTTTTTTTTAATATTATGAGATTTTTATTGCAAGTAAGGTTCAAATATATTTTCTTTTTTTCTCTCTGTTGCTCTCTCTTTTTTTTTAACTATACTTTAAGTTTTAGGGTACCTGTGGAAGTCACACAAATCTCTTGGTTCAAATATAGGTTAAAAATGGTAAGATTCTCCCCAGCAGACGAAGCTGCATTGCCTGGAGTCTGAGCAGGCAAATCCTGCAGTGTTTGCTGGCACTCTGGGTGGTGGGCACAGCAGGAATGGCATTATGAGGACCACCTCTGGCTAAGCAGCCAAGGTGTCCATAATCACCAAACTGGCATCTCCGGGCTGCTCTGCTCCTTGCCTGAACATCCTCCTCCTGCCCTTCTCCCTTCTCTGAGAAGCAGCCCTTGACCTTGTCAGCTTTTCCTCTGCTTTCTTCCTCTCCTCGATACCCTGTCAAAATTTTTCAGGTTTTCCATATTCCCAGGACCTTGCTAGGCTCAGCTCATACAGTAAATGTCATATAGTCATGTGTCAAATGTCATACAGTGAAGTCATGTCAGGGGGTAACTTTGACATTTTTACATGAGCCTCCTGGAAGTTCAAAGGAGTGAACTCGTGGTGAGGATTTCAGGCAGATGGACACATGACGGAGGCTTCTGCGGGATGGGTCTTTTGGAGCATCCTACCATACTACCTGGGCTGCCTCCATCTAAGGCCAGCTGCAGATAGACAGGAGAAACAGTCCCACTACTCAAGGATGACCAGGGAGCCTCTGACTCGAGCCACTCAGTGGGGCCTTAGGCAGGAAGAGGAGGGAAGCAGATCCCTTCAATTAACACCTGGCCTGAGTCATTGGGCTTGGGATTCAGAGTTTGGAAAGTCACCCAAATGCCTTCATTCCCAAACCTGACCTTCGAGAGAGCCTGGAGCTGGCAAGCTTCAGATTCATTTGTGTCAACATGTTGTTTGGTTAATGTAGCTGAGCATCTAGGCCCATTTTCTTAGAAACAGGAAATCCCGGCGTGCCAAGAGTAAACATCCCAGCCCCCAAAGGTTTGGGTTCATGTAGGAACTCCCTGACCACAAGGGTCTGTGGGTCTGTGTGCTTGAGCCAGGCATGCTCTTGCGCCCATAATTGATCTTGTATAAAGAGATGGTCTCTCTGCAGCTCAGCGGCTGGACTGTGAGCCTGAACCATGCTTGAGGCTGGTTGGGGATAGGCTAAGAACAGGGTCACAATTTCAAACATAAAGCAAAAAAGCATTAGTGCTCTTTTATAACTTGACAGTCATCTCCCCTGCAATCCCCACCACAGACTCTTCAATTCTAGTTTCTTCTGTTTTTATTCTTTGTTTCTTCTATGACAGCAGGGAGCTCGTCTATCTTCGCTTCCATTCCATCCCTATATTCTATACCATGCCGCGAATAGGAGGCACCAAGTACAGGCTGGCGGAATGAATGAATGATTGAATGGATGGCACCATGTGAATCAAGGCAGCAGAAGAAGGCATTCCTGAAGGGCTTGACCATTCCAGCTCTCTATGGGGTATCCTGCAGGGGTGAGCTCCACGTACTTACTAGTCTTAAGGGGCTCACAGAGAGTTAATTCTCTCTCACAAACTTGCCAGCCCCTAGTTGGCAAAGACAGATTCTCCAGAAGCTTCTCTGGGTTAGTTGAGCAAGCTCAGGTTAGCTGGGGCTGGAGGAGAAAACACTGGCTGTGCAGAACTTGACTGGGTGTAGGGGGAAGGGCCAGGGGTGGCCAGAGGGGGCTTCTGTTGCACAGAGGTCCGGCTTGCTCGCCAGACAAAGAACCCTCAGAAAGCACCTTCCCCACCTCCGCCACACACAGAGAAGGCGCAGAGGGCCTGGCCTCTTTCTGACAAGGAGCCCGGCTGACCCTGTTGCTGTGAGGGGCAGAAAGAGTGGCAGACAGCTGCTTGGAGACGCGGGAGTCGCTGAGCAGGGCCCATGGAGTCTGACAACGGAAGAAAAGAGGCAACCCTTCTATTATTAGTGGCTGCTTTCCACGTATGTGTAAATCAAACAGCCTATGCAAAAAGAGGCCTCCTGGTAGCAGGAAATTCAGAGTTGTGGGTGTGTTTGTGCTATCAGATCGGGCCCTGGGCTTGCCTGCAATCCGGTCTTGGACGGGCTTCCATCTGGGCTGCATTAAGAGGCACAAGGAGGTGAGCGAAGGCCCAGCTTGGCCTCCCCACCCCCCAGTGTTTCTGGTTTTATGATTCTAGGGGGACTTTGTGACTTTTTAAACATCGTCTTTTCAGCAGTTCATGTGGGCTCCTTTTTAGAGCCTATACTGAAGATTTTATGAAAATCCAAAAGAGATAAGGCTGTCTCTGTTACAAAATGCCATCTCAGGTCCAGAAGCTGCACATAACTAAAGTAATATCTACTATTTCAGAGCCCAGGACTTGACTTCTATGTTTGGTGGTTTGCTGTACTTCCATCAGAAGTAGTGATATAGTGTAATATTTAATGATACAGAAACATGGCCGTCATTTAATATAAAGAGAATAGAAGGAGGTTATGAAGCAATATGATTCTGGCTAGATAAAAAAAATACATATATGTCTATATATTTGCATTATGAAGACCAGAAGGAAGGGCACCAAAATATGAATCGGCTGCTTTCTGTATAGTGAGTCTATGGGTGCTTTTACATTCTTATTTTGTAATTTTCTATATGTTTTAAATTTTATACAAGGATGAAGTGCCACTTTTGAAATCATTATTTTAAAAAACTTAGACGACGCATTTAATGAGTTTTTAAAAAAAGTAAGCCAAGAAACAGAAAAAAGGTAGTAGCACCTGCAGGATGGGCTTACTAACTTAGTGCTGTTTCTCAGCAGCCTTGAGCAGGATGTCCATGTCCCTTGTCTCCCCTGGCCCTGACGCCATCTCCTCCCTTTTTCCTTGCCCTGCATAGCTCTTGTCCATTTTGCCCGGTGACCCCATGCCGCTGGAGCACCCTGCTTTCTCACAGCACCGACCTGCCCAGCGTCTTGCCCTTGCTTGTCCCAGGAAAGCAAAGGAGGCCCCAGAAACGTGAGCAGATGGGATGAATGTAATTCAGCTCCCAAAATCTGCTGTAAGTCTCCCTTGTCCTTTGAGTCCACCAGAGATCGTGCCAGTCCTGTAGAGCTTACACTGAATGCAGAGCTCTCGCTGTGTTTGTGTAATGCACTGTTTGACAGCTTATTAGGTGCATTTCAGCAACTTTCCAATGTCACATCTATCAGAGCCTGAGACTCCCAGGGGAACTTATTCAAGCTATAAGTAAATAAATAACACAGATTTTACACACACACACACACACACACACACACACACACACACACGAGGAAAAAGGGGAGAAAGAGTACATACACACGCAGACCATTTTGTCCTCACAACGTTACGAACTGGTTTATTTTCTTTATCTAACCGATGAGGAAACTGAGACTGACAGGTCCAGTCACACGGCCGGAAGTAGCAGAGCTAGAATTTGAACAGGGTCCTGCCTGTCTCCAAAGCCTGGACTCTTCACCAGAATGCCTTCCCCACTTCCATACTGCAATCCAGGCAGGCCACTGTGGGTGTAGTGAGTCCCAAAGCTCCATAATTACAGGGTTCAACTCTGCCTCCAGAATAACCATGACAAAATTTGTGGAAATGTTCACAACAGCTCTTTACTTCCAGGTTCTGAGATCAGAAACGGAAGTTTCAAAATACCGAAAGTTCGTTTATGTTGAACATAGTGCTTAGGCTAAAAGCAGGAAGTCCAAGAAAGCCTGATCTCATGAGATTTTTTCAGCCCAATTTGGATCCACATCTGCACTTCTGGATTTTCCACTGAGTCTAACCTCAGCTGCTCTGCTGGTCTCACCGAGTCTGCACCTCCAGCATTGGGTACAGTTAAATAACATAGTCGGCTGCTGTTCACTAAGATTTACCCAGGGATTGGCCACTTGAAAAGTAAAGTAGTGAGCTGGGACAGGCAGCAGAAAGGAACAATTGAAATTTGAAAAACAGGCGTTTCTTTTCATAAAGCTAAAAAAACCCAAACCAAAACAAACAAAACTCTAAACAATAATTCATCCAAATAATGGTCTTGCTGTTGTCTCCAGGTGCAGGAAACAAGTGAAAAAGAGTCTTACCACCTACGCCTTCCCGCCCCAGTCCTGGTTTCTCCATTGGTCAGTATGCGACCAGCAAAGGGGAGGGGAAGGTGGTGGCACTCAGTGGTGTGCCTTGGGCTGCCAGCTTTGGGGAAGCCTCTGAATGTTGGGGAGACTCATTCCCGTATCCCCACTCCCATAGCTTGAGGCACTTTGGAAAGCAAGTTTCTCATGTTGCGGATGAGGAAACTGAGGCTAGGAGAAGTGGAAGGATTTGCTCAGGCCACACACATCTAGTGATGGCGGGAGCTGGGATGAGAACCCAAATCCACAAAGATGTGGCCTCTTCTTTGAATCATAATAGCTGCCCTGCCTACCTCTCAGCACTCGAATGGATTAACAGACATGATAGGGTTTGCAAATGACAAACATAAAGTAAGTGTTAGTTGCTGCATTTTGACATATTCCAGGTAGTGACTTAGTTAGTGTTGCTGGTGCTATATTTAATTTGGGTCCCATTCCAAGTGTAGAGTTTTCTGGGGATGCCATTATCTATGAGGCTTCTCTGCCAGGAGGGCTCAGAGGCTCCCAGGGAACACTCCCTATACACACACCATCCCCAGCACCACCTTAGGGGTTCTTATGGGAACATCTGGAGGACTTCTGCATCACAAAGATCTATAGTGCATTGTGGTGTGAGCTCCTCTATTCAGGGACTAGAACTCATTATTTTGAAGCACAATTTCAAATCAGCCACACCCAACTGCAACAGTCCAAGAAAGGTAGCAGACCGCATCTTAGAGCCACCCCTTTTCAATTTCAGGCACCCAGGCATGCGGGGGTTACTGTCTTGCTTTGTAAACCTGTTCAAACTAGGTGCAAAGTGGATGTAGCGTGACACATTTAGCAGCTGTGTGGCCTTCAGTGAATGATTTAACTTCTCTGAGCCTCAGTTTCCTCATCAGAATGTGGTAATTGCAATATATACTTGTGACTTGGCAAAGGAACTAGAGGGGATGTTTATAAACCACCTGGCGTGCACACAAACAAAGGCTCTTCCTGCCTGCCCTGCAGCCCCAAACTGCCCTTTGGGGTAGACCCTGAGCACCTACACGCCTTAGAAACAGCATCCCAGGGCTCCAGGAGGGCCTACAGAATCTGGAAGAGCAAGTCCTTCAATCTTGCGGTATACTATTTCGTTTTCAAGGAATTTCTTATAGGCAGCAATTATGAAATAAATGTCACACAATAGCAACCCCATCATGCGTGTGCTTTTCTATCAGTGAGGTCCTCCTGGGAATCTCCTCTCTCCTTACACAGTTCCAGGGAGGCCTTCTTAGTCCCATCACAGGTGTGCATTCTTGGCTGGGTGCTCTGGGTTGTGATGAACTTGGAGCAGGGGTGAGGAGGGTAATCTCCCCATCGCTTGAAGCTGAAGTGGGAGGAAGCAAGGCCTTTCATGTGGCAGGGTCAGGCATTCTCCCCAGAGCAGCGTGTGCCCCGGAAGCCAAGCTGGTAGGACCAAGCAGAAGCCGCCACTGCTTCCTCCCTACCTTGGAAAATTACACAGCATGCCACTTTGCCTGCTGGCTGCCAGGCAGATGCCCTGCTGCTTTCCGAAGCTGTCCTACCTCCTTAGGATGAAAAACAGTGATGTGCCCATGCCCGCAGTGACGAGTGTGCCCTGCCTTCCTCCTCCTCCCTGCACTGGAAAAAGTACAGGGTCTGTAAACAAGTCATTAGATTCAAGATCCTGCCCAATTTAGACTCTTTGTCTCAGTTTTCTCCAGAGTAAACTCGCGGTCACACCCACTCAAACCAAGCAAAGCCCAGAAGGAATGCAGAGCCCTGTGGCCAGGCTCACCGCAGCTGACCCTGAGATGCCCAGAGCTCCAGCCCTCCCGGGCTGGGAGAGAAGAGTGGGAAGCCCAGAGCACTCCATTCCATCAGGAGCGGAGCATCGGCTCTGATAGGCACACAGCTAAGATCCCAGTGTCTAGGTTCAAGTCCCCAAAGCAGCTTTTACTTTTGGAACTAACTCTCCAAACTATCAAAAATCAAAAATCCATCTCCTTTGAAGTCTGGCAAGCAAAGCCCCACGATCAGCTTCTCTTTATTCCTGTACTTCCCGTACAGGCAGGCTTCTAGAAAACAGAGGCTGGAGAAAATGAAAGTCAATGCCAAATACTAACCAGACAGAAGAATAACTGCTTTTCCCCACAGCACCCCCACCCCCAGCTCTGGCATTATGGGCTGGGGAACTGGGCCCCTCTCCTGCTGCTGAGGATCTGTTTATTTTGCACTCCATAAAGGGAAACCAGGCCCTTTTCTGACATTTTGGCTTGTAGGGGGTGGGGAGAGAAGGAGGTCCAGAATTTAAACTCAAAACCAGATCAACTTCTCTAAATCTCCTGGTGCTTTTGCTACGATTCCTAAATGGGCCGCATTGTATGAATCAGGCTTTTTACTCCCCCAGCCAATGTGCCTCCATTTCTAACAGTCTGACTCCTAACCCTACCAATGCCATAAACTGCCATGACCCCTTACTGACTTCTAACCACACAAATGCTCCCCAGATGAAATTAGGGACAGACACACTCACAAGCAGCTTGGCAGCTCTCCCTGCCTCTCCTGCAGGAAAATCTGTGCCTACATCACAAACCTTGCTCTCCTTAGTGGATGGTGGCTTCCTTTAAACAATACAACAGGGAATTTCCTTTGTCCTGGAAATGTTCCGCTTGTCATCAGTGTTATCCTTATCAGCAGACCACAGTGCAACCAGGAGAGGCCCCAGCATGCTCAGGACTCGTGGGGTATCATTGCAAAATGTTTTCTTCTTTTTTTTCCTCTGCCTTGAATTCAAAGCATGACCTTTACGAGTGGAATTCAATCAGGTCATCTCTCAGATTCCCCAGTGGGAAAATAAAAGTGGCACAAGCAAAGTCTATTGTTTCCATTGCAAGAAGGTAGAAATGTTGTTTTCTCTCTAGATCATCCAACTAAACGAGGTGGGATGGGGGATACAGAGATAATAAAATGACCCTTACAAATTGAGATCGTATTAATAAAACGTAGCCTCAGTCCTGGTAGTCCCATGGAACTTGCATAGCAGGGGCTCTGCAAATGTCATTGACTCCTCAACTTTTTCAGTCCTTCACCGTGGCTTTCACTATTTTTAATGCAATTTATTTCTATCTGGACAAGTTTGAAAATAAATTTTTGTTGTCTTTAAACAACAGGCAAGCAATACAGTTAGGAAAAGGGGTGGAGGCATGTGGGAACACCAGAAGGCCAGAGGAATTGCAAAAATAAACTTCTGCTAATGGTAACACTCTTGTCTTCCAGGGCAGGAATAATTAATTGTATATGTTTAATCACTTAGCAACCCTGAGCTCTTATTCTGAGAAGCTCAAAATATTTCACATATGCAGTGAGTAAAGTCTTTGGTATCAGACAGAACCTGCTAGCTGCACAACTTTTGGCAAGTTACTTAAGTTTCATATGTCTTGATTCTTCTCACTGGGTGAGTGCAAGTCATGATAGGTGGATTCCTTGGGGCTGTGGTGGAAGTCAAGTGCTAAAATGCCTTCAAGGGCCGGGTGAGGTAGCTCACCCCTATCATCCCAGCACTTTGAGAGGCCGAGGCTAGCGGTTCACGAGGCCAAGAGATCGAGATCATCCTGGCCAACATGGTGAAACCCTATCTCTACTAAAAATACAAAAATTAGCTGGGTGTGGTGGTGCGTGCCTGTAGTCCAGCTACATGGGAGGCTGAGGCAGGAGAATTGCTTGAACTTGGGAGGTGGAGATTGCCATGAGCTGAGATTACACCACTGCACACCAGCCTGCTGACAGAGCAAGACTTTGTCCAAAAAAAAAAAAAAAAAAAAAATCTTTCAAATGTTTAGCACAGTGCTGGGCTCATCAGTAACTACTCATTAACCATCATCATCATCATCATTATTGTTATTGGCATTACTGATACCTCCTGCCAAAGTTGTTTAAGGTAATAATGAGGTAAAGGGCACAGCCATTCCAGAAAAGATCTTGAAAGCCAATCCCAGTTCTCAACCTCTGTAGACTCTAGAATCTTAGATCAGAGGGTTTCCTCAGAAATTCTAGCAAACATCAGATATAGATAGCATGCCTGTTTAGTAGGTGTTTCTTTTTTTGATCTTGCAAAATGCTTTTACCGCCATCTTTATTGCAACATCACTTCGAGGTAAAATTATCATTGGAAGAATCTCCCTGTTCTGCAGTTGAGGAAACTGGAGCATGAGAAGGCCCATGTCTTTGATGGAGATCAGGATAGCAGTTTATGTCAACGCCAGCCGATGCATCTTCCAGAGCTCTATTTGCAAATGCTGACTTTTTTTTTTTTTTTTTTTTTTTTTTGGTCAGTGAAGAGTTATATCAAGCTGAAACCCAGTGCTTTCATAGGCTGAGATTTCTAAAGGTGGAATTCAGCTTCCTAGAATCTTTTTGCCTTTGAAATTTCTGGATGCATTGCATAGTAAAGGCATGTTAACCTATACATATGTACTCTATGCACTCAGTAAAACATTAGTCTGATAATGCCTTCTAAGGTAATTGTCCTCTCACAATAGTCTTCGTTACACTCTGCTTGCCTTTACTGAAGAAGACAGTGGCTAAGAAAATGACTTATGGCCACATAGATAATGCCTGAGGGGGACTATGGTTAGGATGACTAAGCTCAAGGTACTTAATTTAGCAATGCCCCGGGCGGCCATTTCATTCATTCACTCATCCAGCAAAGACTTTTTGAAGTCCTGTTCTCTTTCATACTGACTCCTGCTTATCTTTCAGGGTTCGGCCTAAATGTCACTTCCTTAGGGAAGCCTTTGACCTCTGAGACTAGGTTAGGTCCCCATGTTATGCCCTCCAGAGGCACCCCATACTTCCCCTTTCATAGAACCCTTTGCACTTGTAACAACAAGCTCAATACCTGGTTTTTTTGCCTTGACTATTACCTCTGTCCAAGGAGGAACCATACCTGTCTGTTTTACTGCTGTACTCCAGCATCTGACACATAGAAGCTGCTCAATTAATACATGGATATGTGTCAGGCACTGAGGACTTGAGGACAAATGGCCAGAGTTTCTGCCCTCAAGGAGCAAGCAACTAACTCACTTTGTTCACAGAATTGTATTCTATGCATACTCCTTACCTTCTTTCCAATGAAATTTGAAACAACAACAACAACAACAAAACAAACGTGGAATGTTTTAAATGGAATAGGGATTTTTTCTGAAAAGGCATGAGCTGCGGAACTGTCAAACTAGTGATAAATTCTATGTAGTTAGGAAGAGACTAATAAAGACTCTAATTGGACATTTACAATTTTATCCTTTCTGGAGAGCAGGTGTGAGTGAGAAGCAGGATTACTGTGCGTCATCACCCCCCATTACAGAGTTAGACCTCAAGGAACAGGCCTCATTTTCTCGGAGGAGTCTGCCCATCTTTGTTTTAAACAAATTTTTGCCATTCAGTGACAGATACAGGATTGACCTTCGCAATGATATGTACCTGAAGACATCCAAAGAAAAATCTGCTATAGTTCTGCTCATTAGCAAGACTTCAGTAATGAGGTCAGATCTCCCCATGAGAAAAACTGGGGTATTTATTCCTCATGGTAATTCTAAAACCACAAGAGGTGTAGCATGCCATATATTTCTATTATCCATGGGTGAGAAGTAGGAAGGGTAGAGAAAAATTGCTTCACGTCTCAGGGATATCAAGGATATAGATCTTTGGAAAGTGTATGATATGTTTTGGCTCTGTGACCCCACCCAAATCTCATCTTGTAGCTCCCGTAACTCTCACATGTTGCAGGAGGGACTTGGTGGGAGATGATTGAATTGTGGGGGTGGGTATTTCCTGTGCTGTTCTCATGATTGTGAATGGGTTTCATGAGATCTGATGGTTTTTAAACAAGCTCTCTTTTTGCCTGCTGCCATTCACGTAAGGTGTGACTTGCTCCTCCTTGCCTTCCACCATGATTGTGAGACCTTCCTAGCCATGTGGAACTATAAGTCCAATAAACCTCTTTCTTTCTTTTATAAATTGCCCCGTCTCGGGTATGTCTTTATCAGCAATGTGAAAACAGACTAATACAGTGCACCATAGGACAGCACTGGCTTAATCCATTTTGTGTAGCTATAACAGAATATCTGAGGCTAAGTAATTTATAAAGAAAAGAGGTTTATTTGGCTTATGGTGCTCATGGTTCTGCAGGCTGTACAGGAAGCATGGTGCCAGCATCTGCTTCTGGCGAGGCCTCAGAAAGCGTACAATTGTGGTGGAAAGTGAAAGGGGAGCCAGCGTGTCACATAGCAAGGGCAGGAGCAAGAGGGAGAAGGAGGAGGTCCCAGACTCTTTTAACTACCAGATCTCAGGTGAGCTAACTAAGTCAGAACTAACTTCTCACCGAGGGGAAGACACTAATTCCTTCACCAGGGATCTGCTCCCATGATCTAACCACCTCCCACCAGGCCCCACCTCTAACACTGAGAATCACACTTCAACATGAGATTTGGAGAGGACAAACGACAAAACTGTGTTGAATACAAACCTAGGGAATACTCATTGGAGAGAAATTGGGTTTCAAAGACTACCAGTCTAACTAGTAAGTTTTAAAATAATTTTTTTTAAAAAAAGAAAGACAAAGGCTACCACTTTAGCTGGTTATTTGCTAAATTAAAGTTGCTTTGTTGACATTTATACTTAAGAAAAAATATTACAAACGGTTATAGGGATCTGGGAACTAGAAAAGCAAACCATCTGTTAATAGTAGGGAGTTCTACGTAATAGGAAATCATATTTTCATGGTGGCATAAAGCATTAGAGCTAAAAATGACTTTAAAAATAAGCGAGTACAATGCCAGTATTTTGCAAATGGAGAAACTGAAATCGCCATTCTGTATAATAGGGATTCTTTTTGGCCAAGATTATTTTTCAATGAAAAAGTATAGGGCAAAGCCCATACCTTTCTTCAATAAGCCCAATAAACATTCAGTCATGATTCGTGAATATCCTTTTGATAAATTCCAAATGCCCTCATTTGATAGAAGGGAAATAAAGTATTACATTCTTAAAGGTCAGCAGAGAATTAATGATGAAGCCAGGAGACTGGATAGAAAGCTTAGCTCCAGCCCCAGGCCAACATGATAATGCTGAACATTCACTTTTCATTTTGTTTTGCTTTAATGTTAGTCATAAGAATAAATGGAAGTGTTAGTCTCCATGTGGACAACACATTGCTGACTCAGATCAAAATAATCCATGTAAATATGCCCCTCTGACTGAATTCAGATTTCAAGATGATATTTTTAACTTGAATGATACAGACTTGCACTGGCCACTATGGTGGCTTCTAATCATGTTTAATTAATTAGATTAATCAACTAATTAAATTTAACTGACTTAATGAAAAGAGAATACAATTTTAAATTTCCTTCCTCTAGCCATATTTCAAATACTCAACAGCCACTCAAATAGAGAGTACAGTGGCTACCACAGTGAACAGTGCAGAACAGTACGTTTCCATGTTTGCAGAAAGTTCTGTTGGACAGCCCTGATAAAGAAAGTTTTCTTAATCTTTCACTTTCCTTGGACTTTAAGACAGGATTAAAAAGGTTGAGAAAAACTGATAAAGTTTCCCAAATCGCTTCTCCTAAAAAATTGTGCAAGAGCTATATCTGTTACAAAGTTTCCTATACATGAATATCTTCAAAAGAGAGATTTTGGAGCCATGTATAGCCCAATAAAATACTATTGCTCCCAAATCAAATGCAAAATCAGAAACTTACTACCTGAAGAGATTATAATTTTTTACATAGTTAAGGTGGCAGGACAATGAGTTTGTCCAAACCCTTTATACAATCCAACGTCACAAAGATAGACAAATTTTCTGCAAGGCTGCATTTGCTTTCATTGTGTCAGATATTCTTCATAATTTGAAATATAAATTTGAGATACTCTCTAATCTCTTTACCTTCACTCTGTGGTGTTAGTGTGGAAAAACACAGCATGCTTCTTCAATACAGCATCTAGATCTTGGTGGCGATTTGTTATCATGCAGAAAAAGCAGTAGGGCTGGTCTTAGCTAGATTGTGGTCCCTAGGAACGACAGACTAGTGTCTGAGCAGTTCAATGTTCGGCCTCATGAACTTTGAAATCCCAATTCTGTTGACCAAGAATAAAACCCTAATACCTAGTTCAATGAGTTCAATAAAAAAATTTCAAAAGAAGTTCATCATTTTATTACTAAATGTCTGAACGAGCACTTAAATGGAAATGGTCAACTCCATTTTCCTTTCTTCAACTCTTCATTTTTGAGCTTCTTCATTGTGGGGAGAATATGGGCAAATGTTCTCCTTCCCTTCACTTCTGGTCACATAATCATACTTGGTTGTGCAGTGTACCATGAAAGACAACAATATGAGGTTTCCTAAAATATTGATGATGCGTGATGAGAATAAAGACCGACCCAGCTTTCCTGGTCTTGTTGAGTGAAAGAAGGGCCTCCATCTCTTGTGACTTCAGCACTAAAAGAGGATCATCTTCAAGGCAAATTACCTCTTTTGTTCTGTCGTCCCTTCACTCACACCAAAGTCAGTTAAACCTATTACTAGCATTTACACTTAATACAGACTGTCACAACCCAATTAAATTCACATCCCTTGATCAGGGGAGCTCAGTTCTACTGTCTTTCTGGAAGGGATGGTCAAACAGAGTACAAAAGAACTGAAATGGTATCTCCCTCTGAATTCACCAACTTCTAGCCTGGTTCTGTGTTGTATTACCACAAGGACATGGGGAAGATAATAGAAGAGGTGGCACAGATGTATGGGTGGAGGCAGCCATAGGTATTTGGTCAGCCAGACGGATGTTTTCAAACTATTCACAAGGGAGTGCTGTAGCATAGGTTGGACAGGAGAATTTGTTTCTCTGGTGTTTTCTGTTTGACACAAATCTCTTTATCAGCAGCACAAGCCTGGAATTCCTGAAGCCACACTCATATCCTGCCATCAGTTTTTACGTAAACCCCCCATTGATTGGGATGGGAGTTTCACAAGTAGAACAATGGCCGGATACGCGGGAGGGAAAGGAGGAATATGGGATGTTTGATCTGTACTTGTGCATTTGTAGGGGATGGTGTCTACATGGGCAAAGAGATATGAATAAGTCACTAATTGATGAATTTAATGACATGCAAGCAAGTATTTGAAATCATTAAGTCCATAAAAAAAAACAACCCAACAGATTTAAGTTACGTTTATTGTCTGTTATATTCACGCATCGACTTGAATGAGAATAATAACTAAGATAATAACAACTAGTATTTGCACAGCACTTTACAATTACAAAGTGCTTTTACTCCCATACTACTTTTGATTCTTATAATTAGTAAGATTGGTAGAAAACTTAATGTTACATATTATTACTACCAGTACTATTGTTATTTTACAGGTAGGAAAGGAGATTAGAGGAGTTATTATCTGACCCAAGACCACACAATTAATAAGTGGGTCTGAACCTAGATTTTCAAACTTCACACTGCATGTGGCTTTCACAAAATCACTCTGCCACTGTCACAGTAATCTGGCAAAATACTCCAGAAGTTTACTGCCAAGCCTTCCTAAGGTTTTGTCTCACCTTTCTTAGGCAGGAAGCACCTTACAGCACACAGTATTCACACATTATACTTACATTGTGTGGGCATGAAGTCACATTTGGTAACTTTGGCTAACTGAATATTGGCTGACTGAACTTTGCCTGACAAATAAAGAGACGGAGCAGGTGCTCTTTCTTTAGTAAAAAGTCCAAATAAGGCTCAGAATCTGAAACGCTGCATGGTTTACAATTGGCAACAAGAAAGCCATCTAATAAGCCACCCAGTAGTTAAAGTGTAGTAATTAATTAATGCTTTTCTTCAAGAAACTCAAAGCAACTCACTACTCCAGATTTTTACCAAATCCATAGAAGAAGAGGATCATTAAGAAGCCTTAATCTTTTTGGGTAAATGAACCACCTGAGAAAGAGAGAGTAACTTGCCCAATGTCACCAAGCCAGCCTAAGGCAAAACCAGGTACAGAACTCAGACTACCCAAGCCAGTGCCCACGTTAGCATTTCAGAGGGACTGATATATAAAACTCTCTCAGGGGAGCTATGCACAGGTGCACCCAGACAGCTTCACCATCAAAGCTTTTTAAAGAAGATGAAGAATGAGGCTTGCTCTAATAGCAGACAACAAATTCCTTCCAATTAGAAGGGAGTTAAAAGTAGTGTTAGCATATGAAAAATGCCAATCCACCTGTTCCATCTTGGATGAGACTGACCACTCAACTGACTGCTTGTTGGTGGTGACTGACTGACCACAGTAAGAAGGACTCTTATGTCTCATGTGACGCTCTTCTCCCTTTTTCAGTAGCTCTAAGCTGAAAGCCTCCTCCCCCATGCCCAGTGATGGGGAAACCAAGGCACCCACCTTCAGGGATACCCCTGTTTTCCCAGGAGTTTCCCTTCACTGAGGCTGTGTCTCCCCTTCCCTTTTAAGTGTGCTTGTACTGTGCACGCTAATAAAACATTCTTTCCTGTTTCCAATTATTTTCAACAGTTAAGCATGCAAATGTCTAAATAACATCTATTAAGCTTCTATGGACATTTAGGAGAGAAAAAAAGATTAACCAACAAGAATCTGAATCATCAAAGAGCTCTTACAAAACCAGTGTTTTGAGCCTTTAATTGGAAGTGAATCAGAAACAGGCATGTGAAATTTCCCATGAAATACACACAGGGTTTTAAATTTTTTAAAAGGGTGCTCTGGGCAGAGAAGAGTCTGGGTCACACCCTGTCCAAACTGATAGGAAGAAATAAATAATTCCGATGAGCTCTGAACCCAGTCCCACTGCCCCATCATGGCCTGTTTACAAAACTCGGGGGGTAAACTCCAGGAAGGCAGGGAGGGGGAGCCATGTGGTAATTCCTTTACCACACTTCGGACTCAGTACATTTATAGAGACCCACAATCTCCAGAAGGAATGGCTTAGGAGCCCAGAGCAGCACAGCCACAGGGCTGGATACCTTCCCCAAGGCACCCTGGGAAGTCTCCACATGCTGGTTTCCTGAAATGACATTTCTAGAAAAGTCACCTGCTCTTTCTCCCTCTCCTTTCTAGAAAAGTGCAAAAAGCACAGGTGCCCTTTAAGTCCCTGACCTCTAGGGAAGTCCTCTGTTGCACCAAAGACCATATTTGAGAAAGAGGACTTGTGCCCTTTGACCCATGTGTTCTTATTATGGAGAAGGCCAAAGGCAGGTCAGTATGGTTCTCTACAGGCAGTGTTATCAGGGTGGGAGGAGTTGCTTGAGATAATGTATGAATCTTTTCTTCAGGATTCCTGACTGGTCATAAACCTGGGTACAGGACTATCGACAGAGTACCGTGCTGGGAAAAGAAAGATCCTAAGCTCACAGTGTGGGGCAGTCATTTTAAACCCTTGCCTTTGCTATTGCCCAAGCAGGTTATACGAAGCAGAGCACACCAACTGTGCCCCATAACCCCTTCACAGTCTCCTCATGCCACATAGATTCTGGGTTATTTTCCTCTTTGCAAATACTCTCTTTAAATCCATTTTCAACTAGACGTGATTAACAGTGAGGACTGGGTTAGGAGAAATCATTATGAATTAACCATGTTGAATTAGTCCTAAGAAATGCCTCTTGCCAGAAGAGCTACATTTGTTTTATTGTTTACCCTCTTCCAAATCAGCAATCCTTTGAAAGAGAAAAACCTACTTTAATAAAATTTGGGTGGCTACATGATTACTCACTTGCCCGTGTGGTTCCTATGGAAAGTGTCCTCTTCAATCCCCCAGGAATATTATGACAATGGTCAGAAAATAGGACCAACGAACAAAGAGGCATGAGTCCCTCATTGTAGAACGTGGTGTTTGGGGCCATGAATACTTGAGTTCTGCTTCCAGGAGCTCTAGCCTAGTTCTCATCTTTTGATACACCACATCTTGAAGCCTCAGTTATCTCTCCGTCAATGGCCTCTTTCTTTCTGAGACTACTTGGGAGGAGGTTATCCTAAGTTGGCAATGTGTGATGGGTGCTTTGGGAGATATGACAGAGAAACAAGCAGCTCTCTTAACAGTGCTCCCTTGTTACCCTGGGTCATGCCTAAAGGTCTTTCAGTAGTAATGTGTAGAGTGGATAGTGAGGCCACGTTGTAAGGAGTGATATGGGAGACACTCCAGGCAAAAGAAAAAAGCAACAATCTCAACCCAATTTCTGGAATTTCTTCTTCAACTGATTTTGATGATCCTTTGGATACTTGGACACCCTGGAGCTTCTTCTCCTATATGCACATTTCTAGAGTCAGAACTCCAAAAACAGATAGGTTGAAATCTCTAGACAAGAGGGTTTCCTTACACACCTGCCGTGTTGAGCTCAGGTAACAAAAGGTTAAACTCTATGTAAAGAGGTGTTCCACGTCCCTCTCGAAGGTGTATGCACGTATGAGGTGGGGGTGCTCGTGCACTGAAAATGGCTTAATTTTCCCACTTTGAATAAAATCAAACTGCAACTAGGATGAATTCAAGTAGCTCATTGACCCCTGGTAATTGCACATAGGGTAAATCGGGACGTTACACAGAACGCTGTGGAAAAAAAAAAGCAAAGACAGGCGCTTGGCCCTATGCATTGAGAATGAAAATTTTAAAATAATAGGTTCTTCAGGGCTAAATTGTGTTTGCTCCCAAGGATCCTTGGAGCTATGGTTTTCTTTGTTCTGCCAAAGGAAAAAGGAAATATATCAGGAAGCTGGGCCAGTCCACAGGAAGTCTCACTTGGTCTGATAAAAGGAACTGGTGTGAGGCAGCTTTGGATGCAGTTATAAGTCAATCAGCCTTGAAATAACAAGAAAGGCTATTCAAGAGAAACTGGAGCCTGAAGTCAGCCCTACTCAATGATTTCCTTTTAACCTTGCAAAACATTCCCTTCTTTGTGTTTTATATAACCTCCTGAATCTGTTATTTTTTAAATGTGTATAGTTTTTTGTGTATATGAGTGGAATAGAATGAAAAAGAGAGCAAGATTTAGAACAAGAAAGGAAGAAAGAAGGCCCAAGGGTAGAGGAGGAAGCCTTAGCAGGTCAAAGAATATGCCATTCTCTACTGAGCTATAAAACATTTAAAAATCAACTCATTAGATCATTATGTGAAAACAGAACCTGTCATTTCACACCAGTACACCTGCTAACGAAGCCAGACAGGCTTTCTTACCCGGGACATAGGCCTTCTTGAATAAAGAGTGGTGAAGAATTGAGCAGTTTCATGAATCTGACCGGTGCAGACTGTGGATAATGGTCACTTAGACCAAGGGACAAAACAAATAGTAACAAAACCTACATGGTCCCCATAGATAGGCTTGTAGCTGAAACTATATGGAGATGTATGTATCAATCTGGTGATGTATCACAGTGGCTAAGCTTTGTGGACTTTGGAAGTAAACAGGATTAGGTTCAAATCATTGTTTTTCTATTTTCTACCTGTATGACCATGAGTAACTTACCCAACCTCTTCAGAATGGAAATACTACATACATCACAGGTTTGTCACGGGATCAACTGCTTGCCTTAAAGGTTTGAATAGATATTGGCACCTTGAGCTGGATAGATAACTTATTCTCTTTATAACTATGATTGTTCTTCCTTATTTTTATTCCTCCACTGATAACAGATGAACGTTTCTTTCTCTTAGGTGAGTACTAGGGAAAGAAAGGCCTTAGCTTGGGGTCATGAGGACCCATGAAAAATGGTGGGTGATACAGTTTCAAACTGAATTGGGGCCTTCTGGGGTTGACTGTGTTTGCCCATAGAACACCACTTCCTGTTTTAACAAGAAGAAAAAAAGCCTTCCAGAAAACCCATTAAGAGACTCAAAATTCTTCTTGGACATCAAATTATTGTTTTTAGAAGAGTTAAGTGTAAATGAATCAAAACCAGACAAATTCAATTTCCTTTCAATTAAACAGGATTTTTTTAAAGTCCAGGGGAAAGACGCTTGGAGCCAAAGAGTGTTTTGGGTTTTAAATGAGACCAAATTTTGGAAAAGAATCTGAGACCCCAGAGTGGCGTCAGGCCCTATTCTTAGTTTGCATTAACGAAAAGGGATTAGCACAGTTCCAGTGTCACTTGGCAATAAAAACAACCAGCTCGGAGAAACTCACCAAGCACCTGCTGAGAGCTTCTGCCTTCACCTGGCCTTGAGGGTCACTCCACAGTATGAAATGCAGCCCTGAGATTACGGGAGAAGAGCCACACAGGACCAGATAGAACATCTACGTGAGGTTCTATCATCCACGCCCCGAAATAAGAACTGTTTTAAAGCCTGTCTAGGATCAGAGTCAAGTGAACATGAGAGCTGAAAGGAAATTTTGAAATCATACCTTCATTTTATATGTGAGAAAATCTTTAACATGAGTGATGAGGAAGTGAAGTGACCTGCCTAACATTCCGTAGCTAGTTTGGGATAGAGCTGGGGCTGGAACTCAGGTCTCCAGATCCTAGGCCAGCCAGTTTCTCCCCGTATTTACCTCGATTTAGAATCTTAAAGTCACTGGGACCAGCACATTCGGGATAAAATCTTGTTGCCCATTCATCTTTTTACAAGTCTGTTTCTGTGTCCCTCTTTACGTTTTTTTTTTTTTTTTTTTTTTTTTTTTTTTTTTTTTTTTTTTTTTTTTTTTTGAGAGAGAGTCTCACTCTGTCACTCAGACTGGAATGTAGTGTTGCAATCTCGACCTCTGCCTCCTGGGTTCAAGTGATTCTCCTGCCTCAGCCTCCCCAGTAGCTGGGAACACAGGCAGGCGCCACCACACCCAACTAATTTTTGTATTTTTAGTAGAGGCGGAGTTTCACCATGTTGGCCGGGATGGTCTCTATCTCTTGACCTCATGATCTGACCGCCTTGGCCTTCCAAAGTGCTGGGATTACAGGAGTGAACCACCGCGCCCGGCCCAATATTTTGGAACTTTTTGCTGTTTTCCATGTAATAATATACATTGGAGAACTTTCTAAATCAGTGTATACGACAGTTGATTTTATCCCATTTTGTAGTTGCCTGGCATTTTCTTATATGTATCTTTCCTCCTTTTTTTATCTAGTACCCTACTAATGGACATTTAGATTATTTCCAACTTTTGCTGTAACAAACAATGCTACAATAAACATCTTGTACATATATCTGAGTGAACATGGCTGTAGAATTAGCATTATCAAATTTGTGTAAATATTTAACTTCTCAATAGCTGTTGCTCTCTGGAAAGATTATACCAAGTCATACTCCTAACAAGAGGATAAGACAGTGACATTTCCTTCACTCTTTCCAACATGAGACATTAAGCTGTTTTCGTCTCTGCTGCCCTCCTAGGTCATAAACATTGGAATTTTATTATTTTCATTTGAATGTCTTTATGCATGTGCTTGAAATTCTTTTCATATATTTATTGCCCATTTGTATTTTCTTTCTAGTGTTGTCTATTCATAGAATTTTTGCCTATTTTCTGTTATTTGTAAGTAGTTTCTGTATAATAAGACATTTATGCTTTATGAATGATAAATATTCTTTCTCAGTTTCTCATTTATTTTCCACCTTCCCTATGGTATTTTTCTCCATGGCTTTTTTGTTTGTTTGTTTGTTTGTTTGTTGAAACAGAGTCTCCCCCCTTGCCCAGGCTGGGGTGCAGAGGCGTGATCTTGGCTCACTGCAACCTCCACCTCCTGTGTTCAAGCAATTCTTCTGCTTCAGCCTCCCAAGTAGCTGGGACTACAAGCATGCACCAGCATGACCAGCTAATTTTTGTACTTTCAGTAAAGACAGGGTTTCACCATATTGGCCAGGCTGGTCTCGAACTCCTGGACCTCAGGTGATCCACCCGCCTTGACCTCCCACAATGCTGGGATTACAGGTGTGAGCCACCATGCCTGGCTCCGTGTTAATATATAAATAGAGTAACTAAAGCTGAGAATGGGAGAATCAGAAGAATAAATATCCTCGGCTGAAGCCCTGGCTTTCCAAAAATGTCCTTACAGTAGATTCATATCACCAAGGGTGAAGGGGCAATGGAGAATATAAACTTGTTGTTACCTTTAAGAAAATGTGTCTAACCATCCTTATGATCATAAGCCACAGATAAAGATTTCTCCAATGAGTATTGCTTCTTTTGGAATTTCCAATACTCAGAGCTGAAAATCAGAAGAGAAATCTCTACTCTCTAAAAGCCTGGAAGAAATAGCATAGAAACCTTACTCTTGTTCATTTACATGAATGCTCTGTTGAGCACAGTGCCTGGTAATATTATTCAACATTTGGGTGAATGAATAAATGGATGAGAATGAATTCAGTCATCAATGTCTAAAGACAAAATGACTCTGTAGACGTGACAATTTCAATCGAAACATATGCTTTTCCATAGACTGTAATAGTGTTAACTTAAAGCAACTCATGAACAGAGTAATTTTCTAATGTTAACCTGTTTGTTTTCACATTTTTGCTACATGAATGGTGCTGCAAAATTGCTCACTCTCCAATTCCTTTCCCATAACATCAATGAATACCCATATATTCAGACCTAACAACTCTGCTACTAGAGTGTTAGATTCCAGTAGACATGTGAAACCCACACAATGTCTAGAAATTTGAGGTTAAAGCTCCCATGGCACCTGTAATTCCGGCCTCTTGCATGTGTGCACTGAGATGTGACATGAGATCTTTCATTGCCTTGGACACATAGCACTGGCTGGGTAAATGGGGCTTGCTCTTGGGAAAGCATTTCAGTGTTCAAGTCTGCCTTCTCTTTGAGGTGATTTGAAAAATTCTCATACTCTGAGATTTTGATCTTAAACTAAATGGCAGACACATTGTTTCCCAAAGATGGCAAATCTCTTAAATACATTAGTGTTTGGTTCATTTTTGTAGGGATGAGCAATTTTGAAGGTACTGTAAAGTTGATCTGAATTATCTGAAAATGCATCTGAACACTCAATCTCTGATCCTGCTTGGAATGACGGTGATGAGTCTCTGAGTTTTTGGTTTGCTGGGGTGAAGTATCATTATTTCTAACTGAGACCATGGGCCCAGCCAACTCGTGGAAGAATGTCAGACCTGTCTGAAGGCCTACAGAAATTTGATTTGAGTTTTAGAGAAACATTTTTTTTCTTTTGTCTCCTCTCAAGCACTATCTGCTGACTCATTCTCAAAAGGAACTAAAATTGTAGCCCAGGATAGAAGGCCCAATTGAAAAGATTGCTCATGGAGAAATCCCCAGAACCCTGGGAAAGAAGGGATGCGAAGGATAATCACAGTTTTATGTCATCTGGTGAAACAGAGTTTCTCCTCCCTCCCCCAATGCCATATTTAATCAACAGGTGTCTTTGAAGACAACAGATAGCACTGCTGGTTGCTGAATCTATCTCTGGTTGTCTAATCCTGACTGCTGCTCACTTCTCGTGTGGCCTCTGATAAGTGATGGAGACACTCCCGTCTTCATTTCCTAAGGAGAAGAGGGTAGGAAGGATTTGTTTCTAAGAGACTTGTACAGCTATGTAGATCATCCCTCTAGTCACAAGTTTTCATTCCTCCTTTCTATACACGTTACAAGACCCAGGTTATTATTATTTTATATTATTTTATAATAATAATAATAACCTGGGTCTTGTAACGTGTATAGAGAGGAGTACAGAGGCAGTCATGGCTGATTGCAGCCTTGACCTCCCTGGGCTTAGGTGATCCTCCCACCTCAGCCTCCTTAGTAGCTGGAATTACAGGTGAGTGCCATCATGCCTGGCTAATTTTTGTACTTTTTGTAGAGATGGGGTTTCTCCATGTTGCCCAGTCTGGTCTTGAACTCCTGGGCTCAAGTGATCCACCCGTCTCTGTCTCCCAAAGAACTGGGATTACAGGCGTGAGCCGCCATACTCACCCGCAAATTCCTTGTTATGGCATGTAAGATCTTCTGTAATCTAGTTCCATTCAGTCCTTCCACTCCAATCCTCTCCATCACCTGTACACTTTCCTCCCCAAAGTACCCTTCCACTCTCCTAGAAAGCCCTTTACCACAGTTTCCTGTGCAAGCCCTACCTATCTTTCAAGGCCAGGCTTAGATCCACCTGTGCCAAGAGGCAGTGTGGACAGTGTGTGTAGAAAAAGCAGGAATCAGGAATGAGAAACACTGGGCTTGAAACCCAACTCTGTCCCCTGTTAGTTATACTCTTGGGCAAGTTGCCTCACTCCTCTGAACTTTAACTTCTTCCATATAAAGTAGAGATGCCATCGTATTATCTCCCATAGGGCTGCTGTGAGAATGGGATGCAAGAGTGTATGGGCCAGTGATCTGTGAAGGGACTGTATGATCTGTGAAGAGGTTTATGAAAGGGACTACATAAACAACTATCATCATGAGGTCTTTCTCTGTCTCTCCAGTTCAAATTGTCCTTTCTTTTCTCAGGGCTATGGTAACACTTGCTGCATTCTGCAGGGCACACAGACGTGGCTTATCTTCTCACTAGATCTCCTGGCAGAGCCCTTTTGCCACTGGGGTTCTATCTTCACAGAACGTAGTCACATAGTCTAGTCCCTGCCTAACAGACATGCAATCACCTTCGTATGGTTGGTCAGTTTATGGTGCCCCTGAGGCTGAGGTATTACCAATACCCATAAGGCCAGCTAGCTTTGCACAGGAGAGGGTTATTCCATCGATTACCTACATTTTGTCAAATTTGCACTATATTGGCCCTGCAGGTGATAGTGTGGGGACATATAAGCCTATCCATAGCCTCTGTGGAAACATCTCAGTGCACAAGCTACTGATGGTGGGTCTATGAGGTCAGTGGCAGAACTGTAATACACAAAGAGTGACCTCACTTAATGATACCATCCCATGGATCAATTAATGCGTAATGGGAAGAACACTATAGATATGAAATCATTAAAGCAACAGAAATTGAAACAGGGTGGAGTCTTCTGCAGAGGAAGAGACACCTGCATAACTCTGAGATTACAAAAAAAGCTATTGTGGCTGGTTGAAAGTTTTATGAGACTGTGTGTGTATGTGTGTGTGTGTGTGTATGTAACAGACAATGTTCTTTAGCATAGTTAATTTGTTACAAAATAAGCAAAATATAGACTTAAAAGGAATGTTTTAAGTATAGAACAAAAAAATTATCAATATAAAAATTTTCCCAACTCTTTTTTTTTTTTTTTTGGCTGGGGGTAACTTAGTACTGGCATTAGACTAATGCTATATATCTAGAAAGAGGCTTGGTTTAAATCAACTATTTTTTAAACAAATGCCAAGTTAACTGTTTAACCCTAAACAGAAAGAGCCATCAAAATCTTCATCTTTTTTAATGCAGTTGTTATTCAAGACCTACTTATGACACAGTCTGATGGATCCTTAAGACGCCTTCTAATAGATTTCATTTAAATAGTCCAATATTCCATTATTAAAAGAGTTGAAATAAGAGTTCAGTCTACCTGCCCATGATCTGTAGAGGGGCTTGGGTATTTCAGTAAACTACTATATTTTTGGTTGTCTCCTTGTAATGGAGACTGTTTACTTTGTCTGCTGTAAAAGAAGGATTTATTTTGGAAAACAGTTGTGTAAAAATTCTATCCAAAAATTTGGAATTTGTTTTTTCTTTAAGGATAAAAATAATTCAAGATGGTAGTGATACATTTGTATATATTTTTCATTAAATACCAGAGGTGTCTTCAGTGTAAAGTGCCAAATTCTTTATGATTTTTCTTTTAAAGACTTCTCTCTCTCTCTGTCTGTCTCACACACACGCACACACACACACGCACACACACACACACACACGCACACACACACACACACACACGCACACACACACACACACACGCGCACACACACACACGCACACACACACACGCACACACACACACGCACACACACACGCGCACACACACACGCACACACACACACGCACACACACGCGCACACACACACGCGCACACACACACGCACACACACACGCGCACACACACACGCACACACACGCACACACACACGCACACACACACACGCACACAAATGCACACACACTGCCTCCACAGTGCTATAATTCATAAAAATGTAACAAAAGCAAATGATATTTTCATGGTACAGTGGAAAGAACACTGGCCTAAGTGTTCGGAGCCCTGAACTTTCACCATGACTCTGTTGGTAGTTTGCTGTGTGATCCTAGACAATTCATATAACACCCTAGATCTCAGTTTCCCCACGCATAAAGTGAGAATGTCAAGCTAAATACTCTCTAAAGCTTTAAAGTTGCCAACCTACAAACTTAAATTTGGATAGCAGTGGAACTGGAAGGAAGCCTTTTGGTGGAAATTATTCACACACAAAACAGGATTCCACTTGGTAACTACCTGAGGGGAGCAATGCTGTGTGGTCACGGGGACAGATCAACAGACAGAGGCCATCTTGTCTGGAGTTCTTGTGAATCCAGGGGACTTGGAGATTAAAAGGTGTGTGTGGTACAGGGAGGCAGCAACACCTTCTTGAGGACAGAAGTCAGGCCTCTGTTCCCAAGTATTCCTCACTCTGCTGCTTCTCCTAAACCTTGTCCAGATGTTTCCCTGCCCTGCCAGTGACAACCTGCCCCTCCAGGGCCTTGCAGAGCCAGCAGTAACCCTGACCCTTCTTTCCTGCTGTGCTTGTCCATTGTTGGCCGGCTGCGTGGCTGGTGCTGCACTCTTCTGAGGTAGATGGTGAGAGAGTGTCTCTGCCCAATTGTGACTTTGTTAGACACGCTTTTCCTCACCATCCTGGCTATATAGCTTCATTACTTTCCGTTCCCTAACCTGCGTTATTGCTTTTCAGAAGATATGTCACCACTCAACTGAGATTGTTCCCTGTATGTGTCAGCCGCCTCCACTAGAGTCTACATTCCTGGAGGGTTTTGATCCCTGTTTTATCCTCAATACACAGGGCAGAGCCTTGCAACATAATAGATGCATCATAAATATTTGTTGAATTAATCAAATATGCATGATGGTAAACTTGGACCTGTGTTCTAATTTTCTGACCAATCTGTCCTGGTATGCCCATTCCCAAAAGCAAACTTCAATTAATGTGTATGCAGCTAAGGTGGCAGACTGTAAAAAATTATTCCTGTGACTTGTGGCAAGGAGGTGCTTTGGCCCCATTTTCTAGATAAGGAAACAGATTCAAGAGGTGCCTTGCTGTAAGGCACACGAAGTTCAATTAATGTGTATCCAGCTAAGGTAGCAGACTTTAAAAATTCTTCCTATGACTTGTGGCAAGGAGGTGCTTTGGCCCCATTTTCTAGATAAGGAAATAGATTCAAGAAGTGCCTTGCTATAAGGCACACAGCTACTAGGTAGCAGAGCTGAGAATGAACCCAGGCTTTCTGACCCCAAATCCACCGTTCATTCTCTATTTCCCACCTTCATTCACCATGTCTGTCTTCTCTGTCTCTCCATCTGTAATGGCACCACGTACATTGAGTCAGGCATTCATAGATAAAATTAACTGGATTCAACTGAAGCCAGCCTAAAACTAAGATGCAGTTTTTGAAACCAGGTCATTTCTTAAAGCAGCAAACAGTATCATGTGCTTTTTAACACTGATAATATCAGTGTGGGAAGCAGGGGCGTGGGTAGGGTGTTGTTTAATATCTCAAGTTAACCTGTCTGTGACAAAAGAGTAGCACGGCTCCAGCAAATATTGGTTCTCCCAGTGTGATGCTCAGAGCCTTCCCAGGAGCTGTTTTTGGAAAAGAGAAGAAAATATGATATGGAGGGACTTATAAAGAGGGCAACAAGATGGAGATTTTGTAATCACATAGAGTTGTGCAAACTATGCACAAAATAAAGGGCTTCTGTGAAGAAATCCAGATTTCCCTGGCTTCCTGCACCAAATATCACCTGAGTGCCGAGACCCACAGATATTTTGAAATACAGACATGTCTTATATTTGAGGAGGAACTATGCAGGTGCATAAAATCACATCCTAGAATCACTCAAACCTGATTTTATCAGGCAGTTCAAACTGGAAATGGACATCCTGGATTTGTGTCCACAAATTAGACCCGCTCTGTAGTGTCTTCAACCTCGATCAGTGTAGGGCTGGATTTAGCGCACATACAGCTAAGTGTTCTTGTAAACGCATATGAGCATGATATTTTAGGCCTTGAGAAGATTGGGAAGATACTACTGTAGAGTCAACCCAGTTCCACTGTTTCATTTTTGTGATGATGATGAGGCTCAAACAGGCTTAATGGATGGTGCATTCTCACCAAGACAGCAGAAGAATGCTGGCCTCTCTCCTGGTCCACTGTCCTCTCCAAGCACAGTATTTGAACTATTGTAGGAATGGGATCTGGAAACCCCAAGATCCAGAGGTCACATGCGAACAGAAAACTGGCTTTCACACAACTTAAACACCAAAATATACACTAAAGGCTCAATCCTGCAGAATGCTTGCAGACTAAAGATAGCTCTGTGGGGACTCAGCCTAGCCAGGTAACTCAGGTGAATGGCAGCCTATTCACAGGGAGGGTTTGTAGGAGCTCCTGGATCCCACCACCCACATGAAAAGAAAGGACTTTCACTCCCATCCTTGGCCTGGAGTGTCAGGTTCCTGCTCTAAGCCTGTTCTTGAGGCCTGCCATGCCAATCCCTGTGTGTATCTAAAGAGGTTAGCACATCCTGGGTACACAGACCACAGCTTCCTCCTTTTGCTCAGGGCCTGTGCGTAGAGTTTAAGCAGTGTGGAGATATTTCTTCACTTTTCCTTAGGGTGTCCACATCAAGACCCTGAGGCCATCTTACCACCCTTCTGGATCAGAAGAGGCCTTCAGAGTAAGTGGTAACTGTCCTGATTGGGGGGAGGGAGTTTTCTAGAGGGGAGCATCTCATTACTAAACCCAGAAATACAGAGACACTTGCATTCACACATCAACAGGAAGCAGAGAAACAGGCATAAAATGGCCCAGTGACCCTCACTCTTGGGTGTTGGCAGGAATCCCCTCTCACCTACTTCTCACCTACTCACTTTGGGTTTGAGGAACCCAGGCTCTTAGAGGCTCTTATAAGCTCCCTTTAACCCATTACAATCAGTTATCTCATCTCCAGATTTGCAAGTTCCTTCGGTTGGTGTCTTTTACCTAAGTCAGCATATTTCAAACTTTCATAAAAAAAAAAAACAAAACTTAGAAAATAAAAACCATGACCCCACCCAGAAGATAAAAATCTCTTGAATCCTCTGAGCCCAACATCTTAGCCTCCTCTCGCTGAGCCCAGAGCAGGGAGTGGACTCCTTCGGGTTCTGGGGAATGGCGGGCTCTGCCAGTCCCCACCTCGCCAGCCTAATAGTTTCTCCAGACAAACTCCCGCTTGGTGTTGCGCGGCAGCCTCGAAGCTAACCCCTGGTCCCATTCATTTCCCTAGGTCCTCTAAGGTCTGTCACGTTAGGGGGTTTCCCTCCTCCCTGCTCCTGGCCCCACTTGGCGAACCCTTTGAGAGACAGTAGTCAACCTTTCTGAAGTGAGACGCGAACCCAAACCCTCACCTTTCCTCCTGGGCTGCACTTTGCAACCTAGACCCAGGCGTGGCGGCGGCGGCGGGGGTGGGATTGGCCGGGCGGGCGCTGGGCGCGGGCTCACAGCCGGCCCCTGCAGTGGGGGCGGCTCCGAAGGACGCAGGACCCTCTCAGAGGCGACAGCTCCAGGAGCCCTTGTCCTGGAGCCGGCGCACGCCTGGGCGCGAAGGGCCGGGGCGCGGGGCGCTAAGGATCTGCGCGAACCGGGGCTGGGGAAGGTTCCCCGCCGGAGAGGCGGCGAGGCCGGCCCAGGAGTCCCGCGGAGCCGGCAGCTCTCCAGCGCCGAGAGCCGGGAGACTGAGTGCCGAGAGGAAGGGAAAGCGCTGACATGTAAACAGGGGCTTCCATCTGGAGGAGCCCGCTCAGAGAGAGCCCCCGCGACACACTCACTTGCACCCCTACCCTCCCGCGACGAGGCCACTTACCCACCCCAGGGCCCACCAGGCAGGGACCCGAGGGGGGGCGGCTGCAGCCCCCGCCCCCGCCCCCGCCGTGTTCGGCCTCTGCGGAGAGGAAGCCCAGTGCCCAGCGCTGGGGCCAGGGAGCTCCGGGTGCCGGTGGGAGTGGTGGACCCCGAGGTCTCCCGCCCTTGACTCGGGTCTGCACCCGGGGTCCCCAGGTTTCCCGCCTCCCCCTCCTGCAGCCCGGCGGGCAGCGAGGTGGGAGGGGGTCGGGCTCCACTTTGGGGCAGGGATTTAGGGGGAGGTCGCCCTCGATGAGGCGCCTGGCCGGCTGGCCCGCGAGTAGGACTCGCCACCCGAGCGCCGGAGGAGCCGGCGCGAAGCCGGGGCGAGGAAGGAAGGGAGAGCGGCCACGTCTTCCGGGACGCGGGCCCCGCACCTACCCGCCCGCCGCTTCGCCTACCCGGCCTGTCCCCGCCGCCCGCGCCCACTGCCCCGCCGCTTACCTTAATAGTCCCGTCCATTTGGCCAAGTCTGCAGCCGAGCCCCCCAATATTCCACACATTGACCCGGTTACAGCCTGACCTCGCAGCCCCTTCGGATTAGCCCGGCGCGGCCTCCCTGGCGCCCTGGGCCCTCCCTGCGTGCCCCCTGCGAGCGCCCTGCCCTCGCTCCCCTGTGCACGTTTGTTGTTGTAGCGGAGCGAAAGAGACAGTTAACCGGATGAAACTTTTTTTTCAGCTAATTTTGGGAAGTGACTTCACTTTGCGAATCGGGGAGGAAGTCCTATCTCTCTCTCTCTCTCTCTCTCTCTCTCTCTCTCTCTCTCTCTCGCCTCGAGCTCTCCTCTCTCTTCTCTCCCCTCTGTTCTCCCTCTTCTTCCCTCCCCCTACACCCCCTCTTCCTTCCCTCGGCTGGTCCTGCTTTTCGCATCACACACTATATAAATATACGCGGAGATGCCCAGACACATTCACGCGCTGCGCACACAGGATACTTGCTCCTGGGAGATAAGAGCTAGCCGGGAACAATGACGGGGTCCACGCCCAGCGTCCGCGCCCTGATTCCCGAAGTCTGCACCTCCCCCCCCATCACCTTCCCCCAAAATCCAAAGCCAAAGACCTTTGGCTTCTTTGCTTTTCCTGAGGCGGTTGGCCGAAGGTGGCCCTCCTGACTCATTCACTTTCCGTTTCTTCCCACAGATACGTTCATTAATGCTTTTTCCAGCCGGAGACAAACGTTTTGAGGGTAGTGTGTGTGTGGAGGGGGGGACGGGTACGGAGGGAGAGTTGACTAGGGCTGCGGGTAACCCAGCGCCTACTGCCGGGGACGCAAACCGAGGCAAACCAACCATTAAAAAGTGCATCCAATAAGAATTTTTCCACTCAGGCCCTCCGCTGCCGAGACGCTGCAGACTCCCAGAGCGGCTCACCCACTCACCGAAGCGGATTCTGGGCGGTTTCGGGCTGACCCGCGCTGTCAGGGAGCGGACTCGATTCCGGGGCGCATTGTTAGGAGAAGGGGCCCCTCGGGGCGGCGCGCCTCGACCCTGGGCTCCCGGTGCCCGCAGAGGGCGGAGATCCGCGGTGCCCTAGGCCACCTATCCGCATCTTTCGAGCCAAACCCCCGGCGCTTACCCGGACCCGACGGCCCAAGCACTGACTCCCAGGCAAGAGTCGCCCTTCCTGGTCCCCAAGGAACTGACACTACGGCGGACGTTCCCTCTACGACAGTCAGCAGGTCCCAGGAGCGCAGCACGCAACAGCGCAGCGCAGACCCAGAATTTTCCCGGGATGAGACCCGGAGGCCCGCGCTCTGGACCGTCCTCCCTACCCAGCCTGGAGGCCGGCGTTCCCCGGCCCACCCGGAGACCTCCCTCCCTCCCTCCCTCCTGGGTCGCCGCGCGCCCCAGTTGGAGCAGCCTCCGGGGCTGGGCTCTTTTGGCCGGACTCCCTTCTCCCGGACATCCAAAACAGGTTACCTTGTCCACGCTCTCCAGACCACGCTTTGGACTTGCTCACTTTTATTTAAGAGTCCGACGGGGGAAAGAGGGAAAAAAAAATCCAGAGGAGATCCAAGTCAATTGGAAGAAAAAATTTCGAAAGGGTGTCCACAGAGGCGGAAAAAGGTGACTTATTGATTCTTTATTTCTTCAGGAGCAATTGAGCCCGAGAGCTCACTCGCCTCCCTCCCTCCCCCTCCCTCTCTAGAAATTAGTCTCATCAATTCAGCTGCAATTTTGGGTTCGAATACAGACACGGGTCTGAACGTGACCAGACCTGGAGTGGCGGGTGCAGCCTGCCAGCAATTGAGACTCGGTGTGCGTGTTGGGGGTGGGGGTGGGGTGGATGGTGGGATGGGGGCCGGGCTGACTCCCCCCGCTCCTGTCTGCTTCTCAATCCAGGGGTCTGCTCCGGGGCTCCCCTGGGACCGCCACATCTGGTTACCGCTAGCGGGGTCAGTCCCCCCCTTTGCCTGGGGCCACCAGTTCTGGAGTTCAATTAAAAGAAATCAGGCTTAACCCTTTCCTCCCCGCGGCAGGCTGCCTGCCCTCTCACTCCTCCCTTCAGCGTTTCCACATGCTTTCCAGAGAGGAAAGAGGTTAACGGGAAAGGAAGAATGAATTACATCCTTTCAAACCCCAGATTGTTTCCTTTTCAGCCCAGGCTCTACCGACCTTCAAACTACAACAGAACTTTCAGGAGAATGCGGAGACAGGGCTTCCCACCCGGACCTCACCAGAAACCCGCACACCCCAGCCACACTGCTCGTCTTTCAGGCAGAAAGGACTCCAACTCCACCACCAGGAGGCCCCCTTCCTGCTGCTGGGCAGTTGCAGAGGCTGTTCATGGCATTCCACAGGTGGCGACTGCCCCCCACCCTCCTCCTAGCACTTTAGAGGGTTCCTCTGTGACAGACCATGGCTAGGTTTCTCTTTCCAACTCCTGTTGGTCTGGCAAGCGACAGATCATCTTCACTACATTAGTCAGTAGTCACCCGAACATCCTTATACTGTCCCCCAATTCCTTTCAGCACCAGCTGCCTCCCCCATTGGAAGTGTTCAATATGGAACTGGATTAAAATGAAGACTTGCCCCTTAGTTTTAACTGTGGAACTTGATAGCACTTTCTGTTTCTCCAAAACTATGGCAATTTCATAGTTTTGGAGATGGGCAGGGGGTAGTGAACAGGCTGGCACAGGCACCACTAGATGTATACACACAGGCACAACTTCCCCTTTGTGACTCATAGACTGGCACTGGTGCCACTGTTGTTGGCAATTTTCAGCCCCCTGGAGAAGCTCCTGTCCATTCACAGAGGTCTCCACCCAGAAAGAAGACCCCACCTAACTGACTAGATCTCTGCAGGAATCTCAGATTTCCTCCATCCAGTGTTGGCATGCCGGTGGGTCAGTTTGCCCCACTCTTATGTAACTCGAGGTTTGATGCTCAACTCCACTGCTGCTGCTGTTTTTTTAAATCCTGAAAGGGGGTGGGGGAAGCGCACTAACCAAGCACAATAGTAAACAAGTCTACCCTGTTTAATGTGGTTACCACCAGACATCTGGAAAGATGGTTTGATCCTGGCAGCTCACATTGTTTTCACGAGCAGCCAAAGGGAATATTTTGAATGTTTGCATTGAGACAAATTGATAGAGAGCCTGCGGTGAGGGCCGCTACAAATGAAAACTGTCTTGTGTTAGCCGGGCAGACCTCCCCTTCCCTCTCTTCTCCCTCCTCTCCTCTCTCTTTCCTCTTTCCTTAGTCTCTGGGCCTAGCTTGGGGAAGGTTGCCCCTGCCCACACACTTGTGCACACCCTCTTTCCTGGCTCACCATGGCTCCAATGGCCTCACCCGTTCCCAGACTGGGCAGAGCTGCTGAACAGGAGCTGGTATGAGTGCCATCAGCGACAGCTCACATTCCACCAACTCAGGGTTGGCTTTCAAGTCAGAGGCAGCTCACAGCCAAGGAAGCTCTTCCCAGTGTTTAAAACAAAAGCTACCAACTGGAGGAAAAAGTATCTCAACAACAAAACAGCCCACCACATATTTCCAAGTCTGGGGTCACTTACAGAAAGCGTGCACATGGGCGTGAATACTCAGGAAATATTTGGACTTGGAGCATTTTCATTTGGAACGCTGGTGAGACGACTTGCCTCGCACCATTCGCACTTGACAGTATTTTCAAAGACGCGGAAGTCCTGCTTCCCCAGGGAGGGGAGCGGCGGGTCGAAACGTGTCTTGGCTCGCTCAATGTCAGCCCTTTTGACCCGGTCAAGACTTTCCAGACACGGGCTTCCCGGGCTTCTTCGGCCCCAGCCTGGGTTTGGAGTGGGCGGACCTGACGATCTGAGCCTGGTCCCTGGGGTACTGACCCAAGGGTGGCTCCGTCACTTGAAACTCCGCAGGATGCCAGGCCTGGCAGAATGTCTCGGGCGGCTCCTCTCCCTCCGTCCTTAGTCCTCCCCTCCCACCCCCCTCTGGTCCAGCGAGGCCGCAGCGGGTATCCGAGCTGGCAAAGGGGGAGGAGGAGAGGGCGGGAGAAAACGGGAGGGGTGGGCGGGCAAGCGCCAAAACTCCAGACTGCACAACTGCAGCTTCAAGTGTCTGGCCTCTCGCTCGAGGCCATAATTAATTTGAGATTTATTTTTATTGGAGAACTCGAGTCTCGTCTGACCTTAGCCAAACAAGGCAGCTCAAGCCGCCCCTGGATGCGCTTGAATGCCGGAGAATATTTCTGCAGGAAGCCTCTGCAGGCGCGCCTGCTTTGAATTTGTTTCTCAGACTCCATCTACTCACAGAGGGAAGGAAGATTTAGAACCTCTGCTCGCCCTGCCCTCTCTCCACGCTGGTTCTTGCCTTAGCGCAGAGCTGGTTCAAAATGCTACGTGGGAGGCCGAGGCGACGGGAGGGCCGGGGGAGGGCCGGGGGCGCGCAGGCTGGGGAGGAGGAGGGTCTCCAAACCCCCAGACCACGCGGCGTCGCTGAGGAAACCCCGGAGGAGTCCAATACTGACCAGAGAGAGCAGGCTGACAAGAGGTGGAGACCAGCCAGGTGTCCAGACCCTCGCCCAGTGGCGGCTCCAAGATGGGGCCGTTGGGATGGGGCTAAGATGGGTTCAGTTTATCCAGTCTCCATCAGCCCCCTCCTGCCAGCCTCCCCAAACAGCATTCATTCTAAGAACAGATCCATGTCCTTGAAACTCAGCTTCGCCGGCAGAACCACCTCAGGGGTGCGTCGCTGTGAACATTCTGGGGCTAGCAACCTCCTTTCGTCCGGGGGACAGGCGGAAGACGGCGTCTCCCCCAGAATGCAGCCTGGGCCCAGTCCTCAGGCTGGTAGGTGAAGGAGTTAGAGCAAGGAACCTGGGGGGTACACAAAGAGAAAAAAGGAGGACCCTGCCAGTCCCTCGGGGGTGTTGAGCTGAGGATGGCGAGAAGCTTTCAAAGATGTGCTCTGCGCGCTAGGAGAAAGTGCTTTGCACTCTGCTGGCATCGTGCAGGTGCGGGTCAGGGTTACTCCACTGGGTCTGCTGGTCCCTCCACACCCCCATCCTTAAACAAAATGTTAGGAATGGAAGTTCCGGTTTAAGGACCAGTGCACCTAGGTTTGAATTCTAGCTCTACACTTACCAGCTCTGAGGACTTGAACACTTCCTTAACCTCCCTGTGCTTCCCTGTCCTCATCTGTACAATGGGGTTATAACAGGACTTATCTCAAAGGGCTGTTGTAAAGACGAAATAAGCCTTTAGAACTTGCCTGGCAGCCAGCACAACTTTGCCATTACTATATGTATCTTGGCTCTGCCCCTCACATCACATTAACCAAACAGCGCCTCAATTTCTCGCCTGCAGAATGGACTACCTCCTAATATTGTTGTTAATATTAAATGACCTGATACAGACACAACGCTTAGAGCAGCGGCTGGCGAAGGTAAGAGCTGAGAGGTAGCTATTAATGTCGCCGTTGTTATCCATCAACTACTGCGTGTCAGTGTCTCCAAGAGTCACCCTCTTCCCTCTCTCCCTTTCCCTTGTTCTTCCCTGCCCCTTTCCTACCTAAAGCGCTCTTATGTGGGCAATTACCTCCTTTACCTCTTTGTGGGACCCCTCAGAGCCCAGACCACTATCCAGATCGTGACCCCGGTGGAGTGGGCACCCTTGGCCCTTCGGGGCCGGCTGGGTTCCTCCCTCATGGGGCCCGGGCCCCTGGGCCCGCGGTGTTTGTCAACAACTCCTGAGCCGGGTGCCTGCTAGGCAACGGCAGGGGCTTGGCAGCCTGCGACTGTTTGTGCCCCTCTGGCAAAAGTTCGGTGGAGGGAGCCGGCGGAACAGACCTAAGATTGTCCCTGCCACGCAGACCTTTCGCCGCCATCAATGCACCCCTTTGTGCAACAATACAAACTTTGTGGCTGCTGAAAAATCCATTTTTCCCCCTTGAAAAGAGCTCCTGCGGCGAGCAGCTTCTCTGATGGCCCACAGCTCCCAGACTGCCGTCTCCTCGTCCCCCAGGCGGGTCCGCTGCGCTCTCCTGGACCGATTTGCTTTGTCCCTGACCCGTGGCCTGGGTGGGGCTCCGGGGCTCCCACGTCCCTCTAGGGTTCCTCATCCCTGAGGTCCTGGGTCCCACGGTGTGTGTGGACTCGAGGGTTCCTACGAGTGGGAGAGAGACTGCCCCTCGCCGCCCCGGGGCCATTTGCAGTCCTCAGTGCAGAGCTAGAAGTGAGAGCTCCTCTTGCCGGGCTCCGGTACCCCGAGTGGTGTGAGTGCGATGGGTTACGCCTTCCTAAACTTCTCAGGAAGACTGGGGACAGCGAATCCGTGAGCGCCTTAGTCTAACCTTAAAGGACGCTCCGTAACCCCCTGGGAGCCATTTGTTATCCATCCATTCACTGGTTATTGCTATATGAATCACACTCATTTCATTCATTCATTCACTCACCACTCACTCAGGCATTATCTGTGAAACACCCCTTTTTGGGCCAAGCCTCTAGGATTAGGCCTTCCTTTCCTGAAGTGACCGAGTGGCTCCTTCAGACCTCAGGTGCGTGAGTGGGAAGATGCGTCCGTGTGACAAGTTTTCCTTTAGAGAGATCTGAGGAGGGTTGGACTCCTAATTGGGAATCCTTGGACAAGACGTGAGAGTCTGCACCCCATCGCACAGGCCCAGGCACTGTCATGGCATTCGCCCGACATTTGAGGGAGCTCAGCTGGGCCTCACGGACAGGTCTGGGGAGCACTTGGAGGCGGGGTTTCAGGATGGAGAGGGCTGGGCAGAGATCCGGGAAAAGTACGCGGGTATTCGTAGCACCGCGGAGATCCTTCCTCCTCCGCTCTAGGACTGACTCAGATGGTCCTGAGCTTTGGGTCCCTACTCGGAGGGCGTCAGGTCGCGGCTGTGTGGCGTGAGGGGACCTAGTCGCCGCCTCTCCCGTGGGCAGGGCCTCCCGGCGCGCACTCCCCGCCCCACCCAGCCAGCGGATTTTCATTAAACTTGTAACCCAGGTGTCCCAGCCTCGATTTTTTACATTCTTGGAAACTGTTATGGAAAAGAAAAAACAAAAACAAAAAAACAAAAAACCCTTCGATGTGCTGTCAAATATTGCAATCTGCGCTTCCGAGGGGCGGGCGGGGCCAAAGAAGGTGGGCTTGAGGGCTGAGCGCGTGTCAAACCTGTAGGAGAAGCGCGTGGCGCCCTCATATCCGCACACAACCCCACATACACACACCCACATGCAGACAGACGCACGCATGCACACATGTGCAGACGCGTTCACACACAAGCGCGCGCACGCGCTTAATGCAGGGAACCCGCTGTGCGCCAGCCGCTCAGAGCACACCACCCTTTGGGATCTGACGCTGCAAGCTGCTAGGTCTTCCTGCACAGGCTTCACTAGGCTTTCCTGCTCCCAGTTTCCCAAACACTAGCCGCCAGGAGCGTTGCTTCTCAACGTAGGATTCCCGAGGGTCTGTGCCACTCTCATCTGGCCCGGAGCGCCCTAGCTTGAGATCCACGAACCGAGAGGAGGGCCCACTTCCACCCCTACCCCTTTTTCCCGGGGAAAGGGAAAAGGGACCATAGGTCCGGGTGGGGTAGAAGCTGGGGGTCATTACCTGTTTAAAGATGCTGGCATGTCTTACCTTGACGTAAGACGACGTGTCGGGGACTGTCTGAAACATCGTGGGTTGCTGAGGAAGGGTCGGGAACGCCCAAGAACCAGCCTGGGAGGGAGAAGCCTCGGTTACCCGCGAGTGGAACGAGGGGGAGACGGTGGGATGGTGGCCTGGTGGTGATGAAGTGGGGATGCAGATGAAGAAGACTGCAGGGGTTTGGGAGGCTCAGATCCGCCTATTCCGGCGAGGGAGGGTCCCAGTGGTTGGGTCTTGACCATTCTCCCTACGCCTCGGTCCTGTCCCCGGGCTTCAGGCCAGGGTACGGGGAGGACTGAGAGCCACCTCACACCATTGGGTTTCCTCCCTACAGTCCTTTTACTCTCCCCTGCCCGAAATCAGACAGTCGCCTCCCCCAGGGCCTGGGCGGTTTCGAACTGGGGATGCCCGCAGCTTGTTCTGGAAACTCCAGGATGTTCTAGTTCTTGGTGTTGAGGAGAGAACGCGACCAGGGTAGAGGCAGGACTCCCCTTTCTTGCAGCCCGAGGAGCAGAAGCTTACAGAGCTGCCAACGCTGCCCCGCAGGGCACAGACGTGCTTGACTCCCTCACCACCCTTTCTTTGCCAGCATCCAGTGCTCTTCTCTGCTGGTGGCCCGGCGACGGAGGAAGACTAACGCAAGGTTAGGGAGGTCTGTGGAGGCCCCTTTCTCAGAGCCCCCTCTCTTTTAAAAGAAAATAGGTTTTTGGGAAGAGACAGCTACAATGACTGTCAGGTCCTCATTTTTAGAGGCAGGAGAGGTGGTGTCTTACTTAGGTCTGATTATTTGGGCTGGAAGGCGCAAAAGTCACCCTAGGTTGCCAGGTGCCTCTGCCTGAGTGGGTCTTTCCCTGACTTAGCCCAGTCTGGCGGCCGTATCTCTTCTCTTCCTTTCCTTCCTTCTCTTAACCATCTTTAACGTGGCAACTCACAGCTTCTCTGGCGGCCAATGTGTTTCTGATAAAGCACTTTTCTCCCCACTAACAAATTCCAGCTTTTTTTTTTTTTTTTTTTTTTTTTTTTTTTTTTTTTTTGCTCCTGAAGCCACAAAACACACACACACGAGTGCAGAGACAAGGTACATTTCTCGGGCTCAGAGGTTCCCTTCGCTTCAGCCTTTCCCCTAACCCCAGCGATCCCGCCGGTCCCCTGCATTTGTTTTTGGAAAGTCGTAATTTACAAGAAAACAGAGAGGAAAGAAAGAGAAATAAGAAAGCCCGAGAAAATGGGAGAAAGGAGGAGACCCCAAAGTCCCGCAATTCCCGACTACAACCAGAACAATCAGCGAGACACACAGAGGCGCCCCGAGCCTGCATCGCCCGCAGAGGATCGGACACAAGTGGGCACTCACCTTAGGCACCCTTTCCTGCTAAGCCCGCAGGAGCGGAACTCCGGGTAGCTCCAGGATGTATTAGTTCTCGGTGCCTGTCCTGTGTGCCCAGAGCTCCCAGAAACTTGGCAGTGAGGAGTTATACCTGCTGCCTGCCTGGAGTCAAAGTTTGCCTCTCTCCAGGACCTGCAGATAAGCAGCCTCAGCTCCGGCGCATCCTGGGGGGCTGCAGGAGCCGCTATGCAGGAGCTATGCGTACACTGCAGCTTTCCCCTTCGCTGCCTCGCGCCAGCTCTCTGGGTCCCACTCCCTCTTCCTTTCTCTTTCCCCTTCTTGTAATTTGATTTCCGTTTTCTTATCAATATTCCAACTGCTGTCTGATGAATTGTTCTTAATAGTACAGTCACCCGTCTGCCCCAGCTGCTTTTCTAGAAACCACTGTGTGTTACTAGGAAACTTTAAAGAATGCTAGAAATCATGCACACATATCATAAATATAGACATACAATTAAGCAAAGCCAAAAGAAGACATGCAGACCCACGCTTCTTTGAGCTGATTATTTATTCTTTGCAAGTTCTAGATTATCGATATGCAAGTAATCATTCCTCAAACTTGATATTGGTGAAGTTCTCTTTTACTTTTTGAGCCTTTAAGGTTTTCCTTCTTAAGGTTACTCCTCCCCTTATTGAGTCCTATTGCGCCCGCACTCCCAACCACCACCCAGAATACACCTCTTTTTGATCCACTTTTTCTAGGTAGTATCTATAAGAGCAAAGTGGATTGCACATGCCATAGAAACAGCCCTACTCTGAGGTTTTAATTAAAAAAAAAAAAAAAAAAAAAAAAAAAAACTCCAACAATTTGAAAGCATTCTTGGTAAGGAGTTGTTTCTGGGTTGTCAAATTTGTGTTTTCTTATAATTTGGAATGTTGCTCATTCTTTCACTTGAATGGAGCTCAGATTTCTGAGTCAGCGCTCAAATGGGCCCTTTCTGCTGCCCAATCCCAGGGCCATTACCCACAAAATAGAACCTGCATTGCTGAGTTGCTTGTGCTTTGGATCTCTGGCAAAAGGGAATTGTTCACAGTTGTTTCTAACCAGGGGGCAGGACGGGGGGCAGGGTGGCAGTGGAGAGGTGACAGGCAAGGATGGAGATGGGACTATGTCAGTTTGCAAAAACTGACCTACTCAGCTTCCTGCACCTCTCTGAGTTGGCTTCTGTTTCTCAAGCGTTCTCTTCCTTCCTTCTTGGGTATCCAGATCCCTGACTGCTTTGCTCTGGAACCTTCGAGAAAATTTATTTAGTACCTGCTCCCCCCACCCCCTTCTCCAACTGCCCAACTGGCTCTGGACATTTCTGACCAAAAGGCAATTGCTGGGATTCCATTTCAGGAGAAAACGCACTTATCACCCAAATCTCCCCACGTGGGGGGTATGACGGCTGGCGGCAGCGTTATTCGTTATTTCCTTCTCAACAATATCCCGATTTTTCTCTCCCATCCCTCCCCCAGAGTTCCACATATTGAAACATTTTGCTGCTTAATAAGAGCAGCCGGGAGAGCAATGAGGTGAAAGGCCAGGCTGGGACTGTGACTAAGGCTGCCTGGGCTGGGCGCAGAGGGCTGGGCTGCCCCCGCCCTGCACATTCCTGACCACTGCTTAGGAAAACAAGATGGGGGGCCTGGGGAGAGGAGGGGGCCTGAAGGACTAGAGCCGCTGTCCCAGATTTTTGTTCTTGGGATTTTTGGGGAGATCATCTTCCCTCCCAAAGAACAAGCATACTATTCCAAACAACTGCAAATAAAACAGTAGATGCCCTCTTATCAGATAGTGCATCCTATGTCGTGCATTTTAAAGACAGATTCTCTTTAGGAAAGCTGGAGATTTGAAAATGAAGGCTTCAGCTGTGTTAGAGAAAGTGGGAACTAAACAAATTGTTGAATATCTCACCATCCTCAGTTTTTCCACTTCTTCCCTCTCTTTCTCCTTCCCTCCCTCCCTCCTTCCTTCCTTCCTTCCTTCCTTCCTTCCTTCCTTCCTTCCTTCCTTCCTTCCGAGAGATTTCTAAGAGATCACTTGGGTACATCCCTCTAGATTTGAAGCTCTTCCTTCTTCACATTTTCACAGTTGTTATTACATCCTTATTTGTAGATGTATCTGTTCAATGTTTGTCTTCTCCCAATACCTTGTAAGCTCCCTGAAAGCAAAAGTTGAGCTTGTTTTGTTCACAGTTAGACACCTAATGTCCACATTGATATCCTTAGGCAGAGAAGTGGAACAACTATTAAGCTAATTCCCTTCCGTCTAACCAATAACTCATAAGAGAAATATAAAACAAACAAAACAAAAGCGTCACATTGTTATTAAGGAAAAACTGACAGGAAAGTTTTACCTGAATAATACTGATTCATTTTCTGCTTTGCAGGGAGGGTTACATAAAATCAGTGTTCATGGGTATGCTTCATTTGTGCATAAATGGTTTAACCAGAGAGATCATGTCCCTTCCAAGCACCCTGGGGGATGGTCACAGATGGAGGGTCCAGTGTCCTAGGTTTTGTACGAAACTCCTGTGTGCGTGTGTGTGTCCTATTTCCCATTCTTCCTGTGACTTCAGAAGCCAGAATGGGTATTCATTCCAAGGGTTAGGCAAATGATCAAACTCGTGGTGATCTTAGTTAAACAGGTGAGCTGAGAACGAACTGAGGAATAATCTGAAGTCCATTTCAAATAGGGTGTAAGAAATGGACATACACCTGGAAGCCTACTGTGTGTGTGTATGTGGCAGGGGGTGGTGATGGGAAGGGCTGTGACACACCCACTGGGAAAGTGAGCCCTAGTCACCCAGTCCAGGGTTAGGTTTGGGGTAGGAGTAGGACCCAGGCTGTCTTATTTTTCAGGAGGATATGGCCAACTCCCTTTGTCACCTGGAGCCTTCAATTCACCAGAAGAAAATTGCTGAAATTGGTAACAGCTGCCATGAAGCAGGAGCAAGAGAGAGGCAGCTGGAGGCAGGGAGGACTCATTAAAGCCAGCTTACCCCTCCAAAGGGAGAATGGGGTGGGGAGGGGGTTCTTGCTCCACAGTTTTTTTCCCTCGCCAGCCTATACCAAGCTGCTTCCCTGGGCCACAGATTTGCAATGCAGAGCCTGGGTAGCAAGAGACTCTGGTGTGGAGGTTACAGCAGCAAGAGATTGGAATCCAAGAAGGGCACTTCAGTAGGAGAGCAGGGGAAGGTATCTGGGCAGTGCCCCTCTGGATCATCCACGCACTGCATCATTCTGAGCAAGACAATTAGGACTTAGCTTCCTTATTTGGCAAATGAGAGGGCTACATTATATCATCATGAGATACTTACAAATTTGAACATGCTATACTTCTGTAAGATTATTTAGCCCGGGGAAAAGATATGAGCAAAAGGCAAATTAATGTTCTAGGATTAGGAACTTTGGGTTCCAGTCTTGGTTCTGCTCCTGATGACTGGCACTGTGGGCTGAATTGTATCCTCTCCAGATTCACAAGTTGAAGCCCTAACCTCCACTACTTCAGAATGTGATGGTGATGGGAGACAGGGCCTTAAAAGAAGTGAACAAGGTAAGATGAGATCATAGGGTGGGCCCTTATCCAATATGACTGGTGTCCTTATAAGAAGAGGAGATTAGGTCACAGACATGTGCGATAACAGAGGAAATCCCACGTGAGCACACGGTGCAAAGGCAGCCACTGACTAGCCAAAAAGGGAGACCTCAGAAGACACCAACTTGCTGATAACTTGATCATGGACTTTTAGCCTCCAGAACTGCGAGGAAATCAATTTCTGATGCTCCAGCCACTAAATCTGTGGTACTCTGCACAGCAGCTCTAGTAAACCAATGCAACTGAGGAATAATATTTTGCCACGATTTGGTTTCTCCAAGTAAGTAAAAGGGAATAAACAATGGTGACTCATTTCACTCAACCCTTCTAGAACCTACTCTGATGATCAGTATCTATTATGAACCCACAATGTGTTGTGTTTGGTTTGTTTTGCTTTGCCATGTGTGGCTTTGTGTATAAAGCAAAGCGATGCTCCTATCTTTATGGTTCTTTCCACTCCACATAAAGTCCAAAGCCACCCTGAGTCTCTGCCTCCTTTGTGGATTTTCTATTCTTTTTGCTTTTAATGATGGTGAAGGAAGAAAGCCACTTCCTGTGCTTCAAACAAGCAATTTCAGATTTTAAAGGGTAGCCAACAGGGAGTCACCCTCCTTATCTCTCATTATCTGCGTCCTCTTGTAGCCCTTGACAGGCTGCAAACCTAGATTGAGCTCCCGGGCATTTCAGGGAGAGAGAAGGGGTGGGAAATCTAGTGAGCGAGATAAGTTCAGGAAATAGAGGCAGTGACTAGAGCAAGGACCATGGAAAGAATGATCAGACAGGGGTCGCTTTGGATTCCAGGATGTGTGTGACCTTCAATTCCCATCATGTACCAACACACACACACACACACACACACACACACACACACAGACACACTCATACATATCCCAGGTGTAGAAGAAAATCCTTGGATGGGTAGGAGGAAGGGCAAAAGAGGGGCTGCTGGGGCGACGGCTCTGCCATTCACACTGGTACAGCAGAAGAGTCTCCCCCAAGCAAACAGATTTACCCTCCTCCCATTCATAAATCAAGCATATGTAATGTGCCCTAGGATTGAGGATGCAGAAGTCAGGTTATTGGAGGACAAATAAGATTATGCATTAAGGCATAGAGGAGTTCTAAGACCAAAGCTTTTATGTACTGTATATTCATCCCTCTAACCCTCTTAGCAAATTTTTCTTCTCAAGTTCATCTCTTCATAAACATCAATTAATTTATTATATTTTATTACATAATCTCTGAGGCCTATTCTAGCTTAAATTTACATAATTCTAAGGAGCATATTACTAGTTTCATCTATGGTTATATAGTTTTTCATGTTATTGGGAAACATTCTCCATTGCTGCTCCTGTTTAAAAACTATGGAATTAATCCTTTGCAATAATTTCAGTATGATTCTAAAGAGTGGAATGCTTTTTCTGATTGAATCATTCATTCATTCATTCATGTGTCCTGGGGAAAGGGGAGTAAAAAGGACCTGAGTAATATCACTTTGCTATTGATGAGAAGGCAAAGGTTTGCAAAGATTGTTATCTTTGCTTTATCAATCTGGCCTTACTCAACCCTGAAAAGGAGGAAAGAGAACAGAATTAAAAGAAAGCATAAAGTTCGGGACTCCTTGTAGAAAAAGTATGACATTACAGTTTGATGGGAAATGAATCAGCAACTTTAAAAGATCCAAAACATAATTGCATAAGTGGGACAACTGGTCCATCCATTGAGACTTTGAGGTAGAAGATGATTGTGTTAGTTGGAAAAAACCCCAAATCCTTTGGGACACCATTAAGAAAAGTGCCATAGAAATACAAAACATACTGTAGCCCTGAGGTTAATAGAGAACAGTGTCAACCAGAGCATAGATGCCATTATCTTTGTCCTCTTCCTTTCTTTCTGACCTTAATTTTAAACAGAGAGAGAGAGAGAAAGAAGAAAGAAAGGAGAAAGAAAGAAAGAAAGAAAGAAAGAAAAAGAAAGAAAGAAAGAAAGAAAAAGAAAGAAAGAAAGAAAGAAAAAGAGAGAGAGAAAGAAAGAGAGCATGCTAGAAGTCAAGCAGCACCAATGCCAATTACATTTAACATAAAGGTTTGGGGAATATTTTTTAACGGGGCTGGTAGGAGTGGGGTGAAGCATGAGGAGATAGTTGAATGAGAAGGTATACATGATATCCCTAATGCTAGTGCACTAGTGCTTAAGGACAGTCTTTGGACAACTGAGATGTGTTTGGCCAAGTGCTTCTAACTTCCAGAGAGAAAAGATGCTACATAAATACTTGTCTGATTAAATACTGGTCTGATGTCTGATGTTTTATTATTATTATTACCTTCAACTTTGACAGACAGGGGACAGTGGGGCCCCAGAGAGGGAGCATGACCACTCAGTATTACTTCAATGCATTTCACAGCTGAACACAAAACAACATGGCCCACTAAACACAATAAACACTGGGGACTCACAGCCTTGAGAGTCCCTCTGAGGGAACCTGGCTTCCCTAGATAAGAGATCAAACGTAAACGGCATGTTTTTATTTTCTTAGTGTGTTTTAAAATCAGATTTTGTGAACTAAAGTTTCTCCTAGATTTTTGGTGGAGGGAAAGAGGAAAACAGATATTTATCCAAATCCTATTTTCTCTTTTTAAAAGATTAGACACCCAGACGAGCTGAGTATTTGACTCTGAAATTTTTATTGCTTCAAAGTGATTGGTAACGTGGAGATAGAAAGAGTAGGAAATTATATTTCCCTGTCTATACACATCCGGATGCTGCTTCTTTAGGTGATAATTATCAGGGGTTCTATTTTACAACTGGAAGAGGAGGGGTAGAGTGACATGGACCCTGAAGAAATAGTGTTCTCCTTCACCAACCCCCACTACTCCCCTCCCCAAGCTCTGACCAGACAGTGAGTTGGCCTGGGTAGCTCCCAGAGCGAGCTTGATTACGAATTGAGCTAATTCAACATGTCCTTTATTCTCTCAGCTTGCCACTCGCTTGACTGTCCTGTTCTTTTGAGGTCCCTATCCTTTTCATTCCACTAAATGTTTTAATTGAGTGTCATCAGCAGTAAAACATCAGAGCCAGGGAGGAGGGTTCCTACTGAAAATATCACAGGTCAACAGAGGCAAGAGTCAAGTGGGTATCATGACGTCAGCTATTAGCTTAGGGAACCAGACGCCCCCATCTTTTTTACAACCCCAGCCGCAGGTAAGCCCAATGTGCAGTCAAGGTGAAAAGTGATTTGCTAAAGAAAGAACGTCACTCAGGGTGAATAGCCAGCAAGCTGTTCAGCATGGTTTTCTTCTGATGACTGGCATATTTCAGTTGCACAGTCCTTTCCACTTGGAACTAAACTGAATTTTGGCCTGCATCCCTACAAGAGAAACTGGCCATGACTGTGGGGCCCAGAACCCCATGAGATGATAAGCACTCGCAACCTTGAGCACTTATCTCCTCCTGTATCTGGCTTTCTCGCATTTATAAAGTAAATCGGGAAATCTCACCACAACAGGCTTTCCTGTGAGGAGGCTGGCATTTCCTGCCTGCCCCAGTGGGGACAGGAATGAAGGCAACACATCACTGGTGTTTAGGCTCTCTCACTTCAGCTCCCTTGCAACTGTTGTGTAGGATAGTGTCACCCACCAAGATCAACCATGATGTGAGTCGGAGCTAAGGAGCGGGTTATTTTCCAGGCACATTTCTTATATGGTATTCTATTATACCGTAGAAAATAACCCCCATCCCACAGTTACTTGTTTGAATACACACACACAGATGTAGATATACAGATTTACCATGTGTGTATGTGTACCATGGGCACACAGCTGACATTAGCGATGCCGCTGATATCAAGTATATCAGTTGCATCAATTAATAATTGGTTATATTATGATTAAATTATATTTTTTGCATTTGGAAAACAGTTATATAAATTCCATGGTTTAGCATTTTAAAAACTGTATAAATCAAGAATGCTTTTGTAAAGGGAATTGTCCCCTTCCACTTCTCATATTTATCTTTAGAGTAAATTTTACTTAAGTTTTAATACATGTGCTATTGAAAAGCCACCCATGGACATAAAAAAGCTCACATTTTACTTTTGTCAAAGAAAGATATGAGTGAATATAGAAAATCTGATCTTGTTCTTCTATGACAACATTTATTTATTTATTTTTTATTTTACTTTAAGTTCTGGGACACATGTGCAGAACGTGCAGGTTTGTTACCTAGGTATACATGTGCTGCGGTGGTTTGCTGCACCTATCAACCCGTCATCTAGGTTTACAACATTTATATAATATATTTTATGGAGCACTTAGAGGCACATGTAACTAGACAGGACCTGAGAGAAATCTGTGCTGAATTTCCAGGTGAAGAAACAGATTCCCAAACAGAAATTACCTCTTTTTCGATGGCACAGTTTAAATTCATTGTTTCCTTAAGGGACATCATTAGTGTTATCACCATCTTTAATTTGGTGAAAACTGAGCCTCATGTGAAAAAGCAGAGTCCCAGCAACATTAAGTAATTGATCAGACTTTTCAGGGAGAGCCACAGGGCCGGGCTAGAGCTCACTTGCATTGTTTAACTTCTAATCTCATGTTTGCTGGTTGAGTTTCTATCAACATGTCGTATGAAATAGACTCATTTTCCATTCACTTTAGGTGGTAGTGAGTGTTGTTCACTAATAATACCAATTCACTGATTTCCATAACTCTCTTCCTTCTTTCCAAGTTTAAAAGATTCAGTTTTGCCTTTTATTTCTGTTCCTTTCATCTTAGGAGGAAGAGTTGCAAAGATGGGACAGATAGTTCAGGCATACCCTTCACCCAGCTTCCCTTAATGTTACCATATTTTATAACCATGGCACCATGATCAAAATTTAGTATCTGTACAATGCATTTAACTAAAAAATACTCAGATCTCACTGGTTCTTCTACACTGATTTTCATTCTGGTCCAATGTCCAATCCCTGCATTTAATTGTCAGGTGTCCTCAGTCTCCTCAGTCTATGATAGTTTCTCAGTCGTTTCTTCTCTTTCAAGACCTTGACATTTTTGAAGAGCATTGGCCAGATAATATCTTATAGGGTATTTGGGTTTGTTTGGTGTTTTCTCATGATTAAAGTTATGTATTTTGCAGAAGAACAGCACAGAGGTGATGTGTAGTACTCATGCTAGGGGGTATGTATTAGTACATTTTCATGTTGCTGATAAAGACATACCCAAGACTGGGTAATTTATAAAGAAAAAGGGGTTTAATGGCTTCACAGTTCCACATGGCTGGGGAGGCCTCACAACCATGGTGGAAGGCAAAAGACACGTCATACATGGTGGCAGACAAGATAATTTGTGCAAGGAAATCCCTTTATAAAACCATCAGATCTTATGAGACTTATTCATTATCATGAGAACAGCATAGGAAAGACCCTGCCCCAAAAATTCAATTACCTCCCACCAAGTCTCTCCCATGACACATGGGAACTATGGGAGCTACAATTCAAGATGAGATTTGGGTGCAAACACAGCCAAACCATATCAGGGTACATGACATTGGTCTGTCTTAGTATTATGATGTTAACCCTGATCACTTCATCAAAGTGCTGCTGGCCAGGGGCCATTGTAAAGTTGCTATTTTTCCCTTTGCGATTAACAATAATTTGGGAAAAGATATTTTGCAATGAATAGGCATTTTGAGGGGAGATACTTGGAAGCTACACAAATATCCTATTTCTTCTTACTCTTTTGCTCATTGGTTTTAACGTCCATTGGTGGATTTTACCTTAAGCAATAATTACTGTGGTGGTCTATGGGTGCTTGCACTCCTTCCTTTTATATTCAGTAATGGAATTCACTTGTAAGGAAGAGTTGTTCCTTCACCCTCATTTATTTATTTATTTAATAATCTATTAACATCAGTATGGACTCACTCATGGATATTTGTTTTATTCTCAAATTGAAATCCATTCTTCTCATAATATATTTTGTTGCTGATATGTTCCAACTTTGCTCTTTGATAGCTCTTCCAGGTTGACTTCTGCTTCCATTTGATGTGTCCTATCTTTTTCAATTTTTTCTTTAGCACTTCCTTACTTAAGATGCTCTAGGATCCTTACTTAAGATGCTCGGGCATCCCCTGGTATGCCTTAAGATGCTCTAGGATCCTCTTTTATTTTCCCTGCCCAGTCCTGGAATCAATTGCTTTTCCAAAAATCTCTGGTTTCTTTCATTGGAGAATGGTACTTAAGAACCAAGATTTGGGAGTTGGGTGTGCTCATTGCTAAATTGGTGCCACTGCTTCTAAGGTCCCTCAGCAGACCCACAAGGAAATGTATGTGTGTATACTAACCTAAATATATACATGAATGTTTCTATATCTTTCTGTTTGTTTGTATCTTGGTTGGCCATGATTGCCATAACAGAATGCCAGATTGGGCATCTTAAACAAGATAAATTTATTTCTCACAGTTCTGGAGGCCAGATGTCCAAGATCAAGGCATTGACTGGTTTGGTTCCTCTTCAAACTTTCTCCTTGGCTTTCAAATGGCTGCCTTCCCCTTGTGTCCTCACTTGGCCTTTGTTGTGTGCACTTGCCTTCTTGGTTACTTCCTCTCCTTATAAGGACATGAGTCATATTGGATTAAGGTCCACCCTAAAGATCTCATTTAACCTTAATTACCTCCTTAAAGGCCCTAACTCCAAATATACAGTCACACTGGGGACTAGGCCTTCAACCTATAAATTTTGTGATGATGCAATTGAGTACATACCAATTTGTATACATGTTAAAAATGGATTAATGCTGACACCTCCAATGCCAGCCCAATAACACAGTGTTCATTCTAGAATTTCCTCTTTGATTATTTGTAATCTATTTCCCCAACAGTGAGAAATCTGGCACTCACTATCAACAATACATTTACTTATTTGTTCAACCATTTCATACCTGTAGTTTCAAAATTGCTAATTCATACTCCTGGGAGAAAGAAATGCAAATGTTTGTGCATAGTTCTTTTTGTTTTCAGCCTTACAGTATCTGATCAAAACACCTGTTTTCCAAAGTTATTTAGGTCATCTCTTTTCTTTATCAACCTTCAAAATGTTTGATATCTATAATACAGTTAGATTCAGTTGTTGTAGTCTTTATTTCATCTTGTATTCTCTTGAAATTGAGGTTGATTTTTAATATTTACATATCATAAAATTTACTTTTTGTGGTGTACAGTTCTACAGGTTTTGAAAAATGTGTAGCATCACCACCTTGTACAACAGCCCCATCATCCCCCAGATTCTTTTGTGCTGCCTCTTTCTCCACCCCCAACCCCTGGTAACTACTGTTTTGTTTTCCGCTCCTGTAGTTTTACCTACTTCATAAAGTCATGTAAATGGAATCACACAATATGTAGCCTTTGGGATCTGGTTTCTTTCACTTAGCAAAATGCATTTACTATTCACTAATGTTAATAACTTGTTCCTTTGAATTAATAACTTGCTCCTTTTCATTGCTGAGTAGTATTCCACTGCATGGATGTATCATATTTTGTTTATCCAAATTTTGTTTGTCCAATTTCTCACCAAATTGGTGAACATTTGCTATTGGGGGTACAGGTTTTTGATAAGATAAAAATTTTGAATTTGTTTAGGTAAATACCTAGGAGTAGAATTTTCGAGTTTTATGACAAGTGAATGTTTAGCTTTACCAAAAAATGCCATACTGTTTTCTGAAGTGGCTGTACTGTTTGGCATTCCCACCTGCAGATTTTAGAGTTGCTCTTAATCTTAATATTTACCAATGCTTGGTGTTAATTAGAATTTCCTTAAATGACTAATGATGCTGAACATCTTTTAACAGGTATACTTGTCATTCATGTATCTTCTCTTGTTCAGACCTTTTGTCCAGTATTTTATTTTTCATATTGTTCAGTTTTGAGGGTTCTATAAAAATATATGCTCTGAAAACAAATCCTTTATCCGATTTATGTTTGCTAATATTTTCATCATTTATGGCTTATCTTCTGCTTTTCTTAACAGTGTCTTTCTCAGAACAAAGGTTTTAAATTTTGATAAAGTACAATTTATATTTCTTTATTTTATGAATCTTGCTTTTGCTGTCATATCTAAAAATGCTTTGCCATACTCAAGGCCACACAGCTATACTCTTATGTTTTCTTCTAGAAGTTTGATAGTTTTAATGTTTTAATTTTATTTTTCTAAGAGACAGGGTTTCACCCTGACACCCAGGCTAGTCTTAAACTCCTGGGCTCAAGAAGTCCTCCTGCCTCAGTGCTGGGATTACAGGTGTGAGCCACCGCACCCAGCCTAGTTTTAAGTTTTATATTTAGGCCGGGCGCGGTGGCTCAAGGCTGTAATCCCAGCACTTTGGGAGGCCGAGACGGGCGGATCATGAGGTCAGGAGATCAAGACCATCCTGGCTAACACGGTGAAACCCCGTCTCTACTAAAAAATACAAAAAACTAGCCGGGCGAGGTGGCGGGCGCCTGTAGTCCCAGCTACTCGGGAGGCTGAGGCAGGAGAATGGCGTCAACCCGGGAGGCGGAGCTTGCAGTGAGCTGAGATCGCGCCACTGCATTCCAGCCTGGGCGACAGAGCGAGACTCCGTCTCCAAAAAAAAAAAAGTTTTATATTTAAACCTATGATCTGTTTTAAATTAGATTTTGCATAAGGTGTGAGGCATATGTAGTGGTTTATTAGTTAATTACTTAGCTTATTTTGCATACAGACATCTAAGTGTTCTAGTATGATTTGTTAAAAACACTATTTTTTTTTCCATTGAGTGGCATTTGTACTTTGTCAAAAATCAATTGACCACATTTGTGTGGGTCTGCTTATAGATTGTCTACTCTGTTGCATTGATCCATATGCTTATCCTTTTTCAAAAAGCAACACAGTGCTTGATTATGGTAACTTCATAGTATGTCTAAAAGCCATAGTGTGAATGGATAGCGTGAGCTCTCTGACTTTGTTCTTTTGCAAAATTGTTTTAACTACTCTAGTACTTTTGCCTTTCCATGTAAATTTTAGAATTGCCTTGTCGATATCTCAAAAAACCTGCTGGGCTTATGATTGGAACTGTGTTGAATCTGTAGATAAAACTGAGAAAAACTGACACCTCAATAATATTTAAAAACATTAACATTTGAGTGCATCTTTCAAGAAAGTTATATGTACAACATTGTTATTTATTAATGCATCATGTCATGATATTTTGCTCAACTTTGTCACAAATGGCTAAAATGAGCTGCAAATATCAATATTTAATGTAACATAAATGGTTCAGTATTGAGGTACAAAGTAACATAAATTTCCTCTGGATTATTAAGAAATTAAGGGTACTATGTCTCCAAAGTGAGATGTGAAAAATCGTGTAATGCTGTACATACAGAGACTTATTTGTGTTGATATTTCAATTACTTTTGCAATTAAAAAGTTAGTCATTCCTTTTTTCTCACTAGAAGACTCCTTGAAAAAGAAAGATCTATAGGAAGTTGAACCTATATTAAGGAGTCAAAAACTTGATTGGCTAATAGTGCTGTAAAGAATGATTCAGTAATTACCACTGAACCAACATTACTGTTTTGTGAGGCAATATGGTGTGGTGGTGAAGATTCCAGCTTTGGGCCAGACAGACCTAGGCTTCTGAAAGGGTTCTGCTCCTTATGAGCTCTGTTACCCTGGACAGTTACCTAACGTTTGCAAGCTGTATTTTTCTCACCATTGAAATAAGAATAGGTAATAGCAACCATCTTGAAGGTTTCTAATAAAGACTAAATTATGTTCTGCACTAAAGCACTTAGCACATATCTGGAACTTAATTCTTATTAATATTAGCTCTATTAATAAGTATATTTTTGCCTTAAATGTCCTCTTTTACTTAATTGATGAAATACGATTATACTAAATTCTACAGCTTTTAGTAGCTGTAGTTGCCAAAGTCTACTTATTCTGAAAAGTAGTAACATCACCAGGAAAACGTCTAATAAAAAATTGCTAAACTATTTGCATTGAAATCAGTCTCCATATAGGGAAGTATTCATAAATTACCACTTATCAGAAAAACAGAAAGTATAAGTGATTGATTGCTGACTCACTTTTAAACCAAGCTAGGCTACATGATAACCCAATAGTATTCTTGAACTATTTATTAATGCAAGAAAGCTTTCAGCTTATAGGCATGCATGCACACACACATTGTGGTGTGTTGAAAAGTGAATTGTGTTTGGCCTTAGGAGTTAATCTAGCCCAGTTTATAAACAATCCTCTTTAGCTACTTAAAAATGTCTTTCACTCCCTTCTTCCTCCTGTATTAGCGTAGGAAAAGTTGCCTCTCTTGAGCCCCTAGTCTTCACCATGTGGGTGTTACTATTAGTGTCATCTCTACAGCTTCCATACACATGTTCTATTTGATCAAAGGCAGCACTAGCCACAGAAAAGAACTCTTGAATATTAGGTGCTGGCAAGAGGCATCTATTACTGGATCCTTAGGACTCTGTCTTTCTACTTTCAGAGTCATCATATGTCAGAGTTGGTGAAAACTGAGAACCAAAGTGAAGCAATTTGTCTTCTGAGTTTTTCATGCGGTCAGGAGAAAGGCTGGGACCACATGGCCTGACTCTCAGGCCAGAATTTTGTGCACAACTTGATCCTGTGGTGTCAGTTCTGCAAGCAGGAAGCTCAGGACAGCATCTTGGAAGGTATCTAAGCAGCTCTAGCTAGTGGGGATCCAGACACAGGCTCAAAGGAGTTCAGGAAAGGCAACAGGCCATCTGAGCCCTAGAGGATTTGTTCGGGTGCAAACCTGGCCAGGGCTTTGGGACCTGGAAGAACTGGAGGCACACTGGGTTCTCCATGGTGGGTAAGTTTGAGTCTCTCTTCTCTGATTCCATTTCCTGCCTCTAACTGCCACAGCTTGATTGTTGGGACTTAGCCACCCGTGACTGTTGGGGGAAATAGAAGAAAGGTTGAGTTGCTGCACTCATCTCCTCTCCTGACACAAGGGCCAGGACTGGAGACAAGTGAGCCACATCAGAGCCCGTCAATCACGGTCACCCTCTGTCTTAAAGCCATTCTGCTGGGATCCAGGGACAGAGTTTCTGAGAACCTTGCAGGAGGACTCTTCCTGCACTTAATTTCTTTTTTTCTTTAAGCATAGAGACAAGGAACTCAGGCTGTGTTGAGAAAGACAAAAGAAATGCACAATAAAGGGATGGTGGTTAAGTTCTAGGAAGAGAGCCAATGAATGACTATTGAGAGATGAAATCAGGAATGATGATAAAGACTTTGCCCTAAGAGGTATGGTTATGAGTTGTTGCATCTAGATATTCACCTCTGCTTTCCAATTACTAAGAGCTTATGTACATCATTCTCCTCCATCTTGGCCTCTGTGTTCCTAGTCTTTTTTATTTATAATTTTTTTTTTCTTTTTAGTGAATGGGTCTTGCTATGTTGCCCAGGCTGGTCTCGAACTCTTGGGCTCAAGGAATCCTCCCTCCTCAGCCTCTCGAATTGCTGGGATTACAGGGGTGGGCCACCACACTAGGTCCTAGTCTTTTAAATGGGGATCTGATGCACTGCTGAAAATGAGGTCAGATAGCTAAGGGTAGCAAAGATCCTAAAAAGCACATCCCAGCCCATGTGCAGAGGACATTTTTAAATGTCTTAAAACTTCATTTAAAAAATTCACTGATGGCTAAAAATATCCTGTTGACACAGGCCTGTCTGCACTCCCTGATTTTTTATTTTACGTGCAAAAATTTATGTTTTTCCATTTTCGTTGGCTGAGGTTCTGTTATTTGAAGGTAAGGTGTGGGAAGTCCTTCAGAGGTTCAATGGGAGACAGAGAATCGGATATAGTTTTTCTATCTGGAAGCAACTTTCATCGAGATTAAAAAAAAATGTTTAGGCTCCACTTGCTACTGTAACCTCTAGTCTTCTGCCAAATGGCAACACAACAAAGACAGCCTCCTTTTCAAGTTTCTGGTTATTAAAACAACACAATTCCAGACAAATAAACAGAAACAGAAAGCTGGAGCTCATATTAACAGTGAGCACATGTGTGGACAAAGGAGGAACCTCTGCTTGGACTGTCCAACAACGTCTCCTGTTGGCCAACCGACCTGAGGCCTCTCACTAGGCGAAGACCCCAGACCCCCAGCACAGGTCCTCACACGCACGAAATAGTGAGCCTGGGAAAAATCTCACAAACAAGTGGCCTCTTCTTTTTGTTTGGTTTGTTTTTTTGCCCCATTTCCCAACTTTAGAATTTGTTCATGGAGATTTGAGTCAGTGCCCAAGTTTCTAGGGGCTATGGCTACAGACAAGCTGGTTGAACTCTTCTGCGCTCAGTGATGGAAAGAGTGGGTGTGTCCGAGGGGGTAGTGGCAGTGAGTCATCTGGGAGAGTTTGGGTAGAACTTCATGGGGCTGACACATTTGAACTACATGGTCAGCTTCTCAGGCTTCTGTCCCTTCCTCTTGGTGATCATCTTTTTTAGCATTCACCTACCAGTGGGGTGAGAACCTGGGGCCTTGTGCTGGAATGCAGGGAGGATGGATGGAGCCCAGAGGCTGGATGCATGCAGGACTGCAGTCCTGGTGTCCCACGGGGACCTGGAAGGTTCACACGGCTCTTGTAGCTGTCCCCTCCTACCTTTTGGTGTGGGGTCTGGGCAGGCAGTTGAGTGTACTCAGGAAATGGTGTAGCAGCAAAATCCCACTCATTCATTCCATGGCTTTCTCTCCTTCTCTTTTGTTCTTTGACCTGGAAGGATGCTATTTCCCCTCTCCACCTTCTGCGAGGACATGCAAAGAAGTGGCTTTCAGGACAGAATTTAACCCAGGAGGAAAGCATTTCCCTGTAGTCATTTTTCTTAGGCATGTAAGGAAAGGTTTTCTCAGCTCTTCATCTCTGTTCTCAGGGGATGTCTTTAGGCCATTACAAGGTAGTATCTGTGGATGAGCTGCTGCTAAACCTTGGAAACAAAAAGTAAATCTAACACTTAAAGACCTCCTACAGATATATGATGTTTCAGAGAAGAAATCGTTCATAAAAAGCTGAAGAGCTAAGTTCCCTGCAATGTGTTAAATAACAGAGGGTACAGAGCTGCTTTTTGTTACTTGGAGCAAATTAAATGACAGGAAAGACCATGAAGCAGTTGGTGGGATGGTCAAGACTTTGGAATTCATCTCTGAGGAATTTTCGTCTTTCTGAGGATTTTGTGTATTCAGCTTTTCTACATTCAGATCTGCGACTTCTCCTGTTTTTGATCTAGTTCTCCAGGATCTCTTCTGGGGTATACAATTCCCTCAATTCTCTCGGACCTCCTCTACCTTCAAATCTCACTTCCTTACGGAGGGCTTTATCAGACTCATCTCAAACTCCCGTTTTTGGATGATCGCCCCAAAGAATGTAGAAGCTAGACAATGTCCCCGATAAGAAGACTTTTAGTTTTGAACACCTAAAGGGTTTGGAGGCCTACCTGGCTTCCAGTCCCTCTTCTTATCTTCCTGAGGGAACCCTGTCATGGGGCGCATCTCTTCCCAACACTGCCTGAGTTTCTCAGGCAGAGAGGAGCCATCCTCAGCTCGAGCATGGGCTAAGGTTTGGCTACAAAAACCAGAGCACATTTGTCCTTGAAAATATTTGGTTCAGGAGTGGTCATTTGCCCTCACTGTATTTGAGGGAAAGATTGCAGAGGCTTCTGCAAATGTTCTTTCTCACTTTTAAGAGGAGCCATAAGTAACCATTTTCCCCTTCTCTACCTCACTTTCTACCTGTGGCTGCCTTATGACCATGAGGGAAGCTACTCTGAGAACAAAGCTGATACTTGGAGGAAGGCAGATGGAGAAAATCTCAGCAAAATGCAGGGGGAGTCCTGATTTCATGGTGTTAGAATCTGCCCAGTCTCTGGATGCTCAGTTATACGAGCAAATGAAACTTTTTGTTTAAGCCATCTGCGTCAGCTTGAATCATCCCAACTGAGTTAGGGGTTTAGACTCAGCATAGTGTAAAGTGACCTAGTGAAAGAGAACTCCAGTAGGAATCTGAGGACCTGGCCTAGAGTTCTAGGTACTAAGTATGTGTCTGGAGCAAGCCTGGTCCACCTTTGGCAGTTGATTCCTCAGTTAAAGGAGTGTATTGATCATTGTGTTATGTCACAAGGCTGAGTGAATATGGGATATGTCAAAGCTTCAAAACATGCTGTGTAAAATATTATTATGATAGCCATCGTATGTCGCTTCAATCCATGAATCCATCATAATGAAAATAGCAATAGTGGCTAACTTTATCGAGGGTTATGATTTGTTAGGCCCTGAGCTAAGTGCTTGAATGGCTTAGCTCACTTCACCTGCATTGCAATCCTATAAAGTAGGTTATTATGTCCCCATTTTGCAGGTAAAGAAAAAGCATTAGAAAAATTAATACACTTTTTCAATGTAATACAGCTTGTAAGTGGTAGAGTTTACTAATAAATTTTAATAAATATTTGACGATGGTGATATTAGGTTGTTGCAAAGCAATTGTGTTTTTGTTTCTTTTTTTTTTTCATTAAAATGGCAGAAACTGCCATTACTTTTGCACCAACCTAATCCTTGCCTAAGCATATGCTCAAGAAATTGTCAATTCCACAAACATCACCACCAGTCTCTAATTCTATATTAGGCTTTCTCCCATTTTTAGGTTTTTACTATTCATTTCTTCATTATCTAGATTCCTCTTATGGCTCCTTAACTCCTTCAACTAATACAAATTTCCCCTTTACAATTAACTACTATATTTATTACCGTACTAGGAAAAGAAATACCTTGGGCTGGTGTTGGTTTACACACAACTGTAAGTGTGTGTGTGTGTGTTATAGCATTGATGAAAGTAGTGAGTGTTTTAGATATTTTGAAACTGTTAAAACAGAGGCACTTACTGAGATAGTGTCTGAAACAGTGTCTTGCTGGTCATAAAGGCAGCTGCCAAGGGATCTAACAACTTGCCTTGGGGTACTGAAGGTAGGTACAGATTCAGTGTCATATGGAAAGGTCTCCTAACTGTCTACATAACTGTTCTCAACTGGGACAGCTGTGCCCCTCCACGTTTTGATGGTCACAACTAGGAGGCAGTGGCATGCTATTGGCATCCAGTGGGTGAAGACCAGGGATGCTACTAAACATCCTCCAATGTGCAGGACAAGAATTACCCAGCCCCAAGTGTCAATAGTGCTGAGGTTGAGAAACCCTGCTCTAGACACATCCAAAGACCAGCACTGAGCTTTTCTTTCTATGTCATCTCTGCTTGGTTAAGAGTAAGGCAACACTTCCTGATCTATGGTCAGATGTGTGTCCTGGGATGTTCATGAATTGATGTCCGTGCTGGGGGCTCAGCAAAGCCTTGGAGCCCAGCAAGGTGTGCTCCTATTGCAGGAGACACAGGCCTCTTCCAGGAAGCTGTTGATAGAAGGCTCTTACCTGACAGAGCTGAGGTCCGCTGATCTGCATCTCTTGAATAGAACGGCATGGTCTTCTCCATTCTGTTTCTACTGAGGTCCCTAGTGCACTGGCTGCTGATGGGGCTTGACTATTTCTAGGAGGGCTCCTCCCTCTCGTACCATTTCCCAAGATTTAATTCTACTGTGTTGGCCACTGACACATTCCAAGGTCCTGGCCTCAGTATCTTTGTTCCTCTAACCAACCCAGGTTGCCATCATCAAGTTTCTTTAGGATAGGAGGTATGATCACTTTCCTGTCTTCTAATTCTCTCTCCCCCTGTGTTCTGGCACACATTTTATGCCATTGTACACTTTGGACCTTTCCTTTTGATTCCCAGGTGCTTAGATGAATGGAATATTAAATACTAAAAAGAACGGAATATTAAAATATATGTTCTTTTTATCCTCTTGTTATAGACATCAAAATTCTCCTTATGGCCATGTGGATGCCTCTGAATGTTGGGGAAAGAATCAGGACATAAAACAAAGAAAGAAGAAAGAAAAAAGATGGATATGTCAAGATCTTATTTCATGACATCAGAGATTTCATAAGTTTCCTCCCCCCATATACTTTGGAGTTAGAAAGGAGGTAGTGGTGGTAGAGGATAGTTTTATGGGCTTAGCCAGATGTGAGGGACATCTGGTGACTAGATGTTTGTTTTTTAAGCATGCCTGACTGTTATGCTGATGAGATGGGAATTGGGAGTTGAAAGGTGGTTGCTCTGGCCGCTCTACGAGACAGCATTGGTTCTGAGAACAAGGATTAGGGGTAGAGTGAGGAGAGGTGGTTTCGCCTGGCAGCAGGCACTCTTTCCTTTCTGTGCCTCCATTTCTTTATTTGAAGATGAGACTCCACCTATTCCTGATGTAATAATCATAACGATTTTGCTGTAAGTTATAAGGTGCTTATTAGATAACAGGCACTGCAGGCTCTGGGTACGTGTTTCCTTATTTACATTCAGCCATCATGTGCGAGAACCTGTGATGCTCTGAAGAGCTATCCCCTAACTCTTCTAAAATGAATGCCATTTTTTTTTTAAAATTATCACTGTGGGTGTCATGCTTTAGACTTAAACATTCTGTTCTCACATTCAGGAGTTTTACTGTTACCAGCGCCAGGGTTATATATTTTTTGATTGCTTGTTTTCTGCATGGTATTGATCAATTGTCTTAAGTCATCCACGTCCAGTAGCCCATTTTTCTCAGAGAAGCTGCTAGGCTAATGCTATTACTTGTGACTGTGAAAGCCTTCATGAAAAATGAACTTTCCCACCCCAGTGTCATATCTTGGAACCTTTGTTTCATAAGCTCCAACTAGGTGAGACAATTGATGTCTTTGGAAAAAAGGGTTAGATTTTCTGGAGAAAATAGCTCTTGAACTTGAGTCTTTGTTTCATCAAAGGCAGCTGGGTGAAATAGAGGGTTGCATTTGGTACTGAAAATTCATACTTCAGAAAATGAAATGCCGCTGTGAGAGGATGCTGCAGGTGTGGATTTGAAAGCTGATGGAAGAAGACTGTGAACAGAATTCTACCTCTTTGCCAACACTGTGACCAGCATCCCAGGATCCATTTATTGTGAACAGGTTCCTGGTATGTTTGCCTGTTCTCCCAGTGAATCACAGGCGGCCCCAATGGAGTTCCACAGAGGTTGTCAGTGGCAGTTAGGAAAAGACTCTGAAGTAAATAGGAAAGAAGAAAAGATGGAAGACATACATGGTGGGGGAAAAAGGCCTGAGAGTCTTTCAATGAAAAGAATGGTAAGTAAACATGAGTGGAAGGAAAAAGTAATGAAACATTCAGGAGATGGGGCAAGATCTTGACTTGAGAGCCAGAGACCTAGCGAGCGTCTAGAAGAGTGTGAGAGCCGCAGACCCAGAATAAAACCCGTCAGTCGTTCAGAGTATGCTGGCCTTCCCCATCGCCTCCCCCACTTCAACCACTGCAGCGGGACAGCCCTGGAATCAGTGAGTGCAGAATCTGATATGGCCGGTGGTAAGGGCTGGGGACTTGGCCACACAGATGAGCAAGCCTGCTCCCTGGAGGGCTGTCCTGCCTATCTGCCGCAAGAGGATCTGACCTGTTATGTGAACACTAGAGACTTATCACAGCTTAGAGGATTTATAAGGGATTTGATTGCTGCTTTGGAGTGGGCAGGCTCGCTGCGCTCAGATGGGCCCCTGCAGGTTGTGGCATCTTGTTTGATTTGTCAGGAGGGCCCTCAGCTTCAGAGAGTGAGGAGGGGTAGAGAATGTGCGTGCGTGTGTTGCGTAGGGTTGGCGGGGAGTCGGGCTGAGGAGCGGTGCGCAGGAATAAGACAGAAAGTGGAAGAAAGAATCTATTTTGGAAATTTCTCTGCACAGTGACATATGCACCCCTCCTCGGCTTGTAGGAAAGAAAGCTGAGTTTTTCCCCCTGACATAGGTAGTTTTGGACAAGCTTATAAAGCAACTCTGAAAAAGAAAGAGACCCTAACAATTCCCACCCGACTTCCCCTGTTTTCAGTGGCCCTTGTGTTCAGTGTTGAGCAACCAGAAATGCCAAGAATTGGCTGCAAACCGGGACCCATGCCCTTTTGTCACATCCTATGAAGGGGAAAGCTTTTTTAAAATGTAGAACTCTCAAAAACAAAAGTAATATTTTGTGAATGGATCCTTACAATAAACAAAGAAAACAGAATGATTACCGTAGGATATCAACTTTCACATACAGTTTAAATATTACTACCACTTGGGATCAACCGAATACTTTCAACTCTATAAAGTTTCCATTATTTCATTTAGCCAGAGAAATATGCCAGCTAATATTTTATTAAGTCTGAAAATACTTTAACCAGGCCTTTCTATATCTATCAAGTTCAAAGAGATGATATAGTTCATGTATTAAGACTCCATAAAGTTTAGTACTAAAAATGTGGATTATATTTCCAATACTTATTAAATATTTTTGTCTATTGGCTGATTTATTTTAGGCCCACGGGCACATGTTTTTATTGCAGGGTGGGCTTACATATGCTCCTTCTAGATGGCTCTAGCATCTTTCTGCTCATGAAGATCACTTAAGATGAAAGGCATAAAAATAAGGTACATTTTAGGTATCTAGGCATGTGTTTAATACAGCCCTTCTTTATAATACTTATTTCTGGTCCTGGGCATCAAAGAAAAAAAAATGAAAAGTCGGCACTGTTCTCTTAAAAATACGTCAAGGCCCCCAACTCTTTAACAACACAGGAAATGTCAAATATTATATGGATATAAATAACTCAGTAAAACAGGGTTACAAGAACATCTGGCTTTGCACAGTTCCACGCACTCGGCTGGCGCAAAGATATTTCAGTAATACTATCCAGTCGTCGGGTTGTGTGAGACTGTGGGGCACAGAAGGGAATTTGAGTGTCGAGTGAAAAATGTGCTTGTAAAAAGGTCTGGGTTGTTATCTGTCTAATCCGTCCTAATCTGTTCAGTCATTTGCTCTGGGGGCTCTTAAGAGAGGAATACTGACCCCCCTCTGGAAACCAGTCTTTTAGACAGATACCCCTCAGGGCCCCAGGGTTAGGGAGGGAGGGCAGAAGGTTAACGACCCTCCCCTCGAGGAGCAAGCTGCCCCAATGATAACTGGAGAGATCATTTTTAAAAGGGACATCTCAATTTTCGGGAGGACTTGCAGCTTTATTTCAGGTCTAGCACTATGGAGGTGATCTGAAGGGAATGTGGTAATACACATCTTTGCTCTTGTTCATTTTGTCTTTTCCCTGATGGGTTCCATTCCTTGATTCCCTTCCTCTCTTCCTTGCCTCACATTCTTCACTGTAGGCTTTCCTTTTATTTTTAAGACTTCCTTGGGCTCTGGGCAAGCCACCATTTGTGGAAGGCAGTTTGTGCAGTTTGGACTAGTTGGTGTTCATTTCACTTACACAAGCTTAAAAAAGAAAGCAAAACTCCAAAACAAATATACACAAAAAACCCACACAAGGCATTTAAGGTTTATGGTTTTCCTCTATGTCTAAATTACCATGTCCATCATTAAAAATAATAAAAAGCAACATCATCCATGTCAAAAGAAGACAAAGTGAACTATAAGTGATAGGTAGATCTTAGATCCTTAAATGATTCTCACTTATTTATTCTGCAAATATTGAGTAACTGCTATGTGCCAAGCACTGTGGTAGGTAAAAACTCAAGGCCCCTCCTTGCCTTTAAGGAACTCACAGTCTAGTGGAGGAGGCAACACATGGAAATAAAGTTACCATATGATACAATGCAATACAGTGCAATGCAATGCAATACAATGTTTCTAAAATGAAGTGAACCAATGAAAGAAAGTAAATATCAGATAAAAATAACTTGCTTAAATATCCTTTACCATCCATTGGAATATCTAGTTACACTTGCATCTTTCCACCCCTTCAGCAGTCTTTCTGGAAGTCATTTGATCCTTAGTTAAAACCAAGTCTAGCTGGAGAAACACAGACAGCTCAGTAGCTGAATGGCCATGCTCCTCAGTGCTAGAGCCGGAAGTGGAGGTGAAGCTGATTTCTTTCTGAAGCAGCTGGGAGAAACTGCATTGAGCTGAAAGAAATCCTTTGATTTGGAGTGTGGTTCACAGGCATGCAGATAATCTGGTTCTTACAGGGGTTCTCGGGAACCCCAAAGTGCTACCCTTAACACATACAGTTTTGTGGGGGTTTATTTTTTTCCTCAAATTATCTTATTATATTCATTAACTAACTGGTTAATTCAACTACTATGTACCTAAAGAGCTCCTTCTAGGTGTCAAGGTCTGTGATAGATGACAGTCCTTGCTTTCAAGCTCAGTCAGGTGGGGAAAGCCATGTAAACAAACAATTAAAACACAGTGTGATAAGCGTTAGGAATCCTTGCTCAAGATCAGAGGAAGATAAAGAAAGCTCTGGACACGATGCTAAACTCCGGGAGGTGAGTGGATTGGCTTCTGATGGATCAGAGTAATTCTCACACTGAATATTTCAAAGACAAATGGCACTTTTCATCCAAAATCATCCTGATTGGCTACATACCTTGTATATATTAATCAGATTATTTCCCAATTCCCTTTCACTGTGTGCTCTGTAGACTTGGCTTAAAAGGTATGGCCACTCGTCAGCCTGAACTGAGGACCCTGCCAGACCCTGTGATTAGCTCCCCAGAACATTTCGAGGATTCGTCAGGTTAATGTGTTGGTGGGATCCCAGCCCCCACAGGTCCAGCCCATCCCCAAACACCCTGTTGAGCATCACCTGCCAACCTGCTCTTCTACTGCAGTCTTGCCTTTCTATTCCAGGGATTAGAGAGAACAAACTGCCGCCAGACAGCATCGAGATTGTGACACAGCCCAGTACACTCCAGGAAATTCAAACGGACAGAAACTCCTGCCTTCTGCTATTGCAAAAGTGGCTTGGTGTAGCAAGATGCCAGTTTAGGACTACGGGCTGCCACTAAAGGCTCCTGACCCTCTCCGCAGAGATGGGAGTGCCTGGGGGTGGAGTGGCGGCGCGCTGAACGCTTTGGCAGGGTTGAGATAAACACTCAGGTTGAGGCATTTTTCATCTGTTTAACCAGATCTCATTATATTGTCAAACAAGACTGGGGCTCACAAGAAACAGCTATGCTATTCTTGTTGAGAGCTGGGACAAGAGATAAGAATTTATTTTTTCCACGGAGGTAAATTTCCTCAAGGCTGGGATGCCAGGCAAAGTTTTCACTGCAATAGAAAGGGTGGGGACAGGGAGGTAAGCCCTTGGAAATTCTGAAGAAAAGTCCAAGGGTACTTCCTATAACTCCACCTTGCCTGAGATGAGGAAAAAAGAGGACTTCAGTAATAATGTCACCACGTCCTCTGCAGAGAACTCCCTTCTGTGAGGCCACCTATTGAACTTTATCCCTAATCCTGCACTCACAAGCTATATCACTCGCCGCTCCTGCTGACTCCAGAAAAAGGCTACTCTGTTGTTGCTGTTGTTGTGAAGTTCTCTTATCTTTTCTAGGTGGAGTTGACTTTAACATGAATTGCTTAGTCTTGATGACACCCAAAAGTGAGGTAAATTTTTATGCCACCCAGCCATTAGTTGGAATTCTGGAGGAATACTTGTGATTCGTGTGAAAATCCTTGTGGAGAGTTTTATAAAGAGGTCTTACTGAAATAGAATATCTGCATTTTAGAAAACCCAAGGCAAATGTCTGGTCAGTGAATCGTTTTTTAACCACTGGCTTCTCTCATGCCTTCTCTCTATTTCACATTTGTAGAGTGCATTTCCTACCCATGGCTGTTTTTGTTCTAAATCATAAAACTCTATGGTGTAGCTTTGATTTTTTCAAATTTATTCTCTCACTTGTTTGCATTTCAAACCTTCTCTACTCCCTGCAAGCCTCTCACATCCCTACTTCACCTCCTGCCCAAAGGAGAACCTTGTGTCTTACTGTACTGAGAAAAGAGAAGCGCTTAGGGGGCAACTTCTTTAACTTCCTGCAACCAAATCTGCAAATTCATATTGGCCTCCATATTACCCTGCTCCTTTCCTATGACAGCGGAGAAAGCGCTCCTTTCCTATGACAGTCTCTTGGGTCGCCATTTCACAGAGTAGGAAACATGCAGAGTGATAAAGAACTGTCCATGATCTTGTATCTAGTCAAAGTCAGTGGCAGATGACTTTGAACTCAAGCCTCCTGATGGCCCAATGCTGCTCTCACTGCATCATAGTGCCTTTTAATTTTTAAAGTTAGGTAAGCAGTATTTTATTTCAAAATGTTTGCAGTGGACATGTCTGTCAGGCTTCCACACTCCCTGAAGGTATTTGCAAGAGCCCTGGATCTCTGCATGGTGTTACATGCGGCTCTGGGAAGGTTGAATGTACCCTCAGCTCTAGCTGCAGAGAAATCACCTAGCAGCATCTCCCAGCCACAATGATTGGTTCAGAAGTTGGTCCATGTCCTAAGCTGGTCCAATCAGAGTGGCACATAGATGGCTTCTCTCTTTCTGTGTGGTATGGTGTGAGGATGGGAAGCCTGGAACCACTGCAACTATTTTACCAGTATAAGGTAAGTCAACCTGGGGATAAAGCTAATCACAGAAATGGACTGAAAACAAGAGATTTGCAGGAAATTAAAGCAGGTTAAATCATAATCGAACCTTCTCAGTTATGTTAGTCATACATTCCTGTATGAAGGAATGTATGATCTTAACTCACTTTGAATTCAGTTTTCTGTAATGTATAACAAAACACAACTGACAGATATAACTTTTTTTCTGATTAAAACATTAATTTGTGTACATGACATAGACAATTCTGAAAAATATAAAGAAGAAATGAAAGTAATCTACAATTTTACTACCCAGAATAACTGCTGTTAACACTTTAAAGGCTCCTTTCCAGTTTTTCTTGGAGAAGAGGTAGAAATTAAGATTTGTTTGTACATTGTTTTTTTTTTTTTTTACTATTATACTACATGAAATTTACATGTTCTTGTGTGATCATTGAATATGGCAACATGTTTAAACTACTTATATTTATTTTCAAAATAGCTATGGTTGAACTTAACATTATTTAGTTTTACTTTTTGTGTATTTCTTTGTCATTTCTTACAATTTCATTTTTAAAATCACTTGTGTTATATAAAACAATTTTTAGATTCAGTTTGTTAAAAGAAAAACTTCAGCCAAATTAAATTTAAAGTTTAGTTAAGCAAGGAATGATTCGCTAATTGGCAGCCCCCACAATCACAACAGATTCAGAGAGACTACATACAGTGCAGCCACATGGTGGAAGACTTATAGACCAAAAAAAAATAGGAAATGACACACAGAAATCGGAAGTGAGTTACAGAGCAGCTGGATTGGTTACAGCTTGTCCTTTACCTTATTTTAACACTCAGCAGTCAGTGTATGGTTGAAGTAGGGCTGCTGGGATTGGCCAAGTCTCAGCTATTGTTATAGGCACATACTCCTCAATTAGGTTTTCAATCTTGTCTACCTATTAAGTTAAGTTGCATTTCATTCACAAGGACTCAAATATAGAGGTGTAGAGTCCTCAGGCCATATTTAGTTTGCTTTAACAAGTTGTCCTTAAACATTTACTGAGCACTTGCTCCCTGAAAAGTTCTGGGAACAATGACTTCCTGCCCTTGTGGAGCATACTGTCTGGTGGAGAAGGCAGACATGTAGTCACACACACACAAAGATGAGCGTATTATTATGAATATGGTGCCTATTTTAAAGGAAATGACATGTGTACAAGGTTAGGGGGTGTAGCCACACATCTAGACCTGTGGGGAGACAGGAGGGTGGGCTGTGAAGTCAGGGAAGGGTTCCATGCAGAACTGATGCTTGAGTGGATTAGGCAAACATGGAAAGAAGTTAGCTGGAGTGAGGGAGGGTGTGTGGGGTAGGGGAGACCCTTTTCTGCAGAGGGAGAAGAATGGGCAAAGGCCACGTCAGGAGGCAGCTCAGCACATCTGAGGATCTGCAAGGTCGCTGTCGGAATGCATAGTGAGGGGAGATGGTGGGGTGCGGCTGGAGAGAAGGCACAACTAAACCATGAAAGCCCTTAGGGGCCATGCCAAGGACTTTGTACTTTCTCTTGAGAAAACTGGGATGGCATCAGAGAGTTTTAACCTAGAGGAGGCTGATAGCATAGACCTGTGGCTCTCAACATCTACCTGAGGCAAGGATGGGCCGGATGCTGGAGGGACATCTGTAATCCCAGCACTTTGGGAGGCCAAGGCGGGTGGATCATTCAAGGTCAGGAGTTTGAGATCAGCCTGGCCAACATGGTGAAACTCTGTCTCTATTAAAAATACAAAAAAAAAAAAAAAATTAGTGGGGCAGTAGTGGTGCATATCTATAATCCCAGCTACTCAGGAGGCTGAGGCAGGAGAATCACTTGAGCCTGGGAGGTGGAAGTTGCTGTGAGCTGAGATCATGCCACTGCACTCTAGTCTGGATGACAGTGTGAGGCACTGTCTCAAAAAAAAAAAAGGAAGAAAGAAAGAAAAAAGAAAATATACACAAGGATTATAGAGATTTGAACATGCTTAATTGTTGACAGGAGAAATCTAGATGTGACAGTTGATTCTTTTTAAAAAAAAATATTTTGATCTACATTTCTTTAATTATCCAAAGTGAAGAAAGTTGCTTTTTAAAGCATTTCCAACAGATGATATACACTTATACCATTTTTACTTTGCCACACACCCTTTTCCTTTTCCTTAGTTTTTAGTCTAGATAATGGTTCCCATATATTCATTTTGTACACTCTGTATTTAGTTTCTTAAAATCACTTCTGACATTTGCACTTAATTTTGTAACCATGGTTTAAAACAATTACTTAGGTTTAACTTTACATGGAATTGATTTAAATGCTGCCTGCCGGTATGATGATACCTTGACACTCTCAAATGTGGGTTCTGAAATTCCTCACTCATTTGCTGTGTGTGTGCCAAAGGGGTACATAGTATTCTATTCTGAAGTCTTGCCTAGTTGAGAATGTTTCCTTACTGTCCTCACAAGTGGAAGACAACATTGGTGAGCATATTATTTCCCTCTTATTTTCTGTTGCACTATAAGCAACATGGTTTTCCTACCTGCATACTTCTAAGGTATTTTTCCTGTTATCTACATCCTTACAATAGAGTTCTGGAATGTAGCTACTTGTTGCTGATTTTGCCTAGGATATGGTGATCACTTTTGGTCTCAACAACATTGCTTTTCCCTCAAAAGTGTGCAGCTATGACTGCAGTCATTGCTCTGGTTTCCGTCTTTTTGGTTTATTTCTCTGGACGCCATCATGCTCACACTAGACCTTTATTCTTTGCCTTCTGTGTCTAGCATCATTCCTCTGTTTGTTTTCATTTTGGCCCTTTCCTTTGCATTCTAGAAAAACTTTTCAAGTCTATTTTCCAATTGCTGACTGTTTTTTCTGCAATTTTAATTCTACTTTTTCCTTCCAACATCTAATTCTGCTATTGCATTTTTTATTTGCTTGTTATCTTCCATTATCTTGCTCATATCTTTTCATCTTTTATCTTTTTTTTTTTTTTTTTTTTTTTTGAGACAGTCTTACTCTGTCACCCAGGCTGGAGTGCAGAGGCACAATCTCGGATCACTGCAGCCTCCACCTCACAAGTTCAAGTGATTCTCTGACCTCAGCCTCCCAAGTAGCTGGAATTACAGGCACCTGCCACTAAGCCCGGCTAATTTTTGTATTTTTAGGAGAGACAGGGTTTCAACATAATGGCCAGGCTGGTCTCAAACTCCTGACTTCAGGTAATCCGCCTGCCTCGGCCTCCCAAAGTGCTGGAATTACAGGCGTGAGGAGCCACCGTGCCTTCTCTCTCTCTCTCTCTCTCTCTCTCTCTCTCTCTCTCTCTCTCTCTCTCTGTCTGTCTGTCTTTCTATCTCATATTTTGTTTCCTGCTTAGGTGTCCTGTTACTATTTCAAAGATGCCGTATCTCCTGACATTCTATTGAAATTACCTCTTTAGAGTTCTGATATTTCCAAGAGCCTTTATGATGTGCCCTCTCTTTTTCCCTTTCTCTCGCTCTCTCTTTTTTTTTTTAATTGCGTTTTTCCCCATAAGACTCACTGCTTACCAAACAAAATGGTTGCTAATATACACAGCGTGTGGATTCCTGCGTGTCCTCCGGGTCCCGGAGCCTACGTTGAATCCCCTTTTCATGTTAACAGGCACATGTCAGGTACATTCAGGGCTGAGCTAACTTTCCAGCATCTGGCACCTCTTCCTCCGGCTTGGTCTTCTGGCGTGACAGGGCGTTTTCATGCTTAAGTCTGAGGCCTACACCTCCCAGAAGGCAACGCGCTGTTTCCGCCCGGCTTTATTCCTGGCTTTTCAGGCTCTCATTAGTCGTGGAAGCAAGTCCTGATGAGGGTGTGAGGGGGGGCTGGGGCACCGGCCCCCTCTGGATGGAAGTGTCTGCACTGCGGAGGGAGAGCAGACTGGCATGGGAAGGTAACCGGCACACTTGTTTCATCCCTAACACGCTTGGCTGCTTTCATCAGTCAAGTTCCATCAGACGCATGTTTGTGGGAAGTCTTCTCAGATTCTGTCAATATACTTAATTTTTGGTGTCGGGAATTTTTGTCTTTTTCTGTCTTAAGAACAATGTTAACGGAAGGGAGGCAGGGTCTTAAGTGGAGGGTTTAAATAGAGGCCAGATGCCATTTCTTGCCTTTAGTTTAAGGTTTGAGTGGTGGTACCACAGAAATAAATCTTAATCAATTAAGATGAAAGCATAAAGCTTTTGGCAAAGATGAGGAAATGGCAAGAGCCAGCCGTATGACAGGCAGCAGGTGGTTTGTGGGTGTGTAACCCTCCGGGTGGAATGAGCGTTTCTTTTTGCTGCAGTCAGAAAGACTCTTACAAATTCCAGACTCCCTCCATCCCTGGCTGCATAGATCTCGCCTTCCTTTGGGGATTCCGGGATTTCCTATGTCTAAAAACTGTTCCTTATTTTCTGTTAATACCAGTGTGTTTTAAATGTGCTTAAAAATTAGTGCACCAGAGTCTATGGGATATTGTGTCATAATAAGAAATATAGCCTGTAATCCCAGCACTTTGGGAGGCCAAGGCAGGAGGATTGCTTAAGGCCAGGGGGTTTGAGACCAGACTGGGCCAAAAATGAAATGATAAATAAAGATAATATTTAAAATTATTATATATAATATATATAAATTATTATATATAAATAAAAATTATATATATAAATTATATATATACACATATGTATATATTTGAGCTTTGTCACTAGTTCCTGACAAAGAACTCCTAAAACCCTTGGACACTCCTGAGTGATGGGTGTGAGCAGAGCCTCTTTTGTTATTTATAATAAAGTTTTCTCAGCCATATCAGGTTTTATGCTAAGGAGGTGGCTCTTGGAGGGCGGGAGCTGGTTCCCAGAGGAACCAACCAGTGATTAGAGGGTTGAAACTTTCAGCCCCATCCTCTGACATCTAGGGAAGGAAGAGAGGCTGGAGATTGAGTTCAATCACCAAAGGCCAATGATTTAATCAATCGTGCCTTGGTAATGAAGCCTGCATGAACACACTTTGAACACCAGGGTTTGGAGAGCTTCCAGGTTGGTGAACAAGAACACATCCATGTTCCAGGAGAGTGGTTCACCTTAACTCCACAGGGACAGAAGCTCCTGTGCTCAGGACCCTCTGTGGCCTCACTCAATGTATCTCTTAGTCTGGCTGTTACCCATTTGTATCCTTTAAAATCTCCTTTGTAATAAATTGATAATAATAGGTAGTAATAAGCTTTCACTGAGTTCTTTAAGCCATTCTAGCATATTATTGAACTCAAGGAGAGGCTGTTGGGAAGCCCTGATTTATAGCTAGTCTGTCAGAAGTGCAGGAGGCCTGGACCCGTGATTGGCATCTAAAGCGGGGGCAGCCTTGTAGGACTGAGTCTGTAACTTGTGGGATCTGACATTAACTAACTCCAGATAGGTAACGTGAAAATGGAATTGAATTGCAGGAAACCTAGTGGGTATTTGGAGAATTGGGAAATAATTTGGGGTGGAACAGCCCCACACATTTAGTGTCAGAAGTGTTGTGAGTATAGAAAACAGTCCTGTGCTTTTAGTCTGATTGTGTGGGAAAAACAGTGTGCTGGCCAACTGTGACCCTGTAAGATAGGGTGTTGATATGGTTTGGCTGTGTCCGCACCCAAAATCTCATCTTGAATTATAATCCCCATAATCCCCACGTGTCAAAGGAGAGACCAGGTGGAGGTAATTGAATCAGGGGGGCAGTTTCTCCCATGCTGTTCTCATGAGAGTGAGTAAGTTCTCAGGAGATCCGATGGTTTTATAAGTGTTTGATAGTTCCTCGTGCGTTCATTCTCCTTCCTGCAAGGTAAAGAAGGTGCCTTGCTTCCCCTTCACCTTCCATCATGATTGTAAGTTTCCTGAGGCCTCCCCAGCCATGCTGAACTGTGAGTCAATTAGACTTCTTTCCTTTGTAAATCACCCAGTCTTGGGCTGTTCTTTATAGCAGTGTGAGAAGGGACTAATACAGGTGTAACCCAGATATTGCATAGACTTAGCTGGCTCCATGAGATAAATACCCATGAGTTGATAGAAGGAAAGAGTTTGGAGGACTTGCTAGCGTATTAATCAACATTGCATAGTACATTTGGGAGTAAGGTTATTCCATTTATTTAATAATAGCCAAGATGTATTGACCACCTACCATATGTCAAGCATTAAAATAGATAAGGAGGATACATCAGTGAATATGACAAATTACCTGCCCTTGAGCAACTGCGAGTTTTTTTAGTGGAGACAGATAAGTAACCAGAATATTACACGTGCTCAGCAGACCTGAAACTGGGGTACATCCATGGTACTATGAAAGAGTGAATGAGGGGGACTGATATGGCTTGGATGTGTCCCCACCCAAATCTCATCTTGAATTGTAGCTCCCATGATTTCCTCATGTTGTGGATGGGACCCAGTGGGAGATAGTTGAGTCATAAGGTGGTTTCTCTCATACTGTTCTCATGGTAGTGAATAAATCTCATCAGATCTGATGGTTTTATAAGGGAAAACCCCTTTCATCTGGCTCTCATTCTCTTCTCTTGTCTGCTACCATATGAGACACGCCTTTCGTCTTCCCCCATGATTGTGAGGCCTCCCCAGCCACGTGGAACTGTGAGTCCGTTAAACCTCTTTCTTTTGTAAATTGCCCAGTCTTAGGTATGTCTTTATCAGCAGCATGAAAATGGACTAATACAGGGACAATTAAACCAATTGCAGTAGATACAAAATAACCCACAAACGGAAGTCAAATTTTTTTTAAAAGAAACCTCTAGTATAGAAGGATATATTCCTCAGCTGAAAGAAAACCTAAGTCTACAAAATCAAAGAGGGCATGAAGATCCAGTCAAGTTCAATTTTTAAAAAAGTACTTGTGAGTGGTCAACAGCACAGATTCTGGAGACAAATCATTTGGACTTGAAGCCTCCAATACTTCACTACTTATGAGCTGTTAGAACTTGGGCTATGCACCTAATCCCTGAGCTTAGTTTCCTCATCTGTCAAATGGAACTAACAACAGTATTTGTCTCATAATGTTTTCTTGTAAGGATTAAATGAATTAACACATGAAAATTGTTTAGTTTCCAGCATGTAATAAATATTGGATGCTAGGAGGCACATTGTTGTAAAATTGCCAAGTTTCAAAATTAGAGCGAAAAATCCTTAAATTTTCCAGACAGAAAGAACAAATTATAGATAAATAAGAAGCAATCAGACTGGCATCTGACCTCTTGTCTGCAACAGGGAAAATTATGAAATGGTCAAATAATGTAACAACCAATGAATCTAAACTGAAATCTAATGGATGAATGGTAGGCTGTTCTGGAAATGCACCATGGGTGCTAGATAACAATTCTTAAAATAAAGATATAGACTATATAGGCTGTAAGGGAGATCCTCATACTGTTCCAGAATTAAACAATCACAATAAAATGAGCTGGTGGAGTGGAAAAGGAACAATTTTGTGAAGATTACTTTTTGGGTAAAGAGGAGTAGGAAGAGGCAATGTTTTAAATATCTCTTTGTATTAGAATATAGAGAGATGGGGAAAAAAACCTCTTGGAGGGAGAAATAGTTGATATTTTGTTTTCAAGCAATAGTGGAGAAGGAGAATTACCTGCCAGATTAAGGGCACTTGGAGAAAAATGGTAGCCCTCAAGGGAGAAGAAATTCCAGAAGAACTCTAACAAGGAGGGAAACTGCAATGAATAGCCACTTAATCAAATAAGAAAAAATAGGGACGAAGGAAAAAGAAGAAACAAGCAAAGTAAAATTAATAGCAAACATAAACTGAGCGACCATATGGTATTGTGATTAATAGCCCTAGTGGTCTTGAGACTTGAGCAGTTCACTCACATAAAGTGCTTAGAACGTGGCGGCATTAGATGAGTGAGCCTCCTCTGCTCCCTCCTCCTCCTCCTGTCCCTCCTCCTTCTCATTCTTATTATTGCAATACATATGAATGAACTGAATTGTGTTATTAAAAACAGAGATATCAGACTGGAATTTAAGGGACATAATTCAGTTATATGCTATCCCTTAGAAAAACACTTAAAGTGAAATGATTAGTTTAATATAAAGAAATGAATAAGCATTACACCCGGTAAATGCTAATAAAAAGAAAGAAGGAGTAAAATTAATCTTATAAAAGTATACATTTAGAGACATTAAAAAGAAGAAGCCTAGTTATGAAAAGCTGAAAAAGTATAAATTATGAAGATATATAAGATATAAATGTTTGCATTAAACCATACGTAAAAAGTAATAAAAAGAAAAACTTGATAAAAATAACATTATAGGAGAAAACTACAATGTATGTTTCTCAGAACTTGCAATATCATGTAGACAAAAACAAGCAGGGTTATTGGTAAATTGAATCATACAATCAATAAATGCAATTTAATTACATATACATGTATGCATATATTATGTATGTATACATATGTGATATTCAATTGTGTGTACATACTTTCATATTTTAATTTAAAAATACATACTTTTTCATGTGTTCAAGGAACATTTACAAAAATACACCATGTACTTGAAAACCTTGACAAACTAAGAAGATAATTTGTTTGGAAGATTCCATCCAGATCATAATCTATCATAATTAAAAACAAGTAATAAAATACATCCAGAAAACTTACCTTCTGGGAAATTAATGCTGTGAGATTACCCCTTAATTAAAAGAGAAAATCAAAAGTAAGTTTGCAAGCCCTCCGGAAAGAAAAGATAAGGCACGTATTTCTGCCCCCATACCTATGTGCTTCTGCTAGTGTGACTCGTGCCAGGCAGGTCCCAGGGAAGCCATTCTCTGCCCTGAGTCCACCAACTGTATAGACATGGGGTCAGAGCCGCTGCCAACACTGGCGAGGGCCAGGCAGATGTGCATGGAGGAAGTATGAACCTCAGGTAAAAGAAAAGACAAACTTAGCAGGTTTCAAGTCTTTTGTCTCAAATGGCATGAATGCAAGGGAGACTTGCCCGAAGAAGTATAAATTCATTTTCTTGTATGTCTTGGTGTTTTGAGGTGTGGTTTTGGAGGAACTCACACATTTTCACAGTGTTTGCAATAGTTGCGCATGGTGCCTGAGGAACATTTTGCAATATTGAACATATTACGCTTGCATTTGTGCACATGGAGGTCTAGACGATGTGAATCAAGTGTGATAATTATTCTTTACACTTGCAGTTAAAAAGACATTAAATCAAATACCGCATGTTCTCACTCATAGGTGGGAATTGAACAATGAGATCACTTGGACACAGGAAGGGAATCATCACACACCGGGTCCTATTGTGGGGAGGAGGGTGGGGAGGGATACCATTAGGAGATATACCTAATGTAAATGACGAGTTAATGGGTGCAGCACACCAACATGGCACAGGTATACATATGTAACAAACCTGCACGTTGTGCACATGCACCCTAGAACTTAAAGTATAATAATAATAAAAAGATTAAATGTTAGAATTCCAAATAGTTTACTTTTTATAAAACTATTTAACAATCTTAAATTTCAAAAATTATATTAAGATGTCAGCTTTTATTAATATAATCAGTTTTTATTTAAAATTTGATATTTATTTTCCATAATTTGTACTTGATGTTTTAATTTTAATACATCATTTAAATAATTTTCAAAGAGAAAAACTTCTGAAAACATATGAACAATAATTTTAACTTCCCCCTTTTAATATTCACTTTAATTTAGGTTTTTGATAACATATATTCAAAATGTTTACGTTTTGAGTACAATTTTACCTTGAAGTTAGTACTTTTGATAGAATATAAATTATGTGAAAATCCTGATTATTACTATATAATTAATGATTTGGCCAAAATGTAAGTGTGAGAAACAAAGTTTTTGGAATAAATATATTACAATTTATTCTTTATATTTGTCTTTATTTTATTCTCACTCAAACATTGTTGGTTCATTAAGAGAACAAACAAGCCTTCAAGATAAATTATATTCTATTAGTCTTTGTTATTTTGCTCATTTTTAACACTATTAAACATGCTTTATAAGATATTGTCATTGCAAAAGCTTATTTATCAAGGAGGACAGAACATACTGATGTACCAGTTTGCTAGCTTGATTTATTTAAACTCCTGAATATTTAGACACATGCTGTGCTGGCCTCCACTGGGGCTCTGGAACGGGATGCTGCAAATGTGGAGGACAGGTCTGTCACTCAGAGCTGAGCTATCACAGTGCTATTGGTGTAGAGCCTGAAGGAGCTTGTCTCAGGGTCATTTTATAGACTGAAAATCTGTTAGAAATTTCCACATCAGATGGTTATAATATACCCCTGCATTCCTGAAGTGGTAGAATCATTTTGTTCCTGTAACATGGGGATTATACTTATACTACTCTTTTTTTCGTGTATGACGATAAGGGGGATTTCAGCACAATGTTAGAAAGAGAAGAAATGTTTAAATAGTGGGAGAATTTTGAATGAATGAGGAGTCTCTGTAGCACTTAAGATCCACAGAACCTTTCCTGCTAGTGCACTGCAAAGCATGCTCTTTTCATCATTCCAGGAGATTGGTAGAGTATAACTTGGTGTAAGAATGCTTTGAGTAACCCTGACCCTGGTTAACACAAGATGTCCCTGGATATTTTTAAAAGGAGTCATGGCTTGCTTAGCCTCCTCTGTCTCCAGATTTGGAATAGCTGGAGTAATTGTTTGTTAATTGGAAGTTTCTCAGAGTTTAAGAGAGACAATGTTGTGTAGTGGTTGAGAACACAGGCTCTGCAGCCAGACCGTCTGGGTCCAGAGCCTGTGTGTGCCACTTACTTCCTGGGTGTTCTTGGGCAAGTCCTCCATTTCTTTGTGTCTTAGTTCTGTTATCTGTAAAATGCTAGTATAGACCTCAGAGGGTCATTGTGAAGATTAAATGAGTTAAACAGTGCACAGATCAGCACCTGGCACACAGCAGGCACTATATCTGTATTTACTCTTTTTATTAAGTGGGGCCAACATTTGATTCCATGCAATAAATATTAATTGAATGTCTGCCTTATGCCTGGTTGATAGATGGCAAGAGAATGTCTATCATGTGTCACGCATGGTACTTAGCTATGGATATCAGAGTAAAGAAGGCCTAGTCTCTGCTCTATCTGGGTATATAGAGTATGGGATTTCAGACAAGTAATCAGGTGATTACGGGGCAGTTTATTTTGTAACGTAATCCTGGGAGCTGTGGGAGCAGTTAGGAGGGCTCCCTGCCCCAGTCTTGGGTAGTCAGAGATTATTTCTTAGCAGAGTGGAGTGAAAACTATGATAGAGACTGTATGCTTATAGAGGGAAGTGAGGCATTGAGATTCATTTAGGTTATAATGACAGTAGGTATTGTCTGTCTGAAATGTTAGGTATTGAAAGAAATAGCAGTCAGGGCAGGAAAGGGGGCTTATTCATCTAGACAACTGTCTCGGTGTTCCTCTTTGTGGCGGCAGAAGCAACCACAGCCTCCAGAGTGCCCGTTCGTGTTGTCTGCCACACTCTATGTTCTGAGAATGATTTAGTGTTCCTTTTGTCTTAGCTCATGCCCAACCAAGGACCATCTCTGGGCTTACAGAGTGTTAATTTATCTTCTGAAACATGTCTTCCTTTTTAGAGACTTCCCTGCAAGTTTCCTGTTTCCATGAGCATTGACAGATCCTGTAAAGACTTTCGATTCATGGATTAAGCATGTGCGAGAGAGGAGTCAAATTGCACTGAACACTCCCAAAGGATTTCTTTTCCCCCCCTTTCTTTTCTTGCTTCCTTCCTTCTTTTTCCTTATCTCTCTGCTCCATTCCCCACTTGCCCCAAATCCTCAGACTTCCTCTGTGGATTCCAAATAAAGATTTCGGAGACTTTAAGGGCCTCTATTAAGCAGGGACCCTCATGGGTCTACTTTAGTTTTGGATAAAGCAGTTATTTGGTGTGATCATACAAACAGTATAAAATCCATGGGTAATTAAAGAGGTCCAGAATCTCCCTTTCGCCCTGCAAAATATATCCCGTGACAGAGGAATCCACATCTTATAACTCTCACTCATCAGGGTTAAGGCAATAAAAACTTTGCTGAAATTTCAAATGTTAAAAGAGAGGGGATAATAGTCAGCAGTACTACAGTGTGAATTCGCTTCTCTTCCATCCCCCTCACACCCTCTCCCTTCAAGAGTCATGAAGGCATGAGACCTAGGACCTATAATTTTAAAGGAGCTAAGGGATTTGAAGAAAAGAGCAATATTATCTGAGGAAGAGAGGCTGATGGAATACTGACAGTGGAGGTTTTCTTTTGATGTGAGCTTTGAACATGTGGAAATGGAACAAAAGACATCAGCAAAGAGGTGGTGGGTACAGAAAGATGACCTTTATAATCTTATATAAAGAAAGCTGTGCACCAGAACTCCAGTTATCTCCCTTCCCTTCCTTGCCCTTCTCTTCCTTTCTCTTCCCTCCCTCCTTCCTTCTTTCTCTCTCTCTCTCCATCTATTCACCTATTTATTTAACAAGAAGGAGTGTGAGTGCCTATCACAGCCAAGCAATGCTATTTCTACATTCTGAGTGTTCACAGATGAACATGTATGGATCTTGCCCAGAAGGAGCTCAATGCAGTTGGAAGGACTGAACAAACAGAATCACAATGTACAGTAAAAAGCATTACGAGAGTTGAGGACACATCAAACCCTTCCTGGTGACAGTTTCACAGGACATTTGGGCAGGAGTTTGAAGGGCGAATCGAGATTTTTCAAGTGAACATGGTGGGCTAGGGATTCCAGCCAAAGCTGGATGACAGCGTGGTATAGTCCAGGAGGGGAAAGTAGCTCGCCTGCGTGTGCTAGATAAATGGCATAAGGCCTCTGTATGCGGCGCTTAGGGGTCCAGCTACTGGTCTAGGGCGGGGAGCCATTGGGTTAAAGCAGAGAGCCCAGGATGAAACTCAGAAAACATCTCCATTGTGTGGAAATCAGATCAAAAGTACTCATAATTTTCTCATAAATGCATGTCATAAAATTGAAGGATGAAGAAATGAAAAGGAGGATGTGAAAGCCAAGAGTACTGAGGAGGTAAGCAAGTCCTAAGGGACTTCCGGACTTCCTTTAAAGCTGGGCGTTTCGAGAGAATGGGAAGCTTGTTCAGAACCCCCTCGTTCCAGACTGTGGCTGTGTCAACACAGAGATCAAACAAAGTGAAAATATGACAAATAGAAGATGCATATTCAGCATAGTAATTAAAACCAAAATCCTTGTTTTTTCCTGCTAGGCTTTTGACAATGATTAAATTAAGTGCAATCTGTAGAAGCCTCCCTTCTGCGTGGACTGCCTGGACCCATCTTGGCCTCCTTGGGATTCATCCTTTGTAAGACAGTGGGAAGAAAAGGAGGCTTACAGAATCTCCCTGGCCAGTGGTCAGTGCTAGGGACCAGGAAGGGGACATGGGAGGGGGTGCAGGGACTAATCTGTGTCTCTTTTTATCACTGCCCTTAAAAAAAATCAGACTTCTTACAAGAGAACCCCAGCTGGCCTTTCTTGAGCCCACATGAAGCATGTGGAAAATGGCTCACATGTGCCATTTTCCTGAGTTAGCAAGCTGGCCTGGCTTCCCTTGGGTCCTCCAGAGCAGCCCTGGCGAGGAGGGAATGGAAAAATCATCCAGAGAGAAGGGGAGGGGAAAAAGCAAACGGAATTCTGGTCAGTGGCTCCTGTTGCTTTTGGCTCCCCAGGAGTGAGAGCCCCTGGCTGCCTGCGGCCTCTCGGATAGGCAGGAAGGCAGAGTGCTGGGGCATTCAGTGGCCCTCTCAGCTTCTTAGTCCTTGCTAAGCTTTGTTATTTATTTACTTTTACATTTCAGTGGCTTCTAATTTATGGAAACAGGTGGAGAGAGAGGGAGTGTAAGGCATAGCAGCTTAGATGTGGCCTAGAGGACTCGGAGAATGACACACTTTCCCCTGTGGTTGGGTGGTGGAGGGACTGGACATTGCAGTCAGAGTGCCTGACCACTGGGCGGTGACTCCTGGAGTGGTCGGAGGCGAGCCGTCGCTTTTCTGTAGTCTAGGCCTGTAGAGGGGGGCCAGTAGGCTGCCCCAGGGCCAATCTGCTAAACAGAAAACCCAGAAATGATGGACCCAAGATGTATTATGATGTTTGGCACATGGTAGGCAGTCCATAAATGCTTGAGTTTGGTGACAGTGTAAATTCTAGAGCCCAAGCTGATGGGAGTTCAGGCTCTCACAGTGCAGATCATTTGTGGACAGTGAAAAATGAACAGGAATGTACTGGATTCTGAACTCGGCTCCTGGCACAAGTAGAATATGTTTGTATGATGCTAATTCTATTTATTGTTTTAAAATTGGTACAATGGTCTTTTTTTCAACTTTTATTTTTAGATTCAGGGGGTACACATGCAGGTTTGTTGCCTGGACCTATTGGGTGATGCTGATGTTGGAGTACAAATGATTCTGTCACCCAGGTAGTAAGCAGAGTACGCAACAGTGAGTTTTTCAACCCTTGACCTCTCCCTCCCTCCCTTCTCTGGTAGCCCCCACTGTCTATTGTTGCCATCTTTATGTCCACAAGTATCCGATGTTTAGCGCCCACTTATAAGTGAGAACACGTGGTATTTGATTTTCTGTTCCTGTGATAATTTGCTTAGGATAATGGCCTTCAGCTGTATCCCCATTGCTGCAAAGGACATGATTTTATTCTTTTTCATGAGTAGGTAGTATTCCATGGTGTATATATACATTTTCTTTATCCAGTCTACTGTTGATGGGCACCTAGGTTGACTCCATGACTTTGCTATTGTGAATAGCACTGTGATGAACACATGAGTGCATGTGTCTTTCTGGTAGAATAATTTGTTTTTTTGGGGGGTGGTGGAGGGGTATGTACCCAATAGTGCAATTGCTGGGTCAAATAGTCGTTCTGTTTTAAGTTATTTGAGAAATATCTAAACTGCTTTCCAAAGTGGCTGAAGTAACTTACATTCCCACCAGCAGTGTATGAGTGTTTCTTTTCTTCACAGCCCCATCAGCAACTGTTGCTTTTTGACTTTTTAATAGTCATTATGACTGGTGTGAGATGGTATCTCATTGTAGTTTTAATTTGCATTTCTCTGATGATTAGTGATGATGAGTATTTTTTTGTATATTTGTTGACCACTTGCATATCTTCTTTTGAGAAATATCTGTTCATGTCTTTTGCCCATTTTTTAATGGGATTATTTGGTGTTTGCTTGTTCAATTGTTAAAAACTTCTTTCTAGATTCTGGATATTAGACCTTTGTTGGATACATAGCTTGCAAGTATTTTCTCTTGATCTATAGGTTGTTTGTAGTTTCTTTTATTGTGCAGAAGTTGATAGTTTCTTTTGTTGTGCAGAAGCTCTTTAGTTTATTTAGGTACCACTTGTCAATTTTTGTTTTTGTTGTAATTGCTTTTGAGGACAGTCATAAATCATTTCCCAAGGCTCATGTCCTGAATGATGTTTCCTAGGTTTTCTTCTAGGATTCTTATACTTTGACATCATACATTTAAATCTTTAATCTGTCTTGAGTTAATTTTGGTATATGGTGACAGGTAGGGGTACAGTTTCATTCCTCTGTATATGACTAGCCAGCTATCCTGGCACCATTTATTGAATTGGGCATCCTTTCCCCATTGCTTATTTTTGTCAACTTTGTCCAAGATTAGATGGCTGTAGGTGTGTGGCTTTATTTCTAGGTTCTTTACTCTGTTCCGTTGGTCTATGTGTCTATGTTTGTACCAGTACCAGGCTGTTTTGTTTACTGTAGCCTTATAATATAGTTTGAAGTTGGGTAATGTGATGCCTCCAACTTTGTTCTTCTTGCTTAGGATTGCTTTGGCCACTCAGGCTCTTTTTTGTTTCCCTGTGAATTTTAGAATAGTTATTTCCAATACTGTAAAGAATGGCATTGGTGGTGGGTAGTATGATGATATTCATGGTATTGATTCTTCCAGTCAATGAGCATAAAATATCTTTCAATTTACTTGTGTTTTCTATGATTTCTTTTAGCAGTGTTTTGTAGTTCTCCTTGTAGAGATCTTTTACTTCCTTGGTTAGATATAATGTTAGGTATTTTTTGTGGCTATTGTAAATCAGATTGTATTCTTGATTTGGCTCCTAGATTGAATGTTTTTGGTATATAGAAGTGCTACTGATTTTTATGCATTGACTTTGTATCCTGAAACTTTGCTGAAGCCATTTATGAGATCCAGGACCTTTTAAGTGGAGTTGTTAGGGTTTTCAAGATATAGAATCAGATTATTCATGAAAAGAGACAGTTTGACTTCTTCTTTTCCTATGTGGATGCCTTTTATTTCTTCCTCTTTTCTGATTGCTTTGGCTAGCACTTCCAGTACTTCATTGAATAGGAGTGGTGAGAGTGGGCATCCTTGTCTTATTCCAGTTCTCAAGGGGAATACTTACAGCCTTTGCCCATTCAGTATAATGTTGGCTATGGGCTTGTCATAGATGGCTCTTATTATTTTGAGGTATGTTCCTTCAATGCCTAGTTTCTTGACGGTTTTTATCATTAAGAAGTGTTTAACTTCATTGAAAGCTTTTTCTGTGTCTATTGAGATGACCATATGTTTTTTTTTTTAATTCTATTTTTGTGGTGAATCACATTTATTGATTTGCATTTGTTGAACCAACCTTGCATCTGCGAATGAAGCCTACTTGGTCATGGTGAATTAACTTTTTGATGTGCTGTTGAATTTGGTTTGCCAGTATTTTGTTGCAGATACTTGCTTGTATGCTCATGAGGGATACTGGCCTGTAGTTCTCTTTTCACATTCTGTCTTTGCCAAGTTTTGGTATCAGGGGGTTGCAAGCTTCGTAGAATGAGTTAGAGAGGAGTCTCTCTTTCTTGATTTTTTGAAATAGTTTCAGTAGAATTGATAACAGCTCTCTTTGTATGTCTGGTAGAATTTAACTGTGAATCCATCTGATCCGGGGCACTGTTTTTGGTTGGTAGGTTTTTAAAATTATTGATTTAATTTTGGAACTCAATATTAGTCTGTTCAGTGTTTTAATTTCTTCCTGATTCAATCATGGGAGATTGTGTGCTCCCAGAAATGTATCAATTTTCTCTAGATTTTCTAGTTTGTGTGTATAGAGGCATAAAATCTTTTCCAGAAAATCAAATGCTGAGGGAATTTGATACCACTAGATCAGCGTTACAAGAGATCCTTAAGGGAGTTCTAAACACAGAAACAAAGGAATGATACCTGCTATCACAAAACACAATTAAGTACATACCTGCAGACCTTATAAAGCAAAACACAATAGAAACTACAAAGCAAATAGCTGACAACTTCACAATAGGATCAAAACATCAAATATCAATATTAACCATGAATGTAAATGGTCTAAACTCCCCACTTAAAAGCCACAGATGTCTTCAAGAGACCAATCTTATACATAATGACACCCATAGGCTCAAAGTAAAGGACTGGAGAAAGATCTACTATGCAAATGTGCATAGAGGCATTCATAATAGTTTCTGAGGATCTTTTGTATGTCTGTGGGATTGGTTGTAATGTCACCTTTGTCATATCTGATTGTTCTTATTTGGATCTTCTCTCTCTTTTTCTTTATTATTCTAGCTGTCATTCTAGTGATTTTGTTTATCCTTTCAAAAAACCAACTTTGGGTTTTGTTGATTCTTTGTATGGATTTTTGGGTCTCACTTTCATTCAGTTCCACTCTGATTTATTTATTTTCTTCTCCTTTGCTAGCTTTGAGGTTAGTCTTTCTTGTTCTTCTAGTTCCTCTAAGTGTTATGTTAGATCATTGAGACCTTTCTGACTTTTTGAAGTAGGCATTTAGCACTATAAACTTTCCTCTTAACACTATTTTTGCTGTATCTCAGAGATTGTGATATATTGTGTCTCCGTTTTCATTTATTTCAAAGATTTTTTTGATTTCTGCCTTGATTTCATAGTTTACCCAAAAGTCATTCAGGCACAATTTGTTTAATTTCCATGTAATTACATGGTTTTGAGAGATCTTCTTGGTGTTGATTTCTATTTTCATTCCACTGTGGTATGAGAGCATGGTTGGTATTATCTCAATGGTGGTCAGTCTTGGTTCTGTGGTTGATAGGTGGAATACTCTGTAGATGTCTATTAGGTCCAACTGGTCAAGTGTCGAGTTTAAGTCCAGAATTTCTTTGTGAGTTTTTTGCCTCAGTGGTCTGTCTAATACTGTCAGTAGGGGTGTTGCAGTCCCCCACTGTTATTGCATGGTAAGTCTTTCTGTAGGTCTAGAAATATTTGTTTTATGGACTGGGGGTGCCAATGTTGGGCGTATATATATTTGGAATAGTTAGGTCTTCTGGTTGAATTTTATTTGACATAACAATGACGACTTCTGCTTTTTTCTTCCATTTGCATAGTAGATCTTTCTCCAGTCCTTTACTTTGAGCCTATGGGTGTCATTACGTATAAGATTGGTCTCTTGAAGACATCTGTGGCTTTTAAGTGGGGAGTTTAGACCATTTACATTCATGGTTAATATTGATATTTGATGTTTTGATCCTATTGTGAAGTTGTCAGCTGTTTGCTTTGTAGTTTCTATCGTGTTTTGCTTTATAGGGTCTGCAGGCTATGTACTTAATTGTGTTTTGTGATAGCAGGTATCATTCTTTTGTTTCTGTGTTTAGAACTCCCTTAAGGATTTCTTGTAACACTGATCTAGTGAGATCAAATTCCCTTAGCATTTGATTTTCTGGAAAAGATTTTATTTCTCCTTCACTTGTGAAGCTTAGTTTGGTGGGATATGAATTCTTAGTTGGAATTTCTTTTCTTTAAGAATGCTGAACATAGGCCCTCAGTCTCTCTTGGTTTGTAAAATTTCTGCTGAAAAGTCCACTGTTAGCCTGATGGGATTCCCTTTGTACATGATCTGCTCTTTTTCTCTACTGTCTTTAAGATTTTTTCTTTAGCATTGATCTTGGACAGTCTGATGACTGTTCTTGGTGATCTTCTGTTCTATATGCCTTGGTGATGTTCATTTTATATAGTATCTTGCAGGTACCTAGAGTTCTTATATCTGGATGTGTGCCTCTCTAGCAAGATTAGGGAAACTTTTTTGAATTTTTCCCTCAAATATATTTTTCAGGTCGTTTGCTTTTTCTCCTTCTCTCTCAGGAATGTCAATAATTTGTATATTTGGTCGCTTTACATAATCCCATAATTCTCAAAGACTTTACTCACCTTTCAAAAATATTTTTTTCTTAACTTTTGTCAGATTCAGTTAGTTCAAAAAACCAGTCTTCAGGCTCTGAAATTTTCTTCTGCTTGGTCCAGTCTATTGATAAAGCTTTCAGTTGTATTTTGAAATTCCTCAAGTGAGATATTTTAGTTTTAGAAGCTCTGATTGATTTCTTTTTAAGATTTTATCTCTTATTTCCTGAATTGTTTTTAGAAGTTTCTTTGCGTCGATTTACAACCTTCTCTTGGATATCAATGAGCTTCCTGCAATCTATGCTTTGAATTCTTTGTCTGGTATTTCTGAGTTTCCATTTTGGTTAGGGACCATTGCTGGAGAGGTAGTGCAATCCTTTGATGTGGTCACTATGTTCGGATTTTTCATGGTGCCAGAATTCTTGCACTGGGGTTTCTTCTCATTTGGAGATGCTGGCACTTCTAATTTTTATAATTATTTTCATGCAGGTAGGATTTTTCTTTTTCTTTCTCATCCTATACTGTTATGATTTTTCTTTTTTTTTTTTTCTTTCCCTTTCTCTTTCCCCCAATTCCTAGGAGGCGTGACTGTAGAGAATTCTGGGTAGAATCTTTTGACTTTGCTTCTATAGTCATATGCACTTCTTTCAGCAGGTTTTATATTGGGCTGTGCAGCTCATCGTACAAGCCTATAGGTAGCATTTATAGGTATGAGCCACCTGTGGGCAATGTGGTTGGGTATATATTTGATCCTTGTTTACTGGCAGCTCTCTGTTGCCTCAGGCAATGGGCTGATTTGTGAAATGTCCAGTAGTCTGAGGTCCCTGCTCAGCCTTGAAGGGGCAGGAGCCACAAAGTACAGGGCTGGACCAGGCAGGTCCTCCTGCAGTTCCCCTAATGGCAGGCGTAAGCACCAGTGTCAAGGGAGAATCCAGTGGTTAGCCACCAGGCACCCAGAGGTGTGTCTAGGCGTGGAGCTGGAAAACCTCCTTGGCTCCAAGTTCTCTGCATGGGGATGGGGGTGTGTGGTAGCCTAAGCTAATCCAGGAGAGTGAGAGCTCCAGATGCCTGGAGATCTGCCTGGACATGAAGCAAAGAGGGCCTCCTTGCACCAGGATCTATGCACAGGAATGATAGGACTGGTTAGGGTGTTGATCCAGGTGAGCAATACTCCAAATGCCTGAAACTGCCTGGGCCTGAAGCAGAGAGAGTACCCCCGAAACAAGATCTCTGAACAGGAGAGGTGGGGCATCTCAGGCTGCTGGACCAAGCAAGCAGGTGCCCTGAACGCCTGGAGGTCTACCTGGGCATAGAGCAGAGTCTTGCTTTACCACAATCAATGTCTAGTAAGGGTGGGGCAACTTAGGCTGCCGAATGAAGCGAGCAGGTACTCTGAATATCTGGAGACCTGCCTGGGCGAGGAGCAGAGAGCCCCATTGCACCAAGATCTGATGTCCAGGAATGGTGGAGCAGCTCAGGCTGCTGAACCAAGAGAATGAGTGCTCCTAATGCCTGGAGATCTGCCTGGGCATGGAGTAGAAAGGGCCCCACTGCACTATGATCTCAAGAGAGCAGGGTAGAGGGCCCAGCAATGGCACACACAGATCAGTTTCAGGTCTCCAAGCTGGCTGTGGCTACAAGTCTCACCACCCAGCAGAAACTGCAGCTGTAGCTCTCCTCCCACCCCAGGCTTGCAATGAGGGAGAGCACTATTCCAGCACCTACTGCTGAGGTGCCTTCCACAGTTCTGGCTGTGGAGGCTCCTACTCTGCTCCAGAGCAGGTACTCCAATCTCTGGCCTGAGACTACAATGCCTGCACAGCCAGACTGCTGGGTTGCCAAGGAATGGCTGACTTAGTATGCACCCAGATTAAAAATGGCATCCTGCTTTAAGTCCCAAGTCTAAGAAAATGTCTACAGCTTTTCTTGGTGTCTTTACCTCTCTGGATCTCCATGCATCTCCCCAAATTAGCTCCAGGGCTTAGGAGAAGCAAAGTGCAATCCCTTGGCCTCGGTTGCTCAGATCCCCAGGGGAAGGATGAGCCACAGATGAAGGCTTTCCGCCTCTCTCACGTATGGGGCTTCACTCACTTTTATCAGCTGGATGCTGTCACAGGGGCTGTTTGCTGTTGTTCTCCTCTTTGAGATCTGGGGTGTCCATGATTCTGGTACATTCCCAATTTCCTTTTGGAACTGAAGCTCACAGAGTTCATCTTTATGTTCTCTTTTGCTATTTCCAAGTGGCTGAGGCATGCTAAAAGCCTCTAATCTGCCACCTTGGGAAAAAACAAACCAACCAACCTATAACTGTGCAGTTGTCTTTTATGCCTGTTACTAAAATATTGTCAGCATTCGCCTGTGAGTTCCAAGATTGGGTGGCATGTTTGTTTTCTTCTCTGTGCAGCAGGGAGCCCTGACACACCTATCATGGCCATTTTGCAGGGCAGCAGGTAGTGTGATCTGACCTTGCACAGCACTGAGAGTGAGTTTCTTCTGTATTTCATGCCCTCAGCACCTAACTTGCTGAACTCCAGCCCTAGCCTCTCACCACTGCTTCCAACAGGGAGATGGAGCATCTAGAAGAGACTCCAGGAGACAGAGGATGTGGAGAAGGCGGGGAATCACAGGGGGAGCCATGGCAGCCCTTTTGTTTCCTAGAGGCCAGTTCAAATTCTGTCTTAAATCCTAGCTCAGGTTGGGCACCAAAATACCTTGTACCAAAGGTCAGGTATTTGCAGTTGACTACATTCAGCCATACTGCTTATGCTGCCAAAGCTTGGTCACTGCACACAGGGCACCCCTTCTCCCCACCCACCTCCGATTTCCCTTTCTCTATTTTCCTCTTAACCTCTTGCTTCTCCTTGCTTCACCTGTGGCTCCGCTCCCTCTTTTTTTTTCTTCCCCAACTGTTGCCATTGCAGTTTTAGGAATCTACAGTCAAGCCTTTTTCATCATCCTCTACCATTACAAAGACCACTTGTGACGGTGAATTTTGTATGTTAACTTGGTCAGGCCATAGTGCATGGGTGTTTGGTTAAACTTTAGATGTTGCTGTGAAGGACTTTTGTAGATTTTAGAATTTAAATCAGTAGACTTTGAGTAAAGCATATAACCCTCCATGATGTGTTTGGGGGGGCCTTGTGCAACCAGCAGAAGGCCTGGCCTCAATAAAAAAGACTGCAGTCTCCAGAGTAAGAAGAACTTCTGTCTCCAGACCGCCTTCAGACTCAAACTGCAACAACTCTGTGTCTCTCTTAGGTCTCCAGCCTCAGGCCAGGCCCTACAATCGCAGGAGCCAATTTCTTAAAATTAATCTCCCTCTGTGACATAGTTTGGCTGTGTCCCCACCCAAATCTCATCTTGAATTGTTGTTCCCATAATCCCCATGTGTCATGGAAGGGACCTGATGGAGACAGTTGAATAATGGGGGCAGGCTTTTCCCATGCTGTTCTCGTAATAGTGAGTAAGTCTCATGAGATCTGATGGTTTTATAAAAGGCAGTTTCCCCACACACATTCTCTTGCCTGCCGCCATGGAAGACATGCCTTTGTTCCTCCTTTGCCTTCCACCATGATTATGAGGCCTCCCCAACCACGTGGATCTGTGAGTCCATTAAACTTCTTTTTCTTTATAAATTACCCAGACTCTGGTATGTCTTTATTAGCAGTGTGAGGCTAGACTAATGCTCTCTCTCTCTTTCTCTCTCTCTCTCTGTCCTATTAGTTCTGTTTCTCTGGAAAGTCCTGTGTAATATACCACTCTCTCCACTCAAATATTTGAATGGAAATGCACTTTCTCGTGGGAGGATACTCATTTTTGGATTTACATGCACTGGATCCTGGAGTGGAATATTTTCTCAGTACCCAGCACTCCCTCCAGATGTTTAATTTTTTTTTTGTAATAAAAGTTCATCTTCCATCATGGCCCATACTCCCCAGTGAACCAAATTTCAGGTTGTGTTTCCTCATTAGCTGAGAGTTTGGACCTGTCTTAAAATCTGCTTCTCTACCTTAACTCCTGTTTTAGATCTAGCACAGGGCCTGTTCTACCAGCCTGGCTTCCCAGTCTTGACCTCCTGCTCCAATGACCTGCATCTCCTCTCTTCTGCTTTCCAGCCCCAGAATCCTGACCTGGATCTTGGCATCACTGCTTCCCATAGCAAAGTTGATGTTCTAGTCTTAGACTGGTCTCTTACTCTTTTAGTTTTCTTATAAGTAAGACCGGTCTTTGATCTCACAGATATCTCTGATCCCTTGGTCTCCCTGCTTCCTTCTTGTCTCCCCTATGGTTGATCATCTGGACCACACTCCCATCAACATTACCCTTGGCTTTCTTGGGTCATGACCATTCTTCACTGGATTTTATGGCTTATAAGGGCAGAGTTTGTATTGCTGTTTTTCACCCTGCATATTCAGAGTAGTGCATTGCAAAACCAATAAATATTTGTCAACTGAATAAATTTCATACACATCCAATGAACTCCCAAGCCTGGCTCAGTGCTACAAGTCATTGCTTTTGATCTTACACCTAGAGAAGCAGAATAGGGATAAAACAAATCACACAACCATGCTGACTTAAAAAAAAATAACTGTAGTTTTTTAAAAACTACAACTTTACAACTAAAATTCATGGTCTTTTAACTCAGCTAGAATTCAGAACTTCTCATCAACTCTTTCACTTGTTCTAGGTCAGCTTTTTCTTCCATGACCCTTACTACCTAGTTCACACCTCTACCCCCTCACTTCAGACTTTCTTTTACTATTTCAGCCCCTGTTCTAACGGCTCTTCTAATTCCCATTTCATGAAAAAAAGTGAGTCTATCAGGAATTGTCTTTTCCATGTGTCTACTTGGCTACTGACACACTTTTTTTACACTGTTCTGCACCTATTCTGGCCTCTTAACTCCTAATAAGTGGCCACTCTACCTGTTCCCAGCCTGGCAAGAACCTTTGAGGCTAGACCCCTTCAGGACATCAGGGAGCCCCATTTTCTGCTCCTTCCCGGAAAGAGAGCTGTCACTGGGCAGTCGGCATCATGACGCAGCCGGGGTGGGGACCCGGGGAGGCAGCCCGCGACCTGACTTGGAGCCCCTCCATGGTAACAGGAGCTTTTGAGGCCATCTGCTTTCCTCCACTGAGCTTGTGGGAGAAGACAGGGTGTTCACGAGGCTGACCTCAGTGATGTTCCAGGTTTCGGGCTATCCCCGGGGTCTGGAGGCAGAGGTTTTCAGGACAATGGTGCCGCTTTCTAGACAAGCAGAGCAACCCTCTGGTTGGTTCTTTTTGCCAAATAGACTTTCACTCTTCTCCCATGGACCCAGGCTGCCCAGAGCACAGGAGGCAAGGCCCAGAGCCCAGGGAAGCCCCCAGGGGTTATTGCAGGACCAGAGACTTGCCAGAGCCTGCTGTGGCCCAGCCCCAGATAAGCTGGGACTTGGGCCTCTGATTCCATTGGGTCTCATACGGACCCTTGTTTTATGGATATTTAAAAATCACAGAACTGCTAAAGGTCAGGCCTGGGACCCTTGCGACTTCTTTACTGGCCCAGCAGTCACGTCTTCCATCACAAAGGTCACTGAGTGTGGCTGGGCTGATGTGATTTACCTACCTTAAAAACCTTATGTGCTGTGAAGGAGAATGTAGTAATGCCCTTTTTCTAACCTCCTTTTTTTTTTAACCTTCTCCACCCCCGTTTTGTTATAAACCACCTCTGAGTTGGACTCTGGTCTCCCCAGAAGTCCTGGGTGGGGGAGGCTTTTCTTGTGGTGATTATGGGCTCTCAGTTAGAAATTAAGAGAGGCCTCCAGAGCCAGCCCCTTTGGTCATTAAGCCATCATCTTGTCCTCTGGAAAGAGGTGATAAATGACACTCAAACAGAAAACTAGCTCTGCGGGAGGGCCCGGCCCTGTGACTCCTTCTGTGTCATCCCAACCTCAGGCCAGGTGGGCACATCCCGCAGGAGCTCCAGTCATCCTTGTGAATGGCCCTCATTCTCTGAAAACCAAAGAGCCTGCGCATGACTAATAGGACAAGCTACAAACCCCCCAGAGGACTCACAGGGCCCTTTCCAGTCTGGCTCCCCACTTCCCACCTCATGCCTCTCCTGGTCCCTGGGAGTCCCCACCCCAGGCCTCTGTGCTCTGTACCCTCTTGTCTGCACTGCTCCAGAGCAGCTCAAATAACTCCCCTCTGGAAGGGTCCTCGGTGTGACCCTCTGCCGCACATTATAGGCATGTACTCTCAGTGCTGTCCTGCAGCCTGCTCTGGGTGGCCCATGGAAAAGGGGCACCACCTGCTCATCCGTGTGCCCAGCAGCTCCCAGCACAGTGCCTGATGCCACACGGGAGCCTGGGAAGAGTTTGCTGAACATTGCAGGGGCCCTAGGTGTGCATGTGAAGGTCTGAGCAGTGCCCGGACTTGTCAGAGACTAGAGGGGTCTGCCCAGACCCAGGGTGGCTTTGGGTGTCTGCCTCTTTCCCTGCATCTTTTGGGAGATGCAGCGGTTAGCTGCATTGCACCACCAGCATTTGGGCAGAAGGGGTCTCTGTAGGTGCAGGACACACGTTCTCCAGGCAGCTACAGCTGAAGGAAGCTACTTCTTAGTTGAGTAGATTCAGACTTCTTGAAAACCCAGCTAATGCTCATTAACTGCTATCCTGGGAGGCACTCAGCACCTTTAGTTTCTTGAAAGCAATGCCCCCCTCCATTTGGCCTCCCGTTGGAAGATATGTTTCAAGATCCCTCTCCACATAGAAGACAGTTTTGCCCCTCTCCTCGCATCCCAAAACTCACCTGTCCTTTTCTTTAAAATATTGTATGCAAAGGAGTTTCTCCTTGTATTTGTTTCTCCTTGCATGTGTAACAGATATAATTGGAAAGTGCTTCCCGAATTAACTTTTTCTCCTGTTGTTAACAGGTTAATGTCAACAATCAGAATACTAAAAATTTACAGTAAGAGTTAATTACTTTTTTGGATTCATATATAATTTTAAGTGGTATGCCAACTGTCCGAACTATGTACTGGTTTTCTTGCCCATTAATTTGATACTTCCTTTTCATATAATTTTTCTCCATAATGAGATATCACCTTACACTCGTGAGGATGGCTGTTATCAGAAGAATGAAAGATAAAAAGTGTTGGTGAGGATGTGGAGAAATTCAAACTCTGGTGCAGATGGTGTGAATGTAAAATGGTACAGCCGCTATGGAAAACGGTAGGGAGGTTCCTCAAAAAGAGAAAAATAGAACTACCATAGGATCCAGCCACTCCACTTGTAGGTATTTATCCAAAAGAACTAAAATCAGGATCTTGGAGAAACATTAACATGCTCATGTTCATTGCAGCACTGTCAATATGAGCTAAAATGTGGAAACAGCCTAAATGTTCATCAACGGGTGAATAAAGAAAATGTGGTGGATACAGAATATTACTCGGCCTTAAAAAAAGAACGAAAACCGTGCCATATGTGACAATATGGATGGACCTGAAGGACAGTATGCGAAGGGAAATAAGCCGGTCCCACGAACGTTAACTGATTTTCCTACACGCAGTAAGCATCCTCTTAGTCATCTCTTCTTACTGATTCCCTGCCTCTATGGTAGCTTTTATTAGCATGGTCAACCAAGAATGGGAATAACTATGGCTACTGTTTGTTGGGCATTTATTCTGTGCCAGTCCAGGGCTACGTGGCTGACATTTCTCTTTCTAGTCCTCATGGTGGCCCCGCCTGGTAAGTATGGGCATCAGTGTGACATGTGGGGGTGAGTCCCGGCTCCGGACCACACCACATGGGTTCAGCCCTGTGTTTTTCAGTTAGCAGCTGTGAAGGTTCCTGACTCACTCTAGGCCCTAGTTTTCCGATTTGTACAAAGTGGGTACTAATAGCACACAAACTAGAGGGTTTTAGCAAGGACTAAATTGGCTAACACATGCTAAACACTTAGGACAAAGCCTGCCACATAGTAAGCAATAAAAAAAATTACTCTGTATTCTACATTATACAGAAAAGGAAAGTGAGTTAGAGAGATTAGGTAACTTGTCTGTGCTGGAATTCAATCCAAGGCCCTTGACCTGTTTTATGCCAAAGCTCAATCTCTTCTCAACTATGTGGGAACATGCAGAAATAGCTTGCTGGTGTCAGAACTGGGTTTTGAATGCAATTATTGGGTTTTGCTACAAGCTGACCTGCCTTTGGGCCTGGATGGTGGTTTGTCTTGGCTGGTCGGAGAGGGAGGGCTGGAGGTTCCTCATTTTATCTTCTTTTACTGTACCCCTCTACGTTGGCCTTCAGGGGGCGCCATTGAGCTGTATTCACTAAGTTCCAGGAGGAAGGACTTCAGTATAATCTGAAATTACACATGATGAAAAGAAAAACTCGAAGGCCGAAATCCAAACTGCTAAGACTTTTGTCTTTATGAAAAAACAGTTACTAAAAAACAAAATTCCTCCCCTGCAAGAATGAGAGGACTTTTCAGAAGTCAAGGTTCTTGCAATGTTTTTTTTTTTTTTTCTGTGCTCAACATACCTGTACTAAAAAAAATAAAAAATAAAAAAAATTTTTAAAAAACCCTATAAAATTACCTTAAAATAGAACAAAACAAAAAAGCGCCGAAGACACTGAAACACAAAAACTCTGGAGACAGGAGATAATTGTCAGAACCTGCAGCCTTAACCTTGTCAGGGAAGATGTTCTAAAACCTGTCTCTCCACCGACAGAATAAAACAAATGCTTAACTCTGGTTAATGCTAACAAGGATCTAACACATCAGAGAGCATGGAAGCTCTGGAAAATAATTGCGACCAACTTTCCTTTGCTGATTTGCCAAATCTGAGGTTCCAGATGGTGTGGTTTAGCTGGAAGCATTCAACAGGAAAGCCCACCTGTCTCCATGGCCAGCCTGAGCCCACCTGGGGCCTTGCCACACCTACTGTCTGACCTCTGGCCTAACCCCAATGCCAGCCTGTGAAGCCAGCCTCTGTGTGGAACTCGTGCTCTTGGAGAATTGTCAGAGCCCTATGATGACCCTTTGTCCACAAATGGTGGACAGTCTGATCATTCTTCGTCCCTCTCTCCTCTCAGGCATACACTAAGTGTGGGAGAGAAATATCCTGCTCAAAAGAGAGTGCTCCCTATTCTGGCACATCTGGAAATCATCTGGCAAATATCTTCTGACCATCTCTGAGTGAAGAAGCCTTCAAGTGCATCAGCCCTTTTCAGCTGCCACAACTTTCTCTTGTGGTCATCCCCGTTTTACAGGATATGGAGGGGTAAGGTGACTTCAATGTCACCTAGCTCCTGAAGTCGCTATGTTGAGATTCCGGCTCCTCCGATTTAAGTCCGGGAGTCTATAAATGACCAGATCTTCAAATTTTGCTGCTCAGAACCTGGGGCTGAAGCTGAAATTCACTCAGCTTCATCCTTCATTAGCTGGCTGTCTTCACCTTTGCAGGACTTCCCAGGGCTGTGCTGAAAAGAGAATCTTTGCTCTGATGCCCTCAAATCCCCCTCAAATCCCCCCTTTGGCAAAATGGTTAGGGCCTATCTGATGGAATGTGAGGTACACTCAGGAGGACTCTCCAATCTCCCCCAGGGCCCCCCATTTTGATCTTAACCTTCCTGGTTTCATGCTCACCACTCACCTCCTGTAGCCCTGACCAGAATCCTTCCATTCTGTAGAATGCAAACACCTTCAGAAGGGGATGGCTACTTTCATCCCTAAGGTCTTAATGTGATCTGGTTTAGAACTCTTTTCTTTGCAGGAGGGGGAAAAATAGGAGTAGGAAGCAAAAGGAAAAGGGTCAGGAAGCGCTAAGGGGAAGGGATGGGGTGCCGCCTTTCCATGTGGCTGATGGCCGACCTTGGTTCTGGGTGCATGGGTTCTGAGACCACCCTCAATGACACAAAGTGTTAAATACAGGGTGTCCTGATGCGGGATGCAAAACAACACCCACCCTCTCCCCCAGCCTACCCCTCATAAGCCGAATATTAATTCTACGCCCCACAAACACTTTGATGGCATCAATGCGGTCTAACAGTACGTTCTGTTTTCTGCCATGCAGTGTGGGTAATCGCTCAGTGCTCTTCGGTAGTGATGAAAGAATCAGACTCCACTGCAGAAAACACCTCATTCTATTCTCAGAAGGTCAGTCATGAGAAATGGAGCTTTCTTTAAAATGGGCTTACAAAAAACAAAAAACAAAACAAACTTTATAGCTTATTGACTGAAAAGCTCTCCATATGCTTTTTTTTTAAAAAAAAAAAATAATAAGCAGAGATATAGTTAATAGTTTACAGATTTTAGCTGGGGTTTTTCCTTTTTTGTTTGTTTATGAAATGATTTTGCTTCTCAGTTTTAAGAAGACATTTCACACCTCCCTCTGAATTTCTCATGACTTTGACTGCTGAACTAAACTTGACACTCTTGTACCCAGGGCTGTGCTGTTAAGAGAATCTTTGCTCTGTAACCCTCAAACACAAGTATCTCCCAAATGTGGAGACATTTCAGGATCTCTCCACAAATATGATCTTTAAGACTTACACTTTGGCAAATCTTCAAGCCCCAAATACCTTGCAACTCCATCAGTGACCCTAATTCAGAGTGTATACCTCTCTGAAGGCCACCGGGCTGTGACCATGTGGGAGACATCTGAGCAATCTCCAGGGTCACTGAGCAACCCCCAACACACACAACCTGCCCAAAAGGGCCTGGTGTATTTCTTCCCCAGGCGGCAGCTGGATTCTAACTTACTGCAAACAGGTCACATTCAGTGACTTGACGCACAGATGGGGCATGGTGATGTCAAGCAGCACTCTTCCCTCATCACTGTCCCTATTTCTTCCCTCAGTGTTTCAGCCAGTGTGGTCCTGATAAGAACTCTGTGGGCAACCAAGTTCAGCTCCTGAGCTCATTCCAGGTAGGTGTGGAAAGAGCTAGATGAGGAAGGAGGAGAGCAGGCTCTGGAAGGACGTGGCAGCCTCCCCGTCATTCTTTCTCTCTCCTCCACTTTTCCTCCCTACTGTCCTCACACGAATGGTTTTTCTGGGTTTATCCTCTTCTCTCATAGGTGATAAAATATCCCCCACCCCTCACAACACCTCTAGTGCGGATAAAGGAGGGCTAGCATGCTCCTTCTGGTGGTCATTTGTTGCAGGACACCAGTATAGACCGTCACCCAAGTAGCAAGAAGAGAGGGGTCTCTTGATTTCTGGGGCGGGCTGGCACTGATCTGGCTGGCTTACATGAGTCAGCTGGGCTCAAGCTCCCTGGGGTCCCAGGGCACGAGAGTGTTTGCAGCTGTGAGTAGATCCAGTCACAGTGACCCCAGCAACGCCAGATCAGGGTGGGCGGTGGGGCGGAGGGCGGGGGTGGGGGCGGGGGCCTGACAAGCCCCAGTTTCTGCTGTTGCATCTGCGGGATTCGAGCCTTGGCAACGAACTCCACCCGCTTAACAACAATTCATGGCATCTAATTGCTCTTTCCTTTCCATTTTATTTAGTAACTGGGTTCAGCCCAGGAAACTCTGGCTTCCAATCCTTGAGTGTTTTGACTTGGGGACCGTAAACTGTCTGATTTCTTGGACAAACATAATCTTGAGGAACTTTTCTCTTCACACAATGGCCGGGCTCTGTGAATGTCATGGCTCCCCATTCAGGTCTTGGTAGATTTTTTTTTCCCCCTTCCTACAGACGTCAAACTACTTAAAATAAATATTCCCTTTGGTTTTCGGGGCTCTTTCCTTTGGATTACTCACCTTTATCTTGGATTGGAGGGCAGCTGGAAGGCAGAGATAGGGTTCATGGTGACTCCCACACAGAGGAGGAGTCGCCTAGGCCAGGGAACCCAACCTAGGATTTTGTTTTTAGTGATTCTGGGGTTCACCTTTGACGCTGAAGATTGCACTGTTTTGCCGACGGTACCATCTATCCATGTGTGACTTTCCTATTTTGAGTGACTGCTAATCGTCTCCTTGCTCCAACTTCCCCTCCTCTGTGTCCCCCACCCGGCCACCATAGTTCTTTCTGGAGCAAATCTGGTCATGTCTCCCCACTCCTGCTACCAGGAACCTCTGAGGCCTCAGAGATAAAGTCCCATTTCTCAGTCAGGCAAACCGAGCCCTTCATGGTATGGCCCCTCCTACCTTCCCAGTCTCTTTTCCCACACTTCCCTGGGTGGCCCCTCCTTCAGCACCCCTCCAGACATGGGGTGTTGGCTTACCGTGTGTGAGTCCTGCTGCCTGACATTTCTCTTCCTTCCTTGTCAGAGTCTAACTCATCCATAGAGTCCTATTTCAGATGGTACTGTGTGAGCACCCTCCACCCCTCCTCTCTGCCTCATATATATATATATGTATATATTATAGCGATCACTGCATCATATTGTGGTTGGCAACTTTCCAGCCATCCAAATAGCAGCTAGCTTACTTACTGTTACAATTATTATTTCGGAGCAAATAGACTAATTACCTTAATTCTTTTTCTTCTCCTTTTTTGTCCTCCCTTTTCTCATTCTTTTTGGTGGCTAGTAATATTATTTTCGCAAGCTTTGCTGAATCTGGTATCGTGCCTGGCATTCTGAAAAAAAAAAAATACAGTTTTGCATGCTAACTTTTGCCCTATCAAATACCTGCAATGCCTAGCTGCAGACCAGGCATTTTGTGTTTGCTGCTACCTCATTTAAATATCGCACACACTCTGTGAGATAGATGTTTTGTTTTTCTAATTTTCACATGAGAAAGACCAAGGCTTAGTGAGTTTAAATCCATTTTTCAAGGTTAGCAGTGGCATAATGTAGACTCAGGTCTCTCTGATCCCAAATCCTGGGTTGGGTGGGACTACCCCACAGAATTGCACAGGGACTCTGTGTGTGGGAGTCGGGCCAGGAGGACTGTGCCCCAGAAACATACTGTGAGGGTTGACCTTTCTGTGCCTTCATGCTCCGTTTGTGGGATGGAAATGGAAACATTAACTTATAGTCCTCGGGATGGTCGCTAAAGGCAACAGGTTTGCATGAAGGCACCTGCAATTGTTAGACATTACAAAAAAGTAAGATCATTGGGTCTTTGCCACCCTTCTCCAGTCTTATTCCCATCCCACCCTCAAATGTATTGTGCTTTCCCAGTACGAGAGATTCACCCCTGAAGAAAGTCAGCCGCAGTTAGACTGATTGCTAGGTAAAACCAAGGGTTTCGTGTCTTTAAATTGGGGGCAAGAGCGAGTGGGTCTGGTGGACTTACATGTGGGAATGTCAGAAACCACGTGGCGACCAGGTCACACCGAGCGTAGGGTGGGGAAAGCCTGTAAACAGAGCATCCGAGGAAAAGGGAAGTTGGTGGGGGAGGAACGTGACTGCAAGGCAGCATTCTCTGGGCTGAGGCAAGCCGAGGTCCAGGCACAGGGTGTTGAGTGAGCATCCTAAGCGTCAGGATCCTGGTGACAGACGCAGTCTCTGTAACACTCAGCATCACTGAGTGTGGGACCTCCTGCCCTCTGGGATCCTGTCCTTTGTTCCTTTCTTTTCATCCAGGCCTAGGATCCACTGGAATTGATCTGTCAGTGCGTGTTTATTAAAACACCTACTGGGTACAGGACACTGAGAAGAAACAGAATTGTATAACTCTGATCCTGGGCCTTATTCATGAGAAGCTTGGCTGGAAAAACATAGATAATAGATTCCTACACTGATTCACTCTTTTAGGCATTATTTATTGGATGCTTTCTTGTGTTTCAGAGTAAAATGGAGGAACGCCAGTGAACAAACAACACACCAGGGGTGTGGCAGTTGTTGCTATTCAGAAAAAGAACACCTGCGGGGGGAAAAGGGTGAGTGGAGGAGGGGATCTGCGAGCTGTTTGGTGTAGAGTGGTTGCTGAGCCGGGGGCACCCCCGATGCAAAGTCAGACCCAAGCTCACACCTTTATTGCTGCCTATGGTGGTGGCAACCTCACTCTCGTTATTGAAACAGGACACGTGGTCTAATTGCTGGGTTTTATTGACGGAGGTATTTGAAACTGGGTCTTACTGAAAAAATTTAGTGTGGGTTGTTGCCCTACTGAGCTGATTGTACGCCTTAGTCCTATGGTCCCTGCAGTGAGCGGCCGCCCTCTGTGAGTTCCCCTCTGGTGATTAAATGGGGGAATAAGTGCAAGAAAGCCAGCTGCGGGCAGTAGCAGCTAGTGTGTCTCTCTGATTCTCAGTCACCTTCTTTTAGCACTGTTTTTTGGTTTCCTGCTGAAGAAAGACAACTGAAGTCAGTCACCCTGCAAGTTCACCGGTGCCTGTCACCTCCCTCTCAGGCCCGGGAGCCCCGCCTCTGCATTGGCATCCCCCCACCCCGCTCCCCGCTTTCCTGAGCACGTGGCTCGCCTGGTTGTGAAACTTCTTGTTTGGGGAGTAATCCTATCTCGCCCTATCTGCCCTATCTGCCCCAGTTACGCTGAAGTCAAGCGAGGACTGTTTTGTCAAAGTCAAGTGGTGCCCAGAACCCATCTCTGAGCTGCTACCCACCTCTTCTCTTCAAAAACAGGAAGTCACCTCAGGCCAGAGTAAACCAGTCCTAATGCCTTGGGGTGTGCATTTTGTTAGAGCTCAGAAGGTTGGTTTAAAACTTGGCAAGTGACATCCCTGGATGGCCTGGCCATGTTCTTTTTGTCTCCTACCAAGCTTCTGGATTTCTCCTTCGCCCTGATCTTTACTCTATGATTCGGAGTCAAGCTTCTTGGGTGAGACCTTCAAGAAAATTCAACGGTGGGTTTAGAGCCCCTCCCAGGGATTTGAGGACCCCGTCCTGCAAGTAGACAGTTGACTTTGGGGGTTGGAATAAAGGATAAGGCCCCAGATTCTGGAATCCTTTTTTTTTTTTTTTAATCTTATTTGGTTTTTATGTTAGTTTTATGTTAGCTGACACTACTGCCTCAGAACCAAAGTGATACACTTATTTATTTTATTTATTAATTATTATATAATGTAGAACAGTCTGGTTTTGTTGCTTTTAAGTGATGAAGAGCCTTTCTTTGCTCCCCACCAACCTTTTTTCTTTTCTTTTTTTAGGACTTGCATTAAGTTGTGAATCAGATGTTAAGCGAAGTGGAGACGGAAGGAAAATTGATGACTTCATAATATTTTTACAACTTTACAACAAATATAAGTCTGAGTCTGTCGCATGTACCAGGGTCTAATAAGGGCAGAAAGCAAAGGCAAACTCAAGTTTATGAGCCCTCCCCCTACACACAGAGGTGCCGGGGGACGGGGAAAAATTATTAAATGCAGAAGACTAGCTCAAAAAGTGTGGGCATTTTAGGGTTAACACTGCAAGTAATAGGTTGTGGAAAGCAGGAGTGTGGGATGTAAGTTTTGACACAGGTCTCCTTAGCACAGCTGGGGCAGTGATGGCCACAAACACGAGACAAGACAGCAGCTCAAGTCAATGGTGGGCGTGGCACCTTCCGAACTCCTGGGAGTCAAACACAAGGGGCAGGGTGGCGTCCACCCATCACTTTCCTAAATCCTGCATTTCTAAAGACAATTCAAGGAAGCAAACAATATCTTGGTTTCTAGAAAAGATTTCAGGGTTCTAGGGGACAGAGTTCATAGGATGTGAACATTGATTCCACTACAAAAACAAGTAAAAAAAAAAAAAGAAAACAAAAAAACAAAAAAACAAGTAACAACAACCACCTATCCTAAGCAACAGCAAAACTGCAAGGAGCTTTTGGAACAAAGGGCTGTGCCCTCAGCCTCCAACTACACACTCAGGCCTCAAGGTGACCTCTCTGGTTACGGAGGCATCACCTTTTCACTGCAAAGTGATACATTTATGTATTTCATCATCAAGAAGGAAAATACCAGTTTTACTTTTTAGGAGGCATGCTGTTAGCTTTATCCTAAGCTGCTATTGTAATTCGGGGATAGATCAAGACACAGACACAAGGACTCATGTGACTGGTGATCAGGGCCACCTGAATGGAGTGTGTCCAGGGAGTTGCCTCTATAGCATCGTTGACTGTGTTCATGTCCACACAAGGACACTTTTCGTAAAACCCCTGCACACAGAGGTCCCCCAGCACCTCTGTGTGTAGGGGGAGGGCTCATAAACTTGAGTTTGCCTTTGCTTTCTGCCCTTGTTAGACCCTGGTACATGCAACAGATTCAGATTTATATTTGTTGTAAAGTTGTAAAAATATTATGAAGTCATCAATTTTCCTTCCTGCGCTCACCCGTGATGCCGCCCAGCACAGATGTCTGATACCTGGAGCTCTTCCCTTCCCTGTCTAGTGTCTTAGCTGCATTGCCTCCCGCTTCCTCTCTTCTTCTAATCGTCATCCGTTCTGATCTCTCTCCCTCTTTTAAATCTGAATTCCTTCCTATTTGGAAATAAGAGACCTTTAGGGCTGATAGACTTAGTGAACAATGAATGAATGTGTTCTCTTACTCCATCATTGATGAGATATCCCTACCACCCTGCCCGCCATGTGATTGTCAGCTGCTGAAGAATGTTGAAACCTAGAAAGGAATCCAATGGTGAAATCAGTTGCTGGGGAGGGGAAGGTGGAGTTTAAGCTAAGACCCAACGAATGCAGGACAGGAGTGTCGTGGGAGGGACTTGTGCTGGGTGACCTCCAAATCCGGCCACCTAGGAGTCCATGCTTCTCCCTCCTCAGCTTCGTCTTGGAAGTGTCTTGGGCACCGAACATCCTGCTCCAAGCTCTTTGCTGCCCCTTCGTCTGCCCCAGGAACATCCCTGGAACTCCCAGCATGTGGTTTCTTGGAAACACACGTGTGGCATTTCCTCGAGGCAAGAGCTCTGTATTTCCCCAGGCTCTGACACGCGTCATGGCCAGAAGGAGGGATGCTGGGTTGGGTCCTGGAGTTCCCTCTGCGAGAGAAGTTAAGTTTACAGCTTTGTCTTGGGACATTTGCTGAAGTCATGTTTCAAGAGGCAAATCACATCTGCTGCAACATGAACCGACCACCAGGCAGTGAGATGCATAGGTTCTCAGGCTCTGAGACCCTATGGGAAATTGCCTATAGGGCCCCACAGCCTGGGAAACTGGCCTAGAGGTTTTATGGAGTGACTAATATCCTACAGGGAACAGCCGGGTCCCAGGACTTGCATCAAGGTCAGCAGACCGGCCCCTCTCTGAGCAACACTCGTGGGATTATTCATGTCCATCTGGAAGAAACTAGTCTCTGAGTTTGATTCAGGGCTTCTTTCTCTTTCCCACCTCTCACCCCAGCCATGTAATTTACACATCGTTTTATATTTTCTGTTGGGAGATCACAAAGCATCTAAAAGGCAAGCAGTGGTTCTCAAGCTGCAGCCAAAGGTGTATGTGTGGGGCCAGGGGACGGGGAAGGGCATTGCTGTTGAGAAAAGGGAGGGAGGGAGAGAGATGGACAGAGAGAGAGGACATGGGAGAAGGGGCCAGGAAGCTGGGTCTTGTCAGTTTGACACTGTAATCTTACACTTGATGATCCTGTCACATTGGACACTACATGACAAAATTCAAATGAATTTACTTTTAAAAATGTGGATGATAGAATTGGGTGAAATCTTGCCACAGACACAAAATGGTTTTTTCTCCATTTGGAAGCATTGGCAGGCAGAGATGTTTTGTGTCTGGATATTTCACAGGCTCAGCCAAGCGTGGGGTCCTGCTTGGTGACTGTTGTCCGTAGTGTGAAGGCTCTCCACATCCCTCATCACTCTGAGCTCCCCAAACACTGAATTTTACCCTGCCAGCCGGGGTACCTGGCAAGTGGGTAATTGTCTAAGATTTGGTTATTCTTTCTTCTGCAATGAGGGCAGGTAACGATTGGGGCTAGAAGAGGCCCAGGGAGAGTGAGAGGTGGGGTGGATATACTTGGGATTTGATGACACCAAAATGATTTTAAATCCGGATTTCTGGGCCATGCGACTCTATTAATAATTTGAGATCCAGTTTCTTCCTGTGAAAGAAATGTCAGTGTTTCTGAGTATCTAGTATGTCGCATTGCATGTGGTAATTGTTCAATAAATACAGCCATTATTATGATTTACTAGGATCAGCTTGTTTAACTCAGGTGAAACCAGAACCCAGGCTGGAACCTCGCAGAGAGGAGGGATTTGGAAAATACTCCTTGAGTGGGATTAAGTGATTTGCTTAAGGTGACAAGCCTAGAACCCAAGTCTCTGGCCCCCAATACAGGACTCTTTAGAAACAGTTTCACCTTGCTCATTTTCTGAACTGGCTTGCTCTCTGTTTTCAATCACAGATACACCAGAGACTTTTGCACGATCCCTTTTTCCTGAAACTGACTCTGCTGAGGATGTGATGTGGATACGGGTGAGTTTAGCTCAAGTTGCTGCCCCAGAACAGCTGGCTTCTCTGACTGAAGCCTCCTGGGTTGGAGCAGCTGAAGGCTGAGCTGGAGGTGGAGGGGAAGAAGGAAAAATGTCCATCCAGAAAAGAAACTGTCGGATAAAGCTCTCTCCCCTGTAGGCCTGGCGAGAGGTTGATAAGCCATCTTCAGGGATGTGCAGGGAGTGTCTGGCCCTGCTTCCGTGCAAAACCATGACTCAGGAATATTGTTCACATCCTCAGGATGGCACAGGGGCTAAAAATAAATCATGAAATGCCACCCAAAAAGACCTGATGAGGGGGCAGTGGCGGTGGGAAGCTTCAGAGTCTAAAGCTAGGAGCGCAGATGGACGGTGCCTGTGCAGCTGGGAGAAGGAAGAGAGAAAGAAGCAAAGGAGAGAAGGAGGCTGTGTGCTGGACCAGGGGCACGTGGAAAGAGAGGGAGAGATGGAGTCAGACAGAATCTGATACAGGAGAGGCAGTTCAGGAAGCACAGTCCCGAGGAGGAGATGGTGTCTGTGGCACCGTGTAGCTGGCATTTGAAATGGCAAAACAGGGTGGGTGGTTAGTGGGAGCCTCCCCACCACTCAGCACTGCACCGCCTCTGTCCTTCTGGGTGATGCCATATGTGTCTTTGGTTATCAGCTGCACGCTGGCGACCCCAGATCTTCATCTCTGACCCTGATCTCTGCCCCGGGGTTGGTCTGCGACCTTCAGCTGCGCTAACAGGGACTTTCCAGCCTTGTTCTGGGAAGTCCTCGAGATCTGAGTGTGAGGGTGGGGGACTAAGGGCTAGGGCTCATGGTGCCTTTACTTTCAAACCAGTGCAGCTCCCTTTAATTTATTTTCTGCACTGGGTTTCCTCAAAAGTGACCCTTTCCCCATCTGCTCTCCTGGCCTCCCCCAGCCCTGCCTGCCCTTCTGCACTGAGACTGCCCATGGCTTCACCCAGTCACTCAGACCCGGGAGCCAGCTTTCCACCGATACCCCCAGTCCGTGCTACTGCTCGGAAATGCTTGGACTTGGCACTTTCTCCCCTGCCTGCGGTGGTGCACCCCCTCAGTCCCATCCTGCCCAGCCTAGGCTGCTGTGACCCCTGACTTGCCTCCCTCCTCTCCTTCCCTTTCGGGCTGTGCACCACTGTTGGATTAAACTCTCCCCCATCTACACTGTTTTGCTGCTCACCTTTCAAAATCCTACAGTGGCCCTCTTTGGCCTCTCGTGGACATCCCCTGACCAGAACTCAAAGGCCCTCCTTGCCCGGCGCCCTGCAGGTCCTACCCATCCCCCTGACCAGCTGCCCCCTACACAATCCGGGTGCACCCTCCCTCAGGCTTGCTCTTCTTACCCCACCCAAGAATACCCTCCACCCCATTTACCATCCTTTGGTTTTCTTCAACTCCAGTCTTCTCTACTTCCTTCTCCAAGACTCCCCTACTTATTTGAGCTCATTCCTTTTCCTGAACACTTGCCATCTTTGCAGTCTGGGACACAGAGCTGAAATTGGCTATACACAGCCTAACTCAATGGTGAGTGCAGAGCCTGGACTTGCTCTCTGCATCCCCTGATGCTACAAACGCTGCTCCCAGCCCCTAGCTGGGTCTTCCGGCTCTGGTTCTGTGGTGCCCACTTTCCTTCACTCTCCACCTTTCCTAAGGCACAGTGAGCCTCCTCCACCCAACTCATATTTTTCCTGAGTCACTACAGGTCTCAGGTGGTTTCACGTACACAGGCCTCGATTTTGCATGTATGCAGGCCTATTGTTTTGGGTCACTATCGGCTTCCAGGGCGGTCTTTGTGTCCCCAGCCTTTCTGTTTTCTCAGTCAGTGGAGCTGCCTAGGCCCATTCTTATTTTTATGCTTTAGCCATAGCAACTTCTATGTGGTTGAGGCAGGCCAGGCTTCCTCCAACCAGGGCTGCCTACCAGGCCCGTGCCATCCCTTTCCATCATCTCTGGGCTCCTCCTCCTTGCTCCTCAGCCTCTTCCTGAAAGTCACTTCATAGGAGATGCTTTCCTCGACCTCCCAGGTGGAGCCAGGTGCCTGTTCTGTGCTCTCAGAGCCTCCTGTGCTTTTCTGCCACAGCGCTTAGCATAACCACAGTCCCGCATCTCCCTGCAGGCCATATGCACCACTGGGATGGGGACCTAGGCTGTCTATGTTGCTCTCTGCCCCGATCCTAGCACTGAGTACTATCTGGTGTAGCTCAGGTCAGAATATAAATTTGTTGAAAAACCACAGTAGCAGTGCCTTGGATTTGGGAGTGAGGAGCCACTTGGTACTGGACCCAGGGATCCTGCCTTTCAAACACACCACTGGTGTCTTGACATCACTTTCCACTGCTGCCTTTTTTTTTTCATGTTGAGCCAAGGGTCAGCTTGGAAAAGACATTACTGTCCCACTACATTCTCTCCCATTCCTTGCAATAAAAAGGCAGTCTCTGGCTAAAATTCTCTACTCCTCCAATATTGATAGAGCCCCTTCTCCACCTCCTACCTCCCATCCCTCTCCCCACCTCCCCGAGCTGGGACACAGATTGGAGGCAGCAGACAAACGCAAAGGCCACACCTCTGCCTCTAAGACAGATCTGGAGGCAGAGCTAGAAGTCAGGAGGGAAGAGACACAGCGCAGAGCCTGGCGGGGAGTAGGGGTGGGACCCCTGAGAGAGACCTGTGGAGGATCAGTCATGTTGGGTGAAAGAGCCCCCTGCATTAATTTGTCCATCCACACCACCGGTGACCCCTGAGTGCCGACCTGGGGTGTGAGACACACCTACTTTCTCATAGAGCTCATGGGCTGGTGGGGAACTCAGGCACTATAGAGGCCCACAAACCACAGCTTGCAAAGAGATTGCGCGGCTATGAAAGGGGCAGCTGGGGTCCCAGGCTGGAGAATTGTGTGCCCCTGCCTTGGTCCAGGAGGTGGAGGACAAGAATAAGGTGGGTTATAGATGTGTCTTGCTACCCACCTCCATCCTGCTCACTGTTCTATCTTTGGTGACTTTTCTCTTTTACTCATCTCAGAGCCTCTCTCATGTATTCACATCCCCATTTTCTGCTTTCCACATTCTCCCCGAGATGCTCCTTGTTTATCCTAACCTTAGAGACCTAGAGGCTTCCTTTTCTTTCATGCTTGGCTTTTCCCAGTGAAAGCCCTGGAGTCCCAACTTCTGGCTCACCCTTTCTCCCCTAATCAGCAGACCTTATACACGTGGGGGGCTGGAAGAAGCCTTCAAATGAAGCATGCCTGGTCTCCTGGCCTTCTGGACCTACCCTGTCTTCCCCACCTCTCTCCCTCGTTTACCATCACTCCATTCTTTCCACTCCTCCCTCTGCCTCTCTCCACCTCCTGCTGCTGCTGTTTCTTCTGCTGGGGCGGGATGATGAGTGGTCTCAAGGCAGGAAGGAGAGCCCCTCCCCTGGGCAGGTCCTCTTTCCAGACACGCGAAAAGACCTTGCTTCAATCATTGACTTTCTGATGCGGGGCAAGTTGATCAGCCATAGTTCTGCGGCTGTCACTTCATCCTTCCCTGCTTTTGTCCTATGCTTCTTTGTTCTGTCAAACTCACAGGAGAAGGAAGTAGGCAATTTACTGTCTTTCTGGAGAAAGGAGAATGCAGGGAAGTGGGGACCCAGAGATGTTTGGGCTGCGCTTTTTGATACATGGTCTGTGGTTTTGTTAGATCCCCCTCCCTTTCTTTCTTGATGCAAAATGCTTTAGAAGGAGGAAAATTGCATTTAATGTTTGAGTGTTCTCTTTCTCCACAGATGTCCGGGAAGCTGGTGTCGGTGGCGGGCCGTGTTCGCAGGCCCAGGGACGCTGTGGCCGGGGCTGGATGGGAATGCAGGGTGGCCGTGTATTAGCTGTGCAGCCTTGGGAAAAGTACTTCATTGTGCTGAGTCTCATTTTCTTATTTGTCTGTTCTGATTGCCTTTCAGCGACACCATAGAGGTTATTTTTCAGCTTGCTCCTCTGTGAGGATTAACTCTATTGAAGTATCTAAAGTACCCGGCACAGGGTCCTGCACATACACCTCATTTAAATGATCAAGTGTATACTAAGAGCTCATGTTCAATTCTGAAAACTGTCCTGGGCCTGGGCCATGTGTTCGGAGTGTGGAGAAGAGGGAGCCAGTAGTCCCCTCCCCTGGTCAGGGGGCCTGGGTCTGTGCCAGGGAACAGAAGGGCCGGCAGCCAGGCCTCTGTCCCCAAGAGCTGGGGCGCACATTAAAGCCTGTCATAGCTCAGGAACTGGGCCCGCTGCGGCGGGCATCTGGATACTCTTAGATCTCGGTCTGGATTCCTTCTGCTTGTCTTGTGTAATTACTTATCGGCAGTAGGCAGACCAGACCTTGGGCTTTCCTCTCCATGGCCCAGCCCCAGGCCTTCCCATCCATAAACATTGGTGCAGGGGATGGGGAAGTTGCTCCAGGACCTGTGGATGAGGCTTCCCTGTGTGCTCCTCAGCCCCCTACGTCAGCTGCTGCTATCTCTGTGCAAAAACAGGACCTCCAGCCTGTGCCCAGCTGCCCTCAGCAACCTGCATCTTCAGATGAGAGATGTATAGGAATTGGAAGGGAATTTCAAAATTATCTGGAAAGTGTGACTGTTGAGGGCTGCCACTTGTGTCCACTCCCTGGACCATTTTTCCCCCACAGTACTCATGTTATCACCCCCTTCCCTCAGGGTTGATTCCACTTTCTGTGGTTAGACCCATGGTGATATCCCTTTGCATTTGTGAATCCGAGGTGGAGGCAGGTTGGTGTTGGAAACCACGCCCTGGACTTCGCTGTTCTGTTCCAATCAGCAATTCTAGGCAGGAATTTCAGGGATGCAGGGAGGGAATTACCCCCGAACAGGAAACTTCTGGAGGTGGAGGCCTTTGGGCAACCCTCGGATCCCTCTGAAATGAGCATGTTGATACTTGGTCCTCATCTTGTTTTGGTATTCTTGGTGGCGGGTGACGCCATCTGTCTCGCTCTCCTGCTGTGCTTCCTCAGTGGGCCTTTGGGCTGCCACTCTCCCTGGCTCTCCCTACTGCTTCTCTGGTCCCTACTCAGCCGCTTCGGCTGGTTCCCAGTCTTCTCCTCAATCTCTTAGCTTTGGAGCATGCTTGGTTCTCTGTCCTTTTTTCTCTTCTCCTCTAGTCTGTGGGCTTCAGAAGGCATCTATGTGCCAGTAACTCCACATTGTAACTCCAGCCCCGACTCCCTCTGACTCCACACACAGGGAACTCACAAGACAGTCGTCTTGGAATTCACATGGCCACAGCTGAACGCCTGGTCTCCGCCACACAGCGGTTCATTACAGTCCTCTCCTGCTCTGCAATTTCCCTTCCAGGCTCCCAGTTTCTGAGGCCAACGCCCCTGCGGTGGTGCTCCACATCTTTCTGTTTCTCACAACTGACATTTGTCAGTGAAGCCTGTTGGACCTGCTTACAACTCTCTGGGGCGGCCAGTGGCTTCTGGCTCCTCGTGGCCACCCTGCCAGGCTGAGCCCTTGCTGTGCCCCCCTGGGAATTCTGCAGTGGCTCCGTCGCCCTTCTCAATACCTTCTTGATGCAATTCCTGCTTTCCTATCAGCTGCTTGTCCTCCAAAGAAGCCAGAGCAGACAGATCATGATTTTCTTCTTCCCTCCCCATCTTCAAATCTTTTCTCAAATGCCACCTCCTCAATATGCCTGCCTTGACCACTCTGTGAAGTTGCAGCATGCTCCCCCGCCCCTCCCATCTGCCCAACTCCAGGACCCTACTCAACGCCCATTGCAGTTTCTTATGCCCTTGGTTCGTCGTCTGTCTCCCCTCACCAGGTTGCAAGCTCTACTTTGAGTCTCAAGAGCCTGGGGACACATGGCAGGCACTCTGGAGTGTACACAGCATTGTCACTTTTGACAGCTGTCCCCTTTGTCACCCTCGGGTTGTGACCCGAATGTCCCTTCCTCAAGGACTGTCCTTGGCAGAGCCAGGCCTCCCTCTGCCACCCTACTGCTCTGTCCCAGCGCCATCTTTCAGAGGTCGTTGTCAGCACTTGTGAATGCACATTTGCCTCATGCTCACGTGTTTATTGTCTGTCTCCTACACCCGCACCCCCAGCCGCAGTGTTTACTTCATTCTCTAGGGTCTTCCTAGTGCTTGGCATAGACCTACATGGAATAGATGTGAATTAAGTAAATATTTGTTGACTAACTGGGAAGCACTTTTTATATACTCTTGTATTTGATGATCACAGCCATCCTGTAAAATGAGTATTATTTAAGTGCCTATTTTTGTTGCTGCTGTTGTTCTTGAAAGAATCTGAGGCTCAGAGAGGCTGAGCAATTTGCCCATAGACACAAAGCTAGGTGGAGGAGCCAGCCTGAAGGCTGGGGCTGTCTGACCGGGGGGTGTGAGTGAGGAAGCGAGTGTGTGTGCATGCACGCATGAGACTCTGTGCTCTTGCTTCAGCATTGCACTGTGCAGGAGGCTGCCTCCCCTCTACGGAGGGCTGTCCGTGGCCGCCTTCTCTCCTTATCGCTAGATTTAAGCCCAGTCAGAAGCCTGCTCTGGAGGGCCTGATGCCCATTACTGTGAGGTCCCAGGCTGCCTGCTGCCCTCTCAGCCCTATAAGCTCCATTGTTTCCAAGAGAATGCGGGGTCCAAAGTCCTGCCCCTTTGCACACACAGCATGAGGGCTTGGGTGAATTTGAATATTGCATGGCACCCACAGCCACCTGAGCCCCCTCTGAATGTAGGATCCATCCCTATCCAGAACTCACAGCTGCCGTGGTCTCGCTCAGTCACGCAAGCCCACCAAGGGCACAGCTGAGACGGCCCAACCGTCCTCCCCTTTCCTTCCTACCCACAGCAGGTGTCTTGGTCACATCTGCCTCCCACAAGGAATGGACTGGTCTTTTCTACAGGAAGGGAAGGGTGAGGCAGAAGCAAAAAAGAGGGCTCCCTAAAAGCAGTTGGGGAGGACCCAGGGGGCTGCACTCCCAGGCCAAATGCAAAGTGCCCTGAACCTGCTGAGGAAGGACAGGTGAAGATGAACACTGCGCCCAGAGCCCACCGCCAGACCCAGCTGTGCCTGCTGTTCCAGCTGCCTAGCCACAGCACGGCAAGAGCAGCAGCAGGCCCTTGCCAGGGAGGCTCGGCCTGCTTCCTGGGGTCCGGGGACAACTCCACGTGTGTCTTGTGCACATCACAGCCACAGCTAGGCTTGCTGGAGCACGGCAGCACAGAGGCTGGGCAGGAGGGCTGGCTGGGACAGGAGCCTGGGGCCAGAAGTTGGGCAAACCCAGAATCTTACTCAACTTTATTGTTATTGCATGGCCTAATATAATATTTGAAAACTGGGGACTGATCTTTCGGATCCCTGGATAGGCAGGATGAGAACCAAATGGCAAACTGACTGAATTCATTTTAAAATGATCATCTGTGAAGCTTTTCCCCCAGTTACAATATTGGATGCAGCCATTTTGGCCCACCTGATGCCCCACTCCTTTCCTCTTCCTGGCTAAGCTTTTGCTTTACTAGTAGCTGACGTGCTGCGCTCATCAGAGGCACTATGCAGGTCCAAGTTCTGGTCTGGAAGTCTGTGCATGGCTGCCAGGAAAGAGCGAGGGGTAGGTTTTGAATGGGGTGGGAACTCAGGAGCTATGAGCACAGTCCAAGCTATTCATTACTGCATCCCAAGTTCACACACACACATGCGCGCGTGCGCATACACACACACACACAGTTAATTTGCAACAGGCAATCCCTAAAGCAGCCCATTCAATGCTATTCTATCAAATAAATATAGATCTATAAATAGACCTCACATTTTGCTTCAAAAAGTGACAAGTGTGCAGAAATAATTTCACAAACAAGCTAAAATGTTGGCAGGCTTTGCATCCTTTGCTCCGATGTTGCGTGCATCTCCTAGATGATGCCTTTTTGAGCAAATTTGCACCATATCTTCTGGTAGCAGTAGCTTTAAGTGAAGGTTTTCTTCACTGCGTCAGTGTATTTTCCTTTACCTTAACTGTTTTTTGGCTTCACTGTTTTGGGTAAAATGTTAATCTATTTTTTAAATTAAACTCTTCTCAGAGTGCTACTAATAGAAACTGGCATGAGATAGAGAATGGAAGGAAGGAAGAAGGGAAGGGAGAGAGGGAGGGAGGGATGAAAGGAAAAGACAGAGGGAGAGAAGGAGATAGGAAAGAAAAAGAGAAAATGAGTCAGCATCTCCCCTGTCATCACCATTACCTGGCTATGTTCAGGGAAAACCCACAATGACAAGGACGTGTTCACTCCCACTCCTCATTTTGCTCTTGCAATTATAGACCTGGTATCCACCTAACTGTATTCACAGATTACAGGGACCATCCTCCATTGTTTTATGAGTCTATCACAAATTATGACGGACATGGAACATGGAAACCAGTTTCTACCAAAGCCTGTGAGGACCATTCTGGACAAATTGGGAGAGAGTGCACAGAAGCCTGGAGAGCTGACCTGGGAGGAGGGTCACGGTGCATCACATCCAGCCCTCTTCCAGCCTTGCACTCCTAGCTGCTCTCATCCCCATCTGCTTACACCTTGCTTACAGGTGGGTTCATCTCTACTCTGAGCCAGCTCTGACAATGGCATTGAATGTTTGGTGACTTTGTCCCAGTCACCCGTTTTAAGATAGTATGAAGTCTTGGGACCCAAAGCATGTGCCATGTGAGACCTACAGACAAGCACCACAGATACACTCCCTGTGCTCTGGAATCTCTCAGCCACGACAGGCCCTCACCTGTCGTGCTGGCCTCTTACTCCTTGGCATCAAGAGGTTGCCTTGATGTTTTTGACCTAATCCTCAAGTTCACTGTACAGACTGAAGTCTTATCCTAGATTAACCAGGCATTCTAAAGCCTGTTTTCTCCCAGGGGCTGGATCCAGTTTCATGTGTCCTCAGCCCCTGATTGGGTCTTGTACACACGGACAGGGGTCTCAGCTCTAGCACTGCCATTGACTTGCATGTCCCTCAGCCGACCTCCAGCACTGAGCTGCTCTTAGTGCCTGACTGCCTTGGCCCCAAGGAGTTCCTCTGTCTGCATCGTACCAAGGCCTGGCTTCCTCCTGCCGTATACAAGGCCCAGCAGTTCTCGCACTAATGCCTGCCACACAGACAGGGTCAGGGAGAGAAAGTGTCTTGCCAAAGACGCTTAGCTAGTTGGAAGCACAGTCTGAACAGAACCTACTAGATCTTTGGACCTTGTGTCTGTGAGTTTTCCCCTGGACTTGCTCAGGTTGCTGCACACCCCCATGTTATGTGCCACCTGAGCAAATAGGAGCCCAGTGAACAGCACAGACACAGCATAGAGAAGGCGCAACCATACAGCCAGATGCCAGTCCACCCCCACACTCACTCCACATGTGTGGCTGCCCCTGCCAACGCAGGATGAGACTTTTACCGGTCTCTGCTCTCTGCCAGCCCTGAGCTGCACAAACCACACCGCCCCACCACTGCAGGTGGTAATTTGCATGGGGGAGCAGAGCGTCTCCCAGGAGGCTAGGCCTATCTAAGTTTCTCTTCTGTACTTGGGAGATGAACAGCCTCTTTTAAAAGAGAGAAAAACAAGACACTAGTAACTCTGTGCTTGGACCCGGGCCTTTAGGTGTTTCAAAGCCTCCCGTGGCTATTTCTGGCCCCATTGTCGTCTGGGTCTGAGAGGAAGGCCTGATGGCGATTCTGTACTTTAAAGGCAGAAGCAGAACATTGTTTTTGCCAGCTTTGATTTAATGGCCAAAAACAGTTATAGGAAACTGTTCAGCAGATGTTTTATGAAACTCAGAAAAGATTGGGTCTTTTAGAAGGGCTATTTTTAGACAAATGCTTCCTACCATTGCGGGGTTGGTGCTCACAAAAGGGACAGAAAATGGGAGAGAGACTTGGAGGGAGCTTTGAACATTTTGATGATCACATTTTATTTTTCCTTGCGTTTTCAGCATGAATTAAACGTACCTGGGAATCTCTGGAGGGTCAGATAATTGCAGAGGTAGTTCTGGGAGGAGGAGTTGATTTTAGAGCTCTCCTTCTAAAATGAGAGTTTCTCGGGTGCTAGGAAAATCTATATTTTTCATCATTTTCCACCTTCTGATGTTCCAGCAACACAGAAATGCTGTTTTTCCTTACTCTATTTTCTGAATTAACTCTTTGCCTGAATTAACTTTTTTCCTCTCAGCTCATCCCTGCCTTTATTATGTATTTATTTAATTTTTTTTTTTTTTTTTTTGAGACAGAGCCTCACTCTGTCACCTGGCTGGAGTGCAGTGGTGCAATCTCAGCTCACTGTAACCTCCGACTCCCAGGTTCAAGCAATTCTCCTGCCTCAGCCTCCTGAGTAGCTGGTATTATAGGCACACGCCACCACGCCCAGCTAATTTTTTTATTTTTAGTAGAGAGAGGGTTTCACCACCTTGGCCAGGCTGGTCTCTAACTCTTGACCTCAGTCATCTGCCTGCCTCAGCCTCCCAACCTGTTGGGATTACAGGCGTGAGCCACCGCACCCGGCCTCATCCTTGCCTTCTTTTCCCTCTGCCTTTTTTACCTATTACACTCTAAGCCGTCATTTCACGCCCAGAGCAGGCATTTCCTCACTCAGGATGCCCTTCCTGAGCTCTCTAGGTGCACTGTGCTTCCCTTCCTCATCTGCTGGGCTGCTGCTTTCAACACCGCAGCCATTCTCCTGCTTTACCATCTGTTTCTCTGTCAGCCTCCTTCCCAAGGTCTGAATTCTCTTTCAGCTCTCGTCACTTAGTGCTACTTAACACAACAGTAGGCTCAGAATACATGTTTATTGAGTGAATGGATGGCTGGAGGAATGAATGGAGTGAGCTAGTTAAGGAATTTTACCTGGTTAAAAAAGTTTTGCTTCATCTACAAGAGCAGAAATCAATTCTTCTTGTCTCTGATGTTCAAATCAAACCCAAGTCTGTTAACTACTATAATATAATAAAATAATTACCTACTATGGGGTGGTTATTGCTATGTCCAGGAAACTGAGGCTCTGGTGCAATCAGATAAGGACTGGCATGTGAACGCGTTCAGATTTGGATATGTGTCTTTTAATTCCAAGTCTCTTGTTTTCTCTACTCCGCCGGAGGGAATAATTGTCTCTGGAGCAGAACTTCAGGAAACACGGGGTGCCCGGGCGCAGGAAAAATCCCCTGGTAAGGGAGAGGGCACAGAAAAGGGAGATGGGGAACCTCAAGGCACATGTTTTTCCTTTACTGCTATTTCTGGGGCTACTTCCAGCTGGAACAAAAGGACACTGAGGCTGTCCCAGGTGGAGACAATAGACTTCCACCTTCTCCCTGCCTGTCCCAAGTCCTGTGGCCAATGTTCAAAGTCAGCTGAGCAGACCGAAGACCAATCACTTCCATCTCTCTGGAAAGTGCGGGAAATTAGCTTAGAGAGAACAAGGCTCTCACGTTATTTGACATCTCCTCCATCAGGGTCTCCTTGGTTTCTCAAGCCCTTGTTGAATACTTTCCAGAGCGCACTTTTAAGCGGCTGAAGGTTCGTTAGGTTCTGATATCTGGTAAAAGGATCATCATCGCCTGCGTGAGGTTCCAAGGGCTACATCACGATGCTCTGGGCAAGAGTTCGAGAGTTTCCTGGAAGCTGAGCCCAGGCAGAGCCCTCTTTTATGTTCTATAGCCCTTCAGTGAATGTTTCCACATCTTTTGCTTTCTTAAGCTGTCATTTTTTGAACACTTTCTATGTTGTCGTTACTGTGCTAAGTGCGCTGAAAAATGATCTCACTTCTCTTTATTTAAGGCTCCTTTTAAAAGCACATACTATAAAAATGCGTCCTTATTATTAAGGAAAATTACTTTCCTATGTTGTCAATGGTCCTATGTTTGACAGACGAGGAAACTGAATTGGATAGAAAAGTTCAGTAACTTGCTCAGTCACTCAGTAGGTGAGTGAATAGCTGGGATTCAAGGTCAGGTTTGGCTGATGCCAGAGGCCGAGCTCCTAAAGGCATCAACATCTATCTCAATTTCCTAGTGGTTTTTGACTGCAATCCCTGGGAAGCTCTGTCTCGGCGGAACTTTTCCTTTCCAATCTTCACACGCTTTTTCAGACAGTCTCTCATCTTAACTCTTCCCCAATTGTCTACCATTTTCCAGGACTGCTTATTGCATTGTCTCTTCTGACTACAAAAGTCTTGAGGCAAAGATAGAGACATTCACTGCTAAGGTTCACAGCAAACTTAAATCTGAGTTTGAGCAGCCACAAAGCAGCCTCAGAGGAGAAGAAATGCTGACAGAGATGGAATGTCAATGGCCTTTTGTGGTGCTTTGCTAGAAATATGAACAACGGCATATTAGAAAGAGCTGGGGAAGTATTTTTTCAGTGGAGGTAGCCTTTTCCTAGGGCTGCTGCCAACTTACTTTATTTACTTCCTTACCTATCTGCTATAATCGAGGCATCGGTACAGAGATCAGCAACTATTTGTGGAACACTTCTGCACCAGACAGACTGGACTAGGTTACACTGTGGTAACAAGAGCCAAACCTCAGTGGCTTGAAGCAACACATCTTACTCAGCTGCACGAACACTGGCCTAGCAGGGGGTTTTGTTCCATGGTATCAGAGTTACTCCAGGCCCAAGTTGATAAGCAGCTGTCACCTGACACGTACCAGAGAGAAAAACAGAAAGGCCGAAACTCTTCAGTGGTCCTCTAATTTTCTGCCAAGTGACCCTGTTCGGATTTCATCCTAGGACCACCTCCTAGGACCACTCCCAATTTCAACAGGGCAGGGAGCGGGATTCTACCCCATGTCCAGATTGGGGAAGCACTCGTCCAGATTAGTGAACAACTTTTGATGTGCTTAATACTGGGTGAGGTATCGCTGAACAAATAAACATGAGTCTTGATCCTGCCCTCAAGGAGCTCCTTATGTAGTTGGGGAACTAGGATTTCCCAAGCATCAGATGGGTAAAGAACGTCATGAGTTGGTATAAAATAATGTACCCTGCCAATCCACATAGAACACACATATCGTATTTTTCTCATCTGGTGTTTTGCAAATTTCTGCTAAAAATTCACATCATTTCTTGTTACTTGTTCCTCGGATAAGCTCTTTAAGAACAGAATCTTACTTTATCTTTTATTTTCAGTTCTTATCAAATATCTGGAACACAGAAGAGCTTCTTACATGTTGTGTGGATGGATTAAGCTTGCTGAGCTATTTGGAAACAGGAAGAAAAAGCGTGCCCGGAATTCAGAGACCACCCATGGAAAGGCACGACCTCCACTGGGTGTTCAGGACTTGAGGTGCTCAGTATTTCTGCTCCTCCCAGCAGACCAGCTTGCTCCCACTCAAGCCCATGGCTTGCCTTCTCTCCTTGGAAATCTTACATGCATCTTGTTGACTGACCATCCCAGGAAGGAAGCACCCATGTCTTCTACAGTCCCGACTGCTTAAAACAAATATGCTTCTCCTGCTCAGATAACAGTCAGCAGGGCTAAGGATCCTACAATCCACAGGTTTTCAATGCTGGGAAAGTGCTACTCTGTAGGGATCCTCTAGCCCACCATTGTTTCCTTTATGGAAACTGAGGCTTGGAGAATGTAAGTGGCTCTCTCAAAGCTTCATAAAATTCACTGGGAGATCTGGGCTGGAGTCCAGGTGTTTTGACTCATTTGTTATTGCTCTTTATAGTCTGGATTTATAGATGCATATTTCTGTGTAGACTTGTTGATAAACTTTACATTGACACCTAAGATCTTGTATTTCCCTTTCTATCAAGACAATGTTTAAAGCAAGACAAACAACGAAAGAAAACCAAAATAATGTGGTTTACATGCTAGGAGAAGAACAGTCTTGTTGCCAACATAAACGAGCTCTCATGGAAACCTCTGCCCGCCAAGAACACTTAACCTCCACGAATGACATCTGTGCCACAAGGGTGCAGCTCGAAGTCCCAGGTAAAGTAAACCATCTCTTTAGGGTGGCATGAATGGGGCAGCTTCTCATTCTCAGAAAAGGCTGCCATTATTTTGTAGAAAACAGTCGGGATTTGAAACCGGATCTGGCTCAACTCTCAACTGCACCTGCTTTCTGAGCTTCAGTTGCATTATCTGTAAAGTAGTATTATCTGACTGGCCTAATTCATATGGTTGTCCCACACATCAAAGATGACAACGAGAGTGAAGATACTGGATGAATTGTACCCAAATATTAGTTGGTGCTAGACCCTGATTCATGGAAGGTAGCATCCCAGAGATTATTTTCTTCCCTAATCCCTGTTTGAGGCAGGGGTTGAAAGAAAGTGGAGTTATCCAAGGTCATTGGTCATGACGCTTCTTAGTTCAACCATCACTTAATGTTCTGATGGGAAAGAGGCTAAAGAGATCAAGTGGGCGAGGGGAGCCATGGAGACAAAGTGGGAGTCGATTGAGGACCAGGGAGGGTGGAAAAGGAAAATAACCACCTCTCAGAAATAAGGGCAGAGTTAAAATTATCCAATGAATAACAGCAATAATATTACCTCTCACTTTTCTTCTCTGACAGCACTGGTTCTCCAAAAATAAACCAAGAGCAGAAAGGCAGTATGGCATGTGGTCAAGAATACAGGCTCAAGAGTCAGATTAATTCCAGTTTGAATTCAGGTTGCCCTTTACCTGTATCTTTACCTGTATGTCACCTTGGGCAAATTGTTTAACCTCTTGTACCCTCATTTTTTTCTTTCAGCAAAATAGAAATAATATCACTACTTCCCTTAAGCATTGTTAAATGTTATGATGTATGTTGAATATTTAGCTCAGTGCCTGACAAGTAGTAAGGGTCTAATAAGCGTTAGCTCTTAGTATTATTAACAGTGCAGCTATTAGCAGGGAAATACTTCTTGAATTTAAGGTGAGACATTATTCAACTTAGCTTGCTTCATACAAATGAGCCAAGAATCCTTTGTGCATTCTCTTTCCCTTCCTTCCTGATCAACTGGCTCTTTTTCAATCTGTCTTTTTTGTTTGTTTCTGCTTTTTATCGCTATGTAATTGTTGTTCAGATTTTGGGGTACATGTGATAATTTGATACATGCATACAATGTGTAATGATCAAATCAGAGTAATCGAGATATCCATCACCTCAAGCATTTATCTTTTCTTTGTGTTGGGAACATTATAATTCTTCTCTTCTAGGCATTTTGAACTATACAATAAATTATTGTTAGATATAATTTCCTTACAAAAATGCAGTTAGAAGGAGTAAGTTCTAGCATTCCATCAGTCTTAATTAAACATTTTATTGAGTGTATCTTAGTGCTGATCCCAATGAAAGGCAAATGGAACAATTAATTTGCCCATAAGGAGCTTCATAAATTAGGACCAATCTAAGAATGTCACAAGCTGATATAATTATTTTTATTTCTCATAGCCCTAAGGGATGTGAGAGCAGGAGTAGCCAGTACTCCCAAGGTCCTATGAGGGTTGTCACAGCGACACACTTCGGCTCCCTGACAACAGATGAGGTTCCAAGGTAGCCTTGTATGGAAATGGAAGCTCTGCTTCCACAACGCCTCCACCTCATTGCTATAACTGGTATCATAATCAACAAGATGAGACTGTCTTTCCTGTTTTTTGAAGTAATGTTTGCTGTAACCTAGGATAAATAAACCCCGACTCAGTCTTTAGACCAGGAAGCACTTTCAAGGCCTATATCCTGTCCTGGCAGGGAGATGGGATCAAATGAGCGAATGGGTCTTTCCATGGCTAACTGCTGTGACAGCTGCCGTGCTAAGAATGGCAGGAGCCTCTAAACAGCAAGCTGTCCAGTGAGAGGAGGAGGGAAGGTCCACTAGGCTGTGTGGAATTTTCATTTCCGGCAGCATTGGAAAATGAGATCTCGAGGCAGCCATGTTTATTCTGATCATGTGGAAATTAAAATTAGAATAGGGGAAATTTGAACCCACCTGGTCTAGGGTATGCAGCAGACTCATGACCAGAGGATATAAGTAACAAAAAACAAAAGACAAACCATAATAATAATATAAAAATAAAGCTATTGGAATAATATTTTAGTCTGGAGGAAAAACGTGTAGTCTCTTATCTGAGGCAAAGCCTCAGTGGGATTGAGGATCTGGGAGCCCTGAGGGGTCACAGAATCTCTGTAAAAGAGAAAGCAGGCACCGTGTGGGGAGGGCACATGAGGCCCAGGTCCTCAGCTCTGGGTGGGGCAGAAGCAAAGGAGCTGGGCACACTGGCCTTGATTCCCTCCATCTCTTGCAGATGCTCCCTGAACCTGAACTTTCAGCCAAGTGGCTAGAATTTCTACTGTCTGGCATTTGTCTGCTGGTCAAAGAATGACATCTACTGGTAATGTGGTCTAGGAGAAAGACCCTGAAGCGAGAAGGCCAAGAAATAGAATCTGGTGCTATCTATGCAAACTGACTATGATCCAAATCGAATCTGAGCCTCAGTTTCATCATTTATTAAGTGGAGAAAATACAGCTTGTCCCACAAATTTACTTGGAGGAGAGATGATTTAAAAGCATAAGTGCTTTGAACGTAGAAAGGAATCACCACACATCTGATAGGATTCATCTCCCTCCCTTTCAACCCCACAGTCTTGTCTCCAGTTAAGCTCTTGTGCTTGCCTGGACTGTGGGATTCTCTGGCTGCTTTCTCCAGCTATATTTTGGCAGCAGGGTGCCTGGGAAGCACAAGTTTGGCATTCAGAGAGTGTATCTAGCCCATGGCTGTGGGTGGCATAGAACAGAGCCAGGAGAATTATTTCTCTCTCGGCTCCCTTTCTCAGTTCCCAGGTCTGTCCATGGGACCATTTCCCCAGCTCCTTTCCCATATTTTGGTGGGGTGTGTAGGCACTGCACAGAGTTTGCCCGTTTCATAAGAACTGACCACAGGGTGTCCAGCTGTGTGGTCATCTTTCTTAATCTTTCTGGCCTGGCGGGAGGAGAATGGACCTTGGGCAGATTTTAAAGCCATTTCTGTAAAACTGATGCTGCAAGTCAATGAGAAGCCTGCACTCAGCTTTCCAGGCAGGGTTTGCCAAAGAACAAAGATCCGATTCATACTAACTCATTGACTGCCTTATTTGTAATTCCCCCCCCCCCCCCTTAATATTATAAATGCAGGCAACCAGGAATGCAGGCTTCGCAGATGACGATTTGCACAAATCAGTTTTGTTTTCCATTTTCTGTATATTTCTTATCCACCCCCTTCCCCAACCCAATATAACCCATGGAAATACCATCAGTGCAGGGGTAGAGGAACCGGGGTGCCCTTGTCTAGAATAGAGGAGAGCCATGTGTGTGGAGGATGAGGCTGGCTCTGTAGGCCTCTGCAAAGAAGGCTCCTCATCCTCCACCCTGCCACCTCGGTGTTTTCAAGGTGTGCTGTGAGTTGTGTGGGTGTCTGGCTGCAGAGTGTTCAGTAAGTCAGCAGTTTCCTCAGACCTTCATGCAGAAATTGGATTCTACCACAGGGAGCATTGAAGCTGCTGACTTAGAAATCACACAGAGTAATTTAAACATTTGGCACATTTATTTGCATGCCAGAAATGTGTAAAAACTGCCCGGCTCTTGTCCATAACTCATGGCTTATCGACTGAAAACGACCACTGGCGGGGTTTCCTATAGCTTAGGATTTGAATGCCTCATCTCCTTGGGACTCAAAGGAGTAAAACTATGGGCAAGAAGCCCGTTGAAGGGTAGGAAAACTGAGGCACAAAAATTTATTAAAAGATTTTTCTGCAATTATCCTGTTTCTTTTGATTCCAAATTCTACAATATTTCCAAAGGTCCTCGTAGCCTCTTTGTAAACCATCTCAGAAAAAGAAAGCCAGGTTTTCATGAAAAAAAATGTTGTGGTCTGATTTATCTCATCCCAACATAGCAAGTGTCATAGGAGAAGTGGCTATGGGTCAGCAGTTTCCAATACAAATAATCTCTTCCTTTAAAAAGCAGATTTTAAAAAAAAGTATAAAAATTTATTTAATTAAAAAAAGAACAGAATATTACGAAAATGTGCAAGTTAACTTTCCCATACTACAGTTGGTCAAAAGGTAACCACTTAAACCATTTCTGTTTTTATTATTTGGTAGTTATTTACATATTTTATGTTTTCCACCTCTTGAAATATATACTTATATATACTTTTTGATATAATTACTTTAAATCATATCAATGAACCATCAGTACAAGACATAAAATGTGGCTCAATTACTCTACACCCAACCCCTTCAATTTCCAAATCTTTAAGTTATTTTTTTAAATTTTAGTTTTATTTTAGCTATTATTATAACTTTAAATAATATACTTTAACTTTTATTTCTTGATTTATTATCTTTAGATAATTTATCTCATCTCATGTCATGTAAAATGTAGAAATTAGCACCCCCATATTTCTTTCTACTTTTTTTTTTTTTTTTTTTTTTTGAGACGGAGTCTCGCTCTGTCGCCCAGGCTGGAGTGCAGTGACGCGATCTCGGCTCACTGCAAGCTCCGCCTCCCGGGTTCACGTCATTATCCTGCCTCAGACTCCTGAGTAGCTGGGACTACAGGCTCCTGCCACCACGCCCAGCTAATTTTTCTTTTTTTCTTTTCTTTCTTTCTTTTTTTTTTTTTTTTTTGTATTTTTAGTAGAGACGAGGTTTCACCGTGTTAGCTAGGATGGTCTCGATTTCCTGACCTCGTGATCTGCCTGTCTGGGCCCCTCAAAGTGCTGGGATTACAGGCGTGAGCCACCGCGCCCGGCTCTTTGCACCTTTTTCCATATATCTCCACCTACTAATATCATCATTATATTTACATTTCATTTTGTAACCAAAGTTAAGCCATTCATACTTTGACTGTAGGTTGATTCTAAAAATTAAAATCTCATTTAAGATAATTATGTATTCATATTAAGATTATTCACCACAGAACCAACTTGTATAACTAGACTTTACAGAAAAAGGTATAAATATGTGTCACTAAACTTGTGTACTGATAAAAAATACTCCAAGTTTTAAGGTCAAGTGGACTCTCTTTCTTGTACATTATGAATTGGTTAAAATCAGACCACATTCTAGTTTTCTTCATATTACTTTCTTTCATAGTTTTTTGTTTTCCCTGGTGTTTCTAATAGCTTTTCTTTCTTCTTGTTAATTGAAGCAGTTTATGGCCTCACCTGTCATCTAACTTTTTAATAAGTATTTGCTATGGGATAATCTACCTTCTTTTAAAGACAATAGACAATTTGCTGTTCTAATTTGGATGACTTCTTTTAATACCTCTTATATATCTGTCTCTGGGATAAGGTTCACTGTTACCTGGATTTCATTTTCTTTTCTTTCTTTGTTTCTATTTTCATTTTGTTAAACAACATCATCTTATTTCTTTAGACCTTATGGAAGGTAAACTTTCATATTCACTGTGGGTCTTAAAATGTTTGCATTTTATTCTACTAGATTGATGGTTTAAGTACAGAATTTTAGGTTCAAAATTATTTTTCTTCAAAAATTTAAAGATATAACTGTCTTACCCCTTAGCATCCAGTGCTGCTAATGTAAAGGCTGATGCCAATCTAATTATTCTCATTCTTTTGTAGGTGACTTTCTAACTTTTCTCTAAAAGCTTTTTGTATTTTCTCTTATCCTTGGCTGAAACTTCAGTTTTAAGATTGGTGATTTTCTTCAGCTCGCACAAGTTTTCTTCTAATATTTTTCCCTATTATTTTCTCTCTTTTTTGGAAACTTCATGAAGGGAATGTTGGCTATCCTGGATTAATCTTCTATGTCTCAGCTTGTATTATTTCACATTTTGTATTGCAAACTTTTGTTCTTTGTTCCAAGAGACTTCTCTGACATATTTTTCAGTCATGTTATTGAATTTTTATTGGGCAACTCTGTGTTTTTTAGTTTCAACAATTCTCTTATTCACTACTCAATTGTTGAGTAAATGTTTGTTGAGCCCTTCCTTGCTCCGTACTATGTGCCAGGCACTCTTCTAGACCTGAGGAAAAAGCAATGAGTGAACCCACAAAGTCTCTTTCTGCCCAATGAGAGGGAAGACACACAGTGAACAAATGAGCAAGTAGACACAAGGTATGTCAAATGGCGATAAGTGCTATGGAGAAAAATAAAGCAGAGTAAGGTGAGTAGGGAGTGCTGGGGATGGGGATGGAGATTTTATTTTATATAAGATAGTTAGGCAAGAACTCATTAACAACTTAACATTTTCATATGACCTTCGTGAAGTGAGGGAGAGAACCATGTGGAACCGCAGCCAGAAGAGGAAGTACAAAGACCTTGAGATAAGAGTTTCCTTACTCTGTGCTCCTTTTCCATAGTATTCCAAAATGGCATCTTGGGAGACTTTTAATGGTATCTACGATTTTAAACATACTCATGTTTTGTTGCATTTGAGACTGTCCTAGAATCCATTTGTAACTAACCTCAGCTCTAAAATAAAGCAAAACATATCCATATTTTCAACCAAATAAACCTATACTGAGAAGTTCCTAAGAACTTAGGCACCAAACAAAATGCTGAGAATATGAGGATGAGTAAAACATAGTCATCACTCTGAGTGTACACAATTAAGTAATGTGCACAGTAGTAATTGCTCACTGGATTTATCTATAGGGTCATCAAGAATGTTACTGTCTGATCCCACAGTGATGCTGCTGGTGATTCTCAGAAGGGTGAAGTCAGGCAGAAAAAATTCTAAGTGCAGAAGAGACAGAGATGAAAAAGATTTTGCTATAGGATCAAGTTGGAGAGGGCATCCTAGATGGTAGTAGACATGTAAAACACCCACGACAAAGAAAAAATTCCTCGTTAAGGGTTTTTATCCCATTCAGTCTAGTTTCTGGAGGCCTGAGATGAGCTCATGCATAATAACTCAGTTTTCCCCCTGAGAGAGAGTCTGAGAAAGGAAGCAGTTACAAGGGAGCAGGATCAGACAAGGATTGTCAGCAAATGGTCACTAATGTATGGCTTTCCTCTAATTTTTAAAAGACTATTTGCCAAGTGAGTGTGGCCTTAGATTGGAAGGGGTGTGTGAGACATGGAACTCAGAACTGCATGAAGAATCTAGAGTTTGAGGTCTAACACTGGTGGATTAGGTTTGGTCAGATTATTCTCACATCTACCTGATTTTGAAAAACTTAATTATATGGCATTTCTAAATGCCATGAATATTGTGAATATTGTTTCGCATTGTGCCAAAGTTCATCTTCCTATACTTTCCATCAACTGGGCTTAGTTGGATGCTTTGAAAGAAAACACTTCCTCTTCTACATTACAACCTTTTACCTATTTAAAAGCAGCAGTAAAAGTCATTGTGGTAGTGAATTCCCAGATCCTTACTGGGATAGAATGATAGATGTTGTCTGGTCCAGTGCAAGAAACTTTTCTACAGCATCCCTGCTAGCTGGTCCTATAGCTCTGTTTCAACTTACACAGTGCTTTTCAGGCACTCACTTCTTTTTTGAATGGCTCCAAATGTTCAAAAGCTCTCTAAATGTTGAAAAGCACTTCACCATTTTGATTTGAAATAGGCTTCCCTGTAGTGTTTATCTACTGATCCAAGTCCTATGACACTTGTCTATTATGAGGCAATTTCAGTTCCAACAATGAAATATTATAACAGGCTGCTGCAATGAGACAAGGCAGGATTCATCTGAGCTATCATAAACAAAATTTCCAACTCTTTCATATGCAAAGTGTTCTTCTTTCAAAGCATTTTCTCTCTCTATTATCTCATTTTATTTTTCACCATCTCAATGAGAAGAGATCTTATGCTAAAAGCCCAGGCCAACAGTAGGGAGTGGTGCCTAGTTCAACGAGTACCATTGCTGTGTTTGGTTAACAATGACAAGGAGGGGAGAGAAGTAATAAAGAACAAAAATGTCTCAGAAGATGCTCAGTGATCTGATGTCATCATTCTTTGGAATACTCCTTGCTGATATGTGGGAATATCAGCACCTACTGAGATAATTAAATAGCCAGGACTATTCCCTCTCCCCTCCTATTTTACACCAGAATCACAAGTTTCCAGGGTCAATGGAATTCATGATAAAAGTAAAACATCAAAAGCTTCTTGTATCTTCCCTGTGGATGTGCTTCAGAAGACTCTGGTGACAGATGTCGAGTCTTTTTGAGATACTCAAATTGACAGACTCCGGAGATATGCAGAGATAAAATTCAAACCTGTGCTTAATCTCCTAGCATTTGTTAGTCTCAAGCCAGTTATATTAGTAGCTTAGTTAGCCTGGGGGCAGGGAAGAATCCTTTCTTTCAAGCAACTGGCGTGAAAATTTTCTCAAGAATCCAGTTGTTGCCAGGTGCGGTGGCTCACACCTGTAATCCCAGCATTTTGGGAGGCTGAGGCGGGTGGATCACCTGAGGTTGGGAGTTCAAGACCAGCCTAACCAACATGGAGAAACCCCATTTCTACTAAAAATACAAAATTAGCCAGGCGTAGTGGCGCATGCTTGTAATCCCAGCTACTCGGAAGGCTGAGGCAGGAGAATCACTTGAACCCAGGAGGCGGAGGTTGTGGTGAGCCGAGATCGCGCCATTGCACTCTAGTGTGGGCAACAAGAGCAAAACTCCATCTCAAAAATAATAAAAATAAAAATTAAAAGAATCCAGTTGTGCAGGACTGCATATGGAAGCTTTAGAAAACCCCATAAATGTTTCTATGAACTACTGTATCCGACCTGAGGAATTTCTTTATCTTCCAAATTGTGGGCAAATTGAGTCCTCTATCCATTTTTAGAGACTACAGTGGAAAAACCTTGTCTCTTTGATGTGGAACACAAAATCCTACTGCTCTTTTTAAAACAGGAAAAATCAACATTTCTGTTTGAGTGTGCCTTTTACATTTCCTCCTAGTCTGTCTCTGGCTGGAGCCCTCAAGAAGGTGGAGACCTGCTTGAACTTCCAAGAGTTGATTTTCTACACCGGCAGCATAGCGGTCAGATGAGTCTGGTGCAGGAGCACCTGTAAAGGTACCTGCTTATCCCTGGGGCTCAAAACAGGCTCTCACTTTCAGTAGGAGACTGGTGCCGAGTTTGCAGAAGCAGTGGAAGAAGCAGCCAATCACCCACCTTCTAATGAAAGATAAAAGGCATCACATGTCATTGTTTCAGGGAAAGAAAGAGGAACCAATTAGAGAGAAAACAAATCAAAGGATGAAGGGGAAGAGGAAATGCCTCTCATATGGAGCAGACATGGAGGCAAAGTTGAGCAGGTAGGCAACTGTGCATTATGTGACTTATGTGTCAGATACTCCTCCTGGAAATTCAAGAAATCAACCATGCAATCCTTTACTTCTCAGATGGGAAACCTTGCCCCCAAACACACAACTAGTTAGTAAAACTAGAAATTAAATCTAGGGCTGATGATTCTTCTCATTACTAGAAAAGTTAATACGAAATGAAGCCTCTATCCTGTGCTCAATTTCTGAATTGCAGGAATACATGTGAGAATACCAGGCAGCTATATAAAAATACACTGCAGAAGGCCCATTTAATGATATTATAAGAAAAAAATAGGTTAAAATACCATGTATGATATAACCTATTTTATTTTGTATAATGTAAAAAATATCTATCTGCACAGAAAAGACAGCAAAGAAACTATCCATCAAAATGTTATCGTTGGCTACCTCTGGGTGGGGAATTATGGGCGAATTTAATCTTCTTGTTTTGATTTTTTCATATTTCCCAAATCTGAAACAATTTACATGTATTAGTTTTAGGTTAAAGAAGAATGACTATTTGGAAAAAGAGATAGAAGGCAGAGTTGCTTTTGAATTAAAGATGGAAGTCCCTACATTTCAGTCTTGGAAAGTGATTTTAAAGGAAGTGTGTAATTTCAATATAAGTTATTCACCCTAAGCTTCTTTGAATTTTGATCACCTTTAGGGCTGACTTTCTCCACAATCTAGACTAATATCAGTCCTTCTGAACCTCTCACACATCGCAAGATTTAGCTCTACTCTGAGCAAGGGGCAACAATACCTTTTCCACTGTTACTCTGTTTCTGTTCCTTTGGCTCTCTTTCTCTCTCTCTCTCTCTCTCTCTTTTTCTTTCTCTCTCTCTCTCTGTTTTTTTTTTTTTTTTTTTTTTTTTTGTAGACAGAGTCTCACTCTTTTGCCCTGGTTCCATCACAGCTCACTGCAGCCTCAACCTCCTGGGCTTAAGGGATCCTCCCACCTCAACCTCCCGAGTAGCTGGAACTACAGTTGACAGCCACCATGCCTGGGTAATTTTTGCATTTTTTTGTAGACAAGATCTCACCATGTTGCCCAGGCTGTTCTCAAATCCCTGGGCTCGAGCAATCCTCCTGCCTCAGCCTCCCAAAGTGCTGGGATTACAGGCGTGAACTATAGCCCCCAGAGGCCCTCTTTAAAAGTATCTGTTATCCAAACACCCAGAATTTCTAAAAACTATTTTTTGAAATGGCACCAAATATGATTAAAAGTACTGGACTGTATCACGTTGTGCCTTGGCCAGGGATGAGCTGTGATGCAAGTTGCAAAAAACAGCCTTAATTGGGAGTTTAATTCCGTTAGATAATGAGCCAAATTCTCTCCAGGCACAAGCTGCTCCTTGGGAACAAGGTCAGTATCCCTGGCTATTCCGGATGCTTTCTGGTTGGTGCAAAGGTTGAGTTCAAGTTTATGTGATTTTCTCAGCTGGTTAAAAAAAAAGTGCCTTTTTTTTTATTTTTTATTTTTTTAACATTTCCAGTTAAAAATACTGGAAACCAAAGTGTTTCTTGCCATACTCTATGCTTGTTCCAAATCAGGACTGGGATCCCATCTCTACATACGTGTACAACGTGAAAAGTTTCTCGTAACTGAGAACCACTGATAAGAATGAGTAACATATTTCAGGTGTTTTTCAGTCTTGAAACTCGGAAAATAAACTAGGTGGGCAATCAAACCCTGAAGTCTAGGTTCAGTCCAGAAATCACAAGTCAATTTTTTTCTATTTTATTCCTCCTCAAGGAAAAATAACATGAGGGATGTATTGAGACAACTACTCAAATAGAGAAGGAAAAAGACACCAGATGTAGACTGAATTACCCAGATAACAGACAAAAAGAAATCTGGTGTGAAGTAGTGACTCATTCTGTCTGTTTATGCAGCCTGAATTTTCTGGTTAATTATCAGCTCTTCACTTCACTTTGTGCTACGTAAAAGATAAATTATTCTCCCGACAGATTTATTTCTGTATTGACCGGAAAAAAGTTCATGCTGAAATAGTTGTGTGATGTGTACTAAAGAGACTGTTAGGTGACAGCATTTGGTGTTATGTTGTGGAACACCAGCAGGAACAATGGGAAAAGGATGAATGCTCAAAGAACCAAAAGTTAAGAAATTGTTAGATTAATTAGATCACATATATCCAACATTCAAATATCTATTTTCCATGTCTCCATCCGTGCATCCATCCATGCATCCATGCATCATCCATCCATCCATCCATCCATCCATCTCTTCTTCCATCCATCTGTTTTTACCCATTCACTCATCATTCCATCTGTTTATCCATTCATCTATTCATCCACTCATCCATCCATCCATCCATCCATCCATCCATCATTCTAGTCATGTATCTATCCACCAAATATTTATTTAGCCTTCATGTTTCATGCACAGTGGTAAGTGTTGCAGGAACAATGGCAAACAAAGCTGATCCATTCCTTACCCCCATGGTTTTACAATAAACAAAGAAAAAGGACAATGCACAAATACAATGTAATTCTTGCTACAAAAGGGAAAGTATTACACTACTGAAACATGTGGTAGAAAGACAGAATCTAGTGAGAAGAGGGAGATAGGGGTAGTCAGTGAAAACCTCCTTGTAGAGGTAGAATACAGGTCAAAACCAGATGTATGATTGTCTGATACATCTGGATCTTCTTAGTTTGTCTCCCTGAGCCTCTGAGTACACAGATAGTCTTGGCTATGTTGAGGAAGTAAGGGAAGTATCCAGGATAAAGATGTCAGCAGCAAACCTGGCATTTGGTTGAAGTGGTGTCCTAAAAAGGCTCAAAAACACACCATTCTATATCCAATCATTCATCAGCATCAGGTCAATATAATGAGTATATTAACAACTGATGAATGTGGCTTTCTATAAATCTCTCACCACATTCATGGATGCAGCTGACTGTAGTTACTGGACTTCTGGCCCTAGGCATGTTTTGAAACAGCAAAATCTATGATGATTTTTTGTGGTACATTGAATTGCTCTATCCTCTTCCTGGTCTACTGGGGACTGAGCTATCCACTGATGCCCAGAAATTTAGTGTGAAAATGGGAGAATTATTCCTTTGACAGGTCAATTAATCTGAATGTTGCTTCTTTAGTATGGTTACCCTAGTCCCAAACATAGACCTATAGACTCACGGAAGGTACTCAATATGCAGCCCAACCAACAGGCTAACCACTTAGTGTTGATGACATTTGGCAAGGTGATTTATCCACTTCCCCTTAAGGGAAAAGAGATCAATCTTTCTGATTCTGTTTACTTTTCTGAAGGGTGATGAGGTGGCAGAATCCGTAACGATTATTGCCAGCTCACAGACTATGGCTTCTAGAATTCTTGGTCATGATGTTCTCCCCTGGAAAACGTATCTTATCTGAGCAGAAGCTACTGAGTTAGTTAGTCCAGGTGCAGGGCAAGCATGGAAAAGTCCAAGGCACAGATACTGTGAAACTGGAACTAGGGCGGTGGCTTCCTGCGCACCTTGGAGAAAGGGGAGCCCAGACACCTCCCAGAAGCCCTTCTGGCCTCCCATGCATGTAGGAGGGGAAGTTTAGGACCAGTTTATCTAGTACTGGTCTGGAAATGTATTAATGGTTTTCGTGTCCCTCCAGCGAAAGTGGGCTGCCTTCTAAAATTGGGACTAGAAAACATGCTTGGGGAAACTCAAAGGTTGGCTCTATTTTAGTTGCGTTGGGGAGGAGGGCTTGACTCCAAGTCTGGGTTCCACCTGTAATCAGTGGGCTGCTGCATAAGGGAAAATTAATGCAGTTGGCATGACTTGGTGTGAGCCACTGAGACATAGCTGCAGCTGTCTGTCCTTCCACAGACTCAGCAGGACACCCTTCTCCAGAAAGTGTGTCTTAATTATGTTACTGGGGACTGCAGCTGTCTTTTCTCTCTGGATTAGCAACCAGCATTCCAAGTAGCAGGGACCGTCAGCCCCTGGGTTTTTCTCGCGTGAAGATTCATGGATTATGGTGAGAATGACTCTGAATTGGGAAATGGGAGCCTTGGGTCCATCCCTGGCCGTGCCATTGATAGTAACAGTCAATAGTCATTGAGTATCAAGTCTGTTCTAAGCACCGAATTAGCAACTCAGGTCTCACTACCTCTTTAATCCTCACAATCATCTCAGAGGTGTAGAGTGCCATTATCTTCATTTTATATATGAGAAAACCCAAAATCAGAAATCTTAACATGTCCATGGTAATCAAGAAAGGACAAAGGCTAGAATTTAAATTGGGAAGTTTGATCTCAGAGCCTGTGCTATCGCTCTATGATAACCTGTCATCTTCTTTGGACCAATAAAGTCATGTACTTAACTGTAAAATTTAGTTTTTTATTCTTGTTACTGGTGCAATACAGCATTGTACAAAAATCAGAAAATACAAACGTAACAAGAATAAAACAAAAAATCTTCCATACCACCAGAAATAACCTCTCAATATATAGTTGATTTATGCTTTTAGATTGTAAAAATGGCCTTATGCTGTACACAATGTATTTTGAGCTGTCAAGCCCTACCTTTTTATATTTATCCAGTCTTTTATATTTATCCATAGTATGTTCAAGGGAGTGTGCTGGGGAGGCAGTTTATGTGACTACTGGTAATAAGGAAATGTCAAGGGCACAGACCCTGCACCCCCAGAATCACATTCTAGTGGGGGAGATAAGGCAGGAAAGACGTGGACAGGAGATACGGGAACTTAAATAGCTCATTGTGACGACACAGGAGCGAGACAATGGCTGCGTGGAAAAGCGCAGGGAGAGAAAGAAAGAACTGGAGCTGGAGCTTAAGGGATGCCACAGGGGATTACGGGGGCTGGCTGAGATGATTGAGGCAGCTCTGAAGGGGCCGATCTGGAAAGATGTAGCTGCTGAACGTACTGCCGGATGCATGGTAGCAAGTCCCAGAGCAATACATCGAACACAATCCCATGAAAAAGGCCTAGTGTGGGTATAAGAGTAGAGGAAAGACTGGAGACTGCATATCAAACCCTAAATAGTAGTTAGCTTTTTGGTGTGAGATTGGGTGGAAGGTTGGTGTGAGATTGGGTGGAAGGGGACTCGGGGTGGTGATTCTCAGTTTTGAATTTGTACCCTTCTGTATGGTTTGAATATGCTACAACCACATACTCATCCTGTAATTAAACTGAGATTGAAAAATAACTTTGGAGGAGTTAGCTTGACAGAGAGAAAAAGTGAGAGGTATTTCGAGGGAGAAGTGACCAGGGAGACAGAGTGACAAAAAGTACATAGAAAGGAATGGGGGTGGGAGGAGGGGGTGGTAAGAGATGGGGTTTGCGGTGGGCTATCACGCATCCCACAAGGGTCCGTTCTGCTGAAACTCTCTGAGTTTGTGGAGTCCAGAGGATGTTTAACAGGCCCAGTGGAACCAGGATGGAGAAGAATTTTTGACTGATATTAGCTAAGCTACTTTGCAGGGAGTCTAGCTGGGGCCCTGTGCCCAGCTCATTCTACTTTCTAGAGAGGAAGAAAAAACCAGAAAGTTGGTGCAAGGACTAATTGAGCAGCACATCAGGGGTCGTGGGAAGACTATGCCAAGAAATCTGGGTCTCCACAGGCACTCTGGCGCACACAGAAGGATGAGCACCTGTGTGCCAGATGTGTGCACACGTATGTGTGCCATTGCAGTCTCATCTGTGGCTCAAGACAAAGGCTTTGCTTTTGATCATGGAAAGGAGAGAGTCATTACAAAATACAGGCTAAGAAGTTCCAGAGCTGGAGTGGGAATACACAATGGTTCTCTGCTCTTTGCTTTATTCTCAGTGTATTTTCTTGTTCTCTTCAATATTCAGTGATAACCACACTTATAATGGTATCTGGGTTTCACTCCACTTGGTCTTGGTAGTTTGTTTCGATACTACTTCTCTGCACGTGTGAAGTCTTCTGAATTATCATGAGGCTTTTTTCTGAGATGGAAGGAAAGTTAACATGTAAAATGCAATACACGCGTAATGTTTTGCTTTGCTTTTCCTTAAATTTAATGCCATTTCTAATTTCAAACTTCACACTTTTCATGCAGTGGGTGGTTTTAAAGAATCATTCTAAGTCGCTCTGAAGGGGACTTGTGCACTTTAGGGAGTTGGGGTGGCAGTGAGGGAAGGTTGCTGGTGGGAGCGTTGAAGACCCTTGCAGAGCTAAGATTCTGGGAACTTACTTCCATTTTTCCTCTTAGGACATACGAACTTACAATGTAACTTGTTATACTGAGAAAAGGAAAAAGGTTTCCTTACAGTAAGAAAAGCTATTCCAGAAATTCCTTCATGCCCTGTCACAATTGTATCCAAACTATATTGAAACTACAATTGTTTAGGTGAGGCTACAGAGATACTCCTTCAAAGAAGCAAACAACTCGTTTTGCATACCCCTTTTACATGGGGTCAACAGGTACCCATGTCCCTGGATCGCTGAGTTTTAATTTTTTCCTTGAGAATCATAACGATCATATTGCCCTGTCAACTGAGGTCTTTCCTCATAGAGTTATCTGTGGACATGGAAAAGAAAAGCATTGCTTCTACTGTTTACACAGTCATCCAATCACATGGTGATTTCAGCACCCCTGTGAAGTTGGGCTGGTATTACTACACCCTCTGGGGACCACCACTGTGCAGTGGAGGGATCCTCCAGGGACTTCATATCTTCTTCTTTAAGAGGATCATTTTCTTTTCTCCTATATCATCCATGTGGATCAGAAAGCATTCTTCTGCGGAAGCCTACTTACTCCTAATGCTATATATGTATTTTTTTTACCCTTGGGACAACATATTCTTTTATTGTGGTAGAATACATGTAATGTAAAACTTACCATCTGAACCATTTTTAAGTGTACAAATCAGGGGCATTAAGTACATTCACATGTTGTGCAACTATCACCCACATCCGTCTTCATTCCTTTTTTATCATCCCCAACCGAAACTCTGTCCCCGTTAAACACTAACTACCCATTCTCCTTTCCTTATCCCCTGTTAACTTCTATCCCTTTTTCTGTCTCTATGAATTTTACTATTCTAGGTACTTCATACAGGTAGAATTACACAATATTTGTCTTTTCTCTATTTGTTTTATTTCATTTAGCATAATGTCCTCAAGGTTCATCATATTGTAGCATTATTGGAATTTCATTCTTTTTCAGGGCTGCATAATACTCCATTTTATCTACATACCACATTTTGCTTATCTATTCATCTGTGGATAAATAGTTGGGTTGTTTCTACCTTTTGGCTATTGTGAATAAAGCTGTTATGAACAATGGTGTGCAGACATCTTTTTGAGTTCTTTCAATTCTTGTGGCTATAGATGTACAGGTTGAATTGCTAGATCAAATGGTAATTTTATATTTAATTGTTTTGAGGAACCACCACACTGTTCTCTACAGTGACTGCACCATTTTACATTCTCAGCAGCAATGCACCCTTGTTCCTGTTTCTCCTTATTCTTGCCATTATTTTCTGTTTCTTTGATAATAGCAATCCCAATAGATGTGAAGAGGTATCTCAGTGTGGTTTGAATGTGCATTTCTGTGATGACTAATGATGTTGACCATCTTTTCATGTGTTTATCGGCCATTTCTGTATCTGGAGAAATGTCTACTCACGTCTTTTGTCCACTTTTAAATCAGGTTATTTGTCATTGTTGCTGTTGAGTTGTAGGAGTTCTTTATACATTTGGGGTATTAAGTCCTTATTAGATATGCGATTTGCAATTTTTTTTTCTCATTCTGTGAACTTCCTTTTCACTTTCTTAATAGTGCCCCTTGATGTACAGCATTTTAAAACTTTGATGAAGTCCCAACTTACCTATTTTTCTTTTGTTGCCCAAGATTTTTTTCCTGGGATAAGCTGTCATATCCCAGGATATCATTGCTAAATCCAATGTCATAAAGTTTTCCTCTTTGTTTTTATCTAAGAATTTTATAGTTTTAGTTCTAATGTTCAGATTTTCACCTATTTTTGTTAATTTTTAAGTATGGTGTAAGGTAGAAGTCCAATGTCATGCTCTTGCATGTGGATACCCATCTAATGTTATATTTTTGACGATACTGTTTAAAACCAAACTTATTGTTTTCCTGGGCATTCTCTAGGCAATTTATGACAGTGGTGGCTTACTTTGCACCATTAAGATTTCTTATGTTCTACCACACCATAAAAGGCAGTGGCAGAGGAGGGAGGTAAGGTCCTGAAGAGTTCCTGTCTATATAAACTCAGCATAGACAAATCCAGACTTCAGAAGCCCTCGACAGCCACACTGTACACCCTTATAGAGCAAGAATCCAAGTCTTCTCAACTTTGTTGTTTTCAATTCTCCTGCAAACACAGTGAATACAATTGTAATTAGTTATGATTGGTATAATTGACCATGGGCTCTTTAAATGGGGCAATGTGCTGAAATTGACTGGGCTACAGGGGCAGGCTGAAGCTTCCCTAGCTCTCCTCGTAGACTTCTTTTGTAGCTTGTATTACATTTTTGGGGGGAGATGGTTGATTTATGTGTCTGTCTTCTCACTGCAATGCAAACTTGCTATCTTTCTAGTGCCTAGAACAGTGCCTGGCACAGAAAATTCATTAAACTAAACTGAACCAATAGCACTACCCTCTTTCTTTCTTCCAAGTTAATGTGCAAAGGCGGAAGATGAGCAGTAAAATCTTCCTTTACTTACAATGTCATCTTAACTGCATTGCCAGCTTTATACAATGAAGGCTGATGATGATGTTGCTCCAAATGACAGTTATTAGATTTTCATGGATTTTCAAAATTTGTATCTTCATTAAAAAGAGAAAGAAGCCAACTATGACAAATCTTAACTCCCGCCTCCTACTCAAAGAAGATGGAAGCTTTTAGGATAAAAGTCTTAGATTAAGCAGCCAAATACTGACTTTTCAAAAAAAGAATTGCAATAACTCCATTCATAGAAATGAGATTATGCTGTAACATTCTTACCATAGTCCTGAATATGTGAATAAAAGATGCTATGTATTTTCACTTAGGACAGATGTAAGATTTTCATATTGTTTACATTTTCCCTAAATGAGAAATGTATGAACACTTCTGCCCTTTCATTCCTACACCACAGACCATGAGTCAGGGCTGCTAAAGGTAGCCTTATTTTAGAGATTGCCTAAAACCAGACTTACATGAAAAAGGGATTTTAGCTTTACTTTTCAGAAATCACAAGTCCCCATCCAGTCAGCTCTCTTCCACAAAATTACTTTATTTTCTTTAGAAAATATCACATTTCACATCAACTTATTAGAGAGAAACGGGAAGCCTGAGCAGGTGACTGGGTGGTGGACGTCCTGTTTGCTGACAGTCTCCAGATCTGTTTCTAAAGCAATCCCTTTCCCTCACCTGAGCCCTTGCCTAGGTAAATGGGGGCTCCATTGAGAAAGTCAAGGAACACGAAGCATGAATATTTACATATTCAGTAGAGACTAAATGCATCAGCAAATGATAAGGTGAGATACAGTGTTATCCCACTGAGCTAGTTCCCTTTTGCTCATCTGCCTCCCTGTTACTCTCCAAGGCTGAGTTATATTCAGTTGAAGTGTAATTTGAAGAATAGAAAATAAGGTGTGGTTTGGTGCCGTCACCATCAATAAACACTGCTTTCCACCTAGACTGCTGCGCCTGTCCCAGTGGCTGCTGTCCTGATGCCAGGCGCAAGAGGAAGACTGCCTTTTTTCCAGCTTTCCCTGGCTTGACCACACCCCCCCAATTTAAGGAGGCAGCACTATTAGAAACATTATGGTCTTTGCATCCTCTTAAGCTACTGAGCAGAGGATTCCCGCAGGTAGTTGGAAAGAGACCACAGACTTTGAGGGAAGCTCACTCAGGATCTGCTCTCCGGCAAAGTAGTAAGTGAGGTGTGTGTCAGTCTCTGCCTAAAACTTTTCAGTCCATTTTCCTTTTCCTGCTTTAAAAAAAATTTCTGCGGAATTAAAAAGTCGATAGAGACATTCAGGATACAAGTGAGTTTTCTCTTTCTCTTTTCACATCTTTCTGTATTCCCATTTAATTGCTTAACAACAATTTTCAAAAATACTTCCTAACCTTGTCAGAATAGTCTGAACACAAGACTATGTTTTTAAAAATGTTCCCTGCTTCATAGAAGCAAAACCATGCACGTTTTAGATACCCGTAGATTACTTGTCAGAAACCCCGATTTTTTTTTTTTTCCAAATTGGAGCACTTCCAAAGAAATAAAGCTGTAGTTAAACACAGAAATTTCTTTTTTTTCTCTTTAACTCCTAGTAAACCTATGGTTTTACTCTTTTCCCCCCTAGTAGCTTAATGAATTGCTTTTAATAGAGAGGAAATTGCTACAGGTTTGAATCTTGCAAGCCAAACTAGCCTGTTTGGTGTTTTTCTCTGTCTTGGAACTGACTTGCAGACGTTCAAGGATCTACAAGTTCTTAAGTCTGTTGTTGAGACGTGGTGTGGGTGTGGGCTGGGGTTGTCTCAGAGTTAGGGAGGTATTTCTTCTCGCCACGGTAGAGCTGGACTCAGTGGCAGGAGATGTCCACGGCAATTCCTCTCCCTCCAGTGATTTTATCTGGCCATGACACTTTGTATGTTACTTCTCATCCGTGGTTAAAGGTCTCTGTTACCAACTTTTAAAGTAGCGTTTGCTTTGGGCAAACTTGAAAAGGTGCTGGGTCAATGAAATCAATGCATTCTATTGCAGGATTTCCTTATTACCTTTTGGGTAAGTTTTTGTTTTTAATCTCAAGGCCATTTTCCTTCTTACTTTAGACCACTGCTATGCAACTGAGAAAAGAGGTATTTGTTAAACAGCCGGAAATAACGATTCTAAAATGATACCTCGCGGCAGCTCCATTTGATTTGTAAAATTACTGATACTATAACTCTTTCATCAGTTGTGGTTTTGGATTGCGGGGCCTTTTTTATCCAAAGAGAAAACCCTTTTTCTTCAGGGGCTGCGGGCTGTGCACGAGGGCGGCAGGGTGGCCACTGTTGCTGTTGAGAGTCTTGCTCACCTGTTGTTCCTGAATGGAGGGAAGGGAGAGCTAATGAGTTAATGTCTGCAAAGTGCTTTGAAGATGAAAAGGTCTTTTCATGTGTTCGGTAGTGCAGTTATTAATATTAATATTTGAAGAAGCGTGCTGCTTCTAATTGTAAATCAACTACTTCCATCCTTGCCAACTCAGTAGTGAAATAACAAACAGTTCAGGCAGTCATGCAGCCTCTTCCGTCCTGGTTCCGCTGCTGAGGATGTGGGAAGCCAAGCCGAGAGCCTGATTATGAAGCAGGCATCTTTGCCTGGCAGGCTTCTTACACGGAGGTGCTGGTTGCTGGCTGTGAAAGGATGTCCTGAGGCAGAGCCCGGGGGAAGCTGGTAGAGGGGTGGGATCCTTTGGCATCTGGCAGTCTGTGGCCCTGGAGAACAAGGCAGAGCATGGACTTGGGTCAGTGGCTGGTCCCAGATGATAATGGAGTTCAAAGGCAAGTAGGGTCAGAACTTGAACCAGCACTGGGTCAGGGTAGGGAAAGTGGCTGTGCACTTGGATTGTGTCAGTGATTAGCTTTGTAGCAGCGAACAGGGATTGAACGTGACTGTGTCTCTTTCCCTTCATCTCTAAAAGGCGAACGATCATTTGCGCCCTGCCTGGTTTACAAAGATGAGAGAATCGAAGTAAACAGCATAGGGCTATGAAAAATCATAGTGCCACGAGGTCAAGGAATGTCTGAATAAATACTGCAACAAACTGGGTGTGTGAGTGCAGGTCCTCTCACCTAGGGGAGGGTGAGGCAGAAGGCAAAACACTGTGCAAACAAATAACACATTTCTCTCTTTGATTGCACTGGTGAATTTCTTACTGATAACTGAGGTTCTGACATACCTTGTGATTTTATTTATTGGTGAATGGATCTGTTCTCTAATTACCGGTTCAAAATTCCCAACTGTTCACATCAAACAGCAGAAGAGAATGATTACATCCCACAAGCTGAGACATCCTTTCCTTCCTTCCTTCCTTCCTTCCTTCCTTCCTTCCTTCCTTCCTTCCTTCCTTCCTCCCCTCCTTCCTTCCCTCCTTCTTTCCTTCCTTCCTTTCTTCCTTCCTTCTTCCCTCCCTTTCAATCGTTCTTTTCTTTTCCTTCTTTCTTTCCTCTCTCCTTCCTTTCTCTCTTTCTTTCTTTCTCTCTTTCTTTCTTTCTTTCTTTCTTTCTTTCTTTCTTTCTTTCTTTCTTTCTTTCTTTCTTTCTTTCTTTCTCCTTCCTTCCTTCCTTCCTTTCTTCCTTCCTTCTTTCCTTCCTTCTTTTCCTTCTCTTCTTTTCTCTCTCCTCCTTTCTTCTTCTTCTTCTCTCTCTCTCTCCTCCTCCTTCCCTTTCCTCCCTTTCTTTCTTCATTATGGACATTATAAAGTATATAGCATTTGAGCAAAATTAATGTGGTATGCAGCAACTTAGTGGCATTTCAGGCAAATCTCTTCAATCCTGGGGAAAATTAGATGTGAAGACATAACTTACTTTTTCTTTCCTCATCTCCTTTATCCCTGCTGTATTGAAAGTATAGCTTATCGGACTCCACCTTTTAATTTAGATGATTCTCTGGTTATCATACCCATTTTTCTTCATTTCACCTAAGGAAGGATACTCAGCCCTAATGTTTACTGAGCACTTAGTATATGTTCCAACATCCTTGCTAGGTGCTTTGCAGAGACACTTCATTTCATCTACAATGAAGTTTTGAGGTGGGCACTCCACTCTTGTCATCCCCATTAACCAGGTGGAAACTCTGAGGCACAGTCATATGACCACCTTAACTCATGGTGAACCCTGATTAGAGCCAGTGGAATGTGAACCCAGAGCTTGTGACTGGAACTGCATGTCATAGGAATCTAAGTAACTCTGAGACACTTACACACATTTAGGATAGATTTTTCTGCTTAGACTGATTTGCTTTGTCTCGGAGAACCCTGGATTAAGCCTGTTTTCTGAAGTGGTATCTGTGGATTACTGATTCATTGTTATGAAGATACTGACTTTGAAGAAAGGCTACCCAGGCCTAGTTTCCTGGGTAAGTCAGTCAATCCCTTCTGTGACAAATATCAGTTTTATTTCTACTCCATGCCCGGCCTTGTGCTGGAGACTGTGCCAGATACAGAATAAGCAATATGTAAGCTCCATTTTAAAAATTAACACAATTATCTTTACTAGAAAAGAGGATAAACATGAAAGACAATATAATTATTAAGTGGTGTAGTATAATCTATACATGCTTTGGGAGTTTCGGTAGGAAAAAAATGGTATCTAGAGCAGTGAGGGAAGGATGTTTCTCATCTGTCTTTTTCTCAAAAGAGGATAGATTTCATATTCCCGTGATCAAGTGTTGGTGCTGCCTTCAGAACTCAGAGGGAACAGACTGGGTAGTACTTACTAGCATGAGAGTAAGCAACAAACATTTAGTGCAAATGTCAGGAAAATATTTTCAATGGGGAGGAAAAAAAATATACATTTTCAAGAGATGTAGAAAGGTAGAAAACTCCAGAGTTTTAGTCTTTTTAGAGATTTAAAAGAGATTTATTCTTTTTAGAGATTTAAAAAATAACTTTTCACTTTGAAATAATTCCATATGCATAAAAGTTTGCAAAACAATGTACAAAAAGTTTCCAAAACATTTGAGTCTTTTACAATTGTAAAAAAAAACATAAAATGCAAATAACTCTTTGAAATTATCTCTTGGTACCTCTGGTAATCCTTAATCCAAATGACTCCTGTCGATGGAAGAGAGCACCATTGCCAGTTTCTTGATCAAAGGGACCAAATAACTAGAACCATGTCTTCTTAGGAAGAGCAAGAAGCCTTGGCAGATGTGCATCTGGCACAGGGCTCCTGAGACACCGACAGGTCCTGAGTTACTCAGTTCTCCCCAGCCGGGTTTGTATTGCACCTGAGGTTATCAGCATCTGCTCAGCCTTGGCACAGAAATCTTGCCTGTTCCTCCTTGGGCTCTGCCTCCTGAACACCTACCTTGTTATAATCACTCATGAGTTTAACCAAGTTAGTCCAGCGCTGCCTTGCTACTCACAGTGAAGTCCTTTGACCTGCGGCATCAGCACCACGTGGGAGCCTGTTAGAAATGTGGAATGTCTGGCCAGACCTCAGACCTACTGCAGCAGACTGCATTGTAACAGGATCCCTGGCTGATTCACATGCACATTACAGGTTGGGAGGCACTGCTCTAAAGAAAAAGCAGAAAGAGACAAACGAAACTGCAAAAACAAAAAAAATGAACAAACAAGAAATTGTGCACTATTATCCACAGCGCTTTACTACTTCCTTATATTTGTATCTAGTTTCTAAAGCGTTACTCCACAAAAGATTGACATTATATCAAAAAGATGTTGGTTTAACTCAGGAAGCTGCAATATTTCGCCATTTGTGCTATGCAATCTTTCAATGAGTTAGTTCCCCAGTGTAAGAAAAATGCTTACTTCTTGGTTTTATGCATAACAATGGTACAAACAGACTACCATTAAACAGAAATTGTGGCTCTTTTCTCCTGCAAAATTCTTGACTAATGCTACTCAACCTATGATTATGAAAGAGAATCCTGTTTTCATGACTTGAATACAAGTCTTTAGAAAAAGAGATGAGGGATTTAGCTATCCGTGTTCTAGCTCTAACACTTAAATAACCTCTGCCACGTTGGGCAGTAGAAAAAAGTAATTAATGTAAATCAGTAGTGTTACTAATTAGTAACATTAGTAAGCATTTATTATTTATTAATTATTATTAGTAAGCATTTATTAGTAAGCATTTAGTAATGCTTACTAATTGCCAGGTACTATTGATAAAATAGCAATAATAACAATTATTATTTATTGACCATTTTTACTATGTATACAGCATGCTGCTAAGTATTTGTGTTTTGTTATAATCCTCCTCTATAATCCTGAAAGGGTTGGTATTATTATCTGCATGTTATAGTTGAGGAAACTGACTGTGAGGTTAAGAAGTTTGCTCATGGCCATGCACTCAGCAAGCAGTTCTATGTTCACCCATAGTGTGTAACTCCAGGGTTCTTGATCACTGCTAAGCACGTAACCTCTTGGGCCTCAGTTCATTGAAATAAATGAGAAGATTGATGAATGTTTTCCAACTCCAAAATTCATTGGATTTATACAATCCTTCTTTATATAAGAATGCTAGCAAGCTGTTTAGCCTTATACTGAGAAATTGGAACCTTACAATTTGGGTAATAAAACAAATGAAACTCCACCATGAAAATCACAATCAGACATAGTCCAAGAAGTTGCTTGCTGGATTTGAGAGATCTAAGGCAGCTGGTATCTTTTAGTTCAATTTTAAACGGGTATTATTGCAACTATCCAGTCCCTTCTCATTGTTCTTAATAAAATCTCTCTCTATTTATGGTGCCTCTCAGTTTTGTTGAGAATTCCTTTAGAGCCAGAACCAAGTCTAAACTCTGGATTATGTCTGACATGCTTCACAGGCTAAGAGTCAAAATGTGATTCTTTAAAATTCTAGGCTCTTCAGAGGTTTCATTGGCAGCAATCATTGGGTTAGAGTTGACATTTTTAATCTTGTGGCCCTTCTTTGCGTTTGACTTGGAAAATAATCTCTTATTTCATGGCCTCTACTACAACCATTCTTGTGAAGCACAGAGTACTTTACATTATTCCTCCAGCTTATTCCTTTTTCGTTTTGAGGTTCTAAGTAAAGCACAATCCTCATTTATTTATTCAGTTATTTATGAGTACTTACCATGCTCCTGTCTCAGGACTACATCCTAAGGCCAAGTGTGATCACTTGTTGAATTTCGTGGTAAAATACAGGATTTGCCTTCCCTGACATAGCATAGCGTTTGTACACAGGCTATGGCCACTTTTACTGTAAGGCAGTGTATTGAATACCACCTTTGATCTTCAGGAAGATGTTCTGACAGAAGCATGATTGGCTAGAAAACTAGATTGTTAGTATTTCAAAGGTTTCAGAGACTAGAATTGGCATTTTCTTAGATTCCTAGACCTAAGAGTTGGCAGGTTTTAATGTATTTCCTTGATGCCTAGGAGAAGCAAGACCTTTCTGTCCATTGTTGACAATGCCGTTTCAGTACTGTATGGTGAGGGATTTGTTTCCACTGAGAGGGAAATGCATAAAATATTCCATGAAGCATTCCTTATTTCTTAACTGCTGTGGTATACCAGCGTAAAACATCTTCTAGTCCTTCTCTTTTTCAGGAGACAGTAGTGAGCTACTCCTCAACGAAGGGTAAAACAATATACTCTTTAAAATTATAATGACATGAGTTCATTTTAATATTCTAAGAAGGATTCATTGAGCTATGTCAATTCATGTAGGACTTGAAAGTGTTATGCTTAATTAGGAGATGAGTTATTTTTAGAGAAATAGGAGATGGATATGACTCATTTCCATTTAAGCAAGGGTTGGGGGAATAATTATAGTGAAGTTGGGAAGAAACAAAGACTGAGATGTTAATTGTACTGTGAGTTGCTGCTCTGTGACCTTAGTGAAAGAATAAATGCACTTAGCTTAAGACACAGAAGCCAGTAGCCCATAATTCGGAACACTGCCTTCATTTGTCAGTGCTGGCTACTTAAAATAAGAAGGAATATTTACTACTACTGTAATGTTGGATTACTTAGTCAAGCAAATGAGGTTCTTATAGATTTAGTAGTGAGACAGAAAAACCATCTTCAGTTCTTCTAATCCTTCTTCTTTTCTACGTGTTGTAACCACAAAATATCCATGGGGAGTGAGGAATGTTCAGCTTTCCTAGGTATGATGGATCTTAAACTTGAGTTCTTAGAGAATTGGACTTGAGAGCTTTTGTTACAGTGACAGGTCAGGGAAGACATCTACTCAAATGATTTGAGAAATACGTGGGCTACTCACGAGAATCAGAAAGAACACACTGAAGGAGTATAGATGAACTCATCAATCTGGTACATCCTTCAGTTTAGAGAAAAGTGCCATCTTGCTTGTAGTTGATGCTTGAGAAGCCTAACCTCGGGGTCACACAAGGACACACTTCATCATAGGGATAATTTTGGTTTTTTTAATGTCCAAACGATACCTTCACTCTCTTGGATAAGCTCAGGATGCACAAGGATTGTACACACCAACTCTGTTTCAAGTACTTTAGGTACTTTTCCTCACTTAGTAAACAGACACTTGTTGCATGGCTACTATGTGTCATCCGAAAAGACACCATCCTTACTCTCAAGTTACTCATCATGCAGGAGCAGAAACAGGCATAGATACGGGAAGTGTCATGAACTTTGTTACATTGTTACAGTAATCCCACAGAGGGGCATCAAGGAGGTACATGCAATTGTCAAAGAGGGTAGGGGGGAGGGGAAAGCTTCCTGAAAGAGGAGATACGCTGAGTCTTCAAAAATACATTTCCAGAGTATTCAGAAAAAATAAATTAAAAGTCTATACGTTGTAGATTAAAGATGTTGCCTTGGTAACCCAGGTGTTGCCTTTAGTTTGGCAAAAGCGCTGTTGTTTGGAGCAGGTTTTCTTTACATGGCTAGTTCTTTTGGAAGCCAAATTCTTTTTTTTTTGCAATGGAGTTTTGCTCTTGTTGCCCAGGCAGGAGTGCAATGGCAACATCTCAGCTTACTGCAACCTCTGCCTCCCAGGGTAAATGATTCTTCTGCCTTAGCCTCCCAAGTAGCTGGGATTACAGGCATGCACCACCACACCTGGCTAATTTTGTACTTTTAGTGGAGATGGAGTTTCACTATGTTTGTCAGGCTGCTCTTGAACTCCTGACCTCAGGTAGTCTACTGGCCTTGGCCTCCCAAAGTGCTGGAATTATAGGCATGAGCCAACGGGGCCGGCCCTGGAAGCCAAACCTGTATTCCAAGCCAAAAGGACATGCTTTTTGTTTGTATTGATAGGAATCCTAAATTATTGACATTAGGATAAATGCTCATTGGAAATTTATTCAAATTTTGCATAGCTTTCAAAGAGGAAAGGCTGGGGCGAGGCGTGGTGGGGAGAAATCTACATTTTCTGCCACAGCTTTATTGTGATTTTGAATACCCCATGTGCCATCTTCATATCCAGGATATGTTTTAACCATAATTCCTTGCCTATGAAGCTAACATGAAGACCAGAGGGCAAGTTGAAATTTAAAACACGATGCCTTTGTCAGTGGGAGTCTAATTTTGGCTTGTCTATTATGGAATGCAGTTAGTCAATATGTATTCAAATACGGAATGCACATTTTCTTTGTCCCCAAAATGCTCCTTTTCGGCATTTAGTGGGAACGTAAAATATTTTAGGAATTTTTATAATGACAAAGAATTGGGGACAAATTAATTATACAATAATAAGAGGCTCGTTAAAAGTATGATACATACATACAATAGAATACTTGGCAGTCGTCATCTTTAGGATAGAGAGCCACATTTATCAACAGAGAAAAATATCCATAGCATTATGTTAAATGTCAGTGAACAAAGCAGGTTACAAAAGAGCATGTGGAGAATAATCTCATGAAGGTAAAATTGTAATCACGTGTGTGTGTGACATCTATGTTCGTTTAGATACATTAAAAAATACTCATAAGAATATTGAACAAATTATTAGTGTAATTATCTCTACATGCTGAGGTTTCAGGTGATTCTAATATCCATCTGTGACTTCTTTGTATTTTAATTTTTGCGGTAACATTGTATTAGCTTGACAAAAACAATTAATTTCAAAAGAATTTTTTTTCAAAAGAAAAATATTTAAGGGTAATTTACTTGGTATTTACCTAAAGGCATAGTTTTTCTTTTAGGAATACATAACCCCAAATGAAAAAGGCTTAACTGATGTCAAAGTTATCTAGAAATACAGCCAAGCAGGGTCAGAGTTGATGTGAACTGGATTCAGCCTTGGTTCAAGCCTGGCCTCTTTGGGATTTCTTGATCTTCTGCTGCCTTGGCCTGAACCGTCCCTCTCCTCCGTAATTTTTCGTTTATTCTGTGTCTCTCTCAACCTGCCCTGCCCTGGCAAGCCCCGGGTGAAAAACAGTGACATCCTACAGGTCCCGGCCGGGTTGCCAGCTTGGGGAGGGTAGAAAGTTGGAGAAGTGGTCACTTGCTCTATGAAGAATAGAATTCTGGAGAATCAAACAGAACCACAGTTTTAAAGTGATTTTTTGGACATGAGACACCCAGGTAAGCCAAAGTGTTGACTTTTTTGTCTTCTCCATCACGTGCTTGTTTCTGTCCCTGCCATCCAGGGTGACGAGGGTGCTTAGAGAAGCATCTTCTCTCTCTCTCTTTTTTTTTTTTTTTTTGGTTTTTTGGCAGAAGAGAATTCCCTCCCACGTGACAACTGTTTGAACATCAGCAGCACCAACATTTTTCTTAGTATTGCACACATTTATTGCATAAGTACCAAGCAACCGTGGCATCTGAAGATTTACTCCCCAGCCAAGAAGCATCCATGAGACCTGTTTGGGTGCAAAAATGATTTGGACACTTGGTAACAGAGGGTCTAGAGAAGCACCTTCTCTAAGCACAGGAGGAGGCTGAAGACCGGGAGTCTGGTCTCAGCTTGGCCAATTAGCAGCATCGCCTGTCTTCCTCCTCATGTATAAAAAGAGGGGCTTACACGAAAAGAGATTGTACAAGTTTTCCAACTTACACTATTTTATTTAGCAGTTATCTATGTGCCAGTTACTTTCCAACACCAGACTAGGGTCCAGGGATCTGGAGTGAAGAAATGAACTAAATCTCCTCTCTGGGGAAGCTTAAATTCTAACAGAGTGGACTTTGGAGAAGATAATGCACAAACACCTAGGTGTCAGAGTCGGGAGAAAGGTACTGCTACTCATATGCGGTGATGGGAAAAGCCTTCTTAGATGAGGTGGCATTGAATAGCTATGTGAATAGAAGGAAACGGTTTTCCCTTAGAAACGGATCATGAAGCAAATGGATTATTTCAAGTGGTTCTTTATCTAGACCTGCAATCTATTCAGATTCTCTATTTTGAGGAATAAATATATTCACATCTGATCTACCTCTTACATTTTTAGTCTTGTGAGACCAATTCATTCATTTATTCATTCACTGATTTAAAAAACAATGAGTTTCCATTATGCCCCATGGTCTGTCTTAAGTGCTGAAGACAAAAAAATGAAAAGGCATGGTGCCTGCCTTCGAGTAGCTCAGAATTTAGCAGGAGAGACAAACAGAAACAGATGGTTATAAAACAATGTGATACGCACCGTGATAGAAATACACTCTGGGAACATGGACAAGGAGCCGCTAGCCCTGGCTGGGGTGAAGGGTGGCTCAGGAAGGATTCCAGGCTGCAATAACCTCTGAGCTGAGCCTAAAACCCAGAGGAGGCAGGGTTCACTCATCTTGAGGGTGGGTGGGCATTCCTAGCAGAGGGGGGAACACGAGAAGGGCAGGGGCGTGAGACATGGCACCGCATGCCTAAGAAAACAATAGAGTTCCATGTTGCAGTGGAGGTTGCAGGGGGCACGGCGAGATGGGGCTGTAGAGGTGGGAGGGAGCATGGGGGGCACAGCAAGCCACAGTCCAGAGCAGGGCAGCCCCATTCCGACCCACTTATCCTGCGGCTCATGTGGCGCAGGTCCTTTTCAAGAAAAATAAACTCAGCTCTGCAAGACCCTCTGTTACCAAGCGTCCAAATCATTTTTGCACCCAAACAGGTCTCATGGATGCTTCTTGGCTGGCGAGTAAATCTTCAGATGCCACGGTTGCTTTGTATTTATCCAATAAATGTGCGCAACGCTAAGAAAAATGTTGGTGCAGCTGATGTTCAAGCAGTTGTCATGTGGGAGGGAATTCTCTTTTGCCAAAAAGCCAAAAAAGAAAAGAAAAAACAAACACTACTAAAAAAAAACCACCTAAACACTTCATTTACTTCTTCTGAGAAGGTTTACGTCTCTAGCAGCTGTTCTGTGTCACAATCTACAAGTGGAAAAAGGGCGGGTTCTTTTTTTCTTTCTCCAAAAAAATAATAAAGCAGCAATCCATTTCTGTCCCAGAGTTATTTCCTGAGACGAGAGCCCTTGAGAGCCCTGGCAACTCCCTCTTGTCAGTTTCCTCTCTGGGCAAAGGGCTTTTCCCCAAGGGAAGTGTCATTCATACAGTCATAGCTTCAAGAATACAGTCCAGCACAGAGTGCACCAGATGTTGGGCCAGAGCTTTCCTCCCTCACTCTGTCAATGAGAAGAGAAAACATATTTCCACTGAACCCTTTTCCAGGAGTGTTGCTATGAGGGGGAGTGTTGTCTGGCCGGCAGACAGAAACCCTTGGTGTCTTTGAGCTGGGCTTCAGGATGTGGCTGCCAATTCCAAAAGTCCTTTCTCTTACAAATATGTAAGTAAAACAGACATTTGAAAGGTGAAGGTCCTTTGCCGCTTGTGGGACTCTAGGGATGATTTATAGGGCCATGTGGTTACACCTTGCTCTATGCAATCCTTCACAATTTCCTATTCACTGCACCCAGCAGAACTGACTGCTTCCTATTTCTTTTTCCATATTGTTGGCCAACTACTCATCACGTTATGCTATGGTTATATGTGAGCCTGTCGGTTCCGCTGCCTGAAGATACGGACCCTGTCTTTCTCAGCTTCTTCCCCAGTCGGATAGAATCTAAGGGCCATGAGGTCAGGAATCTTTGTTTACTGGTGTGTTTCAAGTGCTCAAGGCCGTGCCTGGCACATAGTAGGTGCACAGTGATTATTTACCAAATGAATAAACAGGTCACTAACAAAGGACACCTATTACATGATTGTTGGATGAATACAATCGTACTCCCTTATCTGTGGTTTTGCTTTCCGAGGTTTCAGTTACTCTCCCTTGACCAAGGTTTGAAAATAGGTGAGTACAGTACAGTAAGATATTTTGAGAGACAGAGAGAAACCACATTCAATAACTTTTATCACGGTGTATTGTTATAATTGTTCTATTCCTGTACTAGTTATTGTTAATCCCTTACTACATCTAATGTATAAGTTAAACTTTATCATAGGTGTGTATGCATAGGAAAACGCATAGTATGTATGGGGTTCTGTACTATCTGAGGTTTCAGGTCTCCACTGGAGGGTTTTGGAACAAAACCTATTTGGGTAAGGGGAGACTACTGTAATCTCCTGAGGTCCGTGAGGACTCAGGAGATCCTTGGGGCTTTTTTTCTGGAGGAAATCAGAGGGATGAATGTTTACGTGAAACAGCATTCCCACATCACTGGGGGGAATTCCAAAAAGTACTAATTTCTAAAAGGTATTAGTTGCCCTGCAGGACCCTGGAGGGATGATCAACATTTCCCTAGGGAATTTGATTGTGGTTAAGCCATTGTCAGTATGACACAATCAATGTTGTTAACTTTTATGTCTCATCCAAAGATCTCAAAGTAGATCAAAAACTTTGAAGTGGGATATAGGGTTTGATGATGATTCATCAGGACTTTAAAACTTGATTCTAAGAGTGAAAATGAGGAATGCTTTGGTGGAAAAGGAGCCATGGAGCTCAGTGAGATGATCCTCACAGTGTATGGTCAGGACAGGCCGACCTAAACCATGTGACATGCATCTTACTCTTAGTTTCATGCTCAGTGCCTAGTACAGAGTCAGACCCATCATAGGTACTCACTGTTCTTGGAAACAAACACTGAATAGTGACCCCTGATGCAGATGTTAACAATGTCCCCGGCCTAGGGTATTTTGACCTTTTCCTACTATTCAGCTTCACCACTGAGGAGCTCTTCCTGGCTTTGCTGTAGCAGAGATCAATTTCCTGAAAAACTAAAGGACAAAATCTTGATTAACATAGTCTAGCTATCCAGACCCTTAGTTAATTTTTAAAAATTAATGTTATTTTGACTGCATTTGGAAGAAAAGACATAAGAAAAAGGCAAAGTTTTCGTTAAAAAACACAAGGCGTAGTTCTAGGATAAGATATGTCTTCAGGAGGTTTGTAGCTTACATCCCTTAACCATATGATATTAGTAGTTTTGTGGTTGTAGCTCTCAGGCAGTATAGTTTTATGTTGCCAAGCCTGTTTAACTATATCATTTAAACATTTAAATATATTTCATATGAAAGAAGGGATCAAGATGGTGAACCAAACTGCAAATTGAACATAAGACATTTCTTAGTACTCAATGTTTCTTGAAATGTATCAATTGCTTTAAATGTTAAGAATTAAGGAAAAGGCAGCCAAATACGAACTGGAAAGCAGTGAAGTTAAAGCGTCACTTCCTAACAATAAGAATTTGGCCTCTGAGTGGTATGCCTACGAATTTAATCTTCGAGATTATTCAAGAATGACTTTTTAAATGCATAGTATAACGTTTATGAAAGTGTGTAATGCACTTTCGAAAGTATTTAGGTCAACAGAGATGTTCGATATATAACGATGACCAGTAGCTAGCTGGAAAATCCCTTCAGCCAGAAAATTGCTCAAGCATTCTAGTCACTCAGACTTCCAATGTAGAAAATAGCTCTCAACAAGAGTTATTTTAATAGCTCTCCTCCTTTTTTCAAGATGAATAATGTTCAATCCCTTTTGCAGGGTTTCTCTGTTTATCTGTTTCTTGGGGTACTGGGTAACATACCTCTTCAGGAGAGCTTTTTCCATCCTTCCCTTCTCCAATCCTTTCTTTGTTTATTCCTTTATCAATTAATTTATGCCCCAACTATGTATTGTATGTCTACTTATGTGCCAGGCCTGGCTGTGGGTCGGGGAGACACACAAAAACTTGTTCCTGCCCAGAAACCCTACAAAAATGTGCCTCTTGTGCACTGGTTTGCTGCTTGTTGTCTGCAGTGTGCAGACATGATCTGTTACCCACGTTACCTTGCAACCAGGGGACTGGTTCTGTCTGAGGTCTGCTCTTACCGGTGCCAGGAGTTAGTCACTTTATCTTTCTGAATTTCCATTGTTTTCCCTGCCACGCAAAGAAGTGAACTGGTTGGTTCCTAAGGAGACTCTTAGTTCTAAGGTTCATGTCCTCCTTGGGGATTCTAGTCCACAAACCTGTGAGCATCCAGAGGCTCAGTGAACGCCTTCTCTCACACAGGTGCTGAGAGCAGGATGAGCTACTTTGTGGATTCTGCTGGGAGCAGCCCTGTCCCCTACTCAGCGGCTCGTCCTGCAGTGGTGGTGGTGAGTGGTGGCCCCTTCCCCGCCCCTTTGCCCACGCAACCTTCTCCCCTCCTCCCCGTACTTCCTGTATCCTGACTGCCAGTAGACAGAGAAGCCAGAAACCTGAACTCCAGGGTTTGAATCAGCTTTGAATCTTACTCAATTGTAAGATTATCTATGATTTTATCAGCATGTAAAAGAAAACCAAATACTGATGAATTTGCTGAAGAAGTTTTAGTATGTTTGAGTTTGAGAGAAATGACTCAAATATGATGAACATTTAAAGCCAGTTGATTTTCACTGCACAGTTCATTTGATGAAGATGTTTTACATATTGATGTACCTTATTCCTATACATATGATAATTTAACTTATTTTTGACCTCAGACATAAAAAGTCAATAATGCAAGTTTTCTAATCACAGACTTTAAAAGTGAAAATGGAATATGACAATAAGTTTATGGGAAAATTTCATAACTCCTAGAATAAGAGGGGACAAAGAAATTTTAAAATAGGACTGGATAAAGTTTATTGTCCATAGGTGAGAAGACCCTTGCCCGAGCTATATGCTGATCAAGGGAAATGCTTTGACAAATTTCTCAAAAATGTATTGTGTGAGGGATCTTATAATGTTGTCACTGATCACTTCCAATGTTAAAAGTAACTAATATCAGCAACTGTGTCATTAATTTTTCTTTCTAAATTCTGTTATGTTTTTATCCAAAGATAGCCATCATAAATGTTGAAATTTTTTATATACTTATAGCAAAATACAGACAGCTAAGTTTGTTTTATTTATTTTTTTTCTTTTTCTTTTTTCTTTTCTTTCTTTTTCTTTTTTTTTGAGACAGAGTCGTCCTCTATCACCCAGGCTGGAGTGCAGTGGCACAATCTTGGCTCACTACTACCTCCACCTTCTGGGTTCAAGCGATTCTCCTGCCTTAGCCTCCCGAGTAGCTGGGATTACAGACCTGCACCACCATGCCTGGCTAATTTTTGTATTTTTGGTAGAGAAGGGGTTTCACCATGTTGACCAGGCTGGTCTCGAACTCCTGACCTCAAGTGATCTTTCTTTGAGATGGAGTCTGGCTCTGTTGCCCAGGCTGGAGTGCAGTGGTGCAATCTCTGCTCACTGCAACCTGTGCCTCCCAGGTTCAAGCAATTCTCCTGCCTCAGCCTCCCGAGTGACTGGGATTACAGGTGCCTGTCACCACACCCAGCTACTTTTTTGTATTTTTAGTAGAGACAGAGTTTCACCATGTTGGCCAGGCTGGTCTCAAACTCCTGACCTCAGGTGATCCACCTACCTCGGCCTCCCAAAGTGCTGGGATTACAGGCGTGAGGCACTGAGCCCAGCCACAAAAACGTTTATTATATTGTTATTATTATTATTAACTTTTCCAAGTACATTTATGGGTCTGAATTAACACCAATAAACACGAACTCATTTCTGACTTGTCTTTGACTCTGTCTTGCCAGAGATTCTGTATAGTTTTTAACACTGGTTAAAGTTAACTATGACACATAGTTAACTATGACCTCTCACTGTAATTGTATATTAAAAGACCTGAATTGTTTGAAGTTGTTTTTTTGGCATTAAAAAAAAAAAAAAATCTCTCCGTAGCTATTTTATGTTCAAGGGAAAAGGCACATTTTAAGGGTGATTGAGGCATCCCTTTTCAGTAGCTGTTTTTACCACATTTGTCTTCTTTTTAAAATGGCTTCTGTGTTCATGTAAGCACCATTTACTAAGACAAAAAATTAGAATCAGAAAAAGGTTTTAGACAATAGTATACGTCAGAAATATGTTTAAACTGCCCCCTCCCCAACACTCCACTACACGACAAGTCCAGGCAAGGAGTTACTCAAGTTTGCTTAGTAGCGATTGCCAAAGGACTTGGAGCTTAAGATCATATAGAGGGCTGAAGAAGTTGCCAGAGAAGGGCTCCTCCTCCTGTTTCTCACATAGAGGTCATCATTTAAGGTTAACACAAATGACATTAAAATTTCCTTAAAGATAATATTGTAGAGATTTGCTAAAATAAATAAGGATATTGTGATTTCAGAGCAAAATGTGCCATTGACTTGAAAAACAAGATTTAAAAGCCAGTCCATGTTAATTCTATTTACAGGTATTATAATCAAATTAAAACAGATTAATATCTTGGCTAAGAATGAAATGCCATGGCTGGGCTCAGTGGCTCACACCTGTAATCCTGGCACTTTGGGAGGCTGAGGCAGGCAGATCACTTGAGGCCAGGAGTTTGAGACCAGCCTGGCCAACATGATGAAATCCCGTTTCTACTAAAAATACAAAAAAAGAAAAGAAAAAAATAAGCTGGGTGTGGTGGCACATGCCTGTAATCCCAGCTACTCAGGAGGCTGAGGCATGAGAATCACTTGAACCCAGGAGGTGGAGGTTTCAGTGAGCTGAAATTGTGCCATTGCACACTCCAGCCTGGGTGACAGAGCGACACTTCGTCAAAGAAAGAAAGAAAGAGAGAAAGAGAGAAAGAAAGAAAGACCACACAAATATGTACTTAGATACTGAAATAAAAAGCCTATTATAAGTATAAAAGTTGCAGATATAATATAATGTTATCCTGGACAGGGTATCTCAAAATTGTAGGGGAATAAAAAAACCCCAAATCAAATAACTCTAAGTGCATAATTTCAACTAAAGACACCTCCCTGCAATTGAACACCCTGGATATTTTAAATAAATTCTGAATGGTTTCCATTGGTTTCCAACCAAATAATCCATTTACGCCCACCCATGACAGCCATATCTGAAAAACATTAACGTGTGAGATCCTTTTCACTACAAAGTTCGAAGTTGCTTGAGTGAAAGCAGAAGGTTGCCCAAAAGAGCTGCTGGATTATTGTTTCTTGCACCTGCAGTCCTAACTTCTCTCTGGGCCTCAGTTTCTCTGTCCCTGAAACGATTTAGGCCACCTTCCAGAGCAGGCAACGAAGCCCTTTAATTTTTTCACATACTCTTTCTCTAATAAAAATTAAGAAGTAAATAACACTTATTAGTATCAACTCAAGTTCAATAAACCAACTCAAACCATAACCTCTAACTTTAGACTGGGCTGTAATAAACAGAGTATCTGTAAATTGTCTACAAAATATAACCTTAGGACACTGGCGCTAGAGACATCAGCAAACAAACCTCACATTCAGTTGCAAACTAAGATACCCTGGAGGGGTGAGCACGGCTTCATTAACTTTCCTAGATAAGACAGTCAGAGCCCCAGGCAACCAGCGTCTTCTCAGTTCTTTTGGAGCCTCCCTGTCTAGAGCTCAACCCATAGTGCTTAATCCAATAATCCAAGTCCTCCTACCTGGTGCCCTAGTCTCTGATTTAGTTAGTCTGACACACCAAAAGAAAAAAAAAACAGAAAGAAAGAAAGCAAAAGAAAGAAAAGAAACTCTGTCCCATGTATGGTAAATTCAGAGTGAAAAGAAAACCGTGAGAGTAGTGGGGTTTTCAGTAGGGGGTGATTTTACCCCACAAAGGGATATTTGACAATGCCTGGAGACTTGTCTCCTTGTTAAAATTTAGGGTGTGCTCCTGGCCTCAGAGAGTAGGAGCCAGGGATGTAAGTAAACATCCAGTAGTACACAAGACAGCCCCCTATGATAAACAATTATCCAGCCCCAAATTCTGATGGTGCTGAGGTTGAGAAACCTGGTCTAGAGTAGCCACAGGTCAAGCTTGAGAGCAGAATGGGACTGTGTGTACAGACTGCTCTAAGCAGGTCTTGGTTACTAGTAAATTATTGCCTTAGAAAGGGAAATCTAACAAAAGAAAGTGAGACTGCGTTCCTGCTCCGAGGGGCTCTTATTTAGCAGGCTGCATTAGTTGGCCAATAAACAGTATCTTCTAATATAGGATGTCACTATTTTCTAGCGCCTAAAGATAACTAAGTCTGGCAGTCCTTGCTTGTAAATTAGAGGTCACATTAACGTTATCTGGTCATTTGCTGTGGAAGAATGCTTGGAAATCACGGGAGTCACAATGGTTAAAATCCATGCTGGCCTCAGGTAATCACGGTTTTGCACAGAATTCACATTCTCTGCCTCAGGGTCAGTTTCTCAAAAGCAGGACTCACGTTTTCCCCGTGTGTAAGGTCAGCGCTTTGGGAGGCCGTAGTGAATGAGGTGATGTCACAGTGGGGAGGTGGAGAAACAACACTCTGGGAAGTCGTCTGGCCATTGTGTGGGAGGGATGACCTTTCCAGGTACTTCTATGGGCTGTGTCAGGGACCCTTTCATGCATGAGGAGGAAGCGCTCCTTCCTGTTATGCTGCCTCTGCAAGCCCAAGCCCTCTGCGAGCCTGGAAGTCCCTTGCAAGCCCAGTACTTTTGTCCTCTCATGCGTCATTCTCCCCTTCACAGCACTGTGCTGGCCCCGCTGAGAGTGGCGGTAATGAGCGGGCTGGGCTGCTCTAAGTTTTGGCTGAACATGGCCCAGCCTGGGCTGCCTCACCGGCAGGGAGGATGTGCGGAGGAGTTCTTGGGGGATTAGTGACCCATTTGGCCATGCGGGCTTTAGGAAACACCTTGGACTATACAGAGGAAAGGAACTGACCACTCACCTCCTCCCAGAGCCACTGACTTTGAACAACATGCTCAGGCAGGAGTGGCCCACTGTGCTCGGCCTCAGGGAAAGCACCTATGCCTGAGAGGCTAACTGCGTATCCCCAAGTGCCAGAATATCCTATGATAAGACTCTGGGCTTAGGGGACATCCCTGGTAATTCGAGGGTGAAGTAACTATTAAAAACTCCCCACTCTTGGTTGGCCGCGGTGGTTCACGCCTATAATCCCAGCACTTTGGGAGGCCAAGATGGGTGGATTACCTGAGGTCAGGAGTTCTAAACCAGCCTGGCCAACATGATAAAACCCCGTCTCTACTAAAAATACAAAAAATTAGCTGGGTGTGGTATAAGGCGCCTGTAATTCCAGCTACTCAGGAGGCTGAGACAGGAGAATCGCTTGCACCCAGGAGGCGGAGGTTGCAGTGAGCCGAGATCGCACCACTACACTCCAGCCTGAGCAACAGAGTGAGACTCTGTCTCAAAAAAAACAAAAACAAAAATGAAAAAATAAAAAACTTGCCACTCTGTCGCTCTCCCTAGATCAAATGTGTTTCTCTTAAAACATGGTCCCTATGTTTTTTGAATGAAAACAGGGGTTCAGAAACTGTCCAACAAAAGGCTGTTTTTTGACTTGTGAATTTATGCCATGAAAGCCTTCAGAGTTGTATAAATGGGATCCCAATTATTAGACACTTAATTTCTTTCATTGTACAGAATAAAATAGTATGAAACCAAGGATATTGCAGACATATGAGCACTGAATGAAAAGCGCACTGGAAATAAGCCTGAGTTCATGCTGGATGTCACCTTGGGAGGTATCCCAGGGAGGCTGTCAGTCATTGCCAGCTCTGGGCATTGGCCTCCATCCTTCCTGTGCAGTTCCAGTGGGACTTGGGTACCTGGGGGTCAGCTGAATCTCTAGTTGGTGCCAGCATAGAGGGTAGTCCTGCTGAGGGTAGTCCTGCTGAGCCATGAGGCTTAGCTAAGTGCATTGCAGAAAAAGAGCTCCAAATTCACCACGGCCCTCAGAACAGCTCCCTGTCACAGAGACTTTTGGGCAATTCCTCTTTTGTACATTTTCTTTCTTCCTTCTATAATTGATTGATCGACTGGTTGACTGTTACACAGAACTCTATTTCTGCCGTCAGGCCCTCTGGTGAGGCAGAAGCCGACCCACCGTACACGGTCTCCTTGACACCAGACATGACATAGAGCCTTTCCTCCTGGTCCAGGCAGCTGTGGAATGGATCCCAGCCAAATTCTAGTGGAAAGCACTTGGACTTTAGAATCAGAAAGGCCTGGATTAAATTCTCTCTGGTGGTCTTTAGCTATTTGATCTTGGGCAAATTACTTACTCCCTCTGAGCCTCAGTGTCTTCATCTGTAAAACAGGCATAGTATAAGGTACGTGGAAGGTCACTGTGACGATTCAGTGAGAACATGCGTGTCAAGCGCCTCCACAAAGATGACCTCCATCAATTCCCTTTTCCTTTTAGTCACTATCTCATCTCTTTCTGTTCTGGACTTTTTTATTGTGTTAGATGGATACTGGGGCTGGAAGGGGCGAGGATTTCCACTTGTCCATACAAGGGTGTTGCCAGAAGAAGATGGGGCTACTGGGGTGAAGATGGAGACATCCTCATTGGGAAACCTCCTTGTTTCATCACTGCCCTGCATGAGAAACAGCTCCCTTGCCACCAGATCAAAGTTCTCTTGTCATGGCTGGTGGTTTACAACCCCATTGTGTAAACAGACCTGGTTTTCTTATCTTGAGTAATTGCAGTTTAATTGGGCCTCCTTGGGATGCAGTTCCCTTCTTACCCAGGGCTCTGGCTGTTGGCACACTCACTTCCAGCCCGTAGGCCTCCAGACTCCAGCCACTGGATGTGTTCACAGAAGGGTCACTGTGCTGTCCCTGCACTTCTTGTGCAGTGAGTGTGCTTGCTGCCATGAAGCCTAGTGCAGGCACCCTTTCCTTCTCTCTGGGAATCCTGGAGAGCAATGGGCAAATTATTTGGGACTAGAGAAGTGGGAATCCACAAAAAGAAATTTAAAAACTAAGTGGGAATGAGACTGCTGACACATAATGTTTAGGAAAATTATTTATGCTCGTAACTCTTAGTGGTTGTCATAGAAATTGAAGGAAAAAAGAAAATAACCTATATTTTTCCAGCATCTTGGAATGTGGGGCTTCTCTAAGCTAAACTAGGTTCAATCATCACAAACTAGAGAATTTCAGAGTCAGACCGCAATGTAAAGACCATCTTGCAATATCAGGAAATTAAGATCCTAAGAGGTTAAATGAATTACTGGAGTTTCCTCTGGTATTTTGTTATAGCACTCCTGTCTTGGTCCATTAGTGCTGCTATAACAAAATACCTGAGATTGGGTAATTCAAAAAGAATAGAAATGTATTGCTCACAGTTCTGGATGCTGGAACGTTCAAGACGAAGGCATTGGCAGGCTCTGTGTCTGCTGAGAGTCCTGTCTCAGCTTCCAAGATGGAACCTTCTTGCTGCATCCTCTGGAGGGGATGAACGCTGTGTCCTCAGTGGTGAAAGGGTGCGAAGCAGCCAAACCCACTCCTTCAAGTCCTTTTAAAGGGCCCTAGTCCATCCTTGAGTGCTTTGCCCCGACAACTTACTCACCTCAGAATGCCTCCGCCTGTTACTATTACCACACTGGTGTTTTACACTTCAACATATAAATTTGGGGGACACATCCATAGCAACTCTTTACAAACACGTTTAAATAATTAATTAATTAATTAGATATTTGGTGATATGTAAGAACTTATAACGTATTTTCATTCATGTATTTATATGCCTTGTTTATGAAAACTTAGTTTTTCCTGATTCCAGGAAAACAAAAACAAACAAAAAAACCCAAACTCCATTGTGCAGATTGCTCAGCAAATTGAAATTACTGGATAGTCTTCTGGCCATGGCAAATTCTACCAACCGTGTCCGTAACAAGGTTTTGAGTCAGCCTCAGCCTCCATCTCCATACCACAAGATGCCTAAAGCTGTCACCCATGGTACCACTGGGCGTCTGAAGGCTTCATGCTAAGCGAGGGGCAACCTGAAACCTGCAGATCTAGAAGCTGCCAAATGCCTCTCACCTAAAACCTCTCAGCAAGAGAGTGTCAACTGCAGGCCCCCAGGACTGTGGCCTCAAGTCCCACCCCCTCCCTGTCCTTCAGCCTGTTTCAGTGAGTGTTGGCTGTGAGTGGATGCTGTCCTGGTCTCAGGCTGGTATGAGATGTAGTGCTGGTGTTGGCTGCACCACCTCTGACTTTGTGTGCTTCCCCAGGGGGTCCCTAGGGAAGCCAGCACAGCTTTGCATTAAGAGCGTAATTAGACATCCCCTTCCCTACAACCCTCTGGGCTTCAGACTTTTTTCTGCAGAAACCTGCAGTGTGTCAGGCCTGCACTTTCACCAAGGCCCAAGCCCATTACTCTTATTGTTTTAAAAAGAATTTCCTGGCCTTGAGTCTAAAATTAAACTGCCTTTGAGAGTTTCCTATTTTGTCTGTTCCTGCTTCTCCTGGTGGCTGCACCCCCTCACCACCCTCAGGCTTGATCAGCAAACTCCGGAGAGCTGGGGAGTGGTTCTGTTTGCCTCCTTCCCTTTTGCCTCTCAAGAGAGCAGAACAAACGTGCCCTCTGAACAGATGTGCCCAGAAACCACACCCTTGCCCGTGTCCTTCTGAGGCCAAATACGCTCTGACCAAAACTGTTCCTCACCATTGCCAAACGGTCCATCCGTAGAGGGGCTGGCAGGGTACGGAGGTGCTAAAGTGTCTTTTGAGGATGAGGAAGTCCAGACTTTATCAGAAGTGTGTGGAGTCGCATAAGGGTGACTACATGCAACTAGGAGGAAGGGTTTAAGCAGAGAAATGGCCTAGGTATTGCACACACTTTACCTGAGCACCTGGCAGGTAAGAGCCCCTACAACTGTTCAGTAGCAAGATTCTTCCTGGGCTTCACTGTTCTCTACTGAAACGTGGGCAGATGGTGACAAAACTGTTGGAGCGGGGCTTCGGGAGAGAATGAAGACAAACAATGTAAGGCCTTTCCTGCATTTCAAGGGCACATTGTATGTCATAGACCCACATGATGACTCTGATAAGTTTAGGCTTTCCAGGCTTGCCCACCGTGGTGTGGCTGTTTATCCAATGAAGGTTGTCTGTCATAAGGTCAGGAGAAAGAATGTGGATGGATCAGCAAAAATGACACAGAGTTGTCGAGGAACTTGGAGATCATGGAGGCCGACCTCCTTAGGAAGCAAAGGTTCAGAGAGGTTAAGGAACAGCCTGGAGGTTACACAGCTCCTTAAATATAGAGCAGGACTTGAACCCCTAGGATGCTTGATTTCTAGTCTTGTGTCTTTCTGTTAAAGTGCATGAGCATCTCTGACATTCCTAGAAAAATAATACAAAGTTATCTCCATGGTGCAAATCACAGTGCCCATCCACCCAGTGTTGACTCAGCCTTGCTTCTGAGTTTAAAGCATTTTTAGAAAGCACTAGCATCTAGAAATATCTATTGTGTCTTACGTGTTTATGGCCCTGTACTAAGGCTAAGCCCTAGGATTCTGAAGTCAAGCAAGGAAAAGACAGATTTGCTCCTATGGAGTTTAGGCTCCAAGTAACACATACCGAAGGTGAGCAACGAGGGAGTTACTCACCGCATGTGGACATTGAAGATGTTCTGCTACGGACAGAAGCTGACCGAAAGACTAGATCACCCACTCCACAGACACAGACTCCTCGTGTTCATGATTTGCTGTTGTAAAAATATTCTCCTTTTTTTTTTTTCAATTTTGGGGGACTTTGGGGGGCGGAGAGGGGGAAAGCTATGAGCAAAAGGAATGGCTTTAAGATGTGAGTGGTTGGAGGGGACAGGTGAATAGGCAGTTCCAGGGAGATGACCATGGGCAGTGGAGGAGGGAATGGGCTAGCAAGGTCCAAGTTCCTGACTCTGAAGCATTGGGAAGTGGTGCTGGGGAACAGTCACAAACCAATGAGCGCTTCCTTGCAGGAATGGTGGTGGTGGTCGACCCAGGTGGTAGCTGTGGGGCTGGCTCACCTCAGAGCAGAGCAGGACCAAGGTGTGTCCACTGACCAACTAGTTGCCAGACTTCTGGGGCTTCATTTCATTCCCAGGATTAGATGGGTGGAGCATTGAGGCTGTGGGCTCGTGTCCCCTGGTAGCCTCTTTCCAAGAGGACAGGGAGAGCCATGCTGTTTCCTCCACGGCTCAGCACAAGGTGTGACGAGCAGAGAAGAGGTGTGTGTTTTCCTAAGATGCCCACGGGAACCCCTTGCTCCATGGCTGCCTGGGGACCACCCTTTTCTTTTCTTTTCTCTTTTTTGAGATGGAGTCTCGCACTGTCACCCAGGCTGGAGTGCAATGGCACGATCTCGGCTCACTGCAACCTCTGCCTTCTGGGTTCAAATGATTCTCCTGCTTCAGCCTCCCCAGTAGCTGGGATTATAGGCATCCACCACCACACCCGGCTAATTTTGTACTTGTAGTAGAGACGGGGTTTCACCTTGTCGGCCAGGCTGGTCTTGAACTCCCGACCTTGTGATCCGCCCATGTTGGCCTCCCAAAGTGCTGGGATTATAGGTGTGAGCCACCGTGTCTGGCCGAGACCACCCTTTTCTTAGTGGCCTCTTGTTCACCACCCCCGGTGCTTAAAGCTCTGCTCTTGGCTTCCATGATCCTGTACTCTTGCTTGTTTTTCCTCCTACGTCTTCAACCAGTACTTCCTTGTGCTTTTTCCCCCCTTGTTTCTCCTCTTAACTGTCAGCAGCTTTACAGATCCACTTTCGATTCTTGCCCTTGTTGTCCTGACTGCCATTTTCCTTGAGCTGTGCTCTAACTCCATCCTTTTTGCTGCTAGATCTAGCTTGACTCTTTCCTGTCTTCTCCCATGGTGCATTCTCCTTAGGGACCCTCCACCAAGTTGCCATCACTCCATCTGAACTCAACCAAAGGCGACATTGTCTTCCACTCTTCTTATTTATGTCCCCTAGATTCACCATTTTCACTACATAAACATAAGCAATCTAAGTAGCATCTTGGATTTTCCTCTCTTTATCTCCTATGACCAGTCAGTCATAAAATCATGTCGATTTTTCCTTTAAAACACATCCAATATTTCTTATTTCCTCTTCACCTCAACACCCGTGGCCCACCTCTTTCTTCAGGACTGGACCACAGTGAGGTGAGTGAGGCACCCACATGGGGTGCCCCCAAACTCAGTAGTCAAGTTGAGCAATATCTTAATGTAATATCTTTTAAAAATCAGAATTAATGCAAACATTATTATGAAAAAAATCAAAATTTTAAATAAAGTCAGGAAGAGTGTTACTGATTTTTCCCAATGTGGCTCAGCAAGGCTCTGCTCCTGACCTGTGTCAGCCTCCTCGCCTTCTTGCCCTGCCCCATCTGTCCTACTCAGCACCATCAAATAGGTCTTTCTTGAAGGCATTGCTTCACCATGTCCCAGGCCTCCAGCACAGCCTCTAGTGGCTCTCTCCTGACACCAGATTCCTGTTTGGCCTGCATGGTTCTCTACACTGTGGTCTTACCCTGCCCTCCGGCTTGAAGTTTTACTCCTTACCCTCGACTGATACCATCCTCAATGCCCAAGGGCATACTTTTCCCTTATGCTTGTCACCTCCAAACAATACCGTCTTTATCTCTCTATAACACCTCCCTGAATCTTTCTTATTCCTCCTTACATAGCTGTCGATGTTCTTTTTTACCTGTCGATGTTCCTCTTCTTTTGCTCACATGGCCCTTCATCGAATGTTTTAGGGCAAATCTTACTCAATCTTACAGTTATTACCTTATACTGCTTCCTCCAGGAAGGCTTCCCTGCTGCTATTCCCCTCCCCCTACACATTGGTACTTAATTCTGTCACATCCCTCACTGTAATTTCCTGTTTACTTGTCTGTATGCTCCTAAGGCTATGGTTTATTTGTTGCTTATATTGTATTCTTAGCATCTAACATAATACTTGTCATAGACTAGGTGCACCGAATATATTAGTCCATTAGTGAGCATTGCCATAATTCATTGAGTACCTATTATGGAACAGTAACTACCATTCTTGAGCAATTTGTACTTAAGCCATGCAAGCTGCATGTTGTGCATGTAGCAGAAAAGACAATCTGAAATCAAATAGACTTGGGTTAGAATTCTGTCTCTATTATTCTTTTAGCTGCATGGCCTTGGGAAATTTACTTGGCCTCTTAAAACCTCAGTTTGCTCTTCTGTAAAATGAAGATGAAAATGCTAATCTTGCAAGATTGTTGTGAGGATTAAAAGTGACCAGCACGGCCGGGCGGGGTGGCTCACGCCTGTAATCCCAGAACTTTGGGAGGCCGAGGCAGGCTGATTACCTGAGGTCAGGAATTCAAGACCAGCCTTGCCAACAGGATAAAACCCCGACTCTACTAAAAATACAAAAATTAGCTGGGCATGGTGGCACATGCCTGTAATCCCAGGTTCTTGGGAGGCTGAGGCAGGAGAATCACTTGATCCCGGGAGGCGGATCAAGGTTGCAGTGAGCCAAGATCGCACCACCGCACTCCAACCTGGGCAACAGAGTGACACTCTGTCTCAAAAGAAAAAAAAAAGGAGACCATCTCTGGTGCAGAGTGCCAGGGGGCACTGAACAGGTGTGTGATGTTTGTTAGGTCCTTTGGGCAATCACCTGTGGGATGGGTGAGTGAGAACCTGTCAGATGGTTTTCTCAAAACTGTGGCAGAGATGGGGAGTGTTGCTTGCATCTTGTTGACTCATCAACAGTTGCAGCCAAGAAAGGAAGATGCCAATGAAGAGGCCCGGTAAGCAGGGACCTGTTTGGTGTGGTGGCTTTTTCAAGCAATGAGGTGGGGGCTGGGCTGCCCAGATTTCTGACCTGTTAATAACCTGCTTTTTTCTCCTTAACTGAGGCAGTTTCATAATGAATTGGAACTGGTAATGTGGTTCTCTTGAGTAAAAATATCATTTTCATACTCTATGAAATAGTTATTAAGTCGGTTCATGAAATGTCTAACAAACAGGCAGGTGTCTAGATAACAAGACCATGAAAGGCTTCTCAGGAGCATCCCCTAGTAAAGATTCTCGTGGTTAATGGTAGGTTTTGTACATTATTGCCTTCTCATTCTTAAAAATAGGATCTGGTGGCTCCACAGAGGACAGTTACAGAGGAACTATGCCTTAAAAATATACAGAGGGTTTCATTTATAAAATAAAAAACGTGTTGACCAAGAGCCCAGCTGTGGGCAAGAGAGACTCGAGGAAAAAAACCAACCATGTCAAATCAAGCTGATTCTGTGCATGGTTGTTACTCAAAGGCTGTGAGTTGACCTACAATATGGCTACCCTGTTATCACCCAGGTGTGGACCCACATTATTTTGTACCCTACAAATTTACTGATTATCTACCTTCTCTCTGTCCTCTGCACATTGTTCCCAGATCACTTTTCTTCAGCCCCTCTTTGCCAATTACACCTTGCCTTCAAGTGGCTTTTCTTTAGCAGAGAAAACCCAAACTTTTAAATCTGAATTCAAGTTCTTAGGTTCCCACCACCCTAGCAGGGCCTGTAACAAACTACCTGTCTACCTACTTACAAGAACCAACTCATACTACCTACTACCACTTTACAAGGATCTTTTGTTTTTGGCAAACCATGCATGCTGTCCCAAAAGAAGACAGATGTGGGTAACTTAGAGTTCTTCATAGCATTTAGAATCAAAATTTTCTTACTCAAGACCCTATTCCTACAACTCTGATACTTGACATTAAATTTTGAAAAAGGCTCTAAAGGAATATGAAAAAGATGAGGATATAAATTGAGAGCACAAGGCTTGATTTATAAGACTAAGAAGTGTGTTTTGAATTGATTCAGTTTCAAAGTTTTGTTGAAGACCTGCTTATTGTTGGGAATCCAAAAGAAGTATTTAATGTAGCTGCTTCAGGAGCGTATAGCATTAAATAAAATTCCAGCAAAATGGTTTGAATCCAAAATTAAGGAAACATTTTATTTTCTTTTTCTTTTCTTTCTTTCTTTTTCTTTTTTTTTTTTTTTTTTTTTTTTTTGAGATGGGGTCTTGCTCTGTCACCCAGGCTGGAGTGCAGTGGCATGGTCTCGATCTCAGCTCAGTGCAACCTCCACCTCCCAGGTTCAAGCGATTCTCCTGCCTCAGCCTCCCTAGTAGCTGGGATTACAGGTGCCTGCCACCACGCCCAGCTAATTTTTGTATTTTTAGTAGAGACGGGGTTTCACCATGTTGTCCAGGCTGGTGTCGAACTCCTGACCTCAGGTGATTCACCCTCCTCGGCCTCCCAAAGTGCTGGGATTACAGGTGTGAGCCACCGTGCCTGGCCAGGAAACATTTTCCGACTGATGCTCAGTAGTGTACTCTCGCTGATGGTTCCCCTGTCTCCTGGCCCCACACACGTATAGGTGGCAAATCTACCATTGCTCCATTTACATTCTCACAGTGCTCATCAAGGCCCCTGGCAACAGCAGGCTAAGGATGTTAGCCTCTGATGCAACACAACTGGTGACGTTTCCATTGAGTCCCACTTACATCCTCAGTACCTTTAACACAGTTGGAAGATAAACAGCCCCAAAGTAAACTTCGTCCAGCTCTAGTTTGAATGATTTTATGAATATTATGGAAAACCAGGTCCAATATCATGTGCATGGAACCTTCTTCTACATTTTGGGTCCATTGTCATTTTTCTCTGTGCCAATATATTCTCTTCTGTTATTTTTACTGAACTTAAGTGAATGGGCCATTGCAAATTGGGGAAGAGAGCAGATAGTGGGCAACTGAATCTAACATAGTAGTACTGAATTCTTGTATGCTCAGGAGAGGACATAAGTTCTCCAATTGGAGAATCTTTCTGGGAGTTGCAAGCTAGTCTTCAGGGGTGAGAATACCATCTTATGAGCTACATTTATTGGGACCGTAATGTCAATAGATTTAACCATATTAAATTCTAGCAGAGTTTGGTTTTCTTAGTTGGGGTTTTTACGAAGGTGCAGGGGCCCGAGAGAGTAATAATAAAAAAGAAAAAAGAAAGTCGAGGATGGGCCAGTGTAGATTAGAATCCTGTTCTCAGGAAATCTTCTTTCCGTGAATTTGCTGCTTTTCCTTTTGTGTCTTGGTTTTTAACCTATGTGCCCGTTTCCAGAAATGTTAAGGATTTCTTAAATTAAAATAATGACTACCTTATATTGAAGACCAGGCCTTACATACTTATCACGTGCATTTCATATAATATATAATTTTATTAAATGCAATTTTGTATTTTATTTTGCTTTATATACAATTATCTCATACATTATTTCATTCAATTGTCCTACTTCATGAGGTAAGTATTATTACTTCCATTTTATTTTTAGAGGTAGGGTCTTGCTATGTTGCTCTGACTGAGCCTCAAACTCTTGGGCTCAAGTGATCCTCTTGCCTTAGCCTCCCGAGTAGCTAGAACTATATGTACATGTTTCCAGTTTCTATTATTTTCATTTTACAATTGCATGAACTAAGGTTTGGCTTAAGGATCAGGCCCAGGCTCCATGTTGGTAAGTGGAAGAGCTGGGATTTGAATTATGTATACCTGGCTTCAAAGGCTAGGGTTTTAAACACAGCAAAACATGACCTTCCATATAGCACATTTGTCTTCCTTAAGAGAGTGCTACGTGGATTGGGATCGTATATTTTATGGAGTTCATAAAACTACTAAGAGTGTGGCACAAGTCCTCGAAAATTGGGGGAAATGGACAGTTTCTGCCTAGCAACCAATGTCTTTAAAATCTATACAAACTGATTAACCAAAAAATGAGGTGAATTTTATTACATAGGTCCATTTTTTTTTCTTTAGTATTTATCATTTACTTGTTGTATGGTAGTGGAGTAAGTCTTGTAAGAATATCCTTTCATGATGTTTTTACAGAGTAAGGTACCATTAAAAATAAGCCAAGAGTGTATAAATTCAAGATGGTCAGCATTCCACCCTGCTATTAACCATGAGTTCTTATTTGAAGGCCAGAAAAAGTAGTCCTTAAAAACTTGAAGAAATGGAGGAAGATAGATGCATATATAGTCTGAGTGAGAAATTCTTCTCATTCCCTGTGTCTTTATGTGGGGGGTTAAGGGAAGAAAACAATAGTTGGTTCTGTTCATCTATAGATGATTCCTACTTACATGTGATTGGATGATATGAAGTCATAGTTCCTTTAGGGCTACGCTGAGATTTTCCTCCTAATAAGTTTTCTTCTATTTTTTATTGCACAGAGGCAAGGACCTAGCAACACTTATGAAGATCCTCGAATGACCTGTGGTTTCCAGTCCAGTTATCACCAGCAAAGACCTTGCTACCCCTTTTGGGATGAGATGGCAACTCAGGAAGTTCCTACTGGTCTTGAACACTGTGTCTCAGGTAGGAACGTAAACAAAAGCTGGGAATGAGGATAGAGTTGAAGGACAATGGAAATCTGATGAGGGCTGCATTCTTTCAAATAACAGCTGCCATGGCTTATGCGGGTACGGATGCTATTGTTCTTGAATGGAAAGTCCCGGGCCTTCTCCATAAATTTTGGGTTACTTTATTCCCCGACAGGAAGTCTAAACTCTAGGAATGGGCCCAAGAAAGGTTGCTTTAGGTCTCCACCTTGCAAACAGTTTTGCCTACCCTGCATTTCCTGACACCCGTTTTGGCTGTTGTCAGAGAGCCTAGAAGTTTTGCAGTCACAGAGTCTGAACTGGATAAACAAAAAGAGTTGTGTGAATTGCTCGGCCTTCTTAAATAACATGCTTTCTTTCGATGGTCATCTGTTTCCACTGTTCCCGGCCTCTCTGTCTGTGTCCACCGGATCCCACTTCTTTTGCCTCTGTCCCTCTCTCCCTTCTCTCCTTCCATTTGCTGGTGGCAGTGCTGCCCTCTGGTGAGCGGGAGTCTCCTCCAGAGAGCTCTCAAATCAATGGATCTACATTCCCAGGGACCTCAGGAGTCTGAGGTCCTCATCTCCATGCGGTTTTCAGGAGACGCTCTGTTTCTCACAATTCCATTAGTCCTTGGTTTACCAGCTAGTGGTTTTTTTTGTTTTTTTTTCCTAAACAAAAAAGATTAAATTTGAATTTGGGGATTTTGAAATGATCAATTCAGATATTAAGTTCACTTTTACATAAGACTATGTTATGATAACATATTTAAATACCAAATAGCCAGTCAAAATCTGTGTTTTCTCCCAGGACGAATTCTTAGTATAAAAATGTCATTACTCTTACATGTTGGGAAAACGTAATTCTAGGGAATGACCTGGGCAGGGCATGGCAGGGGGAGTCACTAACTTGAAGGCTACTTTTTGGTTCAGTGTTATTTTACCCCACAACATTCTTTGGTCAATTACTTAAATAACAGTGGAGAAGTAAAATAAATGTTTGCTTTGTTGTCCATGCTTTATTGCTCATCAGGAATAAACAGACAAAGGGCAAGATGCTGTGGCACTCCGTGGGCTGTGAGTGTTGTGGGTGAGGAGGCATGGGGAGTAGCTTTCCATTTGCCTGGTTTCTCTCCGGGGCAGAATGAAATCAATTCCTGTGTCCCACGTTCCCTTGACTCAATAGCCGTTGATCTTTGAGGTATTCTTTGGCACTGCCCTGGATTGTAGACATAATAATATTTATGCTGTCACTTTCTGCTTGGTATCTCAGTTCCTCTAAGCATAAATACAAAAGTCTCAGCTACCTAGCCATTTCACAACGGAGCTGGGAGGATTTTGTACCTGTTCACAGGTTAGACTTAAGGAGTAAAAATTTGAGGACATGAGAAAAGTGATCCTTTAAAATTCTAAACAAAATAGATTTTGTTTGTATAAGCAAAAGGTCAAAATGGTTGTGTTTATATTTGTCTAATTCTTGAATCCTATTAATGCCACAAGGCTTAAGTCTTATATCTCCCAGTGCAACTGAGATTAAAGCTGCCTTCATTTAACACTTTCAGCTCTGGAGGGTCTCTGCTTGCTACAAGTTACATCTTATTAATGGCTGAGACCTTCTCTATTTGCTCGTAGCCTGAAGATCAGAATGTCTCTTCTTCATAGCAAAGAGACATGACCTTCCTTTTCCTTAACTGAGAAGTACATGCACTCCCAAGTGGAGATGATTTTTCATGCTGCTCTTTGTTAAGTTTCTCAAAGGTAAAGACGTTTTTATTTCATGGCCTATGAGACAGTGTTTGGGAAGCATATGAAGAACAGCTTTAAAATGCAAGGACTTATAGCAGGATAATAGCATCTTCCTCTCATAGTTTATAGTTGCAACAAGGAAGCTGGGGTCACCCCGGCTTTTGGTAGGTTGAGAAGATTGGGGCATAGAATAACCATTCCTAGAATGACCTGGGTTACCATCAACCGCAGCTCAGAGATGGCACACAGCTTCCATTGGGGTGTGGCCCCTACCAGTTGGGGGCAATCTCTTCACAAATGTGGTGGTTGTAGTTCCCACTGTCCTAGACTCCCTCTGATGGAAATGTTTGGCAAGAACCCTGAGCCTTTCTAGCCCCTCCTTTAACTTTTGAGCTTCCCAGATGAAGGAGTTGGAGGGATTATTTCTGGGCTGTGGTCCAGCTCTCCTCAGCGATGGGTGTTGTTTGGATGGGGATCTTGGGGTTATAGGGAAGGGAGATGAAGACATAGACCAACCAATGATTTCTCCAGCTGTGGTACATTTCCTTGGAGATGTGTTGAATATAAAGAAAGAGAAAAAATACTCGACATTTTTTTCATCTTCTTTTATCCTATTTATAACTTCTGTTTCCTTCCCGTCCTCCGTCTCATGGCTACTGCCCACCCCTGCTCCCCCCTCACGTTTGTGCTCTCAGAAGGGATGAATGAACTTCTTTTCCAACGACTACACATCTGTCAGTGCAGAGAATACTGACAGGAGGGGCCATCAAGGAATGAGCAAGTCTTTTCAGAATGTTGTTCCTATTCACGAAGGGGCAGAGGCTGAGGAGGAGGAGGAGGAGGGGGAGGAAGAAGAGGAGGAGGAGGAGGGTGGCGGAAGGGTGGGAGGGAAGGGGAAGAGAGAATCAAGCAGAGAGAAAGTATGAATGAGGGAAAGCCTTACCAGGTGAGTGAGAGAGAATACTCAGGCGCCAAGGCCTGTTGGGAATCGATTGGACAAAATAGATGATAAAATGGGTGTGGTGGAAGAAAGATGTGTGAAAATGGACAGAAAATAAAGGTGGATATTAGTGGCGTGGTAGGGAATAATTGGAAAGGAAGATGAAAGATGAATGGGAAAGGGAAAAAAAGTGGGGAGCCCAGAAAAAGACAAGGCAAGAACGGGAGGGGAAGATAACATGAAAGAGAAAAATAGATGAATCTGAGGACATTAGCTATACAGCTAAAAAGGGAAGCCACATTTGCATGCAATTGCCTGTGCAGCTGTACATTTCTTCACAACAATCTTGTAGTCATCATTTTCTTTCATTTCTGCCTCCTCCTACCGTCCGCCTCTTCCCCCTCCTCCCTATCAGCCTGGAGCCATTAGCGAGAGCCAATGGGGCTGAGTGCTGGTGTTCTGCATGAATGAATGGGTCCTTTCTGTCTCAGCTTCTCGTCATCCTTCTGTTAGGGAACCTTGTGAATCAATGGAGCCTCTTACACAAGACATGGCTGAAATGTCTGTTACTGTTTATAGTCTGACTGGAGTGGAGCCACTGACCCTGCCTCCTCTCTGCTCCCTTCCTCTATTCTGTCCCTCAGCCTCAGCCCTTTCTCTCTAACCATCATAACAAGAATCATTTTTATGTTTCAGTCTCTTGCTCCTGTCTCTAAGAGCTCACTGACGTTTTACTGTCATTAACTGTCATAACCAGTTCCTGCCCACAGTCCTGTTGGATAGACAGGGTAGTAGCAGTGAGCTTCAGAGGGGTGCCCAGACCTAGCTGAAGTCAGACACTGCCTGTTTTCCAAAACTGACATCAGAGACCCAACTGAGCCCGCAGGACACAAGACCTCAATCCTTCCCATCAATGCCAGCGGTCCATATTTGATATTAGCCTCACAGTTTTGATGCTCATGAGTGGTCATAGTTTCTATCAGAAAATATGATGCTTACTTAGCACTCTTCCAAACTGTTATAATATCAAATTTTTTTTCATTTCAAGGACGGATTTGTCTGGAATAAGGCAAACTGACAGATGTGATGTTGTGAGCAAATTACACTTTTGCAAAATACTTGCTTAGAGCTGGGAAGCAGCCTGGAGCTAGAGAACATAGGAAGCACAACTTACCTTCATGAGGAGGAACCTACAGTCTTATTACCGTGGTCCTCGATTTGAGAAACAAGACAACAGTTTTTCTTCTTGTAGAATACAGTTTGCTGTGTCTCTGGTCGCTGAACACAGCAAAGCCTTCACTGAACCACATTCACAGCCTATCTGCCACTTCCCATTCTTCATGAGAAAGGACATTTATTTCGTGTAGTAGGAAAGAACCCAGACACTGGACTCAGGTCGTTTGTGTTTGCATCAGTTCTTCCTACCTGTGTGATCTTAGACAACTTAATCTTTGTAACCCAGTTTTCGGATCCATACCAATGATTCTCCAAGCACGGTCCCCAGACCAGCAGCATCACTATCATCTGAGAACTTGTTAGAAATGCAAAATCTTGAGCCGTACCCTAGACTTATTGAAGCAGAAACTCCCAGGGTACATGAGAATCACTTAGGGCTTGTTAAGACACTGCTTATGGAGTTCTACCCCCAGCGTTTCTGATTCAGTGAGTCTAGGCTAGGGTTCAAAAATTTGCATTTGTAACAAGTTCTCAGGTGCTGCTGATGCTGCTGGTCTAGAGATCACACTTTGAGAACCACTAATACGTGTAAAACATAAAACAGTGCCGTCACTTAGCAAGCCTGATATGAATATTTGCTATTATGACTCATTGTCCCGAAGTGCATTTTGGGAGTCCAAACTGCGTTTCATTGAGTCAGAGAGTGACCCACTGATTGGTTGAACACGTTTGGTGACCAGTGCCACGCCCAGGATGCTGAGAAGATATATGGAAAATGGGAAGCCTCAGTTCTCCTTTAAAACAACTTTTATGCAAGTGTGTGTGTGGGTGTACATTTACATACTAGAGCAAATGGTTTCCATATGAAATATTACACTTATTTATGACATAAAGTTTGGCAGTGTTAATGTGTGACTTTGGATCTCACTAAAATCTCTAAAACAAATTTACTAACAAAATGGTGGAACTAAAGAATGTCTTTCCCAAATAAACTTTGGAAGTTCAAATGGGAGATATGCTGAGGGTCCGAGTTCATAGTCCCTCCTGGGGCTTTCTCAGACGGCCTAGCGGCTGGGAGAGATCAAACCTGGGCCAATGTTTGGAAAGGGCTATCCACAACCAGGTGGGACGTCTCAGCAGGAAACACAGATGCCTCCAATTTGGCTTTTAAGTGTTGAGAACGCTGAGGGAGTGCCAGAAAGACTTGTTAAATGGAGACTCACCTTGCTCTGAAATGTTTATTCTTATAGCAGGTCTGTGGTTTTACAGAATGGTGTTTCAGACTCTGTCATCTGCTGCACCCCTCTCTTCTTTCCTCATTCAGGGTGTGCTTTTCTTTTCTAGAGGGTCTGTGTCAGGTTCTTTGTTCTTCAGAACAGTTCTGGTCGTGAGAGTGTGTGCACTTTGCAGATGTTGTAACATTGGACGATTACAATATTGGACTAATGCTGTCCCTGAGAAGAGGCTGGACTGTTCCTCTCGGAGAAGACTTATAGGGAGTCCAGGCGAAGTGAATTGGAAACACAACTGGGCCACTCCGTGGTCTCAGAGTTTATTTTTTATTATTCTTTCAATTTTCCAGCTCAATGAGGAATTGTCTATGCTAATGCCCAAATATTCTCTAGGGAATTAAACTCCTGTCTAAAGTCCAAACATAAAGGGAGATGGGGAAACGTGGACCAAAAGGATTCTGCCTGGATGGCTGTGCTGTTTGGGAGGAACAAGCTGTAACCCTATCTTAGGTTCCAGCCTTTCACAGAAGGCAGAGGTTGGGGCCTAGCTGCCCTGACAAGCTACTCCCAGTGGACAGTACTGAGAGAAGCCTGATGCAGGAACAGCCTTGCCACATATCCCCATCCCATCTCTGAGAGGGCCAGAGGTTGGAAAGAGGAAGGAAAGCAAGGCCAGCCTAGCCCAAGCAGTCCACTAGGGAGAGTCCACATGCCTGATGTCTCCCGCAAACTCGCTCTGATTCAGTTTGCTCATCTGATACTGAGATTCTGCGAATGCCTGACTCTGTACTCAGTAAGTGGATACTCAGTAAGTGGAGGACGTGCCTCTGATCAGCTGTGGCCTGAAGTTGCTCCTGCTTCCTACATGGCCTCTTTCTTATTCCTCCCACCTCCTGCTGCCTTGGTAGCTTTTGAGCTGGTACTATTTCATATTCAGATTACAAGGACTTTGGGTATACATTTTGAGTATAATTGAAGAGTGTTAAGTCCAAGCAGAGGGTTTGGCCTGGTGTTGTGGGAAGAGCCAGCCTATGCCTCAGGAACCCATCAGCATTGCCCGGTAGGGGCCCTCGGCCTTGGCTAAGTCCACTGAGATTCCCAACCCTCACCTTTCACAGGTGAAATACACTCTTTCCAAAGAGTTCTTGTGCCCACTGCATGAGGGTAGTATACTTAAAAGGTCATGGCCTATCACAGGGGACCAATATATAAACGCTGCTTTTCTTCTTTTTCCTTTCACCACCGTGGGAGTGTGGATTTAGGTGAATCAAAGAAACCAGATGCCCACTGACGTCTGAGTCCTGCCCACTCTCACCTTGCTCAAGGCTAATGTGCTAGCATCTGCCCACTGTGCCTTCACTGTGCCTCATTTCACCAGTGAAAGGAGAGGCCAGCCTAGTGAGGACCAGAAGGAGCTGCACACCCAGGTTAGAGACCAGAGACCCCATGCTCTCAGGAGTGACCCCAACAGCCCCCAGGAAGGAGGGCTTGGAAAGGCCTTTACAAATGTAAATCACTCCTCCAGGTCCCCGGGAAGGAAGGAAACCAAGACAGAGAAACCCAAGCCTCCAGGCTGGGTTCGTGGAGTGACCATGGAAAGGCGAGCCTTCCGCAGGCCTGCGCTCGGACTCGCAGCTTCTCGAACATCCTAGGAAGTAACAGCATTGCGCTGGGACTCCCAGGGGGCTGCGGAGAGAAAAAAACGTTCTCTCAACTTTTTCAAACCACAAATATTTAGTCCGAGTTGGGAAAAGGTCCCTGGGGCACCGAGTTCTTATGCGATTCAAGCAGTTTGACCCCTCTCCTGGAACTCCTCGCACGGGGGTGGGACGGTGGACGCCGCTGGCTGGCGTCAGGCCCCGCTCGGCTTGGGTCGCGGCACTGGGTGAATGGACGTCTTCGGGTGGGCGGATGAGGTGGGAGCCGGAGCCCAGCAGAGGGGCGAGGGGCGCGTGAGAGTGGAGGGTGGGGGCGGACTGCGCCGCAGGGACAGCCTGTAGTGCTGTGTCTGGCCGCCTGGAGACACGGGCCCTCTCTCCAGATGTTCACTGTGTTTATAGCTGCCGAGGCAGGAGACCCAGCTCCCTCATTAATAAGTTGCTTTCTTGCACTGCAGCCAGGGGTCTCAGCCCGGAGCCTGCAGCTGGAGGAGGCGGCCCGCTCCCCTCCCCCAGCCTCCCGGTCCCTAACCCCACCCCGCCTTCCTCCCCTGCAATCCTCCCAAAATACACGAGCACACAAAAAGAAAAACACCAGCAGATTTTTTATTTCAGAGAGTAAACACTTGGGCCATGGGGGTCTGGAGGTTATGGGAAAAGAGGAAACCATCAGGCTAATCAGGCAGCACACACTTCCCCTGCTGAAATAAAACAGAAATCATTGCTCCGCAGGGCGGGCGGGTTAACCCCGGCGCTGCCAGCAACGCGGGCGCAGGCGAAGCCGGCCGGGAGCTGGGGCGTCCCGGGACGAGCTTTCCACTCCCAGGAGAGGAGGCAGCAGAGGACGGGCGTGGGCTGCCTCGGCCTGAACCTCGCCCTTCGGCCTGTGGCAGCGCCTGTGCCCAAGCGGGGCTGAAGAAACAGACGGTTGGAACAGAAGAGATTCTGGGCTTAGATTTAGTTTTGCAAGAGGTTACAGGGAGGTCTAGATAGGTTGTGGAGATAGAGAGATAGGTAAGAGTGTGTGTCGTTACCGTTTAACAAAGGATCAAGAGAGCTGGGTAGGGCTGGTTGGGGCACAGGTTTCAGCCCTGCCATCCACCAGCTGTGCAACCCTGGACAAATCACTGAACCCTCTGAGCCTCAGTTTCCTCGCTTGTAATATAATAGTGCCGACCTCACAGAATTACTGTGAAGGGAGAAATTTAAACAACAACAACAACAACACCACCAACACCACCACCGTATTGAATGTGGAAATGGCAAAGCACCAGGCATGGCGTGGAGAAGGCTCTTAACTCATGATTTCATAGGTTACCTTTTCATACATTACCGTAATTGCCCAGGGTTCCCCTCCCTCCTTTTCTTCCTTCCTCTCTCACTTCTTTTTCACTCCTTTCCCTTCCCTTCCCTTTGCTTTCTTCCTTCCTCGCTCTTTTTTTTTTTTCTTTCTTTCTCCCTCTTTTTTTCCCTATTGAATGCCTCCGGGTTCCATCTTCACTGACTTGTTCCCTCACTGCTGTCTGAAGAACTTACATAGCTCATGGGACAGAGGTCAACAGTCAAACATGAGGCCTAATTGTACTCTGAGAAAAATCACCTTCCCACTGAAGCATGGGGTAACCTTGGCTGTCCCCAAAGCTGCCAGTGTGAGTGGCCCCTCAGCTTTCAGTCCCATATCTTGATCTAGTCATTTGGCCACACCCTCCCCACCATCCCTATTTTTTAAAATAGGCATACGCTTTTCCCATTCCATTCCTGGACATCCCAGTTAGATTCCTCATGACCTTTGAAGAATTGTTTGCCTCTTTCAACTTTCTTGCTATTTAAGAAAACAGGACTTTGGGGTCTCTGTTAGGTGGAATTAAAAAAACAAAACAAAACGAAAAAACAAAGCCACCAATTTTCGAAGCTGTGTCATCGGTCTTTTCCATACCTCCTGAGACTTGCTGAAGTAGTGCTTGAGAGGCAGAAATACCAGTGATTTAAGTAGCTACAGAGTTCCTTTGCCGTTTTTACTGGGTATCTTACATACCTCATACATTTAAAAAAAAATCAATCTTGACAACTTTTTGCCATATCTTAGACCTGCTGTTTGTCATGGAGCTGGGGTTCTTGCCCAGGGGAGTTTCAGGAAAGTGTGATCCTGCTGAAATTTTGTGCAGAAATTTTTTTAAGGATCTTAAAGTTGTCTGAGACTCCCAAAGAGGTTAAAAACTACTGTTCCAAGGGAAAGGTACATTTGTACCTTCCTGCGGCACTTAGCACATTGTACTTCTAGAGTACGCAATGCATATTTTGTTGAACTGGGATGAATTCTCTGGTATAAACTTCCTTCCTATAAATCCCTTCTCCCTGCTCTGGTCAGTCCCAAGAGAGTGTATTTAAATCTGGAAGTTGTTTCCATTCCATTGTCTCTGAGACAGAAGCATGATGCCTTACCCAAAGGCTAGCCAGATCTCTCCTTTTTCTTTAACATATTTTTTCATTTCATGCTCCTCAGGATGATCTCTGTAAACACCCCAGGAAAACTGTGAACCTCCTTAAAGTGAGCTGGAGGTAGGGATGGGGAGCTTCAGTCTGTGTCAAAGCACCACAGGAAAGTCACACTGTGACCTGCGTCTCATGGACTTTCTAGTGCACAATAGATTTTCCCCAGCATCCTTATGTCATGTAGGGAAGAAAAGATGTAGAAATAGTGCTGCTAAAGGGAATAGGGGTACAGAAATTCAGAGCTAACCCCTTCCCCACTGCAAACAATGTACACTTGGCTCTTCGTATCCATGGGTTCTGCATTCATGGATTCAACCAACTTCAGAGCAAAAAACAAACAAACAAACAAACAAAAAAACCCGTTAATAATATTTGCATCTGTACTGAACATGTACTGACTTTTTCTTGTCATTATCCCCTAAACAATACAGTATAGCAACTATTTACATATCATTCACATTGTATTAGGTATTATGAGTAAACTTGAGATGACTTAAAGTGTATGAGAGGATGCGCATAGGTTATTTGCAAATACTACACCATTTTATATCAGGGACTTGAGCGTATATGAATTTTGGTATCTTAGGCAAGGGATTGTCCTGGAACCAATCCCTCATGGCCAAGAGACTGTATACAGGAATGACTATGGCAGAGAAACTCCTGGGTGCTACAGACTCTCTCAGCTCACTGCTCCTGAACCAAGGTCATTCTTTTGGAGTCTTAGCCCTCATTTCTGATCATCAGCTTCTGTTGGAACCATTGACTGTTACATCTACTGCTACAAACTCACTTAGAAAAGTGGAGGCCATTTTCAGACTTCTCCAGTCGAGACAGATTACCCAACCTGAGTCAACTACTTTGAACTTCCCAGCAATGTCTTAGCATTTTCATCTTTGGTCAATACATCAGGTGGATATTCTTAGCCGAGCAGGGTTTAGAGTTCGCATCCTGGTGAATGTCCACTGGTTGAATTTTGGGTTTTATAATGAAAGTGGCTGGCTCCTTGAGACAGAAATGACTGTGGGCTGTTCCTGGAGAGTTGAGTAGAGATTAGAAATAGTAGAAAGTTGTTGTGCTCACTTCGACCATACCTGAAATATTTGGACATCTCATCAATACTTTGGGTTTTGAAAACTCTGAATTTAAAGTTTCTGAACAATAAAACTAGCTACCATGATGCAATATTTTCTTGAATTTTAATCTTTTGTTGTGTTTTTAACATGGTTTAGATCCCTCTGAACTTCCTGTTAGATATCTGTGCATATTTCTATGTTGCTTCTTAACTGATCAATTATAAATTAAAATATAGATGAAAAATAGCTCATAGCCCATTCTCTTCCAATTCTAGTAAGCTTACTCCAGAAAGTCCAAAATAAAGCCTGTTCTTCTAGAGCTGCTTGAGAGGTACAGTGGTTACCATTCATTAAACACCTTCTGTATGCCGAGGATCGCACATATGTGGTCTTTTGCTTTTACAACATTCCTATGAGGGTGATACTATTCCCATTTTACAGATGAGATAAATAAGACTTACCTCCCCAAAGAAGCCTAATTCTGGGAGGCAGATTGGTAATTAAACGTAAATATTCCTCCAAAGTGTATGTTCTTAACCACCATACACATTTTGCCTGCCCAAACATTTGTTCACATCTTCATTGCTGTCTCACCCTTTGTGACAATTGCCCACCTCCAGGATAAGAATAGATAAGATTTCCTAGCTTTCCCACAAAGCAGAGACCCATACAAATGCCACAGGGATGAGAAAGGGAAAACAAGACACTGTTACCTGATTTCTTTTGTATCTTCTCTCTGGTTTCTTGGAGTCCAATATTGGTCACTTAAGGGCACGAGGAAGCCTGATAATTTGCAAAGCTCCTCCAGAGAATGGTTTTTCCTTTGTTGGGCATTCAGTTAGGGTGTAGAGGGTTTGCTTACGTCTTCACCTAAGCATCATACTCCCTTTGTCCCCTCACACCGCCTCCCCTCCCCGCAACCAGCCAGCTCCGTGAGCAGACAGAGTCACTGAGCAAGACTAAACCCTAAGAAGTTTCTGAAAGGTTATACCCTTGAAGCTACCCACAGTGTACATAGCACGTGCTGAAGTTTACACAGACTTCCCAGACCTCTGAATAGAGAGACTAATTGTGGGGAAGCTGCTTTTCAGCACACAGGATGGGCTGTTCCCTGTGGGTTTTACTATCAAAAGGCTTTTAAAAGTGCAGTGTAGCCATTGTTGACTATTTCACAATGAATTAAATACCATTTCTCTCCTCGCAGCTGTTCCATGTGAGTGAGTGTAGAGCGCTTTTTTTTTTTTCTTTTCCTGGCAGAAGACGTCTGCTGTATAAACCTAAGCACTGGGGTAATGAGATTATTTGTGTGCGAATTCTTTAGGAAAAGCATTTCTTTATTTTAAACTCAATGTGATGCAAGGCTGCTGCTCTGGAGACGGGGAGAGGGAGAGCCTTGGAAAAGAATGGAATTGCAGTGTCTTTGAGCAGAACTGGGAGTAGGCAGGGGTGAGGGGCTCAGGGATTAGGCGTGTAGCCTCAGTACATTTATCCACATTTCCCTACATTTCCCTAGGGCTGCCTGCATCTCTCAGCCCTACTAACTGGGCTACAGAAGAGGGAAATTCCATATATATATATATATATATATATATATATATATATATATATTTTTTTTTTTTTTTTAGTAAACAATTAATCACTTTTCCATCTGCCCTTTCAAAATTCCTTTCTGATCTCACAGGTTTTTAAAGCAATTGAAGAAACAGGTTGCTCTATACCTATTTTTATCTCAAAGAGCTTTTAATATAAATTGTAAAATATACAAGGAACTGACTTTCTTATGACATTTAGGGCAGTTTCCAAAATTTGGACGTACTCAGCTTTAATAGTACCATACCATTAAGTGCTATAACATGTATCCACACATCTCTTGCTTGACTTTTCCTCTTCAGAGTTTTCATTTATTTTTCACAGACATTGAGCTTTAGGTGAGCAGTAAGTTGGAATTAAGTATAAGGTTAATTAAGATTAAATACAAATGTAGACTTAACTCTTCCTAAAATGTCATTAGGGAGTCAGCAGCTGTTTTTTAGATCCACTGAGGACTAAGAACACAATGAGATTAAGTGGAAAAAGAGGGATTTAGATTAGTGAGGGGAAAATATGACTCTGCAATCCATTATTAGAGTTTATAAATTACCTCCTCTCTCAAATATCTTTCAGGATATTTCGGAAGGAGTATGAGTAATTTTTTTTAATTATTATCCTTCTGGTTCTATCACGTAAGATAAAATTTTCACAACCTTTTAAGGGAATTTAAGGGAATGTTTTAGGAAATGATTGAGTGGGAAAGAGCAGGCCAGATGTGAAAGGAGAGCGGTTGAGTTTGAGAGTAATCTTTTAATTCTGCTGCAGCGAGAGAGGCAAAAAGGAGGCACGAGCTGGGCATGCTGATATGAAAACTCAACCAGTAGATTTTTGGGGCTGAGAGAAGGTCTGAAATGTACGTCTGCACCTCCCCCATTGTTACTGGTCACTTACTTTTTTCCTTTTCCAAACTTCCCAATGTCTATGTCAGAATGGGCAGGTGGAGAGTGATCATTTTTCCCTGTCTTTAACAGAAGGGAAAGTTCTGCTGCAAAGATGGGGGAGAGAATTTACACTGTTCTGGTAGCTTTGAAATGCATAATCTTTTCCCTCTTCCTGACTGTGAACTAGTACTTTTCTATGTGCATATATATCACATTCAGTTTACTTTGAAAAATAAATTATTGTAAAAAAATACCTCTTTAAATATTTATTTATTTATTTATTTATTTTGAGACAGTTTTGCTCTTGTCGCCTGGGCTGGAGTGCAATGGCACGATCTGGGCTCACTGCAACCTCTGCCTCCAGGGTTCAAGCAATTCTCCTGTCTCAGCCTCCCAAGTAGCTGGGATTATAGTCGCTCGCCACCATGCCTGGCTAATTTTTGTATTTTTTTGTAGAGACGGGTTTTCACTATATTAGCCAGGCTGGTCCTGAACTCCTGACTTCAGGTAATCCACCCATCTCGGCCTCCCAAAGTGCTGGGATTACAGGTGTGAGCCACCACGCTGGTCCTAAAGAAAATCTATAAACCAAAGAATAATAGGGAGGGAAGGCATTTTGGTGCCATCACTTAACGGTTAATACATGGAGGGTGTCTTCCATGGGTATTTTTTGTGACTGGTGTTCACCTGAGTCACACACAGATACTTCAGACTTAAAACTGAGCTCGCTGCTTTCTCTTGACTCTGTAACCTATAACTCTGTAGCTAGTGGAGGGGTTGTTGGTGTCTTTAACGTCTCTCTTGTTTTGATGAAGGTCACTATCAGCTACCAATCACCAGGCTAGAGAACTGGTAGTTAATGACTCCCTCTCCCCTGTTTTTTTTTGTTTTTGTTTTTTTTTTTTAAAATACGTTCACACTTGTGTTGGCCAAGGAAGGATCTTTTTGTTTGTAAGTGGCAGACGCCTGACTCAAACTAGCTTCAGCGTAAGAAAGCATTTCCTGACTTAACAGATGGGAAGTCCAGTAGAAGAGTCAGCCTGGGGGATTCTAGGGAATCCAATGATCTTCTCAAGTCTTTTACCCTTCTCCTCCTCCCTCCTCTCCTCTTCCTGCTCTTCCTCCTCCCTCTTCCCCTTTTCCTTTTCTCTCATTCTAGCTCACGTCTGCTTTGGTGGAAGAAGAGAAGTCCATAGTCATAGACCTCATTAAAGAATTCCTTGTTCCTGATGGTTTTATATAAAATTCCTGGTCTGTATGCACATCCCGAAGGCAATGAAAGAAATAATGGGGGTGGGGCACTCTAATTCACCATGTGGGACATTACTACCTTTGTGAATAGTAGGTGTAGGGGTACTGTGATCAGCAGTTCCACCAGAGCTAAAAGAGACAGTTTCCTAAAGGAAAATGGGGGGTCCTGTACTGGAAAAAGAAGGAAAAGACTAGAGAGAGAAAAGCAGCAGACGGCCACTATATTTTCATATTCAGTCGCAAGTCCCATTACTTTATTTTCTACATAGCTCTCGTATGCAGCCCTTATTATACTCAATACCTGTGTTCAGACCCCAATTGTGTTCCCATGATACTGGTGAATACATGTATTGTAGAGATCATTGCACCATACTATAATCATTGTTTTGTCTTTCCTCTGAGACTATGTACAGCTTGAGGGCAGCGGCTTTGTCCTTGTCATGTTTCTGGTACCTAGTGGAGTGCCTAAATTGCCACGGGCACTCAGTTAATGTCTGCTGGAGAAGCAAACCAGGTTATTAAATTAATCTGTCAGGGTCATTGGGGGTACTACCTAAGATTTAAAAATCAGTTAAGAAGTAACAAAAATTAAAACAAAACAAAACAAAACACAAATTTTGCAGTAATTTAGAATAACACCCAAAGCTCAGCTCAGAAGACTTTTTGTGTTATGGCTCCTCTCCTTCTAAGGCAAAAGGACTTCGCCATTTATTTCTGTATCCTCAATGCTTAGCCTAATACTTGCCACAGAGCAGAGGATTTGATAACTATTTGTATCTTGGTTGTCCAAACTGGTCCCAGCTAGTGGAGGGATGGTTGGTGTCTTGGTCCTCAATTAGATCATGGGTAATTCCAAATTAGTGACTGGTTTAGGGTGTTAGTGACATTAGAGCATCTTTATTTCGTCCCTTATTAATCAACACATATTTATTAAGACCTCGTTCTTCATGAAGCATTGGGGCTATAAAGTGGGGTTCAGTCTTATCCTCAAGGAACATCACGCAACGTGGCTGCCATGCTGAGACAGACACAGCCAAGCAGGCAGAGCTGGTGAGCACCAGGGGACTGGGAATGATGAGAGGGATGGTCCTGTTGAGACTAGAATTATGGAGAGACCCTCCTGAGGCCTCCCAATCACGTGAAACTCAGGGTGAGGGGGTTTGCCTTGAGGAGCACTCATTCATCCAAACTTAGTTGGCAGAATGAGGATAGAGCTCGATTTGGAAAGGGGTTGTTTTACTGGTGTTTGGAAGAGTGGCCACTCCGGCTCTGCTTTATGTATCCTTGAGCGTTGTTATTCTTTCTTCTCTCCCCTGTGTTGATTTTCACCTCCCTCACCCTGGTCTGGCCTCTCTGTGGCCTTCCTGCTGCTTTCAGAGATGAGCTTAGACTCCACACGGGGCTCCCAACCTGAATGAAATATCCCATTCCTGGGGCCGCTGCTCCCTCACTTCATTAGTGCTCCTTGCTGTTTATAAAGCCAGTAGATAATATTTTTAAATTCCATTTGGAGTTTCCCGGGCAGCCTCTCTCTAAGCCACTTAGGAAGTTTAGAAAAGAAGGTCACAGAAATGTTAGACGTTTTTCCACTGAACTTCGGTGAAGCAAATGATCTTAAGACGATGTTCATAGACCCCAGTAGGCAGGCTTTCCTGGATGATACGATATTCTCCCTCTTTTATTTGTCTTGCCTTCACCTCCAGAAAACCAACTTCTTTTTTAAAAAGAATTTATTGAGGTGAGCTTTATTGAGATATAATTCACATACTATACAATTCACCTATTGAAAGTGTACAATTTAAGTTCTTTTTAGTGTATCTATAGTATTGTGCAGCTCTCATCACAATTTAATTTTAGAACATTTTTCTTCTTCTTTTCTTTTTGAGATGGAGTTTCACTCTTGTTGCCCAGGCTGGAGTACAATGGCACAATCTCTGCTCACTGCATCCTCTGTCCGCCTTCTGGGTTGAAGTGATTCTCCGGCCTCAGCCTCCCAAGTAGCTATCCATTAGCAGTCGGTCTTCATTCTTTCTCATTCCTCCTACCTCCACACCTCAACAGCTACTGGTCTAATTTCTATCTTTGTAAATTTGCCTATTCTGGAATTCTCATAAGTAGAGTGATACAATATGTGATCTTTTGTGACTGGCCACTAGGCATAATGTTTTCAAGTTTCACCATGTTGTAGCAGGCATCAGTATTTCTTTTTATCACCAAAGTAATATTCCATTATATGGCCATGGCACATTTTATTTATCCATACTTTGATGGCCATTTAGGTGCTTTTCACTTTGTGGTTATTATAAATAAGGCTGCTACTAACGTTAATGTACAAGTTTTTTGTGTGATATGGGTCATATGGTAACTCTATTTGTGGAACTGCCCAACTGTTTTTGAAAGTGGCTGCTTCATTTTACATTCCTACTAGCAATGTGAAAGGGTTCCAATTTATCCAGTACCCTCATAGTGAATGAGCAGTAGTATTTCATTGTCGTTTTGATTTGCATTTCTTTAATAATTGATGATATTGAGCTTTTCTCGTGTGTTTACCGGTCATTCATATACCTTCTTTGGAGAAATGTGTATTAAAATCCTTGGCTCATTTTTAAATTGGGTTGTCTTTTTCTTGTTAAGTTGTAAGAGTTCTTTATATAGTCTGAATACAAGTCCCTTATCAGGCATATAATTTACAAATATATTCTCCCATAAAGTGGGTTGTCTTTTTACTTTCTGGATGTTTAGAGTTTGCAGCACCATAGGTTTTTGTTGTGATATAGCCCAATTTATCTATTTTTTCTTTTGTTTCTAGTGCTTTTAGCATTGTACCTAAGAAATTATTGCCCAACACAAGGTTATGAAGACTTAATCCTGTTTTTTTTCTTATATGAGCTTTATAGCTTTAGTTCTTACATTTATGTCTCTGATCCACTTAGAGTTAACTTTTATGCACAGGGGTCCAGTTTCTTTCTTTTTCATGTGTGTATCTGGTTGCCCCTATTATTTGTTAAACGAGTGTTCTCTCCCCATTGTCTGTTCACTGTTGTGGACAGAGATTTTTAAATACATATGTCACCTACATTTATGAACTGCCTCCTTTATCTACGGCAAAATAATTATTTGTATTAAGTGGTTCCTCAGCACTGCTCACTACAATGCATGAGTATTTTGAGGATATCTGAGTTCAAACCTGGTTTGGGGTGTGTGTGTGTGTGTGTGTGTGTGTGTGTGTGTGGTGTTTTGACCTGAATAAAACCACCACCATTCATTCTTTACTTTTGGCCAGACACTGCCATACATTTTACATACATTACCCTGTTTAAATCTTACCAAAGATTCTGTGAATTATTAACTCCATTTTACAGACAAGTAAATTTTTCAGGCAGTGAGCTTTATGTAGTTGAAATAACTTGCCAAAAGCTACACTGTTTGTGAGTGACAGACTTCAAATTTGAGCTCAGGTGAGCCTGACTTTGTAGCCTAGTATGAAACACTGTACTGGTCCTTGGACATATTATGTGAAATAATAGTAACCAGGAAAAGGCAACATAAAGCAGCTACTATGTGCACAATTTGTGAAGAATGCAAATCTGAAAATCTAGTTATGCTAAATGGCTATCAATTTCCTCATCTCTAAATAGGAAGGTTAACGCCCCCCTTACCTCCTGAATTACAATCAAATATTTAATTTTTAAGTTAATTCTGGGTGTTTGAACTCTAAGAAGGAAAAAATAAGTCGGTAGACTTTTCTAGGATAATTTCATCATACTTTTATAAATCAATTGTTTAAATCTCATTTAATGCAAGTGTTTCTGCTTAATACCGTATTTTTTTTTTTTCACTTTTCTTGTATTTTCTTTGGTAAGTTTCAAAGAAAGTCACTAACAGTTGTGTGGCAAACATCCCAAATCTACTGAATTTATCATATACCAGACTTTTAAGAAAATGAATATATTCAATTTGAGGGAATAAATACTGTGAATCCAAGGAAAGCGGAAACACTTCTCATATTGAAGGTATCAATACATATTATTCCTGAAGTCATCTTCTAAGTCCTCTTCCCTGTCTCATTACTTCTTCTCCCTTCTTGTAGGTGCTTATTTGGCCTTTGGTGAAGAATTTGGGATATATAGCTTTAAAACAATGGAACATTTCCCAGAAAGTATTGTTTTTGTGTTTGTAATGCTACGTCCTATTTGTCCTGAAGTCTTTATTGGAACATGTTATTACAGAATTCCAATATACACGTATAAGTGGTAAAAAAGCACAATTAGAAATATATGTTCTATGACCAGCTGCTCTTATTTAGTAGGTTTTCCAGTGTTTTCCTGCTGCAGCTGCTAGGAAGATGTGCACCGGACTTTGAATGTTTTGGGTGCAGGAGTTTATTTCATGTCAGTTTCCCTTGCTTCTTAGTTCCCAGGGGAAGGGAGCTGAGTCCTTGCTTTCCTTTCCTTTCCCCTAATACCCAACTGTGATTTAATTCCTCCTCCAGTTCATCCTTGAACTCAAGCAGATACATCACTTGGGATCCTACTGTATCCACCTTCCAATGACAGCTTTGTTTATTCCCACTCTGAGTGGAGATAAGTAGGAATTAGTGGATTAATAGTCTCTGTATTCACCAGGCCATGCTTTCCCTCCCTCTCCCTCTACACATTCTGTGTTAGTGGGAAAATAATATCTCAGGTAAATTATGGTACATAGTGGTAAAAGGTCTAATTTAAAAAACCAACAAATGACGACAAAAGACTTGGCAGGAGAAAACCACATTCTAAGGTCTTTGAGTGGCAGGTGAAAGTGATTTTGGACACATGAATGATTTGAAAGAGTTGAGCTAATATGCATCTTCAGATTTTGCACAGCTGACTTGGATCAAAGTTGTGCAAAACATTGGAGAGAATCTCGGAGCCCTGGGCAGATACAGCATACAGTGAGGCTGGAATCCTTTCCCACCTCTTAGGCATTTCTCAGAGGTACTGTGAGGTGATAGTGTTGGAATTATTTTGTGATCTTTCATGCTAGATAACGTAAAGCATCCCTACTATTTTAATCAAAAGAAAGAGTTGATGTGTATTCATATTTATTTCTGAGGTTTGACACAAAAAAAATTTAAAATGACTCAAACTTTGTGAAGAGAGTATGAAATGAATGTCTCCTAATTGCTCTTCCATGGGATCTGATTTGCAGAATTACAAGGCCAGCTTAGCCTGAAGTCATTGCTTAAGTAACCTGCTAACTGGAATGTATTGACATGAACTGTCAACACGGCTGCTCCCTTCAACCAGTTCCAAGCTCTTCCTCCTCCTGATGAGAGTCTGTTATCTTGTGTGTCTTGATTTGTCTGTTATGTCCCTTAACATTATTCACAATCTCAAGTGGATCAGAAAACAGCTTTTGCTAGACCACAGAATGTATGCTATTCTTTAAAATCTTAAGATCTCTACAATCTGTTTACCCAATGTATTGAATTCTTGTACCTGATATCTCATGATAATGTTCATTTATGATACATATTTCTTCTTTTCTTACTCTTTGAATAAAGTATATTGATTATATGCATCTTATATTTTTATTTGATTAATACTATGACATTCACACTTTTATTCATTTCAAATCATTCTTCTCTTTCAACCATGTTTTCCATTTATCTTTGTTGAAACAGTTTTATTTCTGCCTTATAGTTTACTCCTTCTGTCCTTGACAAATTAACAGGTGTGATTTTTACATGCTCAATTCTCAATGGCTGCTTTGTATACATGCCAAGCTGTATCTGGAGGAGACAAATCTATATAAAAATGCAGGTATCTTTGTCTTTACTTATTATCCTATTTTTATGTATTTAGAGGTCTTAGATTACTCTTCTTTAAGGCAGCATCTGAGAATGGAGGCACACTGTGGTAAGGGAGAGTAATAAAGAACTTACTGCCAGCCAGAGTCTAATTTTACAGGTTTTAATCCATTATGATCATTATAAAGTGAGCATTCCACTTTAACAAGTAGGAACCTTGCCAGAACAAAGTGACTGCCAAATGAATGACAGTGTTTGCTCGCTTCATCTCAGGTTGGAGGTTACGAACTCTTACTGATACAATTACTTATTAACTGCATGATCATGGAATCTTCCTCTGTTGCTTTGTGCCTTAATTTCTCTTTCTATCTGGAAGGTGCCCATGAATATTAGAAAGACACAACTTTTCAAAAGTTGAGATTGTGGTGGTAAAATAACAAGGAAAGAGCTGGCCCTAAATGTCATCCTGCAGAGAGATGAAGGTACACAGGATTCATCGGGCAGTGAGTGATTTTTGCCATAAGACTTGATGTGTCAGGGATGAGACCCACTCATTGACTTTGGTTGTTTTTAAATGTTTGGGATTTGGCAGAGCTCAATATGTATTTGGTCAAGTCCTTTAATTTTTCTTGTTTTCCCGTAAAAACTCTAGAAGAAAATCTAGGCAATACTATTCGGGCACGGGCAAAGATTCCATGACAAAAACATCAAAAGCAATTCAACAAAAGCAGAAATTGACAAATGGGATCTAATTAAATGAAAGAGCTTCTAGACAGCAAAAGAAACTAGCATCAGAGTGAACAGACAACCTACAGAATGGGAGGAAATTTTTGCACTCTATCCATTTGACAAAGGTCTAATATCCAGAATCTGCAAGGAACTTAAACGAATTTACAAGAAAAAAAAACCAAAACGAAAAACCCCATTAAAAAGTGAGCAAAGAACATGAATAGACACTTCTCAAAAGAAGACATTTATGTGGCCAACAAACCTATGATATAAAGCTCAACATCACTGATCATTAGATAAATGCAAATCAAAACCAGAATGAGATACTATCTCATGCCAGTCAGAATGACGATTATTAAAAAGTCAAGAAACAACAGATACTGGCAAGGCTGTGGAGAAATAGGAATGCTTTCACACTATTGGTGGAAATGTAAATTAGTTCAACCATTGTGGAAGACAATGTGGCAATTCCTCAAAGATTAAGAACCAGAAATACCATTTGACCCAGCAATACCATTACTGGGTATATACCTACAGGAATATAAGTCATTCTATTATAAAGATAACATGCATGCGTATGTTCATTGCAGCACTATTCACAATAGCAAAGGCATGGAATCAACTCAAATGCCCATCAATGATAGACTGGATAAAGAAAATATGGTACACATACACCATGGAATACTATGCAGCCATAAAAAAGAACAAGATCATGTCCTTTGTAGGGACATGGATGGAACTGGAAGCCATTATCCTCAGCAAACTAACACAGGAACAGAAAACCAAATACCGTCTATTCTCACTTATAAGTGGGAGATGAAAAATGAGAACACATGGACACAGAGAGAGGAACAACACACTGGGGCCTGTTGGAGGAATGGGGGAGAGAGAAAATCAGGATAAATAGCTAATATATGCAGGGCTTAATACCTAGGTGATGGGCTGATAGGTGTAGCAAACCACCCATGGCGCATGTTTATGTGTGTAACAAACCTGCATGTCTTGCACATGTATCTGGACCTTAAAATAAAATAAAATAAAATATTTTTAAAAAGGAAAAAAATTTCTTGTTTTCATTGCTAATTTTGAGGTCTATGAGCATTTCAAGGAAAACTTAAATTGTATATGGGATTTTTTTATAGTCTAGTCATCTACTCATCTATATGGGACATCCAAGAAGACTAGGGAGTCTTCCTAAAAACTCTTGGAAGGAAAGGTTTGTATGGTCTGAAGATTAAATGAGCTAGAAACCTCAAAGACTAGTTTGAAAAGTTAGGCTCTAGAACTATTAAGCAGAGTTAGAAAATAGCTGGCCTAGTCTCCCTCCATGTTTATTATTTAAAAAATTGTATCTAAAAAGTGCATGTGTAAACGTGTGTGCGTGTGTATGAGATCTGACAATTTCAAACAAAGATAACCATGTCATAAAATAATAATACCCTTTACTATGCACAAAGGCCATCTGTAGTGAAGCTGGAAGTAGGCCTGAATGTACCATCTTACATCACATTTGGTATAAAGTGGTTATTTTATTCATTCATTAAGTCATTCTTTTACTTATTCATTTCATTTACTCAGTTACTCAGTTATCTCTTCTTCCAACACTTATTAAGCATTCACTAAGTCCTTGTGTTTAAAGCTGGAAATTCAAATTTGAGTAGAATACGATTCCTGTTCTTGAGGGGCTCAGACTATTTTCAGTAATGTCAGCGCCCCACTGGAAACCTATATGTGCTGCTGAGCGCTCAGAGGAGGAAGTGCCTGATTTTATCTAGCAAGGCCCTGGAAACCATGGGGGAGGTGATTTGCTGCTGAGTCTTGACAGAGGTGCTGGGCAGGTAGACCAGGGCTTTCCAGAAAGGAAAAAGCCTATAAAACTGCACAAAAGAGCGAAGAACTAGAGTGTGCTCAAGGGATTGCCACAAGTCCAGGATTGTTAGAGAGCAGGGTCCCTATGTGGGGGAGAAGGTGACGTGTGGTCAAAAGGTAAAGAGGACCAATTTTGGCCTTTTGGACAGTGCTTGCATTTTATCTGCTTGGCGGTAAGGAGTGTCTAAGGGAGTTTAACCTAAGGGGTGGTTTTCTGCATCCTGTTTTTAGAAATCTGGTGGGAATGGCCACCTTGGCTGCATCTTGCCCAGGCTCTCTGACTTTCGGGAAAGTCCTCTGACGCTCTCCTGCAATGGCAGCGGCAGCCCTTGTGTACTGTGATGTGGGGAATGCTGGCCAAAGATTTTACACTGTGATGAAAACTTTTGCCTATCCAAATAATTTATTTTAAAAGCAGTATGAACCTTATCCATTCCTTTAAGGTGGAGGTGACTAGCGTCTGGGCTTTGGATGGATATGGAGCGTGAACAAACTCACCAACATTGATAAGGATGGCTTTTCAAAGGTGATGGCTAATTGGCGATGGGGGTGGGGCTTAGGAGAAGTGGAACATTGGCCTGTCTGTCACTGGGTTCTTTGCAGAGGTTTCTGACAGAGGAAAGCTAATCAGGAGACCTGCATGGGGAGAGAGGCGTGTTATTTAATTAGCTTTACAATGGGCTGACTTGAAGGCACGTGGTGGTTTTAATAGAGGGAGATAGATGTCCTTTTTTGCAGGGCTAATTGTTGGGGAAAAGCAGGGTCTTTGTTCAGACCCAGCATGAGGGCTGTGATCTCTTGGAGCCTAGGGCTGCCCCTGCTAATAATTTTAGACAGAGCTATTCAAGGCTGCTCTGTAGAGAAAAGAAGAACAAGAACTGTATTGTGTATGCAGGATCACTGCCCAAACCTCCCCAAAGTCACTGGGAAAAAAAAGGAGAGCAAGAGGACTCAGCCATGTGCATTTTGGAGTATGTCCCCATCATTTATTTGCTATGGTTGTTGGAAAGGGCAAAGTGACACTTCCATCAACTTGGAGCTGAGGTGGGGTGACTTAACTAAACACCCCCAGAAAACCAATTAAGTCTGCTTTCCCAGTGATACAGCATTCGTCTTGCCAAAATGGAGCGGGCAACTAGCGAGAAGACTATGACTGCTCTCTGCTGCCAGCCTTGATGGCTAGGCGCCAGGCGATGGTAGTGCCAGAATGCAAATTACATAGCTGATGTAAATGGCAAATTCTGTGTTTTTAGAGGGCAGTCCTAAGAGCACCGATGGTTTGACTGGTGACCCAAGGGGCAAGAAGAGAAACCTTTCCCTAAGGTTCTTTTGGGCAACTGGTCAGCATAGGTAGTTAACACCAGGGAGCAGAATGCTTTATCTGAATTCCAAGTGGCAAGTCCAAGCTTGCAGGGAGTGCTATCTAGGTTCAGAATTCTGTAGCTAAAATGTATGTGTGTGGTACAATTAGAGATAGATAGAGGTTTGGGTTTATAGCACAAGTTAAACTGTTCATACCACTGCACTCCAGCCTGGGTGACAGAGCGAGACCCTGTCTCAAAAAACAAAAAAACAAAACAACAAAAATGACAAAAACTGTTGGCTGGCAGCAAAAGAGACAGCCAAGGAAAATGTAAGATGCGATAACACAGAAAAAGACTTCTGTGAAGTGAGTGCAATAATATGCTGTCTAATGGGTGCTAGTTTGGGAAGTACCTCAAGCAGAGTGCTATGGGGGCACATTGAATAGCATGTGGGATTCTTCCCAGATTGAAAGTCAAATGCTGAGGCCAGTTGCTTAAGAAGGTCTTATTTTGTTTAGGTTGTAAAAATCAAACGTGCAATCCAGAGAGTGGAGAACCCAATACTGGAAGGAATTCAAGAGGGTACATATTCTCTTTGCTGCTAATTTGTGATGTAGCTGTGAGTCTATGATTAGAACTTTCATAATTGTATCTCACATCTACATAGTGGGAATCAATCCCCTTTCATCCAAGAGGGATGGTGTCAAGGATTTGCGCGATTTGTATACCTAGACCAAAAATTATCTTTGTCACTATGTCATGATTTTAACAGCACACATGAAGAGAGGACACTGTGCCCTTATTTCTTCTTAAGAATACTATATACCACAGTTTGGATTAACATTCACGAAAATTTTATGCTCACTAAATCCGAAGTCACAATTCTGATTTTTAAGATTAATAATAGCAATGAAGGGTTACTGAGTCCTCATTCTGCATCACGCACAGTGCAAAGCACTTGGCACCCATTCATCTCATCTCAGTTCAACTCTGTGAACTAGGTACTTTCCTCATCTCCATTCTATAGATGAAGAAACTGAGGCTTTCTGAGGTCAAAGACTGACATCTGGAGAGCAGCCAAGCTAAAATTCAAACTCTCGTCTATCTACTGCCAAGCTTGTGCTCTTAACCCATTCTACTATGTTGCCTCCCTGGTTATTTTAGAGTTTAAATTTATTTGATAGTGAGGAAACCAAAGTCTGGTAGTTTCTGCTTGGCAAGAAACTGCAGGTTTTTGTATGGACTATTTGGAAACAGGAACACTTATTTGGAATAGCCTTTTTACCTCCACACCTCAGTTCAATTCAATTCAATTAGACAAATACTCTCTAGGAGAAAGCATTAGCTCACTACAAGTGGACAGATATGTAGAGGCTGGACCTTTCCTGGGTCTAGAATTTTGTTGCCAGCCATCTGGTCTCTCTCAATGCTGTGGAATCCCCTGAAAGAAAAGTTTATAATCTTCTTGATTTTTAAAAATTCTCAACAATTATTCAGAATTTTAAATTCCTGGAAAGGGTTCTCTCTTGGGAATCTGCCATAAGAGCGCTGACTGGCCTTTGTTCTTTCCTCTCACAGTCCATTGCCAGCTCCCCACCCAGCTGCACCTCCTCCTACCCCTCTGGGATAGGTCCCTTGTGGTACTTCCTACCCAAGGCCTTTTTGTGATGAAGTCCTTCAAGATGGTTTCCCAATCTGCGGAGAACACATGTTTCTGATCATTCTGATGAAACACGTTTCCATTAAGAAGCAACTTCTATATGCTTTCTGCTTTCTTCATTCTGCACGTTACCTGTCATTACCTATCACTGCCAGCCCTGGACTCTTGAAAGTGTTTCGCAGGCCTGTCTGATTAAATGGCGCCCTCTTGCATGTCACACATGCCCATTTTGCTTCTCTTCTTTTCACCAACTCAATGGAAGAAAGATTTTTATTGTATAGGAGCCAGTCCAGATAGATGAGATGTGAGCTGGGTTTGTTCCACCTCATGAGTCATGGGCAGGACCATCCACTACATTCTGACTCCTTCACAGGGCTGATGCAAGATGTGGATTGAGCACAGCTGGCTTCTGGTAAGTTAAAGAAGACTTCATTTCTTTTTGGTCCTTAAGAGCTGAGAATCAAATGTGAGCTGTAACGCCGGAGAAACTGACATGTCCCTTTTTGAGCTTCTTATTCAAATCTATCAACTTTACATCATTGGCATGCTTGATGCTCAGTAAATTCTAAATATGAATAACTACATTGAATACCCTAAAGTTGTTTTAATGAATTTATGCTCCTGCATATTTATGAAACTTAGATTCTGTGCACCCTTTTCAGGAGAGTACATACCAGAAAAGAGGATTGAAGCAGCATGGGAACTTAAAAAGTGCTGTGCATTTTATTTCCTCTGTTGGTAGAGTTAGCATTGGTGAAACTAGGATTCATGTTAATTCATTATGACACTGTAATGCTGCTCAATGAAGGATGCCTAAGGTAAGATAGGCATAGATTCTTGAGTAAAATGTTTGTGGATGACTGCAATGGCATACTCAAAGAATGTTATATTTACTGGCTAAGTAGGATGTTCTCAGTGTGACACATCAATTTTTCTTGGGACTCTTATATGGAACTGGTTCTGGAAGAAGTGATGTAAAATAATGTGTGTTCATGATTCCCCCTCAGAACTCAGGAGAAATGATAAGCCCTCACCAAACCCAATATTTCCTTGGTTTTTAGGCTTTAAGATCAGCTGCCTTTTCTGTTCCAACATCTTGATTACCCATTAGCAGATACAAACCATGAAGTGCAGAGAGTAATACTCTACTTTGACAAGAGTGGTTAGGGTTGCTTTATATGTTTCTGTGCCACCTGCTAGATGGTAGCAGCTCCATTTGATCCTCCCTGTCCTTTTCATTTCCATCTTCACTCTCAGCCCATCCCCATGTACCCCCATTTCTACTTCCATCCCATACCCTTCCTCACTATAGACTCATCTGTATAGCCAGAAGATGTATTTCAAAATACAGTGCTTCTAGAGTCCTGACAGATTAAACTTGAGAAGGTGAAAGGGATTTGTGATAAGCACCCTGGCTCACCATAAAGCATGTAACAGTCTATTCTTTCTCATAAGATGGAGGAAATTGAGTTCATTTCATGTATTTCCCTTATCTTACAAATAATATATATAGCAGTTACACATCTTACCTTTGTGGTAACCGGTGAAATAAAAGATTCAACTCAAAGTTCGGAAATTCCTGAAGACTGCTTCTGAGCAGCCATCTGAGAATATGAATAGCATGATGTATAAAATGTCCAGGCTGACGATCAAACAACTGATTTGCTTTGTGCTGAGCCAAATGTCATTTTTTACGTGAAGTCTCAGAATAAAAAATTAGATAAAAAATAAAATGAATGTTGTGATCTTAGCAACATTCTCCTTTAAGGGGATGGGAGGAATGGGAGGAACAGAATAAAACTTTATGAAGACCTTTTTAGTTTGAAATGAGTCAGTTGGTTGGCTCTTTAATTTTAACTTTGGGCAAATTTGAGTCTCACTTTAGACCGAACTAAGCAAAACAAAACTGGTATCTGAGCTTTGTTTTTCTGTAAAAATGTTACAGGATGTTAGGAAGTTAACTGTTCGTTAATTAAATAATCAACATAATGTATAGGGCTCTTACTACCTTGAGCTAAACACCATGGAGTGTAATAATGACTGAACCTCAGTTGCTGCCTTTAAAGAGAGTAGGAGACTGACACGCATATTCAAATATGTACTAGGAGCGTGTTCTTGAGCTGAGCAGAAAAGTGGCAACTTGCAGGGGTGGGGTGACAGCTTCTGTGAGGGAAATTCTTTGTGTACGGCAAACGCACATGTGAGAAAAAGACTGGGAAACACACTCTGTGTTCTGCCTAGATTGTCAGCTGGACCTTCTCTTGTGTCTTCTGTGACCTCCGGAGATCCTTTCACCTCCATTTTATCCCGGATCCTTTGCATGTCTTCCAGCATGAGGACCTCCCATTTATCTGTTTTCTGTAGTTCCATGACTGTTGGCCATGCAGGACAATTAATTAAAGTATGGGATACTTTACTAGGTCTTAACTGCATTTTGAAATCTTGGGGACTGAAGTCCCAGAATGACAAGAACATAAAATCACTGTGTCTCTACCTCTTCATCTCCTCTCCTTCTCTGTCCTCAACTTCCCCTTCCATTGTTCTCAGAGGACTTTCCTTCCACTACTTCCTCCTGTACCACTGTCCCTTTTCCTTTCAGGGCTATTTCTCCTTTTTGTGCTCCACTCATCTCTGCTTCTTGATCTCTAGGGTGGTAAATGTTAGTCTTTTGGGGCAATTGATTTGGCATTTTAAATGAAAGTAGTGGGGAGAGGGGAAAAGATTCCACAGTGAAATTGTCTTAATGTAAGATTCAAACCACAACTGCAGAGAACATCTGTTTTGAAGTTTGATGTTGTCTTTGTAACCCAAGAGAAAAGCAGAGTAAGATCAGAGGAAGGCCTTAGCCTTCTGCCAGGATGAAACCACCTGCAGCCTTGGACCGTGGGTGAAATCCTGTAGCCCTGGGATGCAGAGCTTCTAGGAGACTGACTGTCCTCTTCTGTCATATTATTAAAGGACGTTGGTCCTCTTGCCATCTGTGCTATTGCCATTATCCCTCTACCTCCTCAAGAGTCCAGTTCAGGACAATTTAAATTGGAATCCCAATTACATGATCCCCAAAGGCTCACAGAGTAACCTGCATTCTGCATTCACAGCAATCCCAGGCAACATGCTCAGCCTGCTTCAGGAAGGCACACAACACTGGGTGTGGATGAGACCTCAGAACCCTCTAACCTTGGGCAGCTCCTTGCCTCTTCCTGTCTGAGCCATGTTTGATTCGCTGCAAGAGGAATACGTGTCTAAACTGCTGGATTTTAAAATGTCGCTTGGTCTGTGGATTAGGCCAATCCATTCCACATTGTTGGGGCTGCAGATGCAGTTGAATGGTTCATAATTATAGTCTAAAGAAACTGCAGACAGCAATAGAGCCAACCCAGGCCCTTTCTCTCCTGACAGCCCATGCCAAGCTGTCTCCCACAGGGAACCATAGTATGGTTATCCTGCAATGTACTTGCCCAGAGACAATACATCCAGTGTAGAGAAAAAGTTGGATTTCTAGAAATTGAGTCTGCTCATCTATCTGCTCCTATGTCCATTGTATCCTGCCTTGTGTCTCAAAAGTGTCTGGTCCTTCTCCTGCCAAAGTGAAATGCAAAGTAAGTGCAAGGAGATGCCGGGGAGAGAACTGCTATCGGGGCATGTGGTTCTGGTACTCGCACTGACTTTTTTAGGTTGTGTGGCCCTGGAAAGAATAATTTCCTCACTCAGACTCATTTTTCTCCTCTGGTAAATAGGAGTACTGGACTTGGAGAGCACTAATAAACTCCCATTGAGCTCTACCATGTGACAAACCCAAGACCTAAGGTTTTGTCTCCAAAGAGGCACCACAAATGTGATCTTCTTTCAAAATTTAAACTATCACTTTTCTGTGACTCAAAACAAACATAAATCTGTAGTTCTCTTCTTTGGTCAGGTAGTTCTGGAATTTCTCAAGTGAGGCTGATGCTGGGCAGGTTGCCAGTTTAAGAACTGAGGAAGGGGCTTGAAGAGATTTTTAAATTAAATGTGGTGATAGTTGTTCTATCTCTCCCTGGAGATAGTTCAAGTAAATTGAGTATCCAAGCTATTCTGCAAAGGGATGGCTGTAGAGAGACATTTAATGTGATTTCTCACATATTCTACTGTGTACTAGATCTTAATAAAAATAATCAAATACTAATTCACACCTAGACACTGTGCTAAATGCTTTGCATACATTATCTCATTTAATCATTCAAATAGCCTTCACAGGTGTGTGCTATTATTATCCCTAGTTGAAACATGGAGGAACTGAGGTTCAGGATTGTTTAAATGACTTACCTGTGGCAATTCAGCTGGTTAGTTGGTAAAGAATTTGAACCTGAGTCTTATTCCAAAGCCCACACTACTATCCTCTTTGTTTTCTTATAGAGAGCTTTCTAGGGCAAACAGGCTTCCAAGTCCTCCCCTCTCCCCCAACCCCACCCCACCCTCCCTTCTTCCCTCCTGACTGCAGCTCCTCCTACCCTCATTGTTTATTGTGCCTTCTAAACAATAGCCAATGAGTCTGTGTTCCATTCTAGGGAGAGCTAGGGGTGATTTTATTCCCTGAAACAGAGATGAGGTTGTGACACAAAAAGGTTAAGTGGCTTTGGTGAGGTCACAGAGCCAGCCTGCAGTCAGCTACAGTACCATCTGAGTCCCCTGACTTGGGTCCCTTAACCGACCCTAAGGCATTTTGGCATCCAAGTTTAATTAAGAGAGTTATTTTAATTTTCCTTCCTATCTCTAATTTTCCATTTTATTGCTGCTCGATAATGTAGATATTGAAGTGCCAGGCATTTTTCTTCCCTAGTGTGCTTTTTAATGACTAAACTTATCACATAAAAACCACTTGCCTTAGAGGTAAGCTTTCAAAGCCTGTTTCTGTGTATGACAGAGACTGTTGCCTTTTCTCAGAGAAAAATGAGACCACAAATGCAGCTCAGACAGGTTGTTGTTAATTGAGGGCTTTTTTTTTTTTTCTAAATCTTACATTTATACCAGTAAATCAACATCTGTGAGTCATAAACTGGTTCTGGATCAGCCGTTAGTGGTCTGAATGTTTTTGTAACTACCTTCAGAAAAGCATATTTTAGCTCAAAACTCAGGGATTCTTTGTTTTGTTGAAGTTCAAGACTCAGGAGTAGACAACATGCTAGGACACTTCTGGAGAGGGAAAGCCTGTCTTCCATGATTGTTTAACATTAAGTGTATATTTATATTTCTTTTTGATTGAAGTTGGGGTGGAGTTGAGGGAGGAGTATAAATAAAAAAGAAAGTATGCTTTTTACATACTCCATGTGCTTGAGGAATTCCTGTATGAAGGTGACTATTTTCTTAATATTATTGTCTAGCTCCACTCTTCTGTTTCCCAACTCCTGCAGACTTTTCTTGGCCCTTATTGACTTGAAATTCCTAGTGTAAGGCGATTCAGCACTTGGTAGGATATAATTAGCTGAAGTCTAAGGAATGCTTAAAAATACAATTCTGTTTTTTCCCAAATGCAGGAGGAACAGACTGCTGCAGTACAAGCACAAGCAAAGAAGTATTTCTTTGATTGATTTTTTTTTTTTCCTGAGTGCCTTAAAAACCAGATATGGTATTGAAGTATCTTGCCCAAGTGGACGAAAGGCAAAACTTGGCTGCTGTTGTTTGGTTGGTGGGGACACTGAGGCATACATGTAACTGAATTGTTGTGAGTGTTGGGGATAGAGGTTCTGCTCTACTATGAACGGAAAAGGGCACAGCCCCTGACATTTTTTAGTTCATCTTCACAAGCCAGAGCATATCAAATTCACTTAACCATTGAATTAGGAAGCCCATAGTGACCAAAAAGCTGATAGCTCATCATTCAACACATATTTACTGAGCTCTGTAATGTCTTAGGCACTAGGCTAGGCATCATTTTTTTAGCATATGATAACATAGACGTATCACTTAAAGTCCATATTAACATTTAGAAAAATCTACTTGTGTCCTATAAAGAGAATGAATAAAATTTTCATTTATCAATATTGATTAGATTAATGAAGCATGACCCTTGCAGACGTGATGGGATTATTATATCTCAAATATGTAAAAAATATTTTAACATGACCTTATTAGTGCTCTTCATCCAAATCCAGGGTTAGATGCATAACTTCTGATGGCATAAATATTCATAATTAATATCATCTGCATGTAACTTTCCTGGCAGCCTGTGGTGGCGCCTGGCTCTCTCTCCAACCTCCTGCTTTACGCAACCCCATTCCTTGATTTGAACATTCACACATTTTGTTTCTGTGCTTCAGGACTGGGTTAGGAAAAGGATGATTGACTATCTGAGTTGTCACCATTGAAGAATTAGAAAGAATAATTTTCCTCATTTCTAGAGTGGAAAGTGTTTACAGTTTAATCATGGCGGGCTTTTTTAGTATCTAATTTTGGTGGATGTTAGCAGCAGTGTTTAGGCTAGTCTGGGGAAGAAAGTTGAGGAGCAGACTGGGGAAGAGAGAAAGGAGTTGCTCCGAGGAATCTGCATTTGAAAATAGAGAAGTACTCACCAATCCAACCCAATGTTGGATTAAAAAATGCCAACATTTTCTTAATACAACATCAACAAAACAAAATTCCCCAAAGCAACTCTAGATTTGTTCACTTCTTCTCCTGATGAATTCATAGTGAGTAAGGCAGGATTGATTCAAGAACCTTTTTTTTTTTGTGGTTCATTTGGACGTGTAAATGCACAATTCATTCATCAGCTGTTTCCCTAGGCTTTTCCCAGGACCAGAAGTGTCTGTTCTTGTCATCTGGAGGCCAGCATTGTTTTCTCATACCTTTTGGAAACACAGCTGGATTGCAACAGTCTTTGTTCTTTCAAAAATTAGGACTATCACATACAAATATTTTCCTCTGGTCACTAAGGAGGGACTTAATCTGGAGTTTAGACCAGGAGTCAGATATATTTCTGTTCCTGGCTTCCTCCCCGATTTGCTGTAGGAAACTTGCAAATTACTAAGGCTTCAAGGGCACAAAACTGGGTTTAGATGAAGGTAAGCATGTGTGTTAAAACTTACCAGAGGCAGAGGTTACAGTTGCAGTCAAATGTTGGGAGTTCAAATGTGCTTAGAAATCAGGAAACATTAAAAATAGCTTTCTCTGAGATTGCTCAGGAAGATTTATGTTAAATCTTTTTGTTAATCAAAGATGGAGCTCAATACTTGGTTCTAGCTATGTATTTAGATATACATATACTAGTTGATTTGTTAATTAGGACAAATTATCTCTATTTATCACAACCAATGTATTAGTGGCAAACCATGAATTATTCGGGTTCATTTTGTTTTATCTCAAGCGCTGGGAGTTCCCAAATGGAACAGAAACTGTGCGTTGTGATTCTGTCATGGCTGCCAATGATGTACTCCAGAAATTCAAAACCACAGAGCCTCTGCATCACTTTTTTGGTGGCGGTCGTGGGAGGGTTATTAGTTTTATCTAAAAGAGGAGAGTCTCTGAAAGGAAAGACAAAGCTTTGGCCAATGGTGACATAATTACAGGGACAGAATAATTAGAAATACATTATAACTTCCCCTTCAACCCAACCACTGCTGGACGTAAATTGGAAGCTTACGGAAGCTCATGGCTGGGTTCTAGTTTGGGGTCCCGTTCTGGATGCTCCTGCCAACGCAGGAGCATTACATGGGTGGGCTCTGAAAAACTGAAGCCTCCTCCAGAAACACACGCCCTGACTCAAGACCCGGCTGGAGTCCAATATTCCTAAAGCCCTTTGAGGACACGGGCTCACGAATCCCCTGCGCCTGCCCGCACGCTCGCCTTCATCCACATGCCTCACGTCCTGTGTGTCAGTCTTTGTGAATGAATGATGTACACGCACTTGGAAAACTATGCTGCTACAGGGAGGGGGCGGGAGCGGGTGACCAAGCCCTCAAGAATGCGTGGAGAATCAGACGGACTTTCCCGAAACGGTGGAGGCGGCCTGTGCGCCCAGCCTGCCCACCCGCTCCCGGCCCTTCCCGCCCCTGCCTGGGCTCCGCGGCCCCGGGCTCCGGGCACTGCTCCTCCGCGGCCGCGGCCCGGCCCCGCGCTCGCCCGCCCTTCCTTTCGCTTTGGGCCGCGGGCGGCGATTGGCCGCGGAGCTCGGCCCCGCCCCCGATGCCCCGCCCTGCCCCTACGCCCCGCCCCTCGCTCCCCCCAGCGGACATCGCCGGGCCCGGGGCGCGCGGACCCAGCGGCCGAGACGCTGCACCGCGAGAAACGCCCTAAGGAGGAGGGGAGAGCGCGGGAGGGCGAGAGGGAGGGAGAGCGGCCGGGAGATCGAGAGCGAGCGAGGCAGCCGCGGGCGGAGAGGAGGGAGCGGGCGAGGGCCGGGCAGGAGGAGCGGGCGCGGCGCGGGCGAGGCTGGGACCCGAGCGCGCTCACTTCGCCGCAAAGTGCCAACTTCCCCTGGAGTGCCGGGCGCGCACCGTCCGGGCGCGGGGGAGAGAAAGGCAGCGGGAATTTGAGATTTTGGGGAAGAAAGTCGGATTTCCCCCGTCCCCTTCCCCCTGTTACTAATCCTCATTAAAAAGAAAAACAACAGTAACTGCAAACTTGCAACCATCCCGTCTGTCCCCCACTCCTGGCACCATGAAGGCGGCCGTCGATCTCAAGCCGACTCTCACCATCATCAAGACGGAAAAAGTCGATCTGGAGCTTTTCCCTTCCCCGGGTGAGTGGCGACGGCCGAGGCCCCCACCCAAGCTCTCGGCCAGAGGCCGGGGTCCCCTGAACTTCTTGCCCCTTTCGCCGTTCCCTTCTGGGCGGTGCATTTCTTCAGGAGCGGGGGATGCTGTTGGCAGCTGGATTAGGAGGACGAGGAGCAGGAGGAGGAGGACTGTTGGTGGCCCTAGACCCTTGGTTTTGGGGGTGGTATTTATTTTCACAGCTGTGTTTTTGTGAGTGGTGGGGAAAAGCTTATAGAATTTCCAGTACCCCATTCCTGCTTTTCTTGTATTCCCAAATGAGCGAGAACCCTCTGGCCTTATTCCTTAATGTTAAGGGGAGATGGACGCTGCCTCAGAGGACATCATCCCCTGACTCCACGTCCCCGATAGAACTGAGGCTGGGTGGAGGGCCCCGGGCAGTCTAACGGGTTGGCCTTCAGGCACATTTTCAAATGAGCTCTTGCCTCCCCAAGCGTCCCTGTCACATGCCTTGCCTCTCTTTTTCTGGGTTGAGGGTGAGGAGACCGGAGGAGAATTGAAATTATCGTCTTAACTTTGAGAAACTTCCGACCCTATTCTTGTAGGTTACTTACTTTACCCATGTTTCTTATCTGCCGTAAATTTTTCTTCTGGTACCAAAGGTCCATTGGAAGGAAAGCATCCAACACCCAAATGTGACTTTGTGTCTTTGGTACATGGTGTTGTCCACCTCTTTCATTTATATGCATTTGAAGAAGAGAAGGATACGAAGTATTTATTTATTTATTTTTGTCTTTGACACAAATATTGTTAAGCAACTTAAGAGAGTCTGGCCTTACAGAATTTCTGAAACAAATGTAGTTTGAGAGGGAAAGATGCTTGCTTTTAGGATAAGGCACTGCCAGTTATCCTTAGAGATGAGTGATTTTGGAGGTGGAAGTATGTAGAAAGATACAGGGAGAAGGCAGTGCACCCTGGAAAATAATTAATTGAAAGAACAGGCTCCTCTGTTGTATCTGATTATCAAGAAGTTTAGTTGCTGCGCCCTGTGGTTAACACTTCTTTGCCTCTGCCATAATTTATTGCTTACTTTAACCCTTTCTTACTCTGCTTAAACTTTCAACACCACCAAACCGATGTTTTGTCATTCTGAGGTCCTTCAGAAATATTAATAAAGACATGTAAGTCATGTCCCCTCACCCTGGGCCCCCTGACATTCAGCTCCAGGACTGCTGTGGGCAGAAGGCTGAGATTGTGTCTCCTCGCAAGGATGATGGTGGTGGGAGCAATGCCGAGAGCGCACCTGGAACCATGGAGGCATTTAAGGCATTTAGGCCTACAATTCAGAAATGAGGTTTCTGTGATGGTTGTGTTTGGGGGTTCGAGGAAGCTAGAACGAGTTCTATTTGTCACAGTTGATTCAAACCATATATAGAAGTGAAAGGATAGTTCACAACAAAGATATAAACTCAACTAATAGGTCCTTTCCTTAAGAACGACTTGTTTATATGTGTTGTTATGGGTGTTTATGGGGGAAGAGACAGATTTGGTCATCTGGGAAATATCGTGTCGATATGTCAGTCCACATACCTACAAGGGATTTTTCATCCTGGGAATGAAAAAGAACCCTTGGCAACACATGTTTCAGATCACAGTGAACAGCCGAAGCAGTTTTTTTGGTAATTTAATATTAAATATTAGAGACAATGTATATGGTGCCCTCATTTCAGTTATTGATTAAAAATAAACTCTGGGCGAGTAACTTTCTTTAGCTTTCTCTTCTGTAAAATGGGGACAATAAAGCCTAACGCTACAGTCAAAGTCCATTGTAATAAGCATACTTGCACTGACTTTCTTTTTCAAAAAAGATTTCCAAGCCACTGGTCATCTTTTATATGTGACCTTCAATACAACAAAATTTCAACTGGCCAAAGAAATTGGGCAGTCTCCTGCCATTCATTGTAAAGAGGTTTGATTTCTAGCACCAATATTTATTATCTTGGAAAAAATAAAGACAAAAACTTGAAAAAATATATAGACTATAATCAACTTTTTTTTTGCTGGACCTTTAGTTGCTTATATGTGGACATTATACCCACACCTCAGAGAGGAAAATAGAGTCACAGAAAAGGTAAATAATTGACATAAAACTATGTAGTGAGCCAGTGGCTGAAGTACAATCAATTCATGTTTCTAACTTCGCAGTGTATCTTGCTTTGAATAATGTTGCAAGATACCTTCCAAAAGCTCAGCAAAGAAATCTCGACTGAGACTTAACTTGCAGGTGCAAAGCAAGGTTGGGAGAAACAGTGTTTCTGGCCAGGGCTGTCTGCTTTTGTTAGTGGAAGGACAAGACATTGGCTAAGTGCAGATTTGCCTTACCCATCAGACCATATAGGACATGTGTTTAAAGTTTAACTTCTCACAGCGTAGCTTTTTATCCACAGCTGTGACTTAAATATTTGTCAGAATGATTTCTTTGGGTTGCTTAGTTTCTTATGCATGGAGACAGCTAGTGTGGGATCTTATCTGGCTTAAATGATTAAACCAGAATTTTCTCCCCACCCCGTCCCAAATTCATGAGTTCCAGAGAGAGGCAGTAAGGAAGTGGGGTGTCCAAACAGGAGCCACAAGACCTGGATTATTTGTCTTCCTGGCTAGGACCTGACCAACAACCTTTATGTACTTTTATTCTATTTTGAGACTTCACAGGAGTTTGACGATGTTAAGTACTAAATTAACATATACTCTGAAATAACATTAGAATTGACTTTTCCTTGCAAGTGTAAGAGTAAGGTGGGATATGCTGTTTGATGGCAACAGTGTGATTGCAAGGATCGTAAATAGCTTAAAAACAAACATAGCCATTGGGTTCACTCCTGGTTCTCTCCCGGTGGAGCCTGCTTCGAAGGGACTAGGTGCCAAAGCCAACACATTCCCAAGGCACTTAATTTTTCCTTTCCTTCAGCACTCTGCTCTACCTTCTTGGTGAGGTGAGCTTAATGTCCAGATAAGAGCAGGACCTCTAATCCTGGATACTTGCTGTTTTATAAGAATAAAAGGATGAGCCTCTGGCCCCACCCGCCCTCAGCAGAGGGTGTACATCCATCGGGAACATGCATTATACTTAGAGATAGGAAGAAGCTTTGTCCTTGCTCAGCTTGGTCGGTCTTTGTTTCTTCATCAGTGTAGACAAGAAAGAAGGGCAGAGCTGCCCAGTCTATTAGATCACTCGCTCACTGTGCTCCCAGATCCCCGCCGACCATACTCCATTAGTGACTAAAGAGCTCCGCGCGGTTCAGAGCAGAGACTCTGGAGCCTGCCTGTCTGGATTTGAATCTCAGCTCGCCACTTAGTAGCTGTGTGACTTGGGACAAATGACTTAATCTCTCTGTGCTCCAGCTTCTGCCTCTATAAAATGAGTGTAATCATTCTACTTCATAGGATGAATATGAGGATTAAATCTATGAATATGTGCAAAATCTTAAAACAGTGCCTGATCCATAATAAATCCTATTTAACAGTTGACTACAAAACAAGTCAACAAAAAATGATCCTGATCAGTGTAGAATTTTCAGAGGCCCTTGAATGTTTGTTAGGAGATAAGGTGGCTGTGTTATGCACCTCCTGATAATCTATTATTTGAGAGGGAATGAAGAGTAAAGTTAAGGAGGGCCTTTTCAGCTGCTTGGCTGAGATCTCATGCCCGTGAAACTTCATTCTGTTCTCCAGGGAGCAAACAGTGAGAGGTAACTTTCAGAGAGTGTCTTGGAGTCCAAACTCTCACAGTTAGAGGCATAGGGGTTTGCCAGTTACTTTGGGTGATGGATATTGTCATTGTTACCTCAGAGCAGGGAGGCTACCAAGTCTAGAGGCAAGGGGAACATTTGCAGGGTTGATGGAAAAGTCAACTTTTCAATTATGCAGGGCTGAGAAATGCATCATGTCCAGTTATTATAAAGCATCTCCTATTTTATTTATTTATTTGGTTGGCAGAGCCTGCATTCCTGGCATTTTTGGTTGGTTTGTGTTGCTGTTTTTTTGTCTGTGTAACTTTTTTTTTTTTTCTCTTAAAGAGGCCAGACCACCCTGTAGGAACATCGCTTCCCTCTAGGAGACAAACCAGCCCGTGGTCAACCTCCCAGAGCCCAGGTCACTCTAGGGTCCATCAAATCTCTGCAAAACTGGGAGCTGGTTAGTGTAGGTCAGGATTTTTCGGGAGAGTCTCCCTGTTTCAGAATACAGCGGATAACTCTACAATGGCTACAGTGACAGTATAATTACAGTTGTCTCTCTGGTTTGTGTAATGAATAATCCACGGCTGTGGTGGAATTCCATGAGCTTGCGTTGAAGGTGGTAGGTTCTTGTCATTCAAAAGTTGTTGGGATATTTCTAAAGCACACATCGAGCCTGCATTGTGTGCTGGGCACGGTCAGATAAAAGAACACTTTTATGCTTCACACTTACTCTGAGGTGTGGTGGAAATATTATTTTCTCCATTTTTCAGATGAGGAAAATGAGATTCTCAGAGATGCATTCTTGGCCTAAGGCCACACTCTGGAAATTTAGAAACTGATGAGACGTTGTAGGCATTTGATACCTAAAATTTTGAGTTATTCTCAAAAACTCTGGAAATTAGAACACGGGCAGGTGAGAAGGCAATGCTGGTCGGTGCTCTGGGGGTTCAGGAGGTACAGTGGCTCCCTGGTATCCCTTCAAGACCCCCTGAGCTGGATCAGGTGGCCTCATTGTTAGCCCAGTGCTTCGTATGGCTCGGGGAAAGGGTCCATCCTGTGGGCTGTCCCAAGGCCTGGCAGTCCAGATGTGTTGCTTTAGAACGATGTTTAAAAGTTCCAGCAGTGCTTAGCTCAGAATGAGAGGCAGCGAACCAGGGTTCTCGTTTTTGCAACGTCTTCCAGATGGCCTTGGCTCCGTCCCAGGTGGGAAGGTGGTTATGTTCATCTCCAAGGTCAGTCCTTCACTGAGCCTCCAGATTCTGCCCATTTCATCTCCTTCATCACTGATGTTGCTGTGCATTGACTCTCTCATAAGCAGGATGATGAGACATAGCTTAGCAAACTAGTTCATTTTCTTCAGGCAGTTAAAATTTAATTTTCCTGCTTGCAGAGATGCCCCTAGGCAGTTGCGTTTGCTGCCTGTGCCTCAAATAAATTTTGTTTCCCCCCCTAAAATTTAGTTTTTTAAAAAAGCCCGTTCCATGTGTCAGGGCACATGGTCTGGAGTTGTCCTGGCACAAGGAAGGAAGGACAGCCCCAGGTGTCTACCCACAGGCCTGCCAGCTGTCCCAGCCCATGGCTCACAGACAGGCACACTCCCCTGCCACTTGTCTAAGGTTAAGGCATTGGTTTCTTTATTACTGCATTATGGAGAGCATTTTCCCGAATAGTTAGTATGCTTGGGCCCGCACTGTCACCGCAGAGAGGAATTTGTGTGTGAACAGCATCATCTCCATGTTTTTATTTAGCTGCTCCTTAATGAAAACCTTGGCTCCGTTTTCCTGCTCACGGGGAACCTCGAATAGCATTTGCCTCTATGTTTGCAGTGTTCTAGGTCTATCCTTCGCTCACAGCTGTTAAGCTGTTCTTAACTCAGGGTTAGGAATGTCACGGGTATTCCCAAATCTATCATTTTTACTTGTCATGTGTCTGTAGCTACTTTCTGCTATTTTTTTCTTTGTTTCTGTTGAGTTGATGATATCTTTTTCAAAACTTCAGTGGATGTTTTCCAAATTGCATAAACAGGCTATTTCTACTTGGCTGCTTTTCTGAAGCCTTGGCCTATCTGCATCCCCTTTTCCTTCTCATTGTATAGTTTATAATCTCCATGCAGACACAGAAAGACATAGGTCTGTAGGGTGGATTGTGGTAGGTCTGGTTTCATTGGCAGAGAGCCATGCTTACAGACATGCTCAAAATATTGCTATTCAAGCCGTAAATATTTTATTGATCACTTGGCCAACTCTGTCATATTTCCCAGGTGCTTTCCAGTGTCTACTGCTCGGGTGCAAGCCTGTCACTTGACACTTCAAATGTGGCTTATTACTGCCCCTTCCACTTTTCTCAATTGTTCTTTCTTGTAGCATTTAGTACTGTCTCTAAGAGTTGTAAAATATTGACCCAAATAGTGCTTTTAGACCCAAAGTAGCATTAGAAATATTAAGGCTGTTGGACTTCATATCATAATGGTGTAGAGACAGGGAAACCATATAATTTACCACCCAAGCTGGGATACCTTTGAGAGTGTAAAGGGGCACTATTCATAACTGCATCAGAATGATAGACATTAACTGGGGCTCTCCCCACAGATGAGGGTCACCTGCGTTAGACACTAAATTTGGTCAATTGTACTTTCTAGAATATCTTCTCTCAATTGCTAATTTTAGGGTTTAGACCATCTAAGTAAGCTAATAGGGCACGATTAAGAGTTTGAAGCCCTTTAAGTTTAGTATGTTTTCCCCCCAACCATGAATTATATTTTAAATTTGTTTCTCAGCATCTGAGAAACCCAAATCAATCTCAAACAAGTTCACTTCAAGCATTCGAAACCTCTTGGTAGCTTTGGGTAGCTGTGATAAGCCATTGATTTTTGCTTTGCAAGGTTCTGTGGAGAAACTGTAAACTCTGCATGTAGCGTGTGTGTGTGTGTGTGTGTGTGTGTGTGTGTGAGACAGAGAGATAAAATGAACTTTGAAGTAGAGGGACGTGTCTTCATTACACAAGTGAAGACAATTACGTTTTTTATTTTGTTTTGTTTAAATGTTTATTGAACATGAGAAATTTTACTTTGGGCTAAAAAGGAGCAAAAAAAAAATGTTGTGTTTTCTTTTTGTACCATTAAAGTGGGCAAAAACAAAAGCAAAAATAAAAAACAAGCCCTCAATTCTTTAGAAGGGGAGGAAGGCAACGGTGGATTCAATTGCAAAATTCTTTTTGAATTAAAAAAAGACAAGAATAAGAATGAGGACAGGAAAAGAGTAAGAAAGTATGAAAGAATGAATGAAAGGAAATTGTAAAACTAAAAATGAACAACTTTAAGTGATAGTACATAGATTTTTGGAAAAGCCTCCATCTGGGCCAAACATTACACCTGGTTAGGAATTCCAGGCTCAGGTGGTCCCATGGACAGTTTTGGGTCTGTTGTGTCTACTCCTTGCCTGTGGTCATTTCTGAATGCTTTAAATCCCTCATGGGTAGATGGGTGGTCAGGACAACTCAGATGAAATCTTCCCTGGGTTCCAGGTGCTTCCATGGCAAAAGATTCTGGAGGACCAGTGTTTACATTTATGAAAATATGTGTGGATCAATGATTGTATTTTCTGTGTCTGTTAAGCTCTCTCTTGCAACAGTGGTAAGTTAGTTTCATAGGTCAGCTTTATGGGAAACAGGGGCACTTCTGAAGCATTTGAAGGAGGTGTAAGAACAGGGAAAGGATTATTTTCCATATAGAGAGCAGCGTGGGAAGAGTGCTGCAAGTTTGGAATAAAGAGATGCTTAGATAAACATGAGGAAAAAAATTTACTTGTAGAAAGGGATGAAGGAAGGAAGTAGGAGGCCAGGACCCAAACAGCGTTTTGAACCTCAGGATGAATTTTGCCTTTGAAAGTAGGGATATTTAAGGGCAGAATAGAGTTATTGGGTAAGCTTATGAGATAGGTAATTTTTTTTTTTTTTTTGGTTACTTTCCCTCCCACTCACACTGTTGTTAAAACCTCTGTATCAGTTTATCAGAATAAGCGTTAAACCTCAGAGAAGATGACAAAATTGATCAGGTATGTATTTTCAAGGTACAAATGGAAAATAACCTCAGTCAGGCACAGGAATCTTCTAAGCCTGGTGAGAGTTTGTAGATAGGGGTTTTTTGAAGTATTTAGGGTCTCCCACTATGTGTCAGGTATTATACCTGTTCTCTATGAATGACTTTTTTTTTGTGTGTAATTAGAGTTGTCTGATATATTTAGAATTGGGTGATGCATTAATATCATTCATGTTCAAACTAAGAATGTGTTGTTGAGTCTGATTTTCTTTCAATTTTTTGTAGAAATGAGGTCCCACTATGTTGCCCAGGCTGGTCTTGAACTCCTGGCCTCAAACAATCTTTCCACCTTGGCCTCCTCAAGTGTTGGGATTACAGGCATGAACCACTGCCCCCGCCCAAGTCTGATTTTGAAATACCCTTTAGGAAACTTATCACAGGAAATTTTCAGTGGAAGAGTTTCCATGTGACTGACTTTTATACTTCTAGTACCTACACATTTTTCCTATTTGATATCTGTGGCCAAAAATTTAAGTTAATTCCATACCTTATGCACCAGTTGTCTGACATCATTAAGATATGAAATAAATGTACAGAATGCAATGAAGAATCACAGATTATCATATTTGTTCCTTACCAGTAGGAATAAATATTGTGTATGAAATAAGCAGTGTCCACTCTGTGGGGAGAATGTGGGCTGGAGAGCCGGGAATGTTGGTCTCCAGTCACAACTCTGCATCGGTGTCTGTCTGTGTGACCTTAGGCAAGTCATTGCATTTTTATGCACCTCATTTTCTTCATCAGTCAAATAAATTCATTGCAATGATGACCTGTTAGATTTCTCCTAACACTGACATCCTATGACTTTAGGTAACATTTAAAACAGCCAAGGATTGGAGGGTGCGTAGACTGCCATTCAAGAGGTAGGCAACATGGGGATTTGCATCCGAATCCCCAAATTCTGTTAATAACAACTTAATCATTGAGGAATTTTGGGTGCTTTGGTAAAGGGCTACTTCCACAGAGAAACAGAGATGTTAGAAAGTGTTGCCAGCCTAGCTCACCATTGGGGAAATGGAGGCATGTTGTCTCAGGTAGAACTGAACCAAGAATCATGCCTTCCTCGTGGTCTTCCTTTCAGCTTCCCTTTTCCATGAGCCCTTGCTGCAGTTGCAGCTGAAGGCAGCTCCAGTGCGGGTTCTCACCTGGAGGAGGGAGATGGAAGTCCAGGGTTCAGTAGGTGAAGCAGCCCGTCCAGCTGCTTCTGCAGGGCCGAGCCTGTGGGCTGAGTGATGAGCTTCTTTCATCCAATCTGTGTCTTCTTGATAGACTGCTCTGGTCAGAAACAGTCCCTCCTGCCTGGGGAATGCATTCTGCTGTTAGCCATGGCAGCGCCTCTCCTGACAGACCCAGTGAGTCAGGGCCCCGGCCTGCTGTTTGCCCAGAGGGAAGGGCCAGGCCTGCGTGCTTTGGGTGCCCACAGAATGGTGTCTGGGTGGCCACAGGCTGACCCTGCAGTGGGCACAGGCTGCTTGGCAGAGCTGGAGGCGGACAAGAAACCACCTGCCTTGGCTTCCCCAGCCACCCCGGAAGCTACAAATGTACACTGGGGTGTGGCGGCGGTGCAAGAGCGGTGCCCGCACATGGGTGTTATCTGAAGTCTCATCTGATTGATGTTATTTCTACATTTTGAGAAAGGTCTGTCACAGTTACCCTTCTCTTTCCAAAGCAGGGACCTAAGTTCAGCCTGCCAGTTTTTGGGGAAAAACAAAGAAAACGATCATTGATGACAGTGTCGAGTTTATCTACTGGTGCTTGTGTAAGCATTTCTCATCTCCACCCATCTTTTCTTTTTTCCTCCTGTTCTGTTTATTTTCTAGTAGTTATTGGGTGCGAACGTTGTGCCAGTATCCTCATTATTTTGCCCCAATAGTGAAGCATTATTATTGCCATTTCATAGATGAAGCAACCGAGATTAAACGACTTGCCCAAGGTTGCAAAGCTGCTGAATGGAGGAGTTTAGATTCAAACCCACCTGTGGCTAACTTGAAATTTCCATGTCTGTTGTTTTCAGAATTCTCAGAAATATTTGGGTGTTTGTGGAATTTGGGAGAAATACTAAGGTCCGTTTGTGCATATTGTTTGCTAGTTCATCTTAATTACTTGGCTATATCTAGTAGCATTTTACAGTTTGCCATGTGACTTCACCACATTTGAGCTCATGGTAATCCTTAGAGCTACCAATATTTTACAAATAAGGAAAGTGTAGTGCACCGATGCCAAGTTACCCTCCCAAGGTTCCAGGGAAAATAAGCAGAGAGTTAGAACGTGAAGCTCCAGTCAGTTTCTCCAAATCCCCTGACATTTGAGTTTAGCCACATGCATTTCTTTGATTAGATGAGTATCTAGTACATTCACTTAAATATAATAATAATGTTAATAATCAATGTTAGCTTGAGATCAAAGTGTCAACAAGGCATTCTCTTCTCTTTTGGTGGAGGTAGATTTCACCCACATACTTTATGTATCTGTAACAAGTCCCACATAGCTGACTGATTATTAAGCTTTGAGCAGGTAGCACTGGTCACTATGCACAAGTAACTAGGATTACTGAGCTTTGAGCAGGTTGAACAGATCACTATGACATAGGCTCTGGAAAGTTTGTACAGATATGCATGATGCCAAAGCACTGGCAGAATTGTTGGTAGGCTGGCAAGTTAGTTCCTTCTCAAGGAAAAAAAAATGTGAATGATCCCATAGGTTACTAGACAGACATGCAGTTTCCCTTTGGAGAAGGTTGACTTTGGACTTTGAGAAATACAATTTTTTTCTTTTGATCTAAAGAGATTTGAAAAGAATAGAGGTCCATTTTTTGTTTACCTATTCTGAACTATAAGGCACATTGCTTTGTTCTTCTGTGCCTCAGTTTACCCCTTTTAGTGAAGGAGTCTATTTTAATCAGTGAGAGCTTCAGGTAACTGGAGGAATGTTTCAGGAAAAAAAAATGAAAAAATCATTGAATCCTAAGCTGCATGTTATGGAAAAGAACTGTACCAAGGAGGCATACAGAAATTAATGTCATCTTAGATGAACAATTTTTTCACCCTGCTAGTTTCCATTTGGGACATAGGGTATTTGCTGTGGCACCATGTATAGACACTCAGAGCTTAGCAGAGTTATATCAGATGATCTCCCTAAAACAATGTGTTGTTCCTTACCAAAAAACGTAAGCCCCTCTGGCCGGACCTTATTTTGGTCATTATGGGAGCCAGAGCATGCCAAGGTCAAATGACAGGTTTTTGATCTGGGAAGTATTCTTTTGGCTGCTGGTGTTTCCTTGGGAGTGGGTGTAAACCTTAAGTAGCCAGTAGTGACCTTGGGTACCTCTGGATTACTAGAGAAGAGGAGGTGGGGATGGGAAGTTGGGTGGTACACCTGATTATAGCAAGAATGAAGATAATAGTTTGAAGTTGGCTGTTTTAAATCTGGGCACTAACTTTAATGCCTGCCAGGAAAATGTTATCTTGTAAAGCAAATCCCAGTGAGGTCACGAAGTGTGTCTCCTCCTCAAATTGGGGTTCAGCACTATGACTTGGTGCCTCCATGTAACAATAGTTTTGGGTTAGGCCTAAGGGGTCCTTGGTCTTAGCTTTGCCTGGTTTGAATATTTTTTTCCGCTGTTAACTGGGCAGGGTGGTCATCTTATTACCTTCTGTTGTCTGATGGGAGAATCAGGATACCCAAGTCTGGCTTTACTTTAAGCCACCAGATATGGACACATGTCTGTGTTATCTTTGTATTCTTCTCCAAGAAGGATGCTCCTAGTGAGTGAGCTGCCTTTCTTTGAGAGAGAGTGGGAAAGTTAATGAGTTCCCATTTAGAAAGTACTCTGGAGTCTTTGGTGATTCAAGGAGTGTTATTAAATTAGTGGGAGATATGATACGGAGTGGGGATGCTAAATACATATGAACTCCCCAAGGGTGAGTCGTGTGTGTGTGTACGGGAAATGCATCCTTGATTTCATATAAGATCAAGAGTTCAGTCTTACACCTCCCTTGCCTCCTAATGGAAACCAAACATTCTTCAAAACTGCTGGATGCTTGCTTTTCTTTACATAATGCAGTTCAGTTGGAGTGAGAGAAGTGAAGCTAATATTTAGAGAGTACCTACTGTGTGTCAGATACTTGGCAATGTGCTTTACAGAAATACATCATCACATTCTTTAAACAACTCTTTGAGGTTGATACCTTAATTCCCATTTTGTAGATAAGAAATTGAGTCCAGAATTAAGTTCAGATAATTTGCCCAAAGCCATAGAGTTTTCAAGTCATAAATTTGATCTTAGACCTTTCTAGTTACCAAGGCCTACCTACTTAGACAGAATCCATTGGAGGGAAAACTTTCTAACATTTTTCTAAGAGGTCTTGATTCTTGGCACATTTTTCTGTGTGATGTGTTCTCTGTCAGGCTTGTCATGATCAGGGGTAGGAAGAATGCACTCATTTCACTTATACATATCTACCATTGGGATGTATTAGTAGTGGGAAACTAAAAAACAAAAACAAAACATTTCGCATGATTTCCATGGTGCATTTTCAAATCCAAAGTAGACTCATGAAAGGTGGCTAGCCAGATTTACTAAACTTGTGTACAGAATTGGTGCTTTGGCCCCCACTTTCCACATTGGACAATTGAGGAACGAACTGAGAGCTCCACCCTGGCTTGAGAATTCTCCAGGGAAGGGATGTTCAGAGGCACAAGCCTAGGACGTGAAGCTACTTGATGCAAGAGGGACGTTTGTAGAAAAGTAAACACACACACAGAATGAATCAGCGTCTCCATGGTGGACCCAATGTTAACCTCTGATTCAACTGGAGATTTTTAAAAATAAGGAATCTATTTCCGGATTTCTGAAGGTCTGTCTTGCAGGGAGCTTTGTGGCTTTTCCATGCCTTCCACCCATCCTCTTCTGTAATGGATGGTCTGATGAAAGAACTTTGAAATTTCAGGCTGACTGCAAAGTCTCCAAAGGATCTGGGGTGCTGGGTGAACCAAACAGCGATTTAGTTTTTTTAATGAGATTGGGCCCTGGGTGACTTACCGCTGGTTTCTCCTGGCTTTGATCAAAATATCCGCCTAGTGGCATGGTGCAGGCAGAGGGTGATGAGCAAAGATGATGCAAGTCTTCAGTTGCCCCCAACTGCCTTGCTTTGTAAGAAAATATTTTCAGTGTTTTTATAGGCAAGCAAGTCCTAAGGAAGTAATACTTGAATTTCCAAAAGCTGGTGCAGAATACACACTAGGCTCTGCCTACACAAGCTAGTCACAAATCTCTTTATGAATCTTCTCTAAATTCCTGTTTTGAGGAGCCTAAATGAAATTCACCTTATTTAGTAATTGGTTCTTGGTTCTTATATTTGTCAGGTGGATTTATTTATGCCACAGGCATCTTACCATGATCTTATGACACAGAGTTTAGATAAACTCTCTATTTCTCTTTGGGTACGTGAGCCCTCTAAGACAAAGGAGAGATATTTACATTTAGAGTGCTTTATAGTAAGTAATTGAGTCCCTGAATCACACAGCCTCACTTTCATTACATTGGTTATAATGATATTCCTCACTGGAAGCAGCACCATGTCCTTTGAAAGAGCAGAGTTTTGAGGTAAGACAGCCCTGGGTTTGAATTCAGGCTTGATCTTTACTAATTTTTCCTTAGACAAATTATTTAACTTCTGTAAACCTTTCCTTTCTGATCCTTACAAAGGAGATAATAATAAAGAGCTTTCAGGGCTGTTGTTAGGATTAGAGATAATTCCTGTGAAATACTTTTATACTTTTTCATTGCCACAGGGGCTCAATAAACCATTATCTTGTAGGTCACCAAATTCTGTACAAAACTTCATTGCTGCTGTCGCTGTTATTACTTCAGTGGTTGTTAAAACTGTGGTTACTGTTAACCTGGTTACAGAAAATTTTCCACTTGACACCTCCATCACCAAGTGGGCCAGAGCCGTCCCTGTGGCCGGTTCAGTTATTTTCAAATGCCTCTCACGCATTTTTACCAAACATGAGTTAGGGCTTGAGTTATGATTCCAACTCTAAAGCATTATTTTTAGACACTGCCTTTGCCAGTTCAACAAGGCAACTTTTTGGAATTGACGTTATGAGGATTTAAAATTATTTTAATTGCTGAAGTACTGTCGTCTTTGCCCTGCAGTCCTTTCTTTTCTGGGAGGTGACGTAGCCATTCAAGGTTTCAGAGAAAAACTCTATACCTGATAATCCAGCCAGGCAGGATTCGAACTCCTGTTCGCTCAGGTGTCACTTCCTGAGCCAGGCTGCCGCCGGAAGGTCCAGGTCAGTGAATTCATTTGGCAGCTCCCTGAAGATAATAAGATTCAAGACAGAAAAAGCCCACCGACCTTTCCTTCTTTGCCACAGCTGTACCTCATGGCCCCAGAAAATGGCCATCCTAGTTCTAGCAGGCGTCCCCTAAGGAGGACGTCTGCAGGAACCGTGCACCTCTGGGTATGCTGGTTGCTGATTGCAGTGGTTGATTTATAGCCAGAATCTGGCACCTAGAAAAGGGGATCTGCGTCTTTAAACAGCTGTGCGCCACTGTGTGTAAATGTGCTTGCTAATCCAGTGACTAATTCAGTATATTATAAAGCAGCACTGAGCCGGCTGCCAAGGCAGGGCTGGATCCCAACTGGAGTGGTGTGTAAGGCTCAGAGAATTATGTCTTGAATTCTGCCACACCATCCGTCGCTGAAATCTCATCTGGTGTGTTCTCTGAACCAGAGTCAGCCCTGGCCTTCTGGTTCCTGTCTGCCCACTCTGCTCCCTCTCCCTTTCCCTCTCCCTCCCTCCGTTTATTTACTCATGGAGGGTGGAGCCCAGCCCCATCTGAGTCAGGGCCAGGGAACCAATCAGTGGTGCTCTGGGGCATTCCAGGGCCAAAATTCATGATCCCTTTTGGAAAAGAATTTCCCAAAAAGATCCCTGGCTTCACAGTATTGTGACTGCACCTTCCTCAGTTCCTGTACAGTGAGCCTTCACCGCCCCCGCACCCCACCGCCCTATCAGCTTCTCCTCTGTCTCCCCCACCAGGGACTGGAGGGGGAAAGCCCTGTTTGATGGAGACTTCTTCCCCATGAGAATCTTAAGCATGTAAGTATAAAGATGCACAAATCACTTTAAATGAGCACTCGGCAGCCTTTTCTGGGAGCATCTTTAGGGTAGGGAACTTGAGGGATTTTGTTTGTCTTCTAGAACCTGTGGCCCTTTCTCTTTTGTCCTCACATAAGTGGTCTCAGAAGTTGCAGATACCAGGTGTCTGCCTCTGGAAACGGCCCTTGCCCAGCCTCTCCCATGGTTGGTCTCCCAGTGAGTATCGTGGGGCTTCCATCTCACAAGGATTTCCAGGTGGCGGAGGTGGCTGTGGGAGATCTCATCCTCTCGTCGTCTTCCCTTTCAGTAATGCCACCATCTGCCAGGAGTGCCATCCTGGACACCTTGCCCCCTTTCTGTCCCTCACGCCCTACACCCAGGACATCTTACATGCACTCCTTCCTACCCCCTCCCCCAGTGCTTCTGGACCCGGCCAGTTCACTCAGTCTGCATTGCAAAACCTTCCGCTTCAGCCATGATCCCAGCACTCATCGTGTGTTGTGAGCATGTAGCGATTGCTTGTGTACTTAGGTGGTGTTCGCTTCTCCCACTAGAGGGAAACTCTGCCTGAGGGATCTATGTTGCTCATCACCAAGGTGCTCATTGTTGGGCTCATAGCAGTGGGCCAGTAGCTCTTTCTCTCTCTGTCTCTTTAAAATTTACTGCTTTTTTTGTTAATTGAGATATACTTGATACAACATAACATTTACCATATTAAAATGTACATGTCAGTGCATTCTAGTACATTCACAGTGTTGTGCAATCATCATCAATGTCTAATTCCAGAATGTCTTCATCACCCCCAAAAGAAGCCCCATGCCCACGAGCAGTCAGTAGCTCTTTCTGAATGAAAGAATGCTGTGCAGCTAGAATGAGAGGAGGTGGGCCTGTATTCCTGATCTGGAGCTTGGAACACACACCTGGGGGAGTGCTGCATCTCCCCAATCTCAAAGGACTTTTTCAGTCCCTCCTTCCTCACCACTTAAGCCCAAGGTTTATTCTGAGGGCTCATTGGTTAGGCTCCGCTGTGTAGTGAGCTAGTGTCGTCTGGACAGAGATAATGAGCGCTTTCACCAGCTGCATGCAGACAGTTCAGTCCAGGGAGCTTGGGGCTGTGGTGGCTGCAATTTCCTAATGGCTTCCTGATGAGGCAAAGCCATTTATTAGCAGCGGATGAGGGCTGCACATCCCAGTCTCTCCCTTTCCTACCTACCCAGGCAGATGGAGAGTGACTTCAGCTCTCTCCGCCTTTTGCATTGATCACTTTTTCTCTGCTCGCCACCCATTGGTTGGTCTCACCCATTGATCTGGAGATTGGGCCTGCCTGGCGACTTATCACCCTCTTGGGCTTGCTACTGGGAGAGGCGTCTGAGGCTGTCTGCCTCGGATCCGCGTGGGTGAGACTCTGGGGCAGCAGCAGGAACAACAGAATGCTGAAGACTGGGTGTTTGGGGCCATTAAAGAGAGGCCCATTGGGAAGGAGAGGAAAAAAATCTGTGGGACGTAGAAGAGATCACAATGAGGTGGATCTTTCCTGGAACCCTTAGGTCTCTGCCTTCCGACTGCATTTGCCTTCACAACTAGAGCTGCTTGTGTTGCTTCGGGCCATGGCCTTTCTGGGGTTCAACAAATAGCTTCATTAATTAGATAGATCAGATTCAGCTTACTGGCTAGTGCCCCTGATGTTAAGTTCTGGCTTTGTCAGTGGGGTTTGTCGTATTCCCTCAACCCTATCACCATGGCTCAGTGACCCTATTTGGAATACCAGCAGGACTAGAAGGGTGGTAGTATGAAACCTTTAAATGATATGATGCACTCTGTCTTACGGTGCTTTTTAGGTAAAGGTCCATAGCTCACTGAAGTTAACTACAGTCTTCACTCTTTCTGGATTGACAGGAATAGCACCCTCAAATTTCAGAGCCATCAGGCACCATGGCGTCATGCTATTGGAGTTGACTGTTGAAAGTTGCTTGCTTAATATCCCTGCTATGCAACAGGGATGTTTGCTAGGAGGAAGCTTTTCCACCTTACAGTCTGACCTTTAGTATTCTAGACTTATAACCTGAAATAGGAGTGGATAGCATCATGGGTCTATAAAATCCCATCATGTTTATTAGATCTTTGGATGCCTCGTTCCTCTGTGATTCTTAATAACTTGGGAAGGAGTAGTGTTTATCCAGAATGATGAACCAGGACTTGATGGTAGTGAAGACATGGGAGAAAGCCTCTCCCTCCCAGTCCACCGTTGTAAGTAAACAGCAATGGTGTAGAGGAAAAAAAGATCCCGAGAGGGAGCCAAGAGTTCTAGAATTAGTAGCCATGTGACTTAAGGCAAGTTGATGTCACCTTGAGCTTCATTTTACCCACCAGTCAAAGAAAAGGTTTGAACTAGATGACGTCGAAAGCCTCTTCTAATTCCGTATTCCAGAAATAGTTTAGGACCCCTGACCAGTGGCAGAGCTTGGCTCCTCCTTCTCTCCACTTTTCATTCATTTTATAACTACATCTGCTTGCCAGGAAAGAGAACATCCCTCCAAGGAGTTGTTAAAGTTTTATAGCAAATTCTGTAAATTCCTCTTTTTTGCTTTTTGGCCCTGGATAAGGCTTTATGCATCATATAGCTAGAGTGAGGGCAGGATAGAGGGACAGAGACAGGGAAATGTGTGAACACACCAGGAGAGGACTCGGGCTGACAGTTATTGCTCCAGGCCATAAAAAAGGCCAAAGCTGAAGAGATATAGAGACCAAAATTAAAGATTAGGTAGGTCTACACAAACCTTGGGGTAGGCTCGGATGATAGGTTTAGCAGTGAGCCTAATGGTTTAGGGAGCGTAAGCATGCTCCCTTCGAAGCTTATTTCTCTAGGTCCCTCCTTTTCAGTGCAGGAAACTTGAGCTGGGTCCCCACAATTATTGCCTAAATCCCTGAAGTCTCAGGATTTCTGACTCCTCATTAGGGACATACATTTAGATTTACTGCTCTGTGTGGGGCCTGTATTCCATGAGCTGTACCACGCTGGGGCGGCACCATCAGTTTCTGGTATGTTTAGCTGGCGTGCCGGCATTAGTGGGAGCCTGTGATAGGCGGAGGGACGGCCATCTCGTGTGCTTACCAGCATTCTCAGGGTGGAGATTTCTGCATCTTCTCTGATGTCAGCCTTGCTTTAGGGTAAGAATGTGCGTCTCTCTGCCTTCTCCTGACTCTTGCCATGTGGTTCCCATGTGGCTCTTGTGAATTACACTGGGATGATTCAGCAGGGCCCTTAGAGAAGGGAATATTTAGTCTGTTGGGAGCAGGGGATAAGGGAGGAGTCAAGGAAGCAGTGTCTGAATGATGTGCCGTATCAGGTCAGGTGACCTATGCACCCACTTAGATCTTCGCAGTTTGGTATATTTTAGATGGTCAAATACTTCATCTGAATTTCAGTCTCCGCCATTTGCATAGCATGAAAGATGTACGAGTATGTTTGCTTGTTACAGGCTTGTGCACATTATCTGTTGTCCCAGTAGTTCAAGTTTATGAGAGTACCCTACAGATGGTCTGGACCCTGAGCATCTTGACACACTTCTGAAGTTGATGAAGAGCATGTGGGGCTGGGGAAGGAACATGATGCATCCCTTTTAACCATTTCTTGGCTCCTAGGGTTCCTTGGCCCTAGCAGTATCCAGCATGTGCCTGCTCTGTGCTTAAAATTTTAAGTTATAAAACATTTAAGTATTTGCTACTAGTTCCCTCCCAATGGGTTGACGTTATCTGAGATATTGTCAGTAAAATATCTTAAGCTATTTAAAGGAAAAAGAGGAAAAAAAATCTTACTTAGATTTTTATATCTCCTTACATATTGGTTTTCCAGGAACAAGGTGGGAAGTTAGTGACAGGAACTTGAGGCATGAGTGGAAATCTGAAGTTACTGCTCAGGGGATCTCTTTGTTGAGCCCTGAATTTCTTGCCTCTGGAAGATTCCAGCTTTACACTTGGGATTCTTAAGGTTATAAGGTTGGACAGGATCCAGGGGTTGCAGTTGCTTACTGTTGGTTGCCCATTAACCTAAGGGCTAAGGGCTGTTGGTGGAAACTCACAATGAAGGCATGCAGGAGGAGATGCCTGGGGGGGCTCACGGCTGTGCCTCCCTCCCGGTGCCTTCCTCCCGGGCCCAGGCTCTCCGCATATTCAGTTTGGTGTCTATCACAGGCTAATCTACTGGTGGCTCTTTTTAGTAAGCCTGTAGGAGGATTAAGGATACAAGTAACACAGTTTGGGAGGGATTAAAATTGATTATCTCTCCAAAGCCATGTTAGAGCAAAAGGTGAAATTCCAGAAAATAGAGATACCCTCAAAAAGGGACTGAAATAAAGGGAAGAAGAGATTGTCCCTGAGATGTAATGCTCACATATCTGTGAATTTCAGCTCTTGGCCTCTTTATTTGTCTCCAAAGAAATGAGGAGGGAACTTTCCCAGGGAAAAGCTCCTTTATAGTGCTTCTAAACATGTATAATTAACAGACCTAATCAGACTGTTGTTTCAGAAACCATACAGTTGACCTCCATCGATTAGTTATTTTTTTCCTTGGCATTCCCACCTTCCTGCAACCTCTGTAAAGAGAGGCCTTAATTGCTTTGGGCTGGGCAGAGCAGCAGTTACTTTTCTCATCTCCCCCTTCTCAGCAGTGGCTGTATTTTAGCAGAAGGCAAGCAAACTTAAGAGAACCTTTAGGCTAAGAAGCAACTATGCGAGGAAAAAAGAAGCCCATTTCTAAGCAGGCAGCCTTCTTGGTGACCTCATCTTCCTCCCAACTTGGGTCCAGTTGGAGCTGTGCATACAGGGCAGACTTCCAGTTCCTCCTGTCTGGGACTAACAGTGGCAGATATAAATAGACCAAGACTTTGTCTATAGCCATTGTTCTCTAACTGCCCATTGTTTCTGGAAGCAAAGCAATGCTGTGGCTGCAGCTCTCTCTCTCTTACTCTCTCTCTCTTTCTCTCCACCCCAACCTCTTTCTCTGTCTGTTTTTCTCTCACTGTGCAGGGGTCTGAATTCCAGCTCAGCCATTTGCACTATCAGCCACCTTTGCACTTGCCTGATGCATAGAAACTCAAGGGGAGAACTGGCTCCACAACTGGTAGACCAACTGAATATTGTAACCTCATATTTTGATTCCAGTAATGCTTTTGTCTGAGTCTTTCCATGATATATTTGTGGTCAAGACAAAGATATGTGGATCTAATGATAGTAAAGTCAGGAGGATTTGTAACTGGTTGAGCAACTATACCCAACGGGTCTTGATTAATGTGTCAGTGTCAGAGTAATGCACAGCATCTGACATTATGTTATGGGGATCAGTACTTGCTGGTTGCCTTTTCAACATTTTTATTAGGGGCTTAGAATAGAGAAAGATGCAGAAAGCACACTTAGTGCATTGCAGATGGTGCAAAGCTGAGAGTGACAGCTAATAGGATGAGCACAGATTCAAGATATAAAAAAGTTCTTAGAAACATGGATTGAAACAAAGTGAAGTTAATATGGGTAAATATGAAGCCCTCTCGTGAAGTTAATGAAATTCAGTCAATAGGTATAGAACTGGTTCAGTATCAGTTTCTATGGAGAGGTCCTGGCAATGTCCTTTGAGTGGCTTTTGTAGTTAGGCTGTTAGATGAGTGTTGTCTTAGTCTGCACTAATCAAAGCTTATGGAGTAAGATGATCATCTCATTGTTCCTATTTAACTTCTGAGAAGCATGATGTTCACCTATGAATGCTTATGATACTCTTCAGGAACGTAGGCTAAGAGGAATGCTTCTAGGTGGAGCGAGGGGAGTGGCCAAAAACCATGCCAACATGAATGGTTGAAGCAATCAAGGAGTTTGGAAACATGGATGGAAGTGACGATAGGAGGAAGAAAGCAGGGGAAAAGCTTCCAGAGGAGGACAGATTCGCTTTGTGCTGCTGATCTCTCAACCAGCAGAACAAGGGCCGATTGATAGAACTCATAAGAAGGCAGATTTAAACTCATTGTGTCTAATCATTTTGAAATAATCATTTTGGCTTCTAAGTGAAATTATATAGCTCAAAAAGGATGGGGCAACCAAATGTCTTAAGTGAGAAGACTTCTGGGGAAGTATAGTGGTCGTTTTTCAGGTCCTGCCCTGACCCTGATGACCATTCATCATCAAGTACTCCTCTATGGATCTGGAAGTTGGGACAGGGTGTGCACGCATCCTGTGTTGCTTCAGTGCCTGTGGCTGCCGTATTGAGAATCCTTGTCTGCTGTACTGGGAAAGTGGACTTGCATATTCTTATTTTTCATTGTGGTTTCCCTAGGTTGAAGACAGACAGTTGTACTGTGTGAATGTGGATGAGTATGCTTTTTCCTTCTCTGTCCAGATTTATTTATTACAAGAAAAACACATCTGCATAAAAAAGCCTTAGAACGCAGGAAGAATGTCCACTTTGTTTTTCTTTCTGTAGCACCAAGACATGTGGGGTTTCAGCTTCCTCTAAGAAGTTTTTGAAGACTGGCTTTCATCTCAAACAAGACTTTTTCCCATTGGAAAAACGGTCCTTTTTTGGTTTAAAAATGTATTTATATAATGTATAAATAAATAAGAAAGTTGAGAGAGAATTTCCTTTCAAAATTGATGAAAAAATGTTGCTTTCTGAACATCATTAATTGGGAGTCAGTTGTTGCCTCTTCCCAGGCCATTGCCACTCTGCATTCTGTTTTCTTTATTCTGGTTTACAATTTTCCAATATTCCCTTTCTCTGCTTCCTCCTTTCTTTCCCTCTCTCCTCCCTTCTTGGCCAGCTCTCCTCCTCTCTCTGCACCCAGCTCCAGCCTTCTCCCTTGGCGGCTACCCGCGTGGCCACTGCACCACCTTCCCAGCCCCCGTTCCTCCTTCCTTTCTCAAAGCCTTTCTTCCTTCTGCCCTTCCCGGGCTAGCTTTGAACGCCTGAAGCCCTCACTGGAAGAGGCCTGTCTCTGTGTTTGTTTCCTGCGTGGGAGGGAGAGGCAGGCCTTGAGAAAACAGTTCAAAAGTGCAGAAAAACTTTACCTCTTCCAGCCTAAATAAACGGGCTCTACTCCATTTGTTTGCCCAGATTTTTCCTTTGCCCATGGAGAAAACTCCTCATCGTACACCTTGCCCAGTCTGGCCGCCTTGGTGATTCTCAGCACCACTCTCCCGATGCCTGTTTTGCCCCCCGACCAAGTGCCAAGTGGGCCCCGACCCGAGGTTTGACCAGGCCAGTTCTGGGTAGGATGTGCAGTGGAGCCTGCTGTCGGCAGAGAGTCTCAGGGATTGAGGTTCCTCCCTGCGCCACAAAGAGCTTGTTCTGTAAATGAAAATGTTGGAGAAAATGAAAAAATAAATGTTACCACGCCCCATCATTTTTGCCTCATTTGCTTTTAATTCTGTGAATAGGTGCAGGGAGAAAACATCTGGCTTTAGTGTCTGAAGATGTGGGATTGAGTCCTTGTTATCTCACTTTACTGGCTTGACAATCTTCGTTGTCACCTAAGAAACCTTTGTGAGCTTCGATTTCCTCACCTACCTACATGATAAAGATCATACTACATGTGCTTGTTTTGAAAAATCATACGAGAATATTCAAGAAAACACTTTCTAAAAGATATAGTTCTATTCAAATAGCAGGAATGATAATTATAGGTGGGAGTTAAGTGAAATTAAAATCAATTGGTTAGCCCAATTCACCAGCATCTGCAAGATCTCAGAGGATGAGGCCTCAAAGGCCGTTATGTAAACCAGAAGTAGTGGAAGCTGGGATTATAGCAAGATGCAGTTGTCAGATATTCTCCATTGTCTTCCTGGGTGGGGTTATCGTATGTCACGTTGGTACCAAAAGCCTTATGATCCTGTCATGAGAATTTTAGTGAAGGCAGGGCAGGAGTTGTCTTCATTCAAAAGTGTAAGATGTGGGAAGAACCAATAGGATGCAATGTGGTTCTCTGCAAAGCCGTGGAGAAGAAAGGGCCCAACTCATTCTTTCCTCCTGAGTAATGTAGAGACCATGGCTCTGTGTTTTTCATGACAAAGAAGTCACACTGTTCTGGGACATTTAGGAACTGTAAAATATGTCATGTGGTGGGAGTCAAGTGTAATTATCTATGCAGGAAATGCTTTGAAACATGTGAAGTACTTTGTAAATGACTTGAAATGATCATTTAAGAAGCTTAAATGATTCTTTAATGTACCCTATCGAGGTGGTCTTTGTACACAGGAATCATAATCTCAATAGCTAAAACTTCCTTTTAAATTGCTTGAGTGTCATTAATTTAGAGGCCCATAAATGACAGTTACAACGCAGCTTGGGTTTTGGCAGATTCCAAACACATAGAAAAGAGTTCTCAGCATAAAATTATACCTTTACTTTGTGCCATATTGATTCTAAGGTGGAACTCTTGGATATTTTTATAACCAAAAGGCATCTTAGGTGCATTGGATTCATGTAGTTCTGAAGTGTCATGGCAAACATATTTTAGATGCTGATTGTTGCAAGAAGCATTTTCCCCTTAGCAGACTGGAGGATGCAGAATAGGTAAGAAATTAGTCTATTCTGTTAGAAAAAAAAAATGCAGTTTCAGGGGATGTCAATTTCCATTTATATCTCAGAATCTGAGTTTTGCATTTGTTTTTCTTATTTTCTCAGTCACTTGTTTGTACCTGGAGAAATTGCCAGATTCCTTCTTGATGCTTCTGTAAGCATTGGGAAATAAAATCTTTTTTTTTTTAAGTCTATATTTTATAAGATGCTTTTCAGTATAATCAAGTAGCCAATGATTTGTTGAGCACCTACTATGTCTTAAGCTTTGGCATTTTCACATACAGTCCACTTAATCCTCACAGCATGGCGGGTAGAGCATCCTAGAGAATGAAAGCGAGCTTCATCTGAGGGGCTTTGAGACCTGGTTTATGTACCTTCACTTGCCAGGCTGCTAGAGAAAAACACATATTTAGAAGCCTTTCCAGCAGGACACATTCATTCATGTATTTCCTATTTTAGGCCAATTGCCCAATGTTTAGGGTGGGAGATTTGAACTAGTCTAAGGAAAGAGCAAGAAAATTTAGCTACAGGACCCAGGGGGCAGTTCTGCTTTCTGGCTCGGATCCTGGAACGGAAGAGCCTCTCTGGGTTTCCCTGAACACCTGGAATTGATTTGGGTTTTGCTCTGACTTCGAAACATTTGCTGAGGTGGAGGATGGTGGAGGAGGTAGGAAAGAAATAAATCCAGTGATTAAAAATAGCTTGTGCATGTCAGGTGCCTGAACGAATTTGGGAACATGCCTGCAATCCCTTTTGTCTGGCAGGTCTGAACTCCGGCGCTGCCGAATTACAACTGCTTTCATTTGTTTTTCCTGCTTCCCTACCATGTAATGGTCAAGGGCTCATTGGAACCATGTGTGAGCCTGGTGAGTCACCAAATCCTCAGGACTTCAGTGGTAATAATGTGTTAAAACTCCTTTTGGGGGATGGGGCAGGAGGTGGATGAAGGGAAGAGGGAGAAGTCTGAGGTCACTTCCTACAGATGTTCAGTGCGCTGAGCCCTCTCTACAGGCTTCTTTCTCAGGCCTGGCTGCAGGACCTGAAACCAGCTTCTCCATGCAATTTGGAGCTGCCTTGCAGGAGACCATCTCTTTTGTCTTAGGGCAGCTTCCCTCTGCGGAGAGGCATCTCCTCAGAGTTGGCACGTTGTACCCAAAGAGCGTGCTTTCCCTAGCGGCTGTGTGCATTGGCAGCAAACCGAGATACTGTAACTTGAGACTGGCTTGCATTTTTGGTCAATCAGGTCACTGGAGGGTGAATTGGGGATTTTCTATGCAGCTTCTTCTCCCTTCTTTGCAGTGGTTTTCATTGGCTGGTGACTTCGAAAGGGTTAGGTATTAAAAGAAGGTCAGAAACCCAGTTGTATGTTTCCTAACTCATATGAGTCTGTTCCAGGTCCCATGGTATACTATTGTTTGGGACAATAATAGACGGTTTGGTTGGGATGGGTGGCCTCAGCATGGGCACTGAGTCATTTATTGCTTTGCTCTTGCTGGAACCAAGAGTCCTGCATTTCCCCCATTGTGTTGTCACATCACTGGGTTTATGAAAATATAGCCAAGGGGCTGAGGAGGGACATTTGTCTCCCTTCTTTGCATTAACCTTAACCAGAAACTTTGTGGATTATAGCACCTCCCTGAGCTGGAAGTCCTGCCTGCCCGGTTTCTAGTGCCTCTCACAGGAATCGCTTACCACTCCCTTCTACTCTACTTCCACCCCATATTTATATGAATGAGAGAGGGCAGTAGAGACTGTCTTTGAGATTCCTTTGCACATTATTCTGAGATCATTAGCTTCTTTATCAGGAGAGTCCTCTTGGAGACCAATGACCACTTTCCAGGGGTCATCAACTTGAGAAGCAGAGCTATCCGTCAGTGTGGCTACAGCCATTTCTCTATTTGTATTAGTCTGAAAGGGTAAAGGTGCCTTATCTCCTACACTGGGACTTGTTCTTGGCAGTTCGGCAATGGTCTTACCTTTCACACTGCCCTTTTGTGCTGACCAGAACTCCCAGCCTTTTTATTTTATTTTTTGCACACTTTAGTTACAGTTGTAAATTCATGAGGATGTTGACCATTAAGATGAACTATCACTGCAGCCTTCTGCTTGTAGGAAGTGGAAGTCCATAGAACTGGCTTACCATCTTGATTTGAAATCATCTCTCTGTGATCTAACACTGGCACTTTCCAGATCATGACAGTGTTGCTTTGAAAGAAGTTCTGTGGTTCAAATGGGCCAATGCATGAAATATAGACCTAGATTTAAGCACGAGAGAAAGTAACTTGAAGCCTTTTTTTCCTTTTCCTTGAGTTTATTTGCCTTTTATTGAACTTTAACTGTATGATCTCCCTTTATCTAAAAAATATCCTTGTGACAATGAAATATTTGTGGGTGAAATGACTTGTCTGGGATTAGGTGTATAATTCTTCTGCGTGTGTGTATGTGTGTACATGTGTGTGGAAGATGAAATAAAAACGGGTAGTATTGATAAATGTTGAGTAGAGTTTCTCTCTACTTTTATGTATGTTTGAAAATTGCCAAATAAAAAATGTAAAACTCTATGAGGGATATAGACAGCACCTATGAACAGACCTCTTTTAAAAGTGAATTGAGTAAGTGGCTTATCCAGTGTGTCTACACTAATGGTGTAAGTGAAATCTGAACCCATGGATTTTGATCAGCAAGTTGTCAACAGTGCATGCCACCTTCTCTCTTTTTTCTTTGTCTTTAGAATCCTATCTTTCAATTTGGAGAACTGTTCTTTTATCCTCTCCATGTGGACCAGAAGGTTTATTCTTGGTTTACTTTTACTTTAAAAAATATATTTCAGTAAGCCTCTATGTAACAAATTAAACTTCTGTTATATGCAAAGTTGCCCATTAGGTTGAGTCAGGGTTACACATAAACAGAGAAGGAAGCCAGGTTGTCACTTAACCCATTTGCTGCATATGGAAGGAAGCCTCACTTGACTGAGTGCCGGGAAAGGAAAAGATTATAGTTGATTCTGTAAATGGCTGTTAATTATGTTCTTACGGGGCTAGCTGTATGAAACCCTGGGTTTCTTGGAATGGTTTTAAGTTTTTAATCACTCCTAAAATCTTTTAAAGTAAGAAAGGAAAAGTCCCATTTGTTTCTTTCTCAGCTCTGAAAATGTTGGTTTTCCTGGATATCTGATCCATTTCTGTTTGCAGTGGAATGGAGAGAAAGGCCCTGAACTTTAAGAGTTAGAAGAGTGGCTTCTAGCCACTCTTCTAGATAGTCCCTCGTGGCCTTGTGACTTTAGGTCAAGCTCTTGATCTCTCAGGGCCTTGATTTCTTCATATGTGAAAGATACCTTGTGATACCTTTCCAGGCCCCTCAGCAGTTTTATGTTTAGAGGATATTTTGGAGTAGTGTCTGTAAAGAGTCTTGGCAAACTGTAAAGCATTTCTCAGGTATAAGGCATATTACTTACTCTTGGTATTTCTTTCATGCTGCTATTGAGTGTGACCATACCCAGCACACATGACTGGTATCATAATCTGATGGGGTTGGGCCCAGTTCAATGGTCATGCAAAACTGGGACATGCACCTTGGATTTCTTGTCCTTGGCTGTATCCCTCATCTCCTAACCCTAGGATCCCAGATGCTCCAGTCTTCCCATGATCATTGATTGAGAATGGTGAGAGAATAAACTTGTGAGGTCAGTAAGGCCAGATGTCTTGAACTTCTTGCGGAACAAAAGCCACCTAGTGTTTAGATTCTGTGTACCATTGTTGGTAAGAGCCATTCAGTTTCAAATAACTGAAAAGAATGGTATGAAAAGACACATGAAACACCCTGGAAGGGTTCTTGGAAACTGAACAGCTCTTAACTTTGAGTTACATGTAAGTGAATGGAAACCCTTGTTTTACATTTCACTTGAAACATCTATGAGGTGGTTCAGGGTTAGGCCACAATGAAAAATGAGCAGATGTTTCCCCGCATTCAAAATGCCACTAGCTTATTCTTCTGCAGATTCAGGGAAAGCTACCTGCTCACTTCTGTCTAAATACTGTGCAATATTGTAATGGTTATTTAATCACCAGCTTCTGCACAACTGTCCTTTCAGAGGTCTAGGGGAACTCCTATAAATATTAACTGAAATTTGGAGTCCCAAGGAATAATCTGTGGGCAAGAAATCTAATATAATTGCAATATATTTATGTCCTCATTTTCCAGTGTGTTTAGAATCTCCAACTGTGTTGGCATAGTGTTTCTTCAGGGCAGATTCTCAGCGTTTTGAAACAAATATGTTATTTGAATTTAAGATATTATAATTATTAGCACAAAGGAGATTTCAGTATTTTTCCATAAAATATAATTAGTTAATGTCTGTGGAGGTATTGATTAACTTCCGGACACTGATTCTAAAATTAGAAATATTTTGTACCTAATGTAAAAATATAATAGGTAATGAAGTAAAGTATTTTAAGAGTAAAGAGGTATCTGCTTAGGCTAAGTCACGTCAGATTTTCCACCTGTGTAATGATGTTGTTATTGTTTTTGATGAGTATAATCAACAGAACTGCTACAATCTGCAGACAACATAAAGGGAATTTTTGAATTAGTATTTTCTATGATGGGTTTATTTTCTATTTAATATACACTTTTGAACATGATCAGTCATCATTTAAGTGCAATGCTCACACAACTGAAAAAGACAATCTTTGCCAACTGTTCACTTACTTATAGAGGGGAGTTTGACTTTTTTTTTTTTTTTTTAAACTACAGTTCCACACTTTATAGGATAAAGTTCTGACTTTTATATCTAAATCCTTTGACTCCAAGGACAATGCTGATACTGTGTCTTCTCTGGAGCTGATCAAGTCCAAATGCAGGTGTCCTAAGTGGATGGGGATGGTTTCCCTCAGCTGGAATGTGAGCCCTTTTTTTCAGAGATCTAGCACTTGAGTCTCACAGCCAGAGGGGCAGAGCCAGGCACCTCTGACGGGGCCCCAACAGCACGTGGACTGGGCTTGTGGAGGTGGCACTGAGGTGGAAAGGCAAAAGTAATTCTAGCTGCTTTCCTGGGAGAGAACAAGCGAGAACCCAGAAATGCCTGCCCACTGACAGGAAGCAGAAACCTACGAGGAGAATTGTCAGCTCAGCAGTCCTGTCCAGACCGCACTGTCAGGGCATGTGGAGTTATGGGAGCCAGAATCAAGGAACTTCTTTTTCAGGCTTTCTGCTGTCATCCTTGGCTGTCACTTCACACTGGCATCCCACTGTCCTAGCTTTCATGTTGAGAAGATTCTGGGGGCCTCCTTGTCAGTCTCATCCGTCAGTTCCCGTTGCAGCAGAACCACTGCTTGTCCATTTGGCCTGACCTGTATTTTCCACATGTGTTGTCCTGGCCAATTTCCGCCATCAGTAAGGTCCTTTTCATCAAGTCATAAATCTAATGGAGGGAACAAACACGCACAACAAAACCCACACAGTTCAAGCTCATGAATTCGTGTTGGATGGGGGTGAAGGGAGGAAAGTTGCTTCAAATTTGGAAAAATTTAATTCACTCAACATTTGTCGATTGACTCGTGTGTTTAGCCGTGTGCTGGGAGCTGAGGCGGCCACAGTTGTTTCTTCTCTCAGAAGCGATACTCCCTGGTGAACTGGAGAGCCCTTTTCTGTAAAGTAAAACTGATTTCTACTGTAAGGGAAGACATTTCTGGACCTGCCGCTTAGCTGTTCTTGGAGGTGTAGAGTGGGGATGGATGGGGAGCAGCCATGAGTTTCTTAGTGACTCATTTGATGATTCCTCCGTTGTGTGACAGGCTGGATGTTATGTAATCAACACTCTATCCCCTCCCCCAATTTCTTCCCCCTAACAATCTGGGATTTTCCATCATTCTGTCAACCTTTCTGGAGACATGTTGATTTTTTCCGGCATGTCCAGGGCAACCCAAACTCACCGCTCCCTGGAACTTCAGATTCCTCATCATTGGCAAGGCCTGGAAGAGCAGCTGGGGAGCCCTTCTGTTCTTCCAGGGCACAGCCTGGACTCTAGCAGTTTCCTGACAGCATCGCTAAAAGCAACCAGGAGAGAAAGTACCTCCTTTCCTTCTTTTATGCAGTGTAGTTTCCACTTAGTTCGACATTCAGAGGCAATATGTTTGCTCCTTTTTTCTGAGATTTATCCTATGTTTTAATTTCATTCAGCCCATAACACATTCTTTATGTCCAGGGAATGTTTTTTAACCAACCAAAGTTTAGAAACAGCCAGTTGAAGAATTTCTGCAGTAGCCTTGCCTGGAACTTAGTCACTTTATAAGTCAGTTTCATGGGATACACTGAAGATTCAGGTTTCTAGAAATCACTTCGGTAAAGTGTATCACTGTCAAAAGGTGACAGGAAAGCTAATGGGGATTCTCAGCTCGTGTCTTTGCTTATTCACTTTTTGTGGGAAATTGTGCCTGAGGTGAATTCAGAAGATGTTTAAGTTCAGCTATATTTATGTACCATCACCGTGAACATGGTGCGCAAATACCGGAGGATCTGGATGGACATAGCAGAGATTAAGGTGCATGTGGGTATAGCAAATGATGATACATTTGCAAATCTGCAGGCTGTAATGCCTCACGCTTCTTCACTACTGACACTAACCAAGCTTTATAGATTTTTCATCCTGTATGCACTTCAAATTGGCTCACTCATGTTGTCTGCCTTGCCACTTTTGTAGTCAGAGCCACCATCGTCTCTCACCAGGACTGATGTAGTAACTTTCTAAAATGTCTTGCTCGTCCATTCATACTCACCTCCGAAACCACTCTTTACAGAACAGGTAAGGGGGTCTTAAAACAAAATGATCTTTTTTTTAGTTGATGCTGATGTCACTGCTCTGAGGACTACACTTTGAGAACCACTGATCTGGAGTATTCTCTTCTTCCTAAATTCTCATGCATCCTTCGCATCTCAGGTCAAATGTCTCTCTTCTAAGGGAGGCCTTTCCTGTTTCCCTCAGACATCCAGGAATTCCTGTTGCACGTTAACGTTGCATCATGTACTTCTTCTTTGAAGCCCTTATTGACATTGTATTTGAACACTTAACTGTATAAATAGATTTGTAGTGGCTGAATCTACTGCAAGAATCAGATAGCTGGCGCCTGTGGAGACTATTTCTGTATTGTTCATTGTTGTTTCTTTGACTCCTTGCACAAAGCAAGTGCTAGATAACCATTTGTTGAATGAATGAATGAATATTGTTATTTCCTTTTCCTAGGTAACTTAAAGCATGTGGTAACGTTAATATTCTCGGTAAATGTGAAAGACAAGCAGGGACTGTGTATAAATTAGGAGAGGTGTTCAGGAAGAGTAAACATATTTGTTTGTCAGTGATGCAGGACACTTTAGGCCTAGCACAATGTGGAAAGCCCCTTACATTTTGCCTGCTCATGCCAGCACAGAGGCTCATGCCTATAATTCCAGCACTTTGGGAGGCTGAGACAGGCGGATCACCTGAGGTCAGGAGTTTGAGACCAGACTGGCCAACGTGGTGAAACCTCGTCTCTACTAAACATACAAAAACTAGCCGGGCGTGGTGGCACATGCCTGTAGTCCCAATTACTCGGGATGCTGAGGCAGGAGAATGGCTTGAACCCAGGAGGCAGAGGTTGCAGTGAGCTGAGGTCACGCCACTGCACTCCAGCCTGGGCAACAGAGTGAGACTCTTTCTCAAAAAAAAAAAAAGAAAAAATGTCCTGCTGTGGTGCTCTGGTGAGGCTGCTAGCATAGTTGTTGCTCAGCTTGCCTTCTTACAGCCCATTTGTGATGTTTTATGAGTGGTTCATTACCTATGTAATTTTTGTTATTCATATGCAATTTTTTTCCTGCAGATATGGAATGTGCAGATGTCCCACTATTAACTCCGAGCAGCAAAGAAATGATGTCTCAAGCATTAAAAGCTACTTTCAGTGGTTTCACTAAAGAACAGCAACGACTGGGGATCCCCAAAGGTATGATTTTGTAGTTGGAAAAAGAGTGATTGGGGTCAGACCCTTTGGGAAGACTCATTTTCTCACCTGGAGTGTGTGAGGCAGACGTTACACTAAACACATTGGAGTCAGCAGCTATGGGCCACGGCTGCCATCTGTCAGGGCAATCATGACACACATACTGAGGCTGCCCCATCTCCTGGGCTTGTCCCTGCCATCTTGGTATGAGGACAGTGGTCCTCAAACTTGCCTGCTTACTGAAATCACTTCTGGATCTCTTGGAGCAGCTCTGACGTTGGGCAGTACACCTGCTGTCATCTGAACGTCTAAGCGTCATTGGCTGGTAGAGCCAGGTTAAACCTCAGGTCATGTATGAAGATTGCATGTTATCAGTATTACAGTGCTACTCAAGGCATGGCTTACCATAAGTACAGACTTTGCAGAGTATCTGGTATAATACAGGCACCTAATAATGTTATTACCAAGTGCCATTTGAATGACTTACTACTACTAATTGCTACAATTATTACCACTATAATTGGCTAAGATAAAAAATAATTGAGAATAATAGTCTCAAGTATATTATAAGTTAAGAGCAGGGAGAGGCATGAGCAATCTTTTGTTATTATTGCTATTAAAGAAGCCATTTGTTCTCTTGTTCAGGGCTTTAAAAAAGTCCAATGGGAATAAGGCAGTGAAAGAGGAGATTCATGGAAATCTTTGCCTGCAAGGGCAGAGAATACTCACGTGGTACTTTTTGGCTGGCAGTAGTGACGTCCGAGCTGGTGAAATAGAGAAGGCAGAGATGTTGAATGTGGAGGGGAGGGTTATGGAAGGCACTCGCTGTGCAGGCTAGGCTGGTGCTTCCTCATTCGATGAATAAAGATAGCATTCTCAGCTAAGTTCAGCTCCTTCAGTGTCCTCTCTGAGGCTTGGATAGGAGTGAAAAGCCTGACCTGCTGGATCTTCATCTGACCTCTTTCCTCAGACCCTCGGCAGTGGACAGAAACCCATGTTCGGGACTGGGTGATGTGGGCTGTGAATGAATTCAGCCTGAAAGGCGTAGACTTCCAGAAGTTCTGTATGAACGGAGCAGCCCTCTGCGCCCTGGGTAAAGACTGCTTTCTCGAGCTGGCCCCAGACTTTGTTGGGGACATCTTATGGGAACATCTAGAGATCCTGCAGAAAGGTAAATATGTGGAAACAGGGAGAGGTGGAGGTCATGTGGGGTTGCTGTGAGAGCAGGTAGGGGACTCACCTAATGGTGGGACGTCGATGCCTTTCTCTGTGGGCGTCCTATTGTAGGACGTATGTGGGGACGTGCCTGGTACACTGCTCAGCATATAGCAGGTACTCTTAGATGAGTGTTAATTTCTTTTTCTTCTACATATTGGGGGTCCAGATATTAATCTTCTGCAAGATTGTACCTCTGAAGCTTCTTGGATTGCAACATTCTAATCCAGGTCCTTATCTCAAACCCATGCCCTGTTTGAACAAGCAGTGCCCACAGCCAACCCAAGAATAGTTTGTGTATGTGTGTGTTTTTCTGCAATCTTAATACATACTGCCTTGATGCATGGCCACATAATACCTGATCACATCCCAGGAAAGCTTAGCTTCTGAGAGCATATTAATAAGACAGATTTCTCTGCCCACTAACTGGATTGGAATTGCAGTAGTGCATCATACCTTTTACATCTGGAGCAGGAACTGGGGTTATATCAGGACGCTGTGTTGCAACCTTGTAATGACATGGCCTCCCCTAACAGCCTCTTCCAACCTTTTTGGACCAAGTGACTCATGTACCACAGTCCTGGCTGAGTATAGAAACAGCAGCAGGCGGCAAACTTGGGTGTTTTTGCCCTTATTTTTCTGATTTTTTCTTAAAATAAATTGCAGTTACCAGCAGTCAGCAGTGCCCTCCAGCTGACTGTAAGCCTAGAAGCCCATTGCCCTCTCTAACCCAGGCCCACCCTTTCCCTGTGGTCACCAGCTCTAACTCTTGGCACAGACGCTGGGGGAGGGGAGCAAAACTCAGGATTAGCACTTTTAGCCCACATAATACCTTCCTTTGTTTAAGAATATATTCCACTCTACAGTGCTCAAGAGAGACCCAAACTAGATTTCTCTGTCCTCAAAAGTGTTATCTTTGTTCCTTCTCTTCACCTTCTGTTAAAAAATAAGACATAAAGGAACACAGGAAAGAACTAGGTGAGTCTCTCTGTGGCTGCTTTTCCCGAGGGTGGCAGGCAGTTGCACAGGCTTCCCCAAAGCACTGGCGTGTTCTCCGTGCACAGACACCCACCCATAGGTGTTGACATAAGCAGCCTGTTTATAGAGGGAAACGATATGGCAGGCTCCTAACAGATCTGACTGGACTGTTGACTTCTAAACACAATAGCAGATTCCATCAGACTGTGTAACCCAATATATTTTACTAAGAGGCTGTTTTCCTCCATTTATCACAGTGGAGCTGCCAGGTGTTTTGGGCTATCTAAGCCTGTCTCTGATTGTAGTTACAATTAATATCTCTATTGTGTCTCCTTGTTTCCAAAGTGCTTTCAAATACATTTTCTCTTTGGATTATCAAAATCACCGTGTGAGATAGTAAGGACAAGTCCTATTATTGTCCTTGTCTGTAAAATGAAGCTCAGGCTAGCAATGTCTTCAATATCACTCATCTCCTTAAACTTCATTTTATTTCAACTTTCAATACATGTTTATTTTATTTTATTTATTTATTTTTTGAGACAGAGTCTCGCTCTGTCACCAGACTGGAGTGCAGTCACGCGATTTCAGTTCACTGCAACCTGCGCCTCCCGGGTTCAAGCGATTCTCCTGCCTCACCCTCCCAAGTAGCTGGGACTACAGGTGTGTGCCACCACACCCGGCTACGTTTTGTATTTTTAGTAGAGTTGGGGCTTCACCATGTTGGCCAGGATGGTCTTGATCTCTTGACCTCGTGATCTGCCCGCCTTGGCCTCCCAAAACATTGGGATTACAGGTGTGAGCCACCATGCCTGGCCTCAATATATTTTTATTTAACTTAAAATTTAACATCCCATCCTGTGCTTTTTGTATAATAATGTGGACTCACAGGGGCCTTTTGGCCCCTAAGACTGGTTTAGCCTCGCTTAGGGTAAAGGAAGAATGTAAGAAAATTTAAGAGAATTAGGATATAAGTTAGTATGTTTGAGAGCAAAAGCCTTATCATCCCACCCAATATTCTGTTGAGAGAGGCAGAAAGAATTCTCCCTCTTCAGGTTCAGTTACTTGACGAGATGAGCATGATGTTTGTGCTGAGACTACAGCTTTTGTTCTGTAACTAAACTAAAGCAACACAGCACCAAAAAAACATAGCTGTTTGGGGTGGGGTGGAAGGCCAGAGGTACGGGGATGTTTCAATCTGATAAACTGCTAAAGCAAAGTTTAATCATTTTATCTCAACTGGGAACTGTTTTTTCTGTGCAGGCATAAACTTGTTTTCTCATCAGACTTTGCTCCTAACAAGCTATCAAATACCTGAGGAAAAACCCAAACCCATACTCTCTTTATGTCAGATTCTTACGGTGAAATATAATCAGACTACTCCATACAAGAATTGGAGGCCATGGCATTTGTTCCAGGGTAATTAGAGGATCCCAGGCTCACTGCAGTGTTGTGCAGAGCTTTCTGTCCGCAGGTGCACTTTGTCTCCCTTCCTCTCCTTTTCCTAGGGGAGTTGGCATCTGGGCAGGAGCTTGGTTGGGTTGCTCTTCTCTCCCTTTATACAAGCCCAGTCACATTTCACCAAATGGAGTCACCTTACCAGTGTCCTGCTTCTTGTCTGGGCCTGAACTTGAAACCTGAGGGCAATGGGAAAAATACAAAACAAAAACCAGACATCTGTTAGAGGAAATGGAGAACATAAAATCTACTGCCTGAAGACTGCCATATATTTTTGAAAAGTTTTGAAATTGACCAGTTTGGGGGTTGGGGATTGATCCTGCTAACCTGTGATGTACTCAAGCCTTTGGCTCTAGTGTGGTCGACATACACGCAGTACGAATTCATTGAGAATGAATGCTGAATGCCTTCTCAGCCCTTAGAGATTACTCATGGATTCTCTTTCCAAGATACTAAATCCCATTTTGCAGCTACTGAAATAATAACTTTAGTCATATTTTTTTGATCTCATGTTTAGACAAGGTCACAGTCAGGATAGACTCAGATACCAACTCAGTTAATGAGTATGCAGATTTCTTAGAAAAGGGGTTGAGATCATTGTGTCTTTGCATCCAAGATCCTTTTAGGCCAAGCATGACTTGAATATTGACCTCGTTGTTCATTCCCTATCTGTTCATTACAGAGGATGTGAAACCATATCAAGTTAATGGAGTCAACCCAACCTATCCAGAATCCCGCTATACCTCGGATTACTTCATTAGTAAGTTCATTTCTACTCCTTTATAGGAAACTAGGAAAAGACCCCTATCTCCGTCGATCTCAGGCTTCTTCATAGTAATTCTATCAAAAATAATATCTTCTTAGATGTAGACTCTTCTTTGTTACTTTCTTTTATTATTTTCCACAAAGCACCAAGTTTCAACCTATATACATGTTTCATTAACCTACCAAGTTCCTACACACTAAGATCCTTCTCTGATACCTTCAACCTGAAAGTCATGCAGAGAGACTGCAACTGGACCCCCTAAACTTTTGTTCTGATTTGGTACTGTTCACTATGATGGCCAAAAGAGGGTTGGGTTAGGAATTTGATCTTGGCCTTTGTTGTTTCCTTTTTACTAGTGGAGATGACAGCATTTCCTCTAAAATCCTTCTTTAAGAGTGTGCTATGCAGCTTCAAATTCTATTAGAGGAAATACAGCCTTCTCCTTTTTCGCGTAAGATACCCCACCATACTGAAAGATAGCCTGAGGGAAAGAATGGCTGTAGGCCTGTTGCACTAATGTAAGCTCTGAGATATAGGAGCATCTTATCTGATGGCTCTGCTTTTAAAGGGAATATTAAACAGGTTTTATTTTTTAATTTTATCTTTTTACGTGATTACAATTTTTATTCCAGTAACACAATGATGTTAACTACCCTGTGTCAAGAGCTTATTGTGTGGGGAATGTTGTGGGCATTTTACCTATATCCTCATTTCATCTTCATTGCAGTGCTCCGGGAAAGATCGCAATCTCCCCCATTTTATAGATGAGAATGTGAAGTCAGGAAGTCAATTATCTTGTCAAGGGCCATAGCTATTTAGTAGTGGACAAGGTTAAAAACCCAAGCCTTTCTGATTTAAAGTATTTTCCCTTTATTCTCTAAGGAGCTTGTTCCACGTCATACGGCCTCTGTAGGCGGTGAAAAACTGCTTTTTTTAAGTACAAATCTCTCCTCTCTTTAATTGCAAACCCTTTGTTTCCAGGCTATGGTATCGAGCATGCCCAGTGTGTTCCACCATCCGAGTTCTCAGAGCCCAGCTTCATCACAGAGTCCTATCAGACGCTCCATCCCATCAGCTCGGAAGAGCTCCTCTCCCTCAAGTATGAGAACGACTACCCCTCAGTCATTCTCCGGGACCCTCTCCAGACAGACACCTTGCAGAACGACTACTTTGCTATCAAACAAGAAGTCGTCACCCCAGACAACATGTGCATGGGGAGAGCCAGTCGTGGTAGGTCATACTTCTTCTCTAAAAGCTCTTGGGTTTACAAGAATTACCTGACTCTGTGAGTGTTTTCAGGTTCCATTTTTTTTTTCTCATTTATTAGACATGTAGATTCCTCAGTTTCAGCCTTCCCATCTTAGAGTGTCCAGATGCTAAGAACTTTCCATCGTGGTGTTTTAGCCAAGTCCATTATTGTGGCAAAGGCCATGGGGTCCACAGTGAAATCAGAATCAGGCAATCTAAGAAATTAAATGTCTTACTTGGGCAAAATGTTTCCCTCAGTTAATAACTCTGGTTGAATTTGGTCACTTTGAAAGGTATGCTCTATTTTCCTTGAGGAGGACATAATCAAATAAAAATGGTTCAAGTGACCACCCTGGAAAACCCTTGAGCTTAGCATGTGTCCTGGTGCTCCTCCCAGAGGACTCCTGGGTCTGACCGTAGATCCTGGCTTGGTACCTGGAATGACCTCTGCTGGCCAGCCTGGGATCTTTAGCCTCCTGTGACTTTTTTGGTTTGGGAAGACACAAGATGGTTAACCAACGGTTTGTTTGGAACCAGTCATCAGCAGTGTGGTGAAAGTGTGTATTTAGCTAGAGGACCAGGGAAGGAGGTGGCCAGGGGTTTCCAAAAGAAGGTAGTTTTGTTAACATGACTATTATAATAATGATAAAATGTTCACTGTCAGTGAAGAAAATGTTTCAAAATAGAGCTGGTTGTCATAGAGCAAAAAAGGTAAAATGCACCCAATCTTTAGGAACAGGACATAAACACTCAGAGATACAACCTACCTAGTAAAGTGTCCAAATTGTTTTGTTTCTGAGAAAAATGCAGTCTATTGTAAGAAAGCGTTTGTCTATTTAGCAAGAGCTAGATGATTTCTAAAAAGGTGAAAAAGATGACTTTTCTGGTGGGTAAATGGGAAAGAATTATAAATGGGAAGAGGAACGGGAGAAAGCTGACAGGTGGGGCTTGGGTCGGATGGCAGGCTGGGGCTGGCCTATGAGTGATTTCTGCTCAGTGACTGACCGTATGTGGTACCTATTGTGAGGCTCTTGGAGGAGAGCCCAGTGGCACCTTTACTTTGAAGAATCGTGGGTCCTGCACAGTGTCATCTTCTTCGAGTATTCAGGCTCACGCTTCCTCCCAGCAGGCCTAGGGATCACCAGCAAGCCCTGCAGAGGGAAAGTCCCTGCAAAATCAGAACCCCTAATCTTCCTTCTTAAGGCCCCAGGGTGTTTGTGTTTCAGACCGAAGGGGATGGGTGGGACCAGTCGGCCTTCCCCTTTCTGACTCTTTTTATTTTTGGGTGCGTGTCTATTTAAATACGTACACACGAGTGTGTGTATATGTGTTTCTCTTTTATCAGGGGGGTCACGGTATTAAAACGACTTTCTTCCTTGTGGGACTTTCTGTACATCTACACGGTGAGGCCAAGCCTGTGGGTTTGCGCTCGGCCATGTTGTAACTTTGGGTAGACCTCCCGTCACATTGTTTTGAAATTGCATCTGGCTTTGCATTTGTGTAATTGTCTCTTCTCCCTCTCCTTTCCTTCGTTCTTGGTTTTGGTCCCCGCCACCCCTCCAACCCCAAACTAATGACTATGGACCAAAAGTGACCCTTACAAAGATACATGAGGTATTTCTTTCTGGCTCCACTCTTCTTCCCTCCCTCCAAGCTCAGGCCACAAAAACTTGAGGGGAAGACCATTTTGTGCAGGGCTGTTTTCTGCATGTTAGAAGTGCTGCAGACAGGGCCTATGCAGAGGGCCAATTGAATCTGAGCTGCTGTGATTGGTCTAGACCGAAAGCATTCCTGTTAACCGATTGTTACTTATACGAATCATAGTACAGTATTCACAGGCTGCATTACAGCATACAGAGTGCTTCTATGCCCCACTTATGTGGGCCCTAAGGACTGTCTTTGTACGAGTCTGCTCAGTGGGTGGCTGGGTGCTGTCCCATCTTCTGTATTGAGTGCTCTGAGGTCTGTTCAGTGGAGTCAGATAGCTTTGGAAGGAGTTTGCCGAGGCCCTTCTCAGAAAGTCTGGCTGGTGGACAGTTTAGAGAACACAGGTTTCCCTGCATGAGCACCGCAGCATAACTGAGTGTCTAATCCAGTTGGATTCTACCCATTTTTGGAGAAAATACCCGTAAATGAAGGTTCCCAGCACCAGGGTTGTGAAATCGAGCTAAAATGAAAGCTGCCTACTGCTGTAAACCACAACTCTCAACAGGGTTGCATTTGCCTCATGTTTGGGGGGTTGCCAGAGACTGGTTCTGGCTTGGTTTAGCCCCCTTGCTTATTGGGAGTCCTTGGAAACTCTACTATCTTGCTTGTGAAAATTGTGATCTCCTTCTTCTCCAAGTATAAAATTGGCTGATAGAGATGGAATCATTTCAGAGAGACTTTAGCATAAATACTATCAACTTGGTGGGGTGTTGATGAAAATATAAATTCTCCTTCTTAGGCTTTTGGTATGTTTGTCTCAAAGAGAAAATAAATGGCCATGAAGATCAGTAGCTGGTATGAACAAATACCTTTTTATGAGATGCCACAAAATTTCCTGTTCTGCTAAAACAAGGCTTTGACATTCTGGTTGTAGGCTGTT